>NC_133945.1:14299553-14965708 GCF_031877795.1 Strix aluco | reverse complement strand
AAGCTGTGGGGCAGAAGGATTGTAGCATCTATGGAGAAGACACGATAACTGATGAAGAGGGCAAATTCAGGTTACGTGGCCTTCTGGTAAGGATTAGAATGCTCTCTGTCGTTTATGTTAGCATGAGAATGGGGCAATAAAATGTGTTTTATTAATTAGCTACCAGTTTCTGTTTTCCCATCACATTTCTAGTTCAGATTCCATTAAGTCTCTCTGTGTTGGGAAACACTGTCATGTAGTGAACATTCATCCTAGTAAAGGGGGGAAAAAACTTTTAGCGTAAGTCTGTGGAACTTGCTGCCAGCATGCTGTGATGGGCTTCCACAAACATGGAACAGTTCACGTGACGTGACACGAGCCCCTGGTCAGTGCACTGAATGTGTCCAACAGATGTTGAGCAGTGTTCAGGTGTTACACAGGAAATTTTCTTAGGCAAAAGAATCTGGGGAAGCATTTAGTTTCTCTTGTGAAAATGCTGTGACAGCCTGTTTTTAGCAGGAAATGGGGTACATGTATGATGTTGGCTGTACAGCGTGTATGTGAAGTGAGCTGTTCTGCAGGAACCATGGGAGCTGAATATATGGGACCACTATGTATGGGATAAGCAATTTGCTGAAGTAGAAAGCAGTTATTTGATCAGGTTTTAATCCTGTTTAATGTATTTTCTTTCTAGCTAAAACACAGCAGATGATTTCTTTTAATACTATAATGAACTAGTGAAAGTTCTGTGATAACCCTTTTGTATTTGCTGGCAGTAGACAGCCCTAATAGTGTTATTGAGTTAAATTTTCTGTTTGGGATAAGGAAAATTTTAACTGAATAGAGTTAGATTGATTTGGGTGGTGTATCTTAAATGGAATGTTAAAAAATTCTCTTACTGTTTTCTAAAATTAAAGTATGTATTATTCAGTGGTGGGATTTATCATCTGAATGTTGCTTTTAGCCTGGTTGTGTGTATCATGTCCAACTCAAAGCTGAAGGCAATGATCACATTGAAAGAGCTTTACCACAGCATCGGGCAATTGAGGTAATTTTTTTTTTTTTGTAGTATCACTTAAATATGAAATGCATCTGTCTAGGCATTATGTCTGTTCTATCAGCAGCAATGTAGTTCAATACATTCTGTTAGACAACTGGCTTTCAGCAAGTTAGCTCCCTAAATACAGGCCCCATATTATGTGTCAGCACCATAGCTTAAAATTGAAGTAAGATAAAGCCCAAACAGTAAACAAGTGAAAAGGATTCTTTCACAATCACAAGAGCTATACATCAAGAAAGGAGAGCGTAAATGTATAGAATACCTTTCAGCATTTCTTTATAATGTGGAACAAAGCAGTAGCAACTTGAGGATGTCATAGATTGTCATATTATCCTATCTTTATATTTAGTTGTTGACTGATAGATTTTGTTATGCTGTATTTGGTCCAAATCCTGCAGTCTCGATGTAGGTGACATTGTCATTCAAACTAGCAAATCTTTATAAAATGTAATAATAACCTTGAATTGAAAACTGATGAAATCTTGTTAAATATTCCTCCATCCTTACAGATTCAGATTAGCTGCCTCACATTTATCTCTTGACATCCAGCAAAGGTTAATTAGCCTTTGTTAGTTGTCCAGAACTTTCAGTGGGAGATGGTCACTGTTTGAGCTCAGACACCCGCCAGACCAGGGTGCTCTCCTTTGCAGCAAAACAGAAGGGCAGAAATCTTTCAAGTCCTTAGCATCGTCTTGCTAAGAGTGCTTGCTGGTTGGGAACGGGAAGAGGATGACAACCCAAATTTCAGAAAATCATATGAAGGTTATGTGCTGCAAATGACAGCTGTATGCAGTAGCTTTTACTAATAGTATCCTGGCCAGCCTGCCATTTTCTCCAGGAGAGAGAAGCATTCGAAAGACACCTGCAGGAAAAAAGTACAGCCTCAGTGGCACCAGACTGTTGGTATGGCACCTGGCCTAATGGTAACCTGTCTGCTACTGTAGTTATTGTTTGAGTAAATGTCTTTCCTTACTCTCTTCAGAGTTCAGATTTAGAAACACAAATGTTTTCTATTTTAAAAATTTTGAAGAATATAGTTATGTATTTTTGAAGTAGGTTATATTATGGTATGAGCACATTCCTCATTAATCAGCTGTATAAACTTGCTGGCATAGGAATATGTGTATATCAGCACAGATGCAAAATACCGAGACCAGTGTTCAGATATCAGGCAGTCCTGTGTATAACTCAGCCTATTCCAAAATAATGTGTGCTTTTGATACTTCTTCCATTTTTAGTTTAACTTAATGCCATCAGCCTTATGCTGTTAATGCACAAGTCTGTAATTGCAACCTGTGCATTCTGGAGGAAGAGTACTTGCAATCGGAAAGCCTTCAAGCTTCCATGTGGTTAGTATAGAACAAAATTCAGGTTTTGTTTAAAATTTTGAGCAATATTCGTGTTGTGCTAACTGTCCTCTGTTAACTGTTCCTCTGTTAGTAAAAACATGACTGTGTTTTACATTGCAGGTTGGGAACAGAGACATTGATGACGTTAATATTATAGCGTTCCGGCAAATTAATCAATTTGATTTAAGTGGAAATGTAATTACATCTTCCGAATATCTCTCCACATTATGTGTAAGTTCAAGCCTTTCATCTTTGTCAAGTGTATTTGCCATTGGTTTCCCAGTGCTTTTTTTGCAGGGTCACTGGAAATTGTTCCATAGCCAGAGCACACATTTAATTCAAATTATGACTAATACTTTAGTGAAGGTGAATTTGAATTCCAGATGGAATTAAGATTCCAGTGTTCCTGACTGCTTTGCTTTAATGTTTTCATTTTTCATGGGAGTATGTTTAAAATACTTTCTCTGGTTGGCCTTTATGTTTCTGGGTCTGCTTCCCTGATAAGGGATGCCCTGTCTGTAGGGAGGACAAGACACCACAGGTGAAATGAGTCCTCTGTACCAGAGAACTGCATTAATTCCTGAAATACGTGGAATTTTTGACATGGATGTCTGCTAGGAAGAAGATACCATGTGAATGCAACGATACCATAGGACACATGAATTTGAAAGCACAGTTAGAAGAGAGAGTATGAGACGAATAGTAAAGCTGAAATTTTCAAAATTCAAAAGACTGCATTGTGATCTGAGAACTTGCTAAACACCTGTGATCCTTTTGGCTTAGCACGCAAATGCTGAAAGTATCTGCAAGAGGTGTTAGTGTGGTAGGAGTTATAGTACCATTTCTCAGCTTTAAAAGCTTCTTGAAATGTGACCTACAAATATAAATGCAGTGCCTGGATTTCTTTCAGACTAGTCTGTTATGCATCTCACCTGCCGAGATCTCATTGCTAAGCTGTTGGTTTTTCTGGGAGACATCCAAAGATTCCAACGCTCAGAGCAGGTGTGAAGGGGAAATGTATCACCTTACTGAAGAGCACCTGAGCAAGCTTCCCATCTTTCTGGAGAAATTTAGATCCTTGCAGTTCAGCCTAAGCAAATAGGAACTGATGTCAAATTTTGATTATATGGAAGTTATCAAAGCCTGTACCTGTTTCGTATTAGGCTGGGTCTTGCATTGCATGTAATGCACGTAGCTGTCGATGGGTGCGTATCAACACCTTTGCTTCCAAGGCAGAAATTTTTGTCTTTGAAAGATGTGCTAAGATTTGATACAGACACAAATAAGCAGCTTTGTGACCTCAGTCTTGTCCCTTCTGGTTGCAGGGGCTTGATGAAACAGCTAGAAATGCTTGACGAGCTGTGATTTGAGCTGCAACCATGGTAGCACTGGGCAGAATCAATGAGAATTTAGTTGGGGTGTGTCTGCAAGGAGAGCCAAGTCTTCACAAATATCTGATCCAGAGGTTTACAAACAATGGTATAGATGCTAGAAGGCTGCTTCAGGGTGGTCCACAAAAATCATCACTGCTTACTGTGTCCTCTGGAGGAGGTGCAGTGACTGATAAACATTCGTGTGTACAGGCAGCCTCGTGTAAGGAGGTGCCGCTGCCCCTCCCGGCCTTATTTGACTGTGATACAACCCTTTTAGTTACGCTGGTTTCTGAGCAAACTATTTGCTGAGGACTTCAGGCCTATTCCATAGCTTGAGGATGTCTAGCTTGTTAAGGAAGTGTACAGGAATTGAAATCAAGCAAAATGAGCCTATCGGAGAAATAGAAATAACCCTCAGCTGGAAATTACTGTGAAACTGCTGGGATTATTTAAAAGAATTACTCAGTTCTGGTTGATGCACAGCACAGACTACTTCTAATACACTAGATATGTGAAAATGTCAGACATCAGTTGTTCCTAATTTCAAGTTCTGTAAAAAGAATGTTTCTGTGATTTTTCACGTTGCAGATTAGAACAATTCCAGGTGTTCTTACTTGACAACTTTCTGTTTATAAAACACATGATGAATTTTGAAGTGCTTTTATCCCTTAATATGCGGGATGTCTGAAATTACCTATTGTGGTGCAGGCTCAGAAATACTTGGTTTGTGCTTTCTTCTTTCCCTCACAGGTGAAGCTCTATAAAAGTGAAAATCTTGACAACCCAATTCATACAGTCAATTTAGGCCTATCCCTATTTTTCCATTTTCCACCGCTGCTCCGAGATGGAGAGGTAAGAATATTGCTGAATAATTAGTTTAGATAACTTTTTTTTTTTTTTTTCCTTAAGGACACTGAAGTGTTATTTCTGGTGTGCCTGCAGTACTGTATTCATGCTAGAGTGACCAGTGTCTCAGATTTGAAGCTTGTTAAACTGACTTTTGCCTTTAAATCTGATTCTGTCTCAGACTGCTACTGATGCTGTAGACTGAGTGTATTTTTCACCCACAGAATTATGTGGTGCTCCTGGATTCTACGTTGTCTAAATCACAGTATGACTACACCCTGCCTCAAGTTTCGTTCACTGCTATTGGATATCATAAGCACATTACACTGATCTTCAGTCCCACTGTAAGTACAAAATACTTAAATGCTCAAGTGTTCACCTTGAGAGTGATGTCTGGTAGTATTGCCTGTGTGTATTTTGTGGTCTTGGCCAAATTTTCTATTAATGTAAATAGAGCTTTATGAGAGGCATTAAAGTGACGGTGAATTTGGATTTGGCCACATTTAAGGCATCAGGCAGGTATGTAATGACCTGGTATGTTATGGGAGGCAGATAAGGAGTTCAGGAAGGGGTTGGGGCCGTGACACTAACTGAAAGGTTGCAGTAACTGGAGTCTGAAGGAGAAAGAGAGGATTGTTGTCAGAATTCCTTTAAAAACTTCTGTGCGTATGAAGGAAGTATCACCAGGCCAAAAAGAGAGCTTCGGTTATTGGAGCTGAGGTAAGATGGTAAAGCAGAGGGGTTTCAAACTAGCATCAGGGGAAAACTGCCTTGAGAGAGTGAAGTGTATTTTTGCACTTCTGAACAGTGCAGTCAATTTAGTGAAGTGTTTGTTCTGTAATACTTAAATGATCTGTTTCTTTTCTGCATCACTGCATGTTCAGATGCCAGCGAAACATGAGAGAAAGATGAAATGGCAGTTATAAATGAAGGATGCAGAGGTGCCTGAAAGATTTTGTGCTAGTATGGTTGCTGTAGTATTATCATTGAGCTCATAGAGATTTGGACAGCATGTAACAGGTGAATCAAAGAACCAGGTTACTGTAAAGTGGAGACTGACCATCAGTGAATTAGATTTAAAAACCAGCAAACCCCTGGAAGAAGGTAACAGATTAATGAATCTGATCAAGGGGGCTGCTTTGAAGTTGAACATAAAGTAAATCTTAGAGCAGCACTTAGAAGGAATTGAGATGGGAAGGGCTAGATGTGCCACCTGATCCTATTGCTTAAAGCTGAGGGATTTCATAGTCAAAATGACTGTTGAAAAAAAAAAAAAATCCATGGTCCCCACTGTTTTCAGAGAAAGCTGCCTGAACAAGATATTGCTCAAGGATCTTACATCGCATTGCCACTGACGCTGCTTCTGTTGTTGGCTGGTTACAACCACGATAAGGTAGGTCACGGGGTTTTTTGTCTTATCCAAATATTATTGTCCTATCAATGAATACTTTGTACTGTATTAAGTGAGGGTTTGTTGAGGTTGCTATCCAGACAGAGATGCAGTCAGCAGTCACCTTATGTAACACATTTTAAGAAAAACCACAACGTAGCCAAGTTTTTTGACAATTACCTTCCTTTAAAAAAACTTACTGTGAAGGTGAGTTCCTGTGCTGCTTCTGAATTTTGTCTTCTCATTTGATGGCTCTGGGAAAACAACCAATACAGCATCATTCAAATTCAGATAACCAGACTCAGTGATAATAGGAATGAAAATAATGGTTTTATTGGCTTCAGGAACAATCAGACTGCAAAAAATCTTGCAAGTCATTGAGTCTGGTCTCTTTAGCTTTACACCCTCCCTAGTGAAAAGCTCTCAAGAGGAATATAACTACCGACTATATAACCCCATTAACAAGCCATGCTCTTCTAGTCTTCTCTGATATGACTGGATTTCTGTTTTGCTGGTAAGAGAAAAGAAATTTGTCTGTGCAGTTTAATTTCCTCTCAAACATGGTTAAGACAGCACACAACACAGGATTCTACAGCGTCACTGAGAGTGCCTCCAAAATAGTGGTCATTTTCTAGACTGAAGACTCAAACGGCTGTTCTTGGCTAGATGACTGCAGGAGAAAAAGTTACTGACAGTTATTTTAGTTTGAAGTTTGGTTTGATTCCTTCCCAAGATTTCCTGCCATTTTCTGATATCTTTGTAGATGTGCCATTTACACAATAGATTCTGTTTGTTTGGGGATGCATGGGTCTAAGGAACGTTACCATTCAGACCTTACGTACCATTGTAACCACAAGCTGCTTCCCCTTTATTTTTGCCCAGCTTATTCCCTTATTGCTACAGCTGACAACTCGACTGCAGGGAGTACGTGGTCTTGGACAGACAGGTTCTGATACAGGTGGCTCAGAGGATGCAAAGAGACAAACAAAAAAACAGAAGACAAGACGGACGTGAGATGGAAGGATGATTGCATGAAGTGGTGCTCTGTCAAACTGGAGCCTGAGGAAGCAAAGCCACTAAAATATATTTTTGTTGAATTTGCGGACTTTATGTTTTTGTTGTTGCTATATGAGCACTGTTTGTCACTCTAGCTCCATTTTGGTTGTAAATTTTCTATGGAGTCTATAGATTTCCTTGTTGTAAAGTGATGAAATGAATGCCTCTTGTCACTGTGAGTGCATCTCCCATACTTGAAGACAATTAATGATTTTTATTTTTTTTTTCTCTTCAGTGGAACAGGTCATGCTGTCTTCATTAATGATTTGTAAAAGCAGTGGTAATTGACTACTTGACTTCACTTTCAGTCTCTAGATTTTGGGATCATTTTTCCTTACCTTTTGAAATACCCACTTTACAAAAGCAGCACATAGGAATTTTACTAAATCAGTGGTCCTTGAAACAAAGTTTTGGGGAACGTATATGAACTGGTAAATTATGTCTTTGGCACTCCAGTTCAACAGCTTGATTGAATAGTCAGTCATCTGCACAGCTGTGACTTCAGTTCTCATCCAATGATTATGTTATCTTTGATTAAAATCAAGTTTTTGCCCGATGAAGACAAATTGTTAATGTCAGGTAAGGCTAGTTGTTAAAGTCAGGTAAGTTCTGATGATCCCACTACAAAAGCAGTGTTTAAATTTCAGTTTCATATACAGTGTGATTCCTTTAGTCCTCCAGTATTCCTTAAGTGGCTCCAGCTGGTTGTACTACTCTTTCCAGAGCTGCGCTGTGTTGTTGGTGACACCCGTTCGCCCATGTGGCTGTCACATCTCCTGCTCAGGCCATGTGCAGCCTTTTTGCCAATTGATGATTGAATTTTTTTTTTACTTTTTTTAACCTTTTTTTTTTTTTTTACTTTAAGAAATGTGAGCTTTTTGAAATCTCCAACATGTACAGTCCCAATAATGTAGTCTGTAATAAATAACTGTTTCTTACAGGCCATCTTTTGATTCTTGTTTGAAGTAGACAGTTGGACATACACAGTTTAAATGTTAATGGGGCTTTTTATTGACAAATAGCATAAAGGTTAATAGAGCTTTTGAAAGATGCACATAAATGCCTACAAATATTGCAGAGACATTGGTACTGCCAGTAAGTGGCAATGTTTCTCTTTTACAGTACTTGAAATACAAGTCCCTTTACATTTAAATACGTAAGCTTACAAACCCTACCATTCTTAGAAACTTGCTAAAGGTTTTATGCTATTTTTGTTGGTATTTTGCATTAGTTTGGGCCTGAATAATTAAAATTTCATTTGGTGATCATTCTAATCTCTGAGGGAAATTTATCAAGATCATAAGAAAAATGAAGAATGTTGAAAAAGCATGTATGTATAGAGTTTGAAATGAAGCTCTAATAAACTATCATGCTCTCTACTTAATGACCTTGAATTTTATATTGCTGTGATGAAATATATGGGGTAAAAACACTGTTGTAAGACTTATAATAAATTGTACATTTTCAATACATCTTTATTTTAAACTGGTGAATGTCAAGAAAGGTATTGCTGCTCTGAGAGAATGTATGAGGAAGAAATGCACATGTCCATGTGCCTTGAGGGAGTACCAGATGTTCTGACCTCTGAACTGTGGGACTTGCTGATGATTGACCTTAAACATTGGAAATGCTGTTAATAAAAAGAAAAAAAAAAAAACCTGTTAATGCTTGCTAATTTAATGCTTGCTTCTAAAACTAGGATTTGCCCTATGTCTCAAAATTTTCTTTTCTTTGCCTTCTGCAGCACACTGGTGGCCTACTTGCTTCCAGCCCCGTGTTTTGAGGTTTATTCTGCTTTTGAAGTGTTTATTCCTAACAAGAACTATAGCTTGCAGTTTCTCACTTGGCAGAGAAGTCATGGTGCTCTTTGACAACACGGGGAAAACTAATGCATGAGATAATTTTCTAAAGCAGAACTAAATGCCAAGAAATCAGTATCTCCAATTATATTTAGAAACCAATCATCGGATAAACAAACCCAAGCAGAAAAATCAGCAAATCCCCAGAGCCAAATGCACCAAGCGAGGACAGACCGAGGTCTGTGCACACTAGCCATGATGAGTCTGACCAGGGCAGCGGGAGGGAATATTTGTAGGAACATGGTGGTCTGCATGGGCAAACTCCTGCCTCCCGTTGCTCAGGTACCTGGTAGCCCCAAAGTCTTCACAGACCTGGGGCGGTGACAGCTCCAATTTGGGATGATAGAGCATGTAGCTCCAGAGGATTTCCTTTGTGCAGCATGACTGCCTTGCAGTGCTTTTCAGTGCAGAAATGGTGGATTTGGTTTAGGATTTCCATTTGTACTCTTCCCAGCTGAATATTTAGGTATTGTTTGTTCTGCATATCTAAGATTCGCAATTGATTTTGTGCTCTTAAAACCAAGACTTCAGTACCAGTTGGACTGGCCTTTTCAGTATTTCCTATTGAAAATGTCAGTTAAAGCTGCTTGTTGCATCTTTAACTAATTTATGTTAATACAGAGAATAAATGCAGAATGGGACTAACATTTAGATGTTGACTCCTACTAGAAAACTTTCAAGGCTCAGTGTTTACTATTCTTTTTTGCAAGCACAGTAGTGAAAGAATGATTAATTCATTTGCTTGGTGAGCTAAATATGGGCAAATGGCTAAATTCTGTCGGAAATGAGAGTAAGGCCCTCCAGATAAAGATGGCATTGCATGTTACAGGATTTTTCTATCAAAAGCAACAATGAATATTACATATATTTGGTTGGCTCATCAGTGATGCACAGAATTCTATTGTTTAAGAATGGAATGGATCATTAATACTCAATTTTACAATTTCTTTATAGATGGTTCAGCTTAGTTTCTAAAGCATCATCTTTATTGGATGGCTGTCGGAATCCAAGGACAAGTGTTTCTGATGCATAAGCAACAATGATGTTAAATAAAGATACAGCAACTTAAGAAACAAATGTGCTTAAAAGCAAGAAAACAAATACTTAAAACAGAGAAATGAGCATTCTCAGCAGGGGTGGAGAAGCACAGGTTTCTTCATAGTTAATAGTCTTTGTTGTGTTTATTTTTAAAATCGAAATTTCAGTACTTGCTGAGTTGTACTATTTAGTGTAAGATACACAGTGGCATGAATCAGATTCTTGGGGCTAAGCATTCATTTGTTTTTCTTAATTAAGAACATGTAGGGGAAAAATGCTAATGTAGTGTGAGATTGGGTCTGTAGATCTCTTTGGGGCCGAACAGGGGGTGAAATGCCCAACATGCCAGCCAGCTCACTGTTTCCCTTCCTACGCAGGATAGAATTTCAGGAGGAAATCTCTGAAATGGATGCTACTGCTTTATGTGCTGATACACTGACTCTCCCCAGCTCCTACCAGGTTACACAGCAGAATAGCTACGATCCTTGCTAACTTCTCTAACTCACCAAAGAAAGAAAGAAAACTAATTCATTCAAGGCTGACAGCAAACATGCCATCCTCTGATAGACTGTTCGATGTTATGGTGTTATTAGATATTTCGCTTTCTGTCACCAAATATGTCCGTACTGTGAAAATAAGAAGGCAACGCTGTGGGCCTTCAGCATCACCCATCTGAGACCACAACTTGACTCCTGCTGCTGTTCTTCCTTGTGTGAATTTTGTTCTTCAGATATTGAAAGCGCAACTGTAGAATTAGGAGTACCCTTCTCAGCCCTGTGCTGAGGAAACATGGACTAAGCACTGAGGCCTTTGAAGGTAAGATGGCTTTAAAAACTGTACTAGACATTGAAGTAACTGACTTGTCCAGAAAAGCTGAGGCTGAATGTGGAATTGAACCCTGACATGATTGGGGTCTAATTTTACTCCTATTCAGTATTCCCTGCTTTATGCAGTATCCGTATTTCTGTTTTCCAGACTGAAGGTAATTTAAATTGGGCATCTTGCAAAGGTAGATGCAATAAAATGAGTGGTGTAGAAAAGGCCTGAAAGATAGCAAGTTTCCTGAGCTGAGCACGAGAGCTCTGGCTCAAATCACACCCAGTGGTGTGTTCATGTTATGTATGGTAAGTCATGTTTTTCTTGCACATAGATTGGTGGCTTTAGAAAATCTCTGAAAGTCTCTGAAAATCCAATAAATCTATTTCTGGTGCATTATTGACTGATGCCAGAGCTCTGTAATGTTGGGGTTTTTTTTACTTTTAAGAGAACACCGATGAGTTTAGTCTCTGTCATTCAGTCATTTATTTAAACCTGGAACAGGCCCATGCATCCTTGTACAAATGAAAAGCATCTCTATGCTAATTAGCATTCCCCGAGTCTTCATGGATTATTATTAGCAAGTGCAACTTCTTCCCCTTGAATGTTTTACAGAGCTTTTGTGAGCTTTTTACATCAGCTAGCTTGTCCTTTCAATTTTCTATTATACCTTTTGTAATTGCTTTCTGTCTATATTTGATATGTTGTTGCTTTACTCCAGTAACTTCCATTATCACTTTTAACTGTTTGTTATTACTGGGATCAACATGATTGCATTATTTACTCTGTTTGCTCTAAATATAACTTCTTCCTTGTTCTCCCTCCTCCTCTCCCTCCATTTTTCTGGAAATATTTGAGCTTAGCAACATGATGGTCTCTGAAGTCTTACTTGTTAACTACATAGCCTAAGACCATGATTACTTTAAGCCCAATGATATATTATCATAAAGCACTAAACACCCACCAGACCATTATTGAATTTATCATATCTGAGAGCTCAAACAGTGAAAGATAAACCCGTTTTTTACTGCCTGTGGAAGTCAGCAGGTTGATTCCTCCTTTAATTCTCATTTTTGTCAATACTAGAATAATTAAACCCCTATCACAAAGACTCTAGTTTCTTCACATGTCTCATCACACTGAATCTAGCTGCTTTTTTTTTTTTTTTTTTTAAAGCATAGGGTTGTGGTAAGCCATCAACAAATTCCCACTCCAAGCCTTCCTACTCTCAGGCACAAAGGAAACTAATAGGGGCTTAAGTAAAACACATGAAAAAGAACTATTTTGTTTCTATGGTCTCTAGTGCTTGCTGCATTAAATTGTTTTCTAGAGCAGTCATTAGGAAGCACGTTCATGTGCTCCATTCTGTACCAGGGCTTGCTCCTTCCAGAAGGAGGGGATGGGATGCTGCCCAGGCTCTCCTCTCCCCTTTCCTCAATACATGTGATGTGTGACAGACATGGGTGATTTCTCTTCGCACATGAACTCAAGAGTTCATTCAGTGCACAGGTGCAGGCTTGGGGACTGGGTTGTTTGTTTTCTGCTATGCAGACAGGCCTGACACAGTTTAACCAGCACCTGTGATTCCCAACCCATCTGAAACAGCCCTCTCTGTCACTAGAGGAGCAAGGCCCTTTATGTGCAGAGAGAAAAATTATTTTGTTTTAATAAGCATGGAAATTGGATGCAAATGTGCTTATGCATTTAAAATCAGAAATGGTGTTTCCCTTCTATTCTGCACTCCAGCTGTATGTTCTATTATCCTTGGGGAGGTTTGGTGCGATTGCAGAGTACGTGTACAAGGGACTCTTGTCATTCTTTCTGGTGTAAGGGAAGGAAAGACCAACTTTAACTAGTAAGTGTCAGCTCTGGAACAAGCTCTGTAAGGATTGTAAGCTTGTATTAATAAGGATTCATGCAGCTATGTGTGCTCATACAAAGCTCAGTCCAGCAGTGATATCTCAAGTCATGGTGAGCAGACGTTGAATTGGTTATATACAATAAAGTCAGAACTTCACAAAGCAAATAAGTTTTTATAAAATGTATTAACATGTTGCTTTTCATGTTTATAGTTGTACAAATCTTATCTGTGATTGTTTTCATATTTTTACTTCTCTCCTCAGTAAATTTTTTATTGCCTCTCTGTGGCCCAGGTGTGAGAATGGAGTAAATGATGCTGTGGCAGTTCTGAGCAGTGAGCACTGGCTGAAGGACAGGAAATAAGACCATGAATTTCAAGTTTTATAGTATTGATGGACTTTGTGAAGTGACAATTTTGCTTTCAATGCTTTTTATTTCTGATGAGCTCCAGGGTAGAAGATGACCAAAAAGAGACATTGGTGCTTTGGGAATTAACTTTCATTTGTCTGTGTGTATCTTCCAGCTCTATGAGTCAGCACTTCAGTTCATGGAAATTCAGATCCTGGGCTGAGACCCATGTGTATGGACCCGTTTGGGTATTGTGGAAAAGACAAAACAAATCTCTCATCTCCCTTTCCACAGAACTGCAGCACTGCAGAAGGGAGAAACAGCAAGAAACAGAGACATACCCCTGCTAGTAACTATGTGAAACAACAACGGATACCCATAGGTCTTGGCGGAAGATGGGGTGATTAATGTCATCAGTACTGAATCTGATTTGCATGTACATCACAAAATCCTAAATAAAAACACAAGAAATTTATCCTGTACTTTATTAAACATGAATATTCAATAAATTTAATTACTTAATCTTGAATGCAGGCATTTGTCCTTACTGGTAGCTGAATTAGACACCTAGCTTACCCTTATTTGCTCACTTTTTCTTTTCTTCTCTTCTCATTATAAGAAAGTAATGGGCTTCTAGGTTAGCTCAGTGGTGATCATCACTTTAGCTGGATGCTCTGCTGTCCCACACTGACATTTTCCTAATCTTCCTTAAAATATGAGCAGGCTGCTATCTTTCTCTGTAACTCAGTTTCCTGGAGCACTGAAGGCCAATGTTCAGAGATATTTCAGTGTTTAAGAGATGGAATTTCTTAAAGGATTTAGGCAAGCAAGGCCATTATTTCACAGGGTTTTAGTAAAAATTACAGAATTATGTACTTTAAAATATCTAATAAACACCTATTTGCATTTTCAGATACCTACATAAAACTCTTGACACTTTGGTCCTATGAGCCCAGAACTGTGGTCTTACAGTGCTCTTTATGCTGACTTCTTACAATACTTTGCCCTGTTTGCTCACATCAGGGAAGTTTTGCCATGTGTTACAGTAGGAGAGCTGGCTGTTTCAACTTTCCTGACTGACAGCTCACAAAGCAAGGTGGAAGTCATCATAAAGGCCCTTTGAGGGATTGGGATGCTGAGGTAGGATGTTCCAGCAATACTCACAGACACTTTGACGGCAAGTCAGGTTGTCTGCCTCCTAATCCTGCCAGAGCCACTTCTCAAAGCGGGAGTGGGGGGAATCTAAGCTTTGAAAATCATGCAGTAGGAGTTACAGTAAGAACATAATACTAATTATAAAATGAAAATCTCTGCTTCTGGTCCTTGAAACCTGGTACCAGGTCTCCCGGCTGTGTCTTAAATACGTAGAATAGATGACTGACTTCATAAATGAGCTGTTGCTTTTCCTGCACCCATTGCCAGAAGGGCACCAGGTAGTCAAACACCTATTACCAGGCTGCAAGCATGATCTCTCCAGAAGACTGAGGCTATGCCCCAGCAAAATGCTGGTTGTGTAGGTCCAGGCTCAGATGTAGACTTGTGTGTAAACATAGCTTCAGTCTTCAGGTATGTTTCTGTTGCACTTTAGCTATGTAGACAGATCTACAGCAAAAACTGCAAAATACTGAAAAAGCTTAGCTTTTCAATAAAGAAAAGATGGTCTACACAACTAGAAGGCTTCCTCTTTCTTACAGTCTTCAGTCACTTAAATATCAGCTGAATAGATACAGAAAGGAAGTGGCAGAGAAGATAAAAAATGAGGGTACAAATATATTTAGCTTTTATTCCTCATTGTGCTGTGAAACATTTCTTTTCTCCATCAAACTAATTAGCGAAAAACTCCATCCATAAAGCTCTGCCTGAGCTTATTGCTAGGTCAATGAGCCTATGTTCTTTCTGGTAGTGAATGCTGTCTGTGATTATTGCAGTCATTAATTTTTATATAGGAAATAATACCTCTGCCTTGATCTATATAAACACATAGATTTCTGTTCCAAATCAAACTTCCTCCGTGGCGTGTGCTGTTCCTGGGAAGGAAACAGAGAGCTAGTACAGTGTCAAATCAAGTTAAAGAATGGAAGTTCATAAAAATAACCAATGGTAGTTAATGCTTATTATATTATGCAAGATAAACTGGGGCAGACAAGTTGCATTGATTACATATTGGGTGATTTGCAACTCTGAAAACAGAACATTCAGTATGTCCTGACTACAGACATGGATGCACTCTTACACAACCGAGTTCTTTTCCATATGCTCAAGATACAGTATTAGATAAGGCTGGACAATGATCTGCATTCACTGGTCATGACCTTATTGTTCAGATTGTTGTGCAATCTCCCCATAATGACAGTAATGTGGAAGATGAAACCTCAGTGCTGAGCAGGAGATATAATCATTGATTTAAAATAGAGCAGAGAGAGTTGGTCTTTTAAAAAACATGATACAGCTCTCCTGAGCGTTTGACAGCTTCCTTTCCTTTCTCCTTACATGACCCCTTTTTAGGTGTGTTGTATCAGTTTTGTTCTCCATATCACAAGAGGAGAAGAGCAACAGATGTGCTCCTCCATTTTCTTCAGGGTCTTGCAAATCTTGCCTGGGGATATTTGCCAGTTTCTGGTTTCTTCTAATTTCCTTCTGTTTGAAAGAATAAGATATAATAGGGTGAATCCATCTGCATATTTGTACTTCTCAGATGAGGATTATTTCATTTGCAAGAAGCTTAATGGAATTCTGAAGAATCAGGTTTGTTTATCATTTGGGGGAATGGGACAACATTTCTGCTTAAAAAATCATTACTAGAATGTAGCACATTTGCAAAACCTTGCCTGGATTGAGAAAAAAACCCCCACATTCTCAAGAGAGCTATTGGTCCTTTTGCCATTTGTAAAACCGATTCTAAAATGATAGGTCTAGTGATTAAAGACTGAAAGAAAGAGGTCTCAGAATAACCAATGGATTCTCCACCATATGTTAATATATTCTGTTTGGAAAGGTTACGTCCATTTATATTCCAGATGAAAATACTCTGTGACTTTATGGCATGTAATCACATTTTTTTCTACAGAAGCTAAATACTCTGGTTAACACGGGGAATGAGAATCTTAAAAAAATTGTGATGGATTAAATTAATGAGGAAGTGTTGATTTCAATAAAAAGACATTTTAAAAGACTGTAAATAAAGAAACATACTGATGGAGTCAATTTTTGCTCTTAAATAATTTTTTCATTATATCTTACATGGTATATTTCATACTATAATGATAAAAACTAAAAAACTGAACAAGAGTTTTTAATTTAATAAAAACAGGCTTGTTTTTGGCTAAAAAATTTCTGGAAATTTTAGTTTACCGGATTTTTATGGTTTTTTCGTTTCATGTTGTAACAGAAAGAAATCTGAAATTGCCAGGTGATTCTCCTGGAAAGGAGACTTGTATATTCAAATGGCTCCAGCCAGAGCACCCAGAATGTTCTGCAGTGAGCCAAGCCTTTTCTTGAAAACTCACATTTATGCAGACTAGCTGTCTAATCTGAGAAATTCAGGTGGATATGTGACACCCCTGGCATTCCTGGTAGGGTCCATCATCTATGTCTTTGCCATTGAGAGAAACAAGCTTCTCACCCTGCAGAAATTTGCTGCCTCATCTTTCACCCTCCTCAGGGGATATCTATTAGTAAGGAAAATTAGGTTTGAGTAGGAAGGAATTTTCCAGATCCCTAAAGTGGTTTGGAGCTTGGAAATTTCTTCCTTCCTTTTCCAGGCTATGACATAAATAAGGCCATTCTCACTTTTTCCCTGAAATATTTTCCACTCCTTCACATCCAGGTTTGACCTTTGCCACTTGAAGCACTCATTTGGAGAGTAGAAAATCATTCACATTCTAGTCACTCCTCCCTGCTAGACTGGGTGGAGGGGATCTCAGCATCTCAAGAAGGTGTTTTAAACATAAAGCTAGAAGACACAGTGATCTGTGCTGTGAATTAGCTGCTGCAGTGTTGAACTCAGCACAGGAAAACCTGAATAAATCAATGAGGGATGGTAGCTTCACAGCACCCTGCTTAAAAAGCTACTAGCACTAAGGGGAACTCATTTTAGGGAGCTCAGATGTCTCTACAATACACTGCAGTCAGGTGGCTCTGATCATCCCCTCAGCTGATGACAATAACATGTTCTGCAACTGCTGATAACAATGATCCGGTGCAGTATTTGAAGTTGGGGGTAGGACTAGCCAAAGCCAGATGTCTGAACAGTCCAAACTGTTGGAGCCATGAGGATGTTTTAACCAGGGCAAGAGATAAATAGCCACATAGATTTATAGCAACTCATAATGTGTAAAGTACCAGACAGGCTACTACTTACAGTGTGGGTGCTAGTAGCCTCCTGAGAAATCTTGACATGATGTGTTCAGTGCACGTGGTGTTGGCAGGTCTATCTAACGGCCGGTGTCAGTCTTGCAAAGGGGGAGAGGGCCTCTGCCTGCTCTGCAGTATTTCTTTTGCAGCATCACTAGGGTCCTGTAAATCCCTGAAAGCAGAAAGATCCCTTACAGGATGTGCTCTTTCCCCTCTGAAGAATAAAAATGAGCCCAAATTCATATGCTACAGTAAATGCCTCCTGGGTGGGTCAGCAGCATACACGCAAAGAGAAACAATACACCTTCCCTGCTTCAGAAATATTTCCCTGATTATTGATGAACATCTGTACTCTCCTCTTCCCCACTTTTTAAATAACATGGTGTACATAGCTTTACTGCTTAGGTGTATTCTAGCAGCATCAGCTTTACTGGACTGTTCATGTTTCAGCAGCTCCCCAGCCAGGGTAGAGCCCAGAGCAAGGGGCTTGAGGGGAAAGCCCTGCTCATTAGTGAGCTGAATTGTGTCTGTGGGCTGGTATAAAAGGCCCAGCCCACAAACGCATAAAGCCTGGGTTTGGGGTTGGCTTGTGAGAGGGGAACCTGGGTGGGGATGGATTGATGCAGTGCAGGAGCTACAAGCATGGCTGGGGCCTGTAGCAGCAGAGGGATCTGGCTATGACCGATATCCCTGCAGAAACAGGAGCTGAGAATTTTTCCCTGTCATAGGAGAAGGCTCATGCTTAACCCCCCTGAAACCTAAAGCTGTAAACCAACAAAACCTTACAGCCAAAAGATTTAAGTCTTGTGAGATAAGGGGTTTTCCATCTGGGTCTCCTGAAGAACGGCTTTACCCTAGAAGGTTGCAATGCAAGCTGAGTTTGCAGAGGAGACAAGCCCTTCTCCTGCACAATGAGGGAACTTCTCCCATCAGGTACTTTGTCACTTTTGGGGACAGCATTGTTCCTACAGTTCACTGGTATTGGGTGCTTTCTTTTATGGATAGTGAATCGCTTTCCCCCTGAAAGAATGAGGCTTAGCACTTTGTGCAAAAGCTTAACAGAACAGCAGTCTTGCATTTCTTATCTGACCTGTTGCAGGAGTCTGCTGTGTCTGTATGGTGATGAGTTGGAAAGCAAGGAAGAGACTGTAGCAAAACTCCTGGGCTTTGTAAAACGGAAAGCTTGCTAGTTGCAAATGGTGTTCAGAGGCTTCCTTTGCTCAGCTCTGACTTACTGGTCAGCCCGAGCTCTTCAGGTGCTATTTTTCAGTGTGCTGCAACTGCTGTAAATGAGTGCTACTCTTGAATACTGCTTCTTTTGACTGGGGATCTAATTATTACTAAAATGAAGATGCACTTGCAAGCTAAATGCTTGAGCTTGTAGACTGTTTTGGTGTTATCTTTGAAAAATCACTTTTCTTCCCCAGTATTTTTTGTTTTAATATTCTTGTTCTTTTCAAGTCTTGCTGTTCCTGAGAGGAGTGAGGAATAGATTGTTTTCATTATCATTATTTCAGAATGGGGGGCAGGAGATCATAACGATCCTATTTCACACTTTCATGAGTTGCCATGTGGTGATGACATATGCCCTCCAGCAGGAAGTACTACCAAGCGCCTCTCAATTTGTGCTGAGCCATATTGCCATTCCCAAAACTGTATATGTTTCCTGCAGTATGTATAACCTGGTACTCCCTAGACCTTTGTAAAGAATTGATATTCACAATTCCTATGCAGTAAGTCAAGGATTTATAGCAACATCTCTCAGAAGTCCTGCCTTCTGCTTCCTGCCAGTTCTTTTGGTCTCAAAACAGAAAAGTTGTTCAATAGGCACGGCAACAATACACACCCCAAAAACAGAAAAGAAAAGTAGGGCTGCTTGATAGTATAGTGGAATTTTAGTAGGATATAATTATGGATGAATCTCAGGCAGCACACAAGACTTAAAATGTAACTTCTAAAAGGGGAGAAAGAAAGTTAGTGTTTCATCTTGACCCACTGTGATCTAAAAGAAAGATCATCTCCTGTGTGTCACTTGTGATCTGGAGCAACTGTTCTCTCTGTTGTTGCTTTCTATAATCCTTAGTGTGCATATGTTACCTTTCAGGATTGCAATATGAGATGATGTGGCTGTGAGCCAAGCAGTATCTTTAGTGTTGGATGCTTTCAAGAAAGGAGAGTAAAGCCTTGCTGATACAAGGAGAACTGAAGTATCAAAACACATCTGATCTTTCTTGAAGCAGTAGGAAGAATTGTACAATATTTGAGTGTGACCATGCCGGAGCACAGACTGATGCTGTACAGACTTTTGATGACTAGGTGTTAATGTGTGCAGAACAGAAAGCTGAAGAGCGGTAGGTAAGTGTAGTGAGCTGCAGTGAAGAGCCAAAGAATGGAAGAATTTGGAAGTGAAACAAAAAAACCTGCATCTTGGTATTCCTTTTTAAAGTATCAGCTGCAGCAATAATATATCATCTCTGCAGCTAGCATTGAGTGAGTGTGTTGTACAAACATGTGATTTCCTGGTATGTCACACATGAAACAGTCATCACAGGATGGATGACTCAATGTGCATCCCGGGAAGGGGGCCACAGATTTTTCTCTTTTGTTTGTAGTAAGCAGAAAAGATATAAATAAATCCAACCTGAGAAGACTAATTTCTACTCCTCGGGTTGCTTGTCAGATATGAGTATGATAAACATTAAATGACAGCAATTTCAATATAAAGTCAATTATATGTGTGTAGCAAATTAAAATTAGACACATTCTTTAGTCTGGAAATTTATCCTAATGGAGAATGCAGTTTGCTTCCTATTGAAGAGTAGTATATCTCTCTTGGGTATAGCATCAGTGTGCATCAGTTCAAGAAGGAGCATTGACTTGACAGGCATGGAAAGCCATTGACTCTCCCCTCCCTAATCCTGCTGGAGAGCTTTTGCAGGAGTGAGATGGCAAGACTTTGTTATTCAGAATGTTGAAAGGTCTGAGCTGGTGAGACTCAACTACCCAAGAAGTTTCTGTAGGGCTGTAATACTAGTATATGACTGTCCTGCTCCTCTCCTGGAGGAAGCCTGCTGTGGGTCTCTGCATGAGCCTGCTTCCCATGCAGCTGCTTTGCTTGCGGCTTTCCTGCCCCACATCTGTTGGGCACTTGTATGCTTATAGTAATGAGTGACATCAAACTTTGGTACTTCTAGGGGTACTTTTCCTGGGGTCCAGATAGGATTGACTGCCATCCACTTCATAAAAGAAAACTTTTACCTGACAGCTCCCCACAGCCAGGTGTTTCCAGTAAAGTTCTTTAGGGTCCAATTTAAAAAAGTTCTTCAGCACACACTTAAATTTCACCTGTGCTTGTGTGCTTTGGATGAGAGTGATCCTCAAAGAAACAAGAAAGGAATTTAAGTGCTTAAAGTTACTTGCTAGACTTTTGTCTGTGGATTAATCTTCTCGAATATAATTCTTCCCCTGTCTTTTATTAAAGGTTCACGTATGTGTTCTCTATTCTTATCCTGTTCTTTGGAGTAGTCAGTGTTAGTCATACCAGGTACTGGCACAGATCTGTTAACCAGAACTCAGACTATTGCAGGGCACTGGAAAAGTCCAGAAGGACTAGAGACATCCTCTTATGTTCATTTCTGTACAAATTAGGGATTTTTTTTTTTTTCCCCAGATGATTTGAAATGGTGCTACAGGCAAACTATCCACCACTTCCAAACCAGACACCTTTAAGATTTCATGTTTTATGTGTGAACTGCCAGCGGCTGGGCTGGGTGAGGGGAGCTGCACCCAGTGGGGTGGGGCTCCAGTGGGTGCCATGCCTGGGGTGGCTGGGCTGCCTGTCTCCAGGGCTCTGGAGATCCAGGGCCCTGTGTGGGTACAGTTGGTCCTCCCCAGGTTCATAAGGGCACTCAGAGCTGCTAACAACAGCCAACACCCCTGTGAATGGGTGTTCCGTGTTCATCCCTTGGTGTGGCTGTGGGCACACAAGATGGCGGCTGGTGTCACCTCGGGGCTGGAGCAGGCAGATCGTGAGGGACGAAATGGCTGGGCTGAGGTACTAGTGATCCTGGTGGCTCAGTACTAAGGGGGCCTTCTGTCTGAGAGCAGAGGAGAGCATGTGTGTGAGGAAGATTGTAATATCAGAATAATAACCTGATTTTTTTTCTGCTTAAGGTCCAACCTCCATAATAGCAAATCAAGGTTTGTAGGGAGATTTAATATGTCTTGCTATACTATCAGGTGCAGTTGGAAGAACCACCAAGCTTTATGGTATATGAATATTTTTGCTTCAGAAAAGCACGTTCTCCTCAGGTTTCTGTCCTCTCCACAGTGTGGGGACTGCTGCTCCCCACAAGATGGCCAGGAGGTGCCTGCTGCTCTCCTTGGGAAGATGTGGCTTCCAACCCTTTGTACAGTGTACATACCAGTTAAAGCATTTGGTGACCAAATAGGCCCACTGAGTGATATTTTCCTTATCCCACTCCTAAAACTGTGCTTTTAATGCTGGGAATATTCAAGTTATTTGGGGATACCTGTGTACCCTAACTAATCTGTGGCATCCTGACAGACTGCAGACACCTGATATATCACTTTGCTCTCACTGAGTTCAATGGGGCTATTTAGGGGAGTAAGAAACACTTGCAAGGATGCAGTTTTCTAGATCAGGGTCTTCTCTTACAGATTTTGTCTAAGATGGGCTGTCCTGCTTGCTGCAAGTCTGTGGTGTTTTTTCCTTCTTTCTTTTAAAAATGTTGACAGAGAGCAAACACCTGTACTCAGAGTCCCTGCAATGGCTATGCCAGGGTGCCACACAAAACGGGCTCTGTGTACCTTTGTTTTGGATTTCTAGTGAAATCTAAACGAAGTCTCAAATGAGAACTCACACGTAATCAGGCAGGATAGGAGTTGGAAAAGATGGCATTTCATGCTGTGATACTTTGTTGCCTGAGAAGGCAGTAGGAAAGCAGTCAAAGAGAAAAAGCCTGACTAGTATATTCTAAAAGCCTGGTATGTGTAAAACTGAGTGTGGTGTATATATATAAAACTGAGTTGCTGAGGAGAGGGGCTCCGAAGAGGAGGATAGCGGCGGGGGACCCCCCTGAAAGCATCAAAAACCCGCGGTAAAACCGCAAGACGTGCAGGCAGAAGCTCAGGGAAGAGGGAGAGCCTCAAGGCGCCTGAGCGGGAAGAGTGAGGGGCTGCGAACGAGGATGGCGCTGAGTCAGAGTGGGCGGAGACTGGAGTGACGACGCCCCACGCCCCTCACGTACAAGAGCAGCCCCCGGGGAGCGCGGGCACACAGGGTGTGGCGCCTCAGAGCGTGAGGCGCGGCAGTTCGAGCGGGCAGGGCCAGCGGGCAGGGCGCAGTCCCTCTCCGGGGGTCTAGAATTTATCTGAGCTAGTTTCATCTTATCGTCCTCCACGCGTAGACTGAACCATGGTCTCCACTCGCGTCAAAACCACCACCAGAAAGAACGTGGTGACCCAGACGGAGCTGCCACGCAAACATCCAGGTCCCGGGCTGCAGGGAGTGCCTGAGCCTGTCAGTCCTGCCGGAGGGCAGCAGTGATAACGCCTGTGTGCGATCAGCTGGATGACCTGCTCAGCCTGGTGGTGGAACTCAAACAAGAGGTGGAGAGATTAAGAAGTATTAGGGAGTGTGAAAGGGAAATTGATTGGTGGAGTGACACTCTGGCACCCCTAAAGCAACAGGAGCAAATGGAGGCTCCAAACGAGGCAGGTAATCCCTCATCCTCTTGCTACCAGGCAGAAGGAGGGGACCTAAGAGATGGGGGAGGCTGGAAGCAGGTCCCTGCTCAGGGAGGCAGGAAAATCCTCTCCTGACCTCCCTCACCCTCCATGGTGTCCCTTCACAATAGATTTGGGCCCCTGGAACCTTTGAATGAAGAAGAGAAGGAGGAAGAGAATGAGACAAACAAGGAGGAAGACCAAGGTCCACTGTTTCCCCCAGCATTCTCCTGGTGAAACTGGCTGCTTGAGGCTTGGATGAGCACACGCTTTGCTGGGTAAAAAAACTGGCTGGATGGCTGGGCCCAAAGAGTGGTGGTGAATGGAGTTAAATCCAGTTGGTGTCCGGTCACAAGTGGTGTCCCCAGGGCTCAGTTTTGGGGCCATTCCTGTTTAATATCTTCATTGATGATCTAGATGAGGGGATCGAGTGCACCCTCAGTAAGTTTGCAGACGACACCAAGTTGGGTGGGAGTGTTGATGTGCTCGAGGGTAGGGAGGCTCTGCAGAGAGACCTGGACAGGCTGAAGCGATGGGCTGAGGCCAACTGGGGGAGTTTCAATAAGGCCAAATGCCGGGTGCTGCACTTGGGCCACAACAACCCCCAGCAGTGCTACAGGCTTGGGGAGGAGTGGCTGGAGAGCTGCCAGTCAGAGAGGGACCTGGGGGTGTTGATTGACAGCCGGCTGAACATGAGCCAGCAGTGTGCCCAGGTGGCCAAGAAGGCCAATGGTATCCTGGCTTGCATCAGAAATAGCGTGGCCAGCAGGGACAGGGAAGGGATCTTACCCCTGTACTTGGCACTGGTGAGGCTGCACCTCGATTACTGTGTTCAGTTTTGGGTCCCTCACTACAAAAAGGACATTGAATGACTTGAGCGTGTCCAGAGAAGAGCAACGAAGCTGGTGAAGGGTCTGGAGCTCATGTCGTATGAGGAGCGGGTGAGGGAACTGGTGGGGTTTAGTCTGGAGAAGAGGAGGCTGAGGGGAGACCTCATCGCCCTCTACAACTACCTGAAAGGAGGTTGCAGAGAGCTGGGGATGAGTCTCTTTAACCAAGTAACAAGTGATAGGACAAGAGGTAATGGCCTCAAGTTGTGCCAGGGAAGGTTTAGACTAGATATGAGGAAGCATTTCTTTACAGAACGGGTTGTTGGGTGTTGGAATGGGCTGCCCAGGGAGGTGGTGGAGTCCCCATCCCTGGAGGTGTTTAAGAGTAGGGTTGACATAGTGCTTAGGGATATGGTGTAGTTGGGAACTGTCAGTGTTAGGTTAACGGTTGGACTAGATGATTTTCAAGGTCCTTTCCAACCTAGATGATTCTGTGTGATTCTGTGATATAAAAGCCTGGCTGTGGTTTATGCTGGCCCTTCTGCAGGGTGGGCTGTAACAGCACAATCTAGTTCCAGCCAAGCTTTCCATGCTTGCTCACCAAACTTATTAATTATTGAGCAAAACCCTGTAACAGGTGTGTTTGATCTTCTTCCCTGCTGTAGGGAGAAAGTTCCTTTAGTCAGCTGAATCTAGGAAACTTGCATCTGAAAGATTTCCTATGTTCTTAGTTCAAAGGGTGCTTGAACAAGGTCACATCTCCTCTGCTGTGGAACTATTTTAGGAGAAAGAGTGCTACTTAAAATCAAAGTACTTTATTTATGTAAATCTATTTTACTATTGCACATTAAGGAAGCAGTTAACCTTAAGTCGTCCTTGTACTTGAAGAACTACTGTTAAGCTTTTTTTGACTTGTGAGCTCTTACAAGTTTTAAGCACATATTTACAGAATTTGTTCTTGAGAGGAATGCAAGCAACCTGCCAGTCATTCCTGGATGACAGGGGCCTGTCACTAAATGGCACTTCCTCTTTGAGGGAGTGGGAAGGAAAAAGAAAACATCTAACAACGCCTTTCTCCTCCTTGAAGCAATCCTTCCAGTCAGCAATGACTGTGTTCCAGCAATGGAAGACTTTGGCAGGCAGCAGGGTGAGCTGTGGTTATTGAAAAATAGGCTGAAAAGTAGCAGCAGCTGGCAGCCTGAAGAATCTCTGACAGTGTGATGATAACCTGCCTAGTACTGTCATCCTCTGAGCTCAGCAGGACCAGAAAAAATCCTGACGACCTAGGGACGATATAGAAAAGTTGTGGGTTTTTTCTCCTTTACCAAGGAATGATTATTTTCTTGCAGCATGAAGGATTGTTTTAGCGTTTGCAGAAATAAAGCCAGAGCACCTTGACTGGCCGCTAAGGACAACCTGACCTAAGTGTTACAGTTTCATTTTCAGTGGAAAAAGATAAATAATTGGCTCGAGCATCATGTTTCTTTCAGAAATGCTATTGCTACAGCAAATACTTATCTTTTTAAGGGGAAGGAGTTTTGTTGCAATGTGTGAGTTTGGCAGTGCACTGGCAGTTAGTTTCAGTTTGGTAAAGTGAGTAGATGATCTGCAATGTAACTGGGAAAAGATCAGATGAAATCCTAAATGGGAACTGGATGATTCCTAGGTACAGAAGCAGGCCATTTTCCCAAGTGATACAGAGCTCTGAAGATACAGAGTCAACAGGGACGACTGTTCCCATCTGACAGGTCAGATAATTCTGCAGTCACCATAAGCGCTACTGCAGGGTACCTAATTGCTATTTAAATGAATATCTGAACTTCACAGTTGTGAAGAAGCCAGTGTTTTAGTCTGGGTTGAAGGCCTTTTAGCCTGTCTCTGATAGTGTTTGGCTGGCATTTTGGAGAGTAGCATTATTGACTGTCCAAATGAATTATTCCATGCAGCCAGACTGAAGCTAAATAGGCCCCAGTTGTCCCTTCTGGAAAGAACATGTGCCAAAAGGAGGGCTACTGTGGTGGTCATTGAGAGATGAAGGTGGCAGACAAACTCATTTCAGCATTTGGTCTGCAGATAAGACACCAATTTGTATTTAGATCTTGAAAAATGAATTGAGCCTGGTTTTTTTTTTTTTTTTTTTTCTGCTGAGTGGGGGAAGTGCACCGAAGAGATTTATATATGCATACACACAGAACTGATAAGTTTCTGGGGCTAATCCCAAGTACAGGATATTGTCCTGCAAATAGATAAAGATGGATGTGTATGGCAGAGCTCCAGATCTGGAGAAGCTTGCCCATCTGCACTAGGTGTGGGTCTGAATCAAAGTGTTGGAATGAAAGTCATCCTCTTTGGAATTGTGGGCAACTTTTAAATCCTGGAACCAAGCCTTGTAGTTCAATTTAGTCCAATGCTTTGCTCAGACAACCATTATTTCTCATTAGCAGCTACCTAAAAATGCTCTGGAAGCTGTCCTATATGAATATAATAGAGTAAAATACAGTCTTAGTATTTATACAATGCCAAGTATTAATTAACATGAAAGATACCAGCAATTGACTGAACCCTCTGCAAGTAATCTTATTAATATGTTTAATCCTTATTAATGACATATTATAATTATTTGGGTACATGTTTTCCTAGCACACTTAACACTTTCAAGTTTATTCCTAGGGTTTAGCTTATCTCTACTGTAAAGGAAACAGTGGAGCCTGAACTCTAGTTTTCCAACCTCTGGCTAAGCCTCCAAGCACTTCATTTAGAAGGAGCTGCTGTAAAGGAATGGCAGCATGGAGACCGTCACCAGGGATCTCTTGAGTGCAGGCATGCATTTGGAGCTAGGAAGGGAGGCTAGTGTTTCCCAAATTAAACTGAATCTTGTTTGAAGGTGTGCATCTGACTCATTGGAGCCTTTGAAAAATCCCATGAGGTATCTGCTTCAAATTGTTTTTAGCCAGATTTGATTTTCCAGTGACATGCTTGATTAAAATTTGCATGATGGAATGAATGTGTTCTTGGCTACCTGATGAAAACCGTGATTATATATAAGGCTGTAGTCATGGTACAGCACACATTTGAGCTACAAGTTTGAGATACTGTGGCATATGAGCCAGTTTGACATTAAATTATGTTTTCAAATGGCATAATTCCTTTTACAGGCCCCCCACCCCAATCCTTAGATGCATGGATGGATGGAAGGCTTCACTGAGCGCTTTATCGGCCTACTGGCATTCTCTGAATGGTGGCTGATAATAGCGTGATGACCTTCCAGTGATAAGAGTTGCAAAGAAGGTAATTTGACTTGCAAGGACAAGGACAAAATATACAAATCATATTAGAGATAAAGAAGTCCTCAGGCTTATGATGACAGTGTGTTTGTTGTACATGATGTTATCACAAGATCCTGTAGCTAGTTTATCTTGCAGTCTAATACACAGACTAGACATGCCAGTTTTAAAAACAACTCCAAATCAAAAGAGCTTGAGAGAATTAATTTTGCCATGTGCTTTTTTCTTTCGAGTGAAAACAGCAGTAAGGGCTAAAACAGAGTAGTGCACACACTCTGTTGGCAACTGGTGCCTTCTGTCTGTTGGCTTTTTGTACTTTTTTGATGTTGATGCACAACCAGCATTAGGTCAGAGGATAAAGTACAGGTTTGCTGGAATCTCAGCAATGAACTGGAACTGGTGGAGCACCAACATCTTACACATGCTCACAACTTTGCATGTACATTGGTTTGTGTCATGTTAAATCAGTTTATATTCCTATCGATTTTTGTAGTGGCTTTGAATACCCTTGACAGGATAAGATTTTATTCATCAGGTCTTCTCTAAGTGACTTTGGTAGTGTGCTGCTGGGTTGGATGTGCTCTAAAAGTAAACTATGAGGCTCAGTCAGATACTTCTATTCCAAATTTCAAACAGTTACAAGCAATAAATGATACCTTTGAAAGTGTGCAGCTTTACGAATTCATGTGTAGTCCTTGTAATAAATGTTAAGAGTTACACAGTAACAGGAGAATAATACTTTAATTCTGGAATAGTGTCTTGTTAATCTGAGGAGTGAATAGGAGTGGAGGAAAGAAATGAAAAAATGAGTTTAGTTCTTGAAGCAATGTTTGATTAATTGGTGGGAGAAAAAAAAAAACAAACCACCAGACCCAAAAACCTGCAGAGCTGTAAAGTTTGTCTGTGGAGGCAAATAATTAATTTTCATCCTACCAAATAAGTTTTGATTTCCAGTAATTATAGGAAAACCAGAAATGTTTCTTCTAGGAATTGTTTTTTTCCCATTACTCTATTAGCTGAGAATATTTACTAATGGCTAAATATAATGAATATTACTTTTCACTATCTCTATTTTTCTTTAAATGGAGCTTGCTGAAGGCACTTCAAATCCATCCCAATTACGGTATCATACAGTTATTGTAAAACTTGTAATTAGACATGATGCTTTTCTTGTTCTGCACTAAAAAGCTTGCTTTGCTAATATTGTGTGATTTCCCCAGTCACCTCTTCAGTGACAAATGTTTATTACCACAAACACTGTAACGTGTGTGGCAGAGAAGTTAAAGGAGTTGAATTCTGTTGTGCAGGGGGGTGCTAGCAAAACATTGAATGGACTAGTTGGCTGATATACAAAGTGTTGGTCTTTGTTATCGCCAGTGGTGAAAACCAAGCATTGTGCTGAGGAGTTAGTTATACCAGTTGTGTGTTAATGGTAGCAAGGCTGGAACAAAGTGTTGCGTGTCTCCTTGCAGTGGTGTGGCTCTTGGGCTTGTCTCTGTCCCCTTCTCCAGTAGTATGGTTACTGTTGAATGCTACCTCCCTGCAGCTTTCCTGGGGTGATGCAGCCTAAGCTCCCACTGCTACCTGAAGTAGTTAGCTGGCTCTAAGTCTCAATGGAGCACACGGGGTATCACTTGAACTGTCGTGTGTGGGAATGAGCAGTGCAGTAAATGTTCTGGACGTGGTTGCAACATGAGACCTACTGGGCGCTGAGGTGTCCCTGACAAATAAGTTGATCGCTTTCAGGGAGAAAAGAGTCAACTGTATTGCAGGGAGCTTGAGAACACTTCAAGCTTGATGGCAAACATAAAGCCTTGTGATTTAAAGTGTATTTTATCTTATAAATGACAAAACTTACTGGAAAATTCAGGCTGCAAATGTTAAGATTTGTCTCTTCTGAATGCAATTGCCTGATTGAGGAGGCAGCATGAACCACTTTACAACTACTTAGATAGGTGTAAGAATGACAAGATTGGGAAAGAAACCACTAATAAACTTACTTAATAGCCAAAGTATGAGTGTTTCTAGAACATTAGGAAGTCATTGCTCTCTGGAGGGCCGTGCACTCCTCTGGTATCAGCCAGCCTGGCTCTGCTGAATGTGAGTGTGTCAAGGTCTGGCCTGTGCTCAGCACCACTCTTGGTGGAGGGTGGTTGAGCAGCAAGCTCCACGGGAAGCAGAGTGTGCTACTGCGAGCTGTGTACTCTTCCTGACAACTTGGTTTTAACTCAGATGGAATAGGTAATGAAAAGTGTCTCCATATCACTGAGTATTATTAGAGCTGTGCTATATCTGAACAGCTGTGAAGAATTAGTAATGGTAAAATTATAGGTAAATTGAAAGGAAATTTATATACTGCTTCAGCAAAGTTGGCTTTAGGGTAAAGTAAAACCCTGAAGGCATATCAATGAAAAATATTAAGGGTGTCAGGTGGTGGATAGTAATTTAAATAAAATTAGCCTAACAACCTAAAATACTTAGAATAATAAACATCTCTAGCCACAAGAGGCTCATTTTACTTAATTCAGAAATATTAAGCAGTCTGTATAATCATACTTGAACACATGATGAAGAATAGGTATGGAAATGAGAATGCTACATTTGCGAAGTCTACTGAATTACAGAGTCAGAAGTGTACATCAATACCTAATATCAACTTTTTCTCATTAAACACTGCAGCCTTTTGCTATCTTCAGCTAGAAATTATATTGGCCACAAAATGGAGTAAGACACTTGCTTAAATTTGAAATAATAAAAACAAAAATAGTAATATGGCAGATGTGGATAATAGAGTACAACAGACCCCCTCCTCACTGTACAACCATAATCCTTGGTCTGGCTGTTGGTGACCTGCTGCCTATGGGATGGTATAAAAAGAAACTAAGCAAAATGTATCGATTGTCTCTGGACATGGGATTATGTGAAGAGAAAAGAAAGCTGTGCTGATGGCTTGTAATTCTCCTTAGTTATCTTTTTAGTTGCTTGCCATGGGGGTAGGGGGTTGGGGTGGAGTCAGATGTTTCACACAGGTAGTTTTCTGTAGATGGTAGGCTAATTTTCCTGAAAAATGTTGGTATGTGGTGATGTCCAAGTAGTTTCTGTGCACAGGTTCGATATGGAAAAGATGTCCTTCCAATTAAGTAAATAGCCTAGGTTAGCTCAATCCTCAGATCTATGAGTCTTCTTTATTCTAAAAGCTAGAAAAACAATTCTACATTTGTAAAATAATCATTAATGTCCTCTTTTCTCATCTTTAGTGCATTTAGATGACAAACTCTTCTCTTAGTATATAAATTGTCCTTATGGCATTGCATCCTAATTTTTATGGGGGACTTCAGAAAGTACAGATGAACTATTTACCATTCCCATTCAACTCTTTTATGAGACTTATAGGACAGTCTTTAGTAACTATCCAGTGTGTAAAGCCAGAGAGTGGTAAGATCATCTTGATTAAGTAATAATTATGGTGTCAGTCCCAACAGGTGGGATTATCAGGTGAAAGACAGGCATGATTTCAGGTACCCATTGGTGAAAAAACCTCCTGGCTGCTGAAATCAAGCATGACATTATTTCCTGACAATGAGAGCACTGGTATAAGGTGATGATGGCTTCTGTAGATTCCTGGGGCTGTCTTTTTACTTAAGCAATAGTTGGCCTAGAAATCTGATTCCTGTGTAAAATTTTCTTATAGTTTCAGGCACTGTGCTAATGAAATGGTGGAGATCTGAAGAAAAGCTATAAAAGACAATGAATGGCTGATTCTGTTAGCATTTCACTTCAAAACTGTGCTATTACCCTGACTTGAATCTTCCAGTCATCCATGTTTACTGCATGTTGGTTTTGGGGGAATGACTTTAGTGCATGTGATAGTTCAGATATCTCCAGAATAAATCAAGAAGCTCCACTGTAGGTGCACTCCAACTGCTGATGCAGGTGGCCTTTGAAGATATCTGCAGGACATCTTCAAAACACGCATGGTAGAAACATATAACATAGGGGACCAGACTAAGTCTAGTACAAAGTTAAAAAAGCCTTGTATTTTATAAAGTGTCAATGCAAGCGCCCTAGCACCAACTGCTTCAGTTACTGATTGCCTATTGAAGCCCTGAATTCTAGAAATTCACATGAAAGGTTATCTTAATACTAGAGGATACATAGAACCCAGACTGCACTGAAATTAGTAGCAATGCTTTTATTCATTGAAGTAGGGCTAGGTGTTTTCTCACTGCCAGTAATTAGTTACAATGTGAAATTTGTTACTGCAGTATTAGATATGATGTCAGATGCAATGCAGCATCACCCCCACCAACAGGTCTGAGCATCTTACTGAGGAATAAGAGTCCCAAACCACTGTATGGACATGCTCTATTAACAGGTTTTACTGGAAACATACCAAATAATTAGCCTGCTTCCTAAACAGCAGGCATTTATTGAGTGCTAGCAATGATCTGATCCCTCAGTAAATAATAACCAATCTATCTGAAATAGTTTTATTGTGTTAATCGGCCTCAAACAGTTAAGGGTTACCCTAGCAGAAGTTTATGCAGGGACTTAAAATGGGAGCTGTGAATGCAGAAGAGGAGGATTGTTAAGAAAAGTAATTAATGTTATTGAAAATAGAATTTGTTCCTGTGACGTGGGAGTGCTGATTGAACACGAGCTCAACTTACATTTCAATGTGTAATAGATTTTTTTTTTAATAACGCTGCAGGTGAATTGTGATCAAAAAGAGAGAATCACTAGAGTAGAGATTTTTTTGAATGTTTTATTTATAGCAGCCTAGGAAGGATGCGGAGTGGGTTCTATGTGAAATAGCTGTTCTGCAGTACACTTATGAAGTCATGAAAGAAAAAACCTCTAAATTGATGTTAAAATTAAATAATGTCTGCTTGATGTTAGTAATTTTAAAAATGTCATGTTTTAAACTAACAGCTTAGCTTTGACATCTAAACTTTATTATTATTAAATTTCCTTTTTTACAGCTGGCAATAGAATTTTTTACATCAAATCAAGACATTTAAGAAAAATGTATTTCTAAGCCTTAGTTATCTGTTGGAGTCCTGAAAAGTATGGATGCACTTTGTTCTTAATATGCATACATGGACACTGTAAAATGAATATACTAGATGCTTGCATTTATACACGAACTACTGCAGCTGTGAATTGTTCGTAAGTCTTCTCTTGCAATCTATGTAACCTTCACCTGTTTTCCTAAGCCATTTTTTTTATTTTATTGTGGAGGTAGGGGAAGAACAATGGCACAATCTTCCCATTTCTTTCCTAAACATTACACATATGTATGTGCAAATAAGTACTCCCTAACTCTTCAGTATCACAGTAGGCTTGTAACACTGATTGTCCAATATTGATCCCAAGCTTTCAGTATCAGGAGACATTGCCAAGTCTTTATGAATGGGGAGCTTTCAGGCAGTGTTAACTTTAAGATGCTCAGGTGAGGGGAAAAATTGTAACAGATAAACAGACCCTTATGAATGTGCAGAGTGGTTGGATCTGCTGAGGCTTAATGAAGGGAAGGTATTCATGCCACTATTATTGATAAAAAAAATTTTGGTCAGCTGAAGCTGATTAACTTTTTGCTGGGGTCAGGAAGGAAAATACGGAAGTTAAAAGTATAATATTTAGATTCTTCACTTGCAAAGACTTAATTTCAAAATGCTCTACCTTTATTTAAATAAGGGTAAAATAACACTATGTTGCTGTAAGTAAACACTTTTATTTTTGTTCTGCCAGTAACCAAAAAATCAATTTGCTTGTACAGCCTTGCTGTGGAGTAGTGTGACATATTGTTTTTGACTTGCTTTCCTGAGTGTAAATGCATTTTAATTCTATTTCACTTTAAAATTCTTCCATCTCTCAGGGTTTTTCCTCCTAGCTTTTTATGTACATTATTTGAGTTACATGGGCAAGATAAGAATGCTGCTCATTGAAAAGTGTGACAGGCTGGCGTTAACCTGTCCAGAATTCATGTCTGATGGAGCAGATACTGTTTAGATGAATTATATATCCAGACTCTAAAAGCTTTTCAACAGTAAACCAAAGCCCTTTATGCTTCTTTAACAATAATGTATGAGATCAAATCCTTGTACACAGAGGCACTAGTTAGTGTTACACAAGCACATCTGCCTTTTGGCAGAATGGAACAAGCTGTTCTTGTTGCTTAAACCATGGTTTCTAGATTGGAGTCATATTAGTTTTGTGTTTTCCTTGTGGGATATTAAAAATCCATCAACACATCAGCAATACCTGACACTGACAGAAGGCTCATTCACTGCATCTATCTGCAGCAGTGACTTTCTATGGCCAACAGTTAAGTGGGTGTTTCCTCTCCCTTGCTGTGTGAGCTGGCACAGGCAGGACGCAGGAACAACCACAAACCACGGATGAAATGCAAAGAGTAAATTCATTCTTGTTACCTTGCGACCTGGGGGATCTCCACAGCAGCACCCAGGCAGAGGCGTGCAAGCGGGGATGCAGGCACCGTGGAGCGTGGTCCTTGCTAGCCAGAAGGAGAAGAAAGAAAAGATCTTGATCCTCCTGCTTTCACCTGTATGTATCAGGGATTTTTGCAGGTGTAGTTTTCCACTGTTGTTTGTTTCTCACAGCAGGGCAGGAATCTCAAGGATGTTCAATCAGGTGCCTCGGAGTCTATCACAGGCCTATGTTATCTGAACGGAGGTGTTCTACCTGTCAAGCACACAAAGCTAAACAACAATTAGTATGATATATGTGTTTTTCAACACTCTAGCTGCAAGTCCCTTGAGCATGTTTACAATCCTCCTCGACAATCTTCTGTTGTATTCCCACACTTGCTACATTTGCCTTCCTTTGACCTGGCCCTGTCTTTGGCTGTGGAGGAACTGGTACTATTGGTGGTTCAGCACTGGTCTGGCTGTGGGAGGAGAGACTGTATGAAAGAGACTGTTCCTGATGGCAAACCAAAAACCCTGGTCCATGGAGACCTAGATTAGGTTTTTGGATTGTTCCTTGACAGACAGGTGCTCTCTGACCCTAGTTTCAGTTCAGGCCCATCTGTACTTTAAGTAACTTATCCTCTAAGACAGCGTGCATGGATTCCAGGGTGTATGAAGGAGAGTGTTAGGAAAAGACTAAGTTCATTTGGATGGAAAGCAGTGCTGGGATAACTTGCAGAACACGTTGCTGTTAGTGTGTTTGCTGCTCTTGTGGATTTTTATTTTCTGTTAAACTGCACTAGATGGCAGTGGAAGTGAAAGGGATTGCCTGGGGTGATTGCCAGCTTCTGCTTCCGAACCTAACAGGGGCTGTAGACATTGCTGTCTAGGACTGGCTGTGGAAAAGCTGGCCACCCTCTTCGTGCTTTTGGACCCTGAACTATACTGGTCAGGCAGAGGACTACTAGTGGTCCTGGGTGGAGGGCGGAGAGTCTGGGTCACAACTAGATGCCCAGCCAGAGACCTAGCTGGGAGTAGGCAGCCCTCAGTGAGGGGCTGTGAGGCTGAGTAGCAGGGGAACAGGCCAGATCCCCACAAAAGGGGCAGAATGGTGTGGAATGGAGCTGTTAAAAAGGGCTTTTTTTAGGTGTTGGCTCAGGAATAGCCTGCGATTTTTTTTTTTTTTTTTTTTTCATGTGTTGGTATTGAACAATCCTTAGCACAGCCCTGCTAGTGATCACTAGCTTGTGACTGAACTGCATCCTTTGAGCCTTTTGAAAGCTGTTTGTTTCCGTATCTCTGACAGTGTTCTTGCTGTTCATCTTGGAAGCCTGCATGTCTTCTGTAGCTAAGCTTTTTCTCTTGCCAAAGCCCGCTGGCAGAAGGCCAGAGCTCTAACCTACCTTCACCCAATTGATCTCTAAGTCCCAGTGGAAGGAAGTGGTGTTCAAGGCTAACCCTGGGGGTTTAGCAGAAGATATGTCCTGCTGATATACCTGAGTTTTTGGCCTGCAGGGTAGAGTACAGCCATCAGCTCTGTGGGAAGCCAGCTTGTTTCTCCTGAGGATCTGGGGCAATCGGGTTTGTGATAAGCTTATTTTCTTAATTGTTCATATCCACCAAATTGAAGGTGCTTGTCCTGTTCCTAGAGCCCATCAATGGATGGGACCCCTGATAACTCCCGATGTGCTGTGAAGTGTAGGTGGCTGAGGTTTTGGCCAGGATAGTTTTCAACATGCAAATTGAATGAACGGGTTGTAGACAACATGTTTGTGGATCAGCCTGTGTGTGTGAAACTCCCACTAGGAAATAAGAGATGGAGTGCTAGTCTACAAGGAGGGAGTGATGGGGAGTGAATCACAGGAGACACACTTGTCTATCTTATTCAGGAAGAGGTTGAGAATGGCAAACTGAAACAGAGATGGCAAGTGTAAAGTGGAACTGTCATAACTTTTTTGTTGTCTTCTGCATATCATCAAGGGTGGAATTTCCCCTGTTGCAGATGGTAAGGGGAAAAAAAAACAAACCCTGGGCTCTCTTGTTGAATCTGAACTCCAGGAAGACAGTTGTTGCTTCATGAATTTGGCCCAGTGAATGTCACATTAGCACATACAGAGCACAAAATGCCCTTTCTGAAAATTTCTATTGATTTTTATGACAAATGAAATATCGCAGAGTATGAACACAAATGCATTATTACCCTTCTGCAGAGATGTTAAAAATTCTGTATAATACTAATGGGACAGCTACTGCAAGGGGACTGGTCAAGCCATTTAAGCATGGGGGGCTTGATGGTAAATCTCAGACAGGAGAGTTTCAGGATTAAGATCTTTGATTCACCTGGGCTCAGGTTGCTCATTCTGAATGCACACCGAATAATTCTTCTGCTTTGCCGCTTTTCATGATGAAGGCACAGTTGATGTTGAGTGATTTTAGGTGTGCATAATTCAAAGATAAGTTATGTGGCATTTGTGTCCTTAATGCTGATTAAGAGTTTTGCCCTGTGTAATTTCATACTAATAATGAAGTACTCCTGTAATGATACAACATTGCCAGGTATCCTTATCAGTGAGGATAGGATTTAATTTTTGTGTTACGGTCTAGACAAGTGGTCTGTGTGGTGGCTGGGGAACTGGCTGACAGGCTGCACCCAGAGGGTGGTGGGAAATATCTCCTTTTCAAACTGGCAACCTGCCACAAGGGGAGTCCCCCAGGACTCAATATTGGGCTCAACACTGTTTAGTATCTTCATAAGTGATCTGGGTGATGGGATCAGGTGTACCCTGATGAAGTTTGCTGATGATACCAAACTGAGTGGGGAAGTAGACACTTCAGAAGGGAGAGCCACCCTACAGGAAGACCTGGCTGGGCTGGAAGAGGGGACTAACAAGAACCTTATGAAGGTCAACAAGGACAAGTGTAAGGTCTTACACCTGGGAAAACATCATCTGGGAGTGCAGCACAGGCTGGGATCTGTGGAAAGGGACCCGGGGGTCCTGGTGGACAAGGAGCTCGATAGGAGTGACCAGGGTGCTGCAGCAGCAAAGAAAGCCAACAGGATACTGGGTTGCATCAACAATGACATCACCAGCAGAGATAAAGAAGTCATTATCCCACTCTGCTCAGCACTTGTCAGGCCACACCTGGAACATCATGTTCAGTTTTGGTCCCCGCTATGCAAGAAAACTGTGGCCAGGCTGGAGAGGGTCCAGAGGAGGGCCACAAAGATGATCAAGGGACTGGGAAGCCTGCCATGTGAGGAAAGGCTGAGAGAACTGGGTCTGTTCAGCCTTGAGAAGAGAAGGTTTAGGGGAGACCTTGTCACCATGTTCCAGTATTTAATGGGTGACTACAAAGAAGATGGAGACTCCCTACAAGTTATTCCTGAGGAGATTCCAATTGGACAGAAGAGGAAAATTTTTCACAATTAACCACTGGAATAATCTCCCCAAGGAAGTCATGGATTCCCCAACATTGAAGGCCGTTAAGATTCGGCTGGACAGGGTGCTGGGCCACCTTGTCTAAACTGTGCTTTTGCCAAGAAAGGTTGGACCAGATGATCCTTGGGGTCCCTTCCAACCTGGGATTCTAGGATTCATAAAGCTATACTACTACATGATGCATACCATGCATGTACACTGACTATACACGTACTATACACTGAGGCCTGTTCTTCTCCCTCCTCCTCACACCATGCCTTTCTGCTGTGCAGTTCCTCAGGGTGCTAGGTCTGACTGAATATATTGCTGTCACTGTAGAAGGTGTACAGCCTTGCTGAGACTGAGGTCACTGTTGCAGGCAAACATGATCTAGCAGAACCTGACTGGTCTCACTCGCCTTAAAGAAACTGAACTTCTCTAATCTGCATTTCATCCCTGCAGTGTATGGGTCTGGCAGTGATTCCAGAGACACAGCAGATGTGCCTGCCTCAGGTTTGATGGGGAGGAAGAAAATTGGGAGGGAATATGCAAGACAGAACTGAATAGTTGGGCCTAGAATGCAATACAGCCAAAGACTGAGAGCTTTCTGTCCCCAGCAGAGATTGCTGCGTTGTTAGTACTGCACCCAGCACAGTCCCATTTGGAAGCTTAATTCAGTTCATGCGGTTCTGTATAAAGGTTGTGTCTCTGCAGTAATTCATGGGTGTTCTCTCAGCAGCAGTGATCCCTTTAAACTCAGGTGAACAAGGTGTTTGAGAGGGGAGAGAGATGCAAAAGAGAAGACAGTGATTGTCAAACAAGCCCTTTTGTGATCATTTACTCCTTCTATTACAGCCTTTTAAAAATGTAATATCTACTTTCTAGAGCTGTTTTCTTCTCCTTCTCTCTGGATAGGACCAGAAACTTTCTTTTAAAACATAAATCAACAATAAAATACAATGTGTTGTGTGACAGGGCTGAACTCACAATGAAAAATGGGAGTAGTCCTGCTAAATCTAAACCATCTGTAAAAAAAAAAAAAAAAAACCAACAAAAAAACCAAAAAACACCCCCCCCCCCTCAAAAAAAAAAAACCAGCCACAAAAAACCTGACCCCAAAAACAATGAAAGATTTACTTGCTACAGACTTTAAGTGTTAATCTTGTTTTAGTGGTTATGCTTATGCAGTAGTAATAGGAGGGGCAAACTGCTGGACCAACTGGGATCTGCAAGATATAAGCATATGCCAGCATGTTCAGTTGAGCAGATGCAAGAAGTATTGGACTAGATGCTTCAGATATTTTTCTGGGAGAAACAGTTTGAACCCTCATGTTAAAAATGAGTCAAGGTGCCTGTGTTAACTTTAAAATGCCTTAATCCCACATTTATGGGATGTTTTTTTCCATGGGTCAGTGCAAACCAAGAAACATTTTTCGGAAGCTATATGTTATCTGGGCTGCTAAACAAATAAACAAAACTAACGAAAAAAACCTTAGTTCTGCAATTCCGCTGCCTATTAAAGCAGATTATCCACTTCTGGTAGTGAAGAATTTCACATGTAATGAAATCTGAGCCTTACTTTTAATACTAAATCTTATGAATCATGCAGCTGAAGCCTCTATCCACCTCAAGCTTTTCTAGGTCAACAACACAGAGGTTTTATCTATAGCACATATATGGTGACTATTCTAGCACCCTCTTTATCTTCCAGGACTGTCATGTGAAATTTGTGCTTGTTGGATCACAATGACGGTAAACTTCACAAAAGTGGAGGTGAAACCTTCAGGGAGCTTTGCAAAAGTGTAAAAGCTGTGTATGGATATGAGTGTCTTCTTTTGGTCTCTTGGTTAAAGACAAGAGACAGACTTGGGGCCTCTGGCCAAGGCAAGGCTTTCTTTCACTGCAAAAAGGAAGATGTTAGTGTAGGAAGGAGATCCTTCCCTTCAGGATATTGTAACTGACTGCTGGCCAGGTCTAAAGGGATGTGACAAATGGAGCCGTGACCGGTGGTTCTGCACGGAGAATCCAGCCTTGCTTTCCATTTTAGGGTTACAGAGCCACTGGTTTGTTTTGAATTGGATCCTGTAAGCGACTGTAACCTCTTGTTTTCCTGGGATGTGGCCTTCAAATCTGACCAAGTGTTACAATTCCCATAACCCATTATTCCTGCAGCATGGAAGGAGTTTTCATGCGTTCTGTGATTATTTTAAGGACTGGAAGGACAAGAAGAGGCACTTCACTGGTTATGTTGCTAAGCCATTATATTTGTTTTTCTTGTCATGGCCAATGTGTTCTGTTTACCTACTTTTGTCTTCACTTTGTTCTTATACCACATCTATACTGTCATATATATGTAAGCAAAGTATTTAATTTTAAAACTCTTTGTTACAAATATTTCCCTTCAACTTTCTTTTCTCTTCCCAAGGCTATGGAAATCTATAGCATATTCTCCATAAGACCTTTTGTTCTTGTAAGATGAGTTATACTTTGGCTTTGGACACATCACTGTTGTCTTTTTAATTTGAAGCCCAGCAGCAGAATTTTCCTCAAGACTTCATCTGGAGTATTTTATTTTTCTGAAGTGCTGCAAGACAAAGTTCTGGTAATCAATCTTGGATACAAGCACAGGATTTAAAGTTTAGCTAGCAGAGAAAATGAGAAATAGCTAGTTCTTGCAGTATTTTAGGTTTTAATACGGTAATAGATGAGAGGTTGACTAAAAGTTAAATAGGTGTAACTACACACATATGCTTGGGTTTATACATGTGCATACATGTGTGACCTTTTATGTGTTGTCCAGTATGTGACAATCACAGCTCTGCTGTTGCAAGGTGGTCTGTGGACAAAACCCATCAAGTACTGCAGTTCTAGAGCAAAAGAAAGCATTTGTAGGTGCTGTCAAAGACATCTTTCCCTGGACTGGTTGCTGTATCCTGAGGTGTGAGACCAGGACTCGCTAATAACCTTCGCATGAATAGTGACCAAGGAGCCTGGAGGAACACTGGCTGCATGTGAATGCACATCCTGCCTTCAGGCCCTTTATTCTATACCCTGAATTCTCTCTTGATTCCTGACATGGGAACACCTACATTCTTCCTACACACAAGTAACCCATGTCTGTTGTTCTCTTGTCCTGCCTTCTCTACATTATATGAGCTTTTTGGGGGGATTTGTCACAGCTTGGTCTTAATTTCAATAACTGAAAACTGTGAATGAAACCTTCCTTTTAAATAGGAATGCGTTATACAGAAACATATACTAATTTTATTGCTAGACATGTGTTTAAGGGATAGGATTGAAACATGTAGTTAAATGTTTTGGCAGAGGCTTCCCATGTGTATAAGTTGAGAATTCAGATTTCAGAAGCAGGACTGTGAGGTTTGATCTCACCATGTGTCACAACAGGCATACAGACAGCAACATTTGTATCCATGGATGATGTTTGGGAGTTTTGTCACAGGAATTGGTGAAGCTGGGATCTCATACCCCACAAACTGCTGGGCTTACAACACTGGAACAAGTGTTTGCATACCTAGGTGAAGTCATGAGGGAAGAGCTTGAGAAATTCTGGAGACGGTTGCTTATGTGTGTCTGAGTTGACTTGAGTTCTTAGTGGATTAAGAGTTACTGCCCTGGAACAAAATTAGGTTACTCGGTGAAAACAGGGGAGAGACTGCTGTTTTTTCATGGCTTTTGTGCATTCTAGTGTTCTTTCTTTGGCACATTGACGCCCAGCAAAATATAATTCTTGACTCTTTCTTTTGGTCTGAGCCTCTACATCTAGTTTCCAAGCATGCTGTGTGGACTGCTGTATATACTGACAGAGCTAAGTCACCAACTTAGTAATTTTTGTGAAACCATCTCCTTGCTAAGAAGGAGCTGTTGGTGGCCTGAGTCTATCTTTTTGAAGGGCAGGTGTTACCTAACTACTTGGCTCCAATTTCTGAAAAGATGTTTCATGGTGCAGCACTCAAAATGATCAGACACAAAAGACAAACCTCTGTTCTTCCTGTATGTTCTTCCTGTACATTAAAAGTTTTATTGTGATTCTATCACTACACAAAACCAGTGCATCTCTGAGAACAGTATGCTGCTTGCTGAAAGTTTAAATACTTCAGGGAAATGCATTAAAACAGTAGTTTATTCCCAGAAATGCCAACAAGCCTGTTGTTAATCAACTGTGTATGCCCAGGTGTTCTTCCTGCACATCTCAAGACAGTTTCCAAGATTTATTGTGCAACAGATGTTAAACTTCATGCTCTTTAGTTTTCTGGGGTGTTTCTTGACCCTTTTCTAAATAATGGAGACTTTTGCCATCTTCCTGTTCTGTTTATAAAGAAATCAAAAGACACACACCAGAAAACTCTACTGGAAGTTCAACAGCTGTCAGAACACTGGAAAGAGATAGTTTTGAAAAGGGTATGTTACAGAGTGACAGTCTGCTGAATATTCAAGTGTACTCCACATACCTTGTCGTTCAACTTTTCTATCTTCAAGGAGCAATTAAGATTATTCACTATATACAGTCTTATTTTTTCAGAAGCTGCTTTGTAATAATTGCATAGTCTACCACACTTTATTGCTGTTACTTACAGTTGACATAAGAAAAGTTTTAATGGCTGGCTTGCAGCCTATGCTTCTCCAAGTCGGGGATAAGGCAAGAGAACAGGGAAGAGGTAATTATGAGCAAAAAGTAGGTTATTATTAAATTAATAGGCCCTGGTTTGACATTTCAGCATGGTATAATTGCTATACAGGGTTATTGTATGCTTTCTCTCAGATGTCAAGTCATGCAAATATTTATGGCAAGCCTTGAGTAATAAGTGGAGCAGTCTGTGCAGTTGTAAATCTGCCATGCTTAGTTTCAGCTGGGTCTCGGGATGGGTTAGGTGTGCGGTTCAGCCTGCTGCTCCTGCCCTCCCAAGGCGCACAGCAAACCACAAGGGTTCACTGACTGGCACTCAGCAAACCTGTCCTGTGGCTGGCAGTACTGGCTGAGCTACCAACAGGGCACAACAGACCTTTTACTTAAACAGCTCTTTAGTCCTGATCTATTGCAGTTTGTCCTTCAAAATTCCAGTTTTCATCTTGAAGTGGTTCACAGACTTAATTTTGTCAAAGGTTTGATCTAATTTCTTTTTATTTAAATCCTAGAAAACATTTATTCTGATTTCCCAAGCTGTCTTTTTTTTCTTGCTTCTGGCTAGACATGATGCCTCTGTACCTCCCTTTCTTATCTTCTCTTGGTTTTTTTTTTTAAGGTTAGAACTTTTTCTGTGCTATTTAAGAGTGGGTGAACTGGGAAACTAGCTACCTCTATATTTGTTAGCCTAGGCAGGCTGTTTGACTCCTACCTTGTGAAAACACAGTAAGGAATATGCATAGAGAGCATGTTGCATTCCCTGGCACAGCCTGGAAACACCCTAAATTGCTTTAGACTCGCTATGGCCATTCATGTCTGAAAGGGTTATTCAACATTCTTAATGATGGTAGAGCAGGGTCCTGCATAAATAATTATACAAACAGTCAGAAATGGTTTGCCTCAGAGTAAAAAAATTTTGACATCTCTAGATTACTGTTCGCCAAATGGTGATAGTAACGTAGAAGTGGAACTCAGGAAATGAAGATGGAGTTGCCTAAGTAAACAGAAAAGCCTGCCTTGTTGTCAATACCAAATACTTTGGGCATGGTGTTAATTTCGGAATATCTGATGACTCATGTGGTTATCTATATATAAATATAGGTGCCTAATATTCTAGTATGAAAATCAGAAGAGGTTTCTCCCAACTTCCCTGACTTATTTTTCTCTATCAGCAAAATAAGAATTAATGTCTGCTGGAGGTGTGAATTATGAGTTAGGGATTTATATTTTCCTGAGGCTTTAGTAGTGATTTGAAAAGTCTCATATTAATTATTTCCTATCTCCTAATGCAAGTTAATTCCAGTTTACTGGTAGGAAAACTGAGACAGGGAAGTCAGGGATATATATATATATTTTTAATCTGTGATATGTTTCTGAATGTCTTCATGAAGTGGCCTCTTTAATGCTTAGGAGATGTTTTAAAGTGCAGACTCACTAAGTACCAAACACTGCAGACACTTTTTACCCTTGAAAACCACAAAATCACTCTCTTGGGTGGTGGAATACACATAAAGAGCCAATTTATCTTAAAAGAAAACAAATAATATAGTCTTCTGTGTTGCTTGCGGCAGCTGTCGGCCTTCTGTGAAAGTTACTATGCTTTTTTTTCAGGGCAGTGGCACTTCGGTGTACATTCAAGTCAGCTGGCAGGACAGAATGAACCCAGCAGGTTTTATGAGACTATGAGTGCATATGGAGAGGTGTGATTAGGTAATATGTTCACTTTGCTTGAATGAAACACATGAGAATTTCTTTTGTGTCAATCCAGTGCAAGCACTGGTAGCTTTCATTTGCATTGGGACTGCACTGAAGTTGCACACTGAGATCAAAACAATAGTAGGTATTTTTCTGATTAACACAACTACTGATAACTGTTGGGTGGTTTTTTTTTTTTTTTGCTTCAAAGTTGTGCTGTTGTAACCCTGCTAGTAGTCAGGTAACATTGAAGATTAGAAAAATAATAAATATACCTCAACATTTTTCAGAGTGTTTACCTTTATTATAGTGCTGTATGAATGCTTATGAAAGTAGGTTATTCATAGCACTGAATTTGGCTAGTGCAAGACATGCTGTGTATACATAGGGAACAGGAATTTTTTTTTGTGCAACTCTGATGGTAATTCTTAGTCCTGATCTGAAGAAGTTTTAATTCAACCTTTAACTGAATTCACCTGAGCAGAGAATATTAAATGACAGGCTAATTGTAGGTGGTGGGCTGTCATTCTAGTGTCCTGAGGGCTATAGCAATCTTGTGAATCTACAGCAAGATCTAGAATTTGCTGGGCTAAGGAACCCATTGACTTGTCAGATAGGAGTCACTTGTGGCTAATGACACCCAGGTGAATGCAAGAATGATAAAATTTAGGATGAGTTTGGAGAAAAGGATTTAGGTTTTTTTTAATGCATCCTAGATTCTTTTTCCACTGGCTCTACTAAGCATAGCAGTATTAAAAATTTCAGACAAAAAAGGGGGCTTTTTTGCCAGCAAATGCTGAACCAGTGAAAATGAAAAACCTTGTGATATGTTTTGTCAATATATATGAGAACTGTTTGAATTCATTCATCTTACTTTTTTGTAAGTCACAAACAGTTGATAGAAAATGTTTTGATCTAGTCCGGAAAAAATAGGTACAGCTGTAAAAAGGTGAAATTTTGGTTACAAACATTTCTCTATAAACTATGTGGAAGAGGGACTTGGAAACATTAAAAAGTCATTGGACCATAAATGCAGAGTTTAGCACTATTGAAATTTCAGCTCAGTGGCTATTTAAAAATCAGGGTCATCTAAATAGATTTTTAAGAGCTGTCACACTGTACACAATATCTAAAAAGGGGAACCTTAGCCTGCTAGATTTGAAAGAAAACTATTTAAATTTGTCTTCATCAAGTATAACATTTCACAATATACACTAATACATACAGTATCAATCATTCAATGTACAACTCTAGCTGTGATGGGTGGTTGTGATGAGTTGTTTAAGGGAGAGGCTGGAAGAATTACTTGACTTCGTCTTCCAACCTAAGATTTCTCCCACACTTGCTGTCACATGGGAAGATATAGTTGTACCAGAAGATTGTCTGGTCTTGAACAACATGCTGAAGATAAAGGCTTTACAAGGGGCATGAAATAAAACCAAATATTTTGATTTTTTTTTTTTAAGTTGTAATTGAGCTTGCTCTTTGAGGGAACAGTGATGACAATTGGCTGCATTTACAAACACACCTCATGAGTCTCAGCAGAGAAGTATTTAAGGTGAGATGGGAAAGAGGTTATTTCTTCTGTCTGTTCTCCCCCACTTATGTTAAACAGTGACAGTATATTCAGTCTTCCTTGTAGATAACTTTCTAAACTGGTGATTATTTTAATTATTGAGTTAGGTGCTATTTACTTTCTGGGCTCTCTAATAGACCTGCATGTTGAGGTGTAGTGCCCCCCAGCTTGGATGCAGCTTTCTACCTAAAGCCTTACCAGCAGCATAAGGTGTGATTCTGTCATGTACAGCCCAGCATCACTGGTGTCTGTCTCTGGCACTGCTTGGGGATGTTGACTCATTTCCAAGTGGCCACAGATAAAGCTTTTTGGATGTTTTCTTTAAAGTAATTCCATAAAATGAGACACACGCTGAAAACATTTTACTACTGAACTGGAGAAAGCCCAGTTATCTTGGTATTGTAGAGGCACAGGCACCATGTCTTCAAGGAGTTAGTGGTTGTTTGGAAAGATGGACTAGGAGAAGCAGCAGAGTGCTGATGTTGTTGTGTTTACCCCACTGTGCAATCCTTCAGTCTGCAGTATGGAGGAGTGATCTGCAGTGCAGTGAAGGAGGGCTCCAAAGGCTTCAGCAAGCAAGCTGAAGGGTTGGTTAAGTAACTAGATAGCTTGGGAGCCAGTGATGGGCAAAACAGGGGTTATCCAGCATGCAGTGTGATGGATTAGTCCACCACAAACAGCCATGGTAGGGTGTGCATCTATGCTGCTATAACACTGTTTATTATCACTGTATATATTCACCTGTGGTTATAAAAGTATTATAGGTCAGGATGTAATTAGCCGTTATAAATTAGTATTTACTAGCATAACCTCCGGTTCTCTTTTAAACTGCTCTGGCACACCTCAAATGTGGAGCATAGGCTGATGAGCAGAATAAATCATTCCTAAGGCTTTGTAAAGGTTTTACTCAAACAGGAATACCATGCATCTAAATCACAGCCACTGATGCAGACTGTACATTGTCAGACTTTGGTGACTGTAGATCATTGGATTAATCTTTCCCTATAACAAATTTATGAAAATACATGAAATGTCTGTGTCTGTCTTGCTGTCACCTCATGGATCTGTGAAGATTGACATATAAATGTTAATGCCTGGAAAAGATAGAGAGATTAGATGGAGCATATGGCTGTAACCTGCAGGGAAGGTTACTCAGGAAAACTTGATTGTTTTACATAATCCTGTCAAACTGCCTCCTAAAGTAGGAATGTAGTTAACATGGTTTTGCCGTGTCAGTCTCTCCCTATTTAAGCTACCCTTGCCTTTTTATCTAGTAGTTGAGCTAACAGCTACCCCATCTGGTTTTTGAACCTCTGATGAGATGTTGTTTACACTTACACAACATTTTAATTTTAATGTCAGATCTTACTGATGAGTGCTTATGTATATAAAATAACTCTAGGCCCTTCAAGAGGTGACTTGTAAGATATCAGAGATACTGCCAGATAAATGTACCTGCAGTGAAGTTTTCCAGCCTCCAGACTGTGACAAATGATGCCTCCTTCTCAATTTTTCCTGCTACCGGAAATCTTGAGGTTGTCTTAAACCATGTTGTCTTCTTGTTTTGCTAAACTTCAAAAACCGTGTGTTTGTCTCTTGCCATGAGATCTTTAGTATAAAGAATGCTCAGCCCTCTTGTGCTGCCTCCTGACTCTCCTGGATGGAGATTAGAGAACTTCAAATCTTAATATCCCCGTTGCCCCTGTGAAGAGTGGAAAATCCCCATCTCGGACTGCAGTCTGGATTGAGACAGGCAGTCAACAAGATGTGTGAAATGCTCAGGGTTTATGTGGTACCTTGCAGCCGATTTAGAGGAGCAGGATCTGCAATGTAGCCAGGAGACAGCTCTGCTGTTCTGTGTAGTGTCACTTTGTAAGGTGCTGGTGTTCAACTATCGAATGATGTAATGCAATAAGGCTTAAATACATCAAGCAATGGCCTTGTTTTCCCATTGATCCTAGGATTCCTTTGTTTTGTGTAAATCCAGATTAATTTTTTTTTTCTTTTAAAAGAAAAAGTATGTGTGGGTTCTTAGTGTGTAATGTTTGGGTTACCCAATAAATATGCTCTACTAATAGCAGTTAATATGCTCTGCTTCTCCATCTGCAGCCAAGTAGGCCAGAGGTGGTTGTACAGAGAGCTCCCTGAGAGAAGCATAAACTGTTTAATAAATTTCCTTTGCAGAAACTGTGATTTACGGTTGTGTTGTTAGCAAAACTTAAGAAATATGAATCTGTGTTTGACCGACTTTGGCACATATGGCTATAGACTATAAGGGCCATATAAACTCTATTTGCATGAAACATGGCTGTGTAAATACTGAGGAATTTGTTTTGGGAAACATTCTTGGATGACCAAGAAAATGCTCTATACTATTTAAATTTCAATTTTGAAGTTATATTTGTTTTGGCCTTTGGTGGAAGCATTGTAAAACAAACAAGGTGGCAGTTGATTTAGAGGAAAGCATTGTGAATGATGTTTCTGGTGGTAAAATACAATTTCCTTGCGAGAGCGAGACACTTAAAAAATGAATGAAGGCTGCTAACAGTATTAGCTTAGCACTCCCTCTTTGTTCATACATAACCCAAAAAAGTATTGTGATTTCTATTGGCAAGACATCAAAACAACAGACTGAAATTTTGGAATCTGAGCTGTATTTGAGGGTTTAGAGGTAGATGGTATAGATCACATTCAAAAAACTTTGGCTTTTTGAAAGAGCTGGCTTTATATTTTTTTTAAGATTAAATTTTGGTCACTTTACTCTTTTAAATCTCTGGCTTAAATGTTTAGAAGTAAGTGAAAAATGCTGGGTTTGCCTTTAGAATTATTTGTGTAATACCAAACTGTTATGTTCTGTAAATTTATCCTAATAAAATGCATAGGGTTCTTAATAACAATTGTAACAAAATTGGTCAATAGCTAACCTGGAAGACTTCTGTGCTGCTATTGTATACCAGGGATAAGGAATAAGAAATGTAGTCTGATCTAGCTACTGTTATAAAGTAATAGTTTAAGCAGGGAGGGGTTTAGCTAGCACTGTAGATCAGAAAATCTGGGAGGTATTTCATACGGTTACCTTCAGGGCAGAGTTTAAAGGAAGAGGGCAATGCGTTCCAGTAGTCATTGCAGAACTAAAGAAAGTGCACTTTCAGTGTGACAGAATAAACTCTTAATATACTGCAAAGTTTGTCTTTTGGGGATATCATGCGTTCAGTCTCTTTAAGAAATGTATTTTCTCCTTGGTGGTGTCACACTGCTGACTTCCTACAAGGCCTGTATGTCTAATAAATCTAGAATAATCAAATTTTAAGCAATGCAGACTTCTGCAATTTTATGAAAGGTGAAGTGAGCTGCTTCCTCTGAACTTCTGAAAACACGAGAAACAAAGCTCGGCCGTATCACCATTTCTCTGGCATGGTGCATATTCTTTGCCTTATCAAACCAAATGCAGGATTAAAACATCTGTTGTCTAGAGAGGGAGTAATAGGAATTGATGGACACACATGCCTCAATTTATCTGTATGATCAGATAAGAGGTGCCTCTAGACAGATATTCTGGCTTCAACAGTGGATAGATATTAAGGTTGGGGAAATATAAGAAAGTATAGAGTGTCTGTTCCCCAGTCCCTTTCGCAGGAGCTGATGGTTTGGTGACTCCCTAGCTGGGAGCTGCAGACCAAATGTCATGATTCGTATCATCCTTGATGAGCCCTATGGACTCATCTAATCTCTTGAAGTCATTTATACTTTTTTGACTCTTGCAGTGTCCAGTGGCAGCAGATTTAGTACCTATTGTTTGGCTGGGAAGGGGTGAAAGGAGAAGGAGGATTTATCTGAATTATAACTAATTCTGAGCAGATTAAAAGGCAGGGGAAGATTAATCGTGGGTAGAAGGTCTTGTAAAGACAAATAGAAAGTCTTTGAGGAAAAAGGCAAATTAAGCATCCACTACACAGGCAGGTCTGTTTTTCTGAGAAAAATCTATGACAAACAGCTGTTTTATAAAAGCACCTGCCTGAGTAGGACAAAGGTGAGCCAAGGGGGTTTTCTGCAGTGTTTTGGAGGTTGGCTGTTGGTTGGTACGAGGAGGGGTGTTGACTGGCAGTAACCAGGAGAAAGGAGACTGGCCTACTCAACCCACAGGTAGAGATACCTAATTCAATAACACTGCCAAAGCTCCCAAGGTAAAAGTGTACAAATATGAGTAAATAAGTGTACAGTCTTTTTTATTTATGTGTATTTTCTTGAATTTTATGTGTATGGGTGAAAGAATAAATGTGTTTCTGGTTTTTTGGTTGGATGTTCTTTGATTGTTGGTTTTGGGGTTGTTTTGGGTGGTTTTGTTGTGTTTTGTTTGTTTGTTTGTTTTTAAAGCTGGATGAGTGAGTGGGCAGCAAGATAAAAACTGTCACTCAAGGGATTACCTGGAGGCTTTAGTTCCCTCTGGGATTATGCAAGGTATTTCTATGCAAAATGGAAAAGGTAGGAGCCTTTACTTCCTGGAGGCAGACATCAACAGGTTTTAGAACAAACAAAGATTTAGAAAAATGAAACAGCTGTGGTGCAGGAGAGTACTTTCTGTGAGTTTGACATTGTCCTGTAAAAATGAAAAAAGTGTAAAGAGAAGAGTCAGTGTTGTAGGCTGCAGGCAGTATTATCTGAATTTGTCTGAAATTCCCACAGGCTTCAAGCAAACTTAAAATTAGTGTAAAACCTACCTGAGTTTTTGAGATTCCCCAGTGAACTCATGTTTACTTGTGTTCTGCTCACTTGAATTTATTTTTCCCTCTTGGACTAGTCAAATCCTGAAAACTGAGCTTGCTTTCAAGTCTGCTGTTTCAACATGGCAAGGGAGGAGAAGGAGAAACAGATCACTTTCTGGTTTTTAAAATGATTCAAGAGCTGCCTTTAGACTATCATCCTCTAGCACTGTTTTGAGGAAATAGAGAGATATGCTTATGTGAAAGTTTAACCTAGGGAGTTTTAATATATTTCTCAGAGCAATGGCATTTGTTTGCCTTTTGTATGGTTGTGCAAAACTGTGATGTAAAAGTTGATGAAGAATGCAACACAAATTAGGTTCGCCTTAATCTGCATCACCCAAGTTCTGGTTTCCAGCAATATGCTCATGCAAGTAAATAAGATAGACCACTTTTTTTAAAAAAAAAAAACCAAAAACAAAAAAACCCAAAAACAAAAAAACCCAAAACCCCCAACCAACCAACAAAACTCACAATACCACACACCCCCAGCCCGCACCAAAACCATAGTGTACCTAGAAGAAAAGGTATGAGCAGAAAAAACCCTCATCATAGGATGAGATTAGCTGGTAATTAAAAAGCCAACCAATTTGAGTTGAGGTGGATTAATTAGATAAAACACCAGGAAATCTAATTTACTCAGCAATTTATTTTTAATCCAAGTCAAGAAGATTTTTATCATGGCTTCTATGAAGCTTGTAGGAGTCAGATTTAATTATACTCCCATGTAATGACCTGCATCTCTTAAGTTTTATGCGTGTTATAATTCATTTTATTTATAAATAGATGTACACTTAAGATATAAAGAGAGTATCAAGACAATTTGATTGACAGTTTTGATGCATTAATACTGAAACTGCAGAGGGAGACAGAGTTTTAGGTCTTATCCCTGAAATACAGTTGGTGACCTAAAGCAGTGAATTTTCTTAATTCCCTCCCATATATAAAAATTGTATTTTTCTCTTCATGGCATTAGAACTGTCCTTTTACCACTGGGTACTTAATTCTTTACAAAGGTGGACAGACAGCAAGGACACCTTCCCTGTATAATTGAACATGCTTTCAAAGCTAATTGCTGTCCTGAACACTTTTCTTAACAGACACTTTAGAAAATGCACATATCCAAAATTAAAATTGCATAGACTGAAACAAGGTACTAGTGAAGACTCTGCAGATAAACACATTTGTGGGGATTTAGATGAATTTGTGCAATAACTAGGAGCTTTGTAATATGGGTCACAGGCAGTTTTATTGAGCGTTCCCATATGACTTGAAATGTTTTTGACTGCCCTGTGTAAACAGTCTAATCTAGTATTGATTCATCTTATTTTATGAAAGTACATGAAGACTAAGCATCTTCAGGCCTGTTGCATGGTTGCAGGATTTTCCAGGGTGATGATTAAGAAGGGTTCAATCACTTCTTCCCATATACCCTATGGTAGGGCGTGTGGCCAAGGTCGCACACCAGGTCCAAATGCTCTGATGTCCGGAGCTCCTACCAGACTGTGAGTCCATGAAGTCCCTTCTTGGGACACTTAGTTGTGCTTGTTTATAGGCAGCTTTAAATTCATTATGCCTAAATAACTGGCCATTGCATTTGTCTTCACAAGGAAGTCTAATTGTATACTGAGGCTTTAGTATAATGAGTTATTTCACATCTCTGTTAAACTGATTAGTGATGTGACTGAGACATGACTAGCCCAAATGACAAAGTAATAATCAATAAGAATAAAGCGTGGCTGATGGGTAAATCAGGTCTGCAAAGTCAGCACCACTGAAAAAGACTGGATTGGAAACCTGTGTGTTCTACAAGAACTACTACTTACTTAAATGCACCTTGCAGCATTGATGTAAACTTTATCCAGATTTCAAACTAATATCTGTAAAGGGGTGCTCATTTCTATATGACTCAGGTATTAACTACATTTATGCTGCTGTTTGCCGATTGTAATTTCAGAGTCTTTCACCTAGTAATTCAGAACAGTCTCCTTTGACCTCCACTTGTATGATGTGAAAGTTCAGTAAATGCAGCTGTATTTGAAGACCCAAGTGTTTTCTCTAGCTGATTTCCTTCATTTGTTGGACCTGTGGCATGTGAGCAGGTCATGCTTTCTAAATTACAAGGTGTATTTTACACAAAGGAGAAGCTGGAGGCAGCAGTACTGCTGTTGTCTTGCCATCCCACCATCCCCACACATCTTTCTCACCTTGAGTTCTATTCTGTGCTTGAAGGGCCAAAGGGGAGGAAGTGGTAGCTGGCTGATATCAGTTGCTTATGCAGTCTGTCTCATTTGGTAAGACTCCTAGCTAAGGGAACTTGGCATAAAGGCACACAAAAATAACAGTTTGTTCCCGTAAGATCATTTGTGAAAAATATCACCACATGTACTGTAATTATGATGGGCACAGTATGTCTGACACTACATTCTGCTTCAAGATCTAAGACTAGTGATTCAAAAGTGCAAATCATCCACAGACTGAGGGGAAAAATAAGAGCAAATTTTTAAAGAATATTTTGAATTCTAAGACTCTAGAAATGCTAAGAAAAACTGAGAATTGGAACTTCCCAAAGAGAAGTTCATTGTGCAATGAAAATGTAATTTGTTAGTCAAGATGGATGATGGCATTAATCAGAAGACCTTCCTCATTCAATGGTGAAGTGAAACCAGCAACTGTAAATCAACAGACTGGTGAAAGAAGTAGGAAATAAAAGATAATAAATGTAAATGAGAGGTTAAACTGTTAAAAATTATGAAAGGGAAGACATGAAAGGGAAAATAGGAGCAGAAGGGGAGAGTCCTTGAGTGGTGGGTGGTAAAAGCAATGAGTTTTATGTTTCTAGGAAAAGAACAGTTGTAAGCAGAATTTTTGGAATTTGCATAACTTTTAACATGGGTGCATAAATGCTAGAAGCTCTTGGGAAATATCAGTTCTATAAGTAGAAGAATTTAATTAAAGTCCATCTACACAGCTTTGTAGAAAATAACCCTAGGCAAACCTGGAGCTTTCTCCTGAGATTACAGGTTTGGATATAATTGCATTAATTTAACTGCCCTAAACTCTTTAAAGACACTTGATTTAGAAGTCCAGTGTTTTGATTCTTAAGCATATGAATTAGGAATAGACAAAGTGACTAATCTCAAAGGTAGATGCCAATAGGCTTGTTCTAGAGTTCTGTGGGCATGTTCTTAGACCTGATGATTGTTGTTTTATTCAGTGATTGCAAAGTAACAGAAAAGCTTCCTCTTACTGTTTGGATATGACATGCGAGTTAAGGGAGTGCTAAGCAAAGCAGGATTTTGGTCACATCCAGTGTGGTCTAAGTTTGTACATGAGCTGTGATAGATGTTGAATGAAATGTGTACCTTGGAGGAAAAAAATCCAGTAGGGACTCTTGGGAGGGGAATATACTGGACAATCAAGAGAAGTGTAGTACCCCAGAGCAACAGGAACAAATGGGACCCTGGGCAGTAATGAGCAGGGCTTTAAGGAAACTAGAGGCAAACATCTCTCTGTTGCAGATAGTCCTGGAGACTTTTAAAATAGAGGTTGCAAAATTAGAGGGTATGGAAAAGTTCTATAAAAATGCTTTGGAGGTTTCAGAATGTTCCTTCAAGTGAAAAATGTATAAATTCAATCCACTTAGTATATGAAAAAGAAGATTGAAAAGTTGCTGATTAGAAGGCATTCCTGGGGATAAAATCCTGAATGTTAAAGAGCTCTGGAAATTAATGCAGAGATACACAGTAAGTGTTTGTAACTGAGTATAGAAAGGGAGCTGAAACCAGAGTCATGCAAATTCACATTAGGAAGAAAGGAAAACACATTTGTATCAATGAATGAGGCACCATAGAAGAAAAAGCCTAGGGCACTAATATATTTTGTTACTTGTATTGCTGAAACAGGACTAAATAGCCTTTCTGGAAGAGATGTTTCAATGAAACACAAGTTCTGCTAAGAGTAACAGAAATGGGTTGGCTGTTCCTTTCTGGATGCAATGGGAGCTAACCCACACCACATTCACACATGTAAGTGATAGCCATGTGCTCTCCAGGGTCAACAGTGCTTGCTGGGTGAATAAAAAAACCCCCGTCTTTACTGTTCTCTTAATATTTTTGTCTTCATCTGAAGTAGTAAATAGCAATCAGTTGTTGATCTAATAAAAATTCTTAGCCAGGGTTAGGCAACTTTACTGATATGGTATGTCTACAGTACCTCCTAGTTTGCTGTGCTATACTTGTCCAAGTTAAATGAGACTTTTCCTCTTTCAGTAGGCTAGCTCTGCAGCATTCAGAGATTAATTTTCATGCCCTCTTAGCCTCCAACCAGGTGTTAGCTTGCTCCTCTTGATTGAAATCCTGCCTAGGTTGACCTTAATGCTTCTCCCCCTCTCTGTGGAGTTAACTGTCTCTGCATTTGAAGCTCTGTAACTTTTCTGGTCAATATTTCCATTCCTGTCTGCAGACATTTAATTGCATTTTTGATCCCTTAGCATTCCCTGCTGGGTGCCTGGGCTCTGTAGCTCAGATCTTTGCTGTTTTGCCCTTTTGCTCCTCCAACTCATCAATTTGCTCCAGTTCACTGGCCTCTGTGGATGGCTTCACTGAGTGTCTGCAGCAGAGTCCTTTGTTGTGACATCCAGACATACTTCTCTCTTCTACCAGCAATGAAGAGTTTGGGCTAGAAGGTCTTTTATAATGCATCTTTTTTTATTTTCTTTCTTTCTGATAGCCCTTTGATCTACCTCCTAGCATTTCTCTGGCCTGCTGCTTCCAGTCTGTAAATGCTGTGTGAGTCAGTCCTTTTGTGCATTAGATTACTATTACAACCCCTCTTGGTCACATCAAACCTTTCAGTAGCTGCTGGTATGTACACGTATGCACACACATCCCAGATTCACCTTTGTGCCACAAAGACCACTGAGATTCCTTTTGCCCTTTATCAACACAGCTTATATTTTAGGCTACTGTCTTTGTAAACATTTTAGGCACTAAAATGAGTGCTTTATCCAGAATTCCTGATTCTTCAGATTCATTTGACTGCAGCCTTGTCCTACCTGGTGTTGTTTGTGAATGTGCTATGTGGATCCCAAAGTACATAAACTGAGTCAGTCTCCAGAAGCCTCCATTCATAAACTGATGTGTAATGCACTGGAGTAAGGGATTGCTCTGTCTAGCTTCCTTCTGTGCATGTATTAAGGCAGTCCTGACCAGGGAAAAAGTGACTGAAACTGGAAACCAAGCTTCTTCCCAACTCTGGTTTACTACTAGAATGGGTAAGGTCCTCTGCACATTCTGATTTCAATTTACTTCAGTAATGGCATAGTTTGGATGAAAAATCAACTAATAATGAGCAGGTTTACCCGTCACTGCAACACATTAATTATTTGCAATTCTAATACTGCTGCTGCCATGTTCAACATTTTGGACAGAACCTACAATAGAAAGAAGGTTCCTTATTTCACCAGGTAGATTGCAACCTGTCCTGTTTTCACTATAATGCAGTGTTTTGGTTTGGTTTTTTTGCTGCTGTCTGTGGTGCCTTGGCAGCACTTTCAACACTGGCAGTCAGCCTGAATCCAGGAGCTGTGAATTAAGCAGCTCTGGCTTAATGTCTTCAGAGGACATGCTTGAGCCCCAGAGATTTTTTTATGTAGTTGAAATCTAGATGACTTTCTGATAGCTTGCAATTATTTTAAATAAATTTTTTCTGGTTTGGGAGAAGAGTAATTGACTTAGCTGCACTTGGAACTCCTGCCAAACTCTGGCAGAACCTTGCTGGGAGGGAAAGTGCACTTCTGTTTACAACATGCAAAACATTGGGATTTTTTTCTTACTTGAATTTAAAGGGAGACCTGTAGTCTTACTCCCATATCTAAGAATGCTTCTCTATCTTTACTGGTCCACTAACAAATACTGTGAATGCTGGAACTATGTTAAAATAAATGAATAGCTACCATTAAGTTTGTACTTATGCTTATTATGGTGATTCTTTGTTACCTAATTGACCATGTTTCTGCAAAACAGTATTTGTGATGGGTATTTCTGTGGCCAGGTTGAGACAGTATATGCTCAGGAGCCTGTCTGCTGAAATCATGTAATAACAGCCTGATATCAGCTTTTCTAGAGCTTGGGAAAGCAACTAGATCATAACTATTGCAATGACATCAACCTAATATGCCCTACAGAGAACCTGAGGTGTCTACTTTGGAGTGGCTTTTGGTGTAGCTGTTTCCTTAGAGGGGCCAATCTAGGACAAAAGTGTAGATTAGCAGAAGAGGACAGAGAAGAGAGCAACCTGACCACCAAGTCATATCATAGCTACTGGGGGGAATTTGCTCCCCAGTGGAGGTGAAAGGATTGATGCTGTCACTGAGGGTTTTCCTTTACTACTACTACTGTCTTGCACTGAAGGCACATCAAGTAAAGAGCTACTGAGGAGACAGTCTCTGTTCTTTGGTTCTGTGCAGAGCTGGATGTAAACCAAGCTGCTTTTATTTAAAGTCATAAGGAACATCAACATCAATATTTCTGCATAATGAATAGCCCCCAAGAGTGAAAATGATATTTTTATTCTACCTGCATATTTAAGTCTGTACATGAAAAGAAAGGCAAAAGTTAATATCCATCAGAATTGGGGATACTTATTCCTGCATGTGTACCTATGAGGAGATATTATCTGTGCATTTGTATCCAATATTTAATGTTAGAATTTTACAAAAATAGGTGTTATAAATATTTTCAAGGGATCTCATCTTGCTGATAAAATATGTAGGATAAAAGCTGCAAAGGGTGGGTGGGGGAACATGAGCGAGGACATTTGACAGGCTGCTGCGCTAATTTTCTATTGGTTTGATTCCTTTCATTTGATATGAAAGTAGTGTAAAGTAGAAGAGAATCGGGTCCACCTAGGGAAAATACATTCTTCATGTTATCCTGTGGGGCAAAGGAATAATTTACTCTGAGCAAAGAGAATAATTTAAAGTTCTATGAAGTCCTACACTAAGAATTTAGAGCATTTTTGTTCATCTATCCCTATTTCTGTTTGAGAGCTGATTTTGGCTTCATGTGCTTGTAATTGAAATTTGATGTCGTTCATATTAAAATATCGTTGATATGCAAAATGGCACACACTGTTTGATTTGCAAATGGCTGCTTTAAAATGGATGATCTTGAATATTAATGAAGCAGGCTTTCAAACAAACTGCCATTTTCTTTCTCTCCTTCTGTCCCTTTTTTTTGGTGTAGGTGCAAAGGGTTTGACAGTATGAAAATTATGAAAATAAGCAAATTCATTTCATCAAGGACACCATTAATTATTCATTAACTATTTTGAAAGGCAACATCTCAGCTCTCCTTTTATGTATATATATAAATAAATATATATATAGTGTCATTCACCATCTACTCTATATAGTGTTCTCTGTCTTGATTTCAGTAGGTACTTGTTACTCATTTTTATCATAACTTAGTCAAAAGACTGTGGTTCCCTCAGTCAGATTCTTTTGAACTGATAGGACCATTATTGCTCCTGTTCCAACTGCATGGGCATTTTGAGTGATGCATTATGTGCAGTGCATGCTTTTTGGTGAAGCATCATACAACATAGCTTTACTGCTAAACTAAAGTTGCCTTCATCCTTAAACTGAACATTCAGTTCATCCTGTGCATCCTGCTCTGTAGAGCAGATTTGTTTCTGCACTGATTTCTGTTCTCAGAAATCCGTGTTCCAAGTCCTGATGAAGAGATTAGAAATTATATTGCAATGAACTTGTTCATCATGGCCAAGTTCTGTCATGAAATGAAGTAAAAGGAAAATATGAACTAGTTCTTGTTTAAAAGCAAATTATAAAATAGTCCTGAAGGTTATCCTGTCACTAGTCACAATAAGGAATAAAGACAAAAAAAGTGCAGCAAACTGCTTTCAAATCCCAGATGGATTTCAGGTAGATCTTCCTAGGCAGAACCTGTGTTGCTTTGACTATAAACCTAGGTCCAATATCTGATGCTAGGGTGTTATTCAGAGAATCTATGTGTGCTGATTGGCTTTACTTGGGAGACTTAGAAGCATTATGTACTTATAAGTGCATATAAGACCTATGGAAGTGGGTTTTCTGCTTCTCATTGGACTTTGAACACCGGTATTTTGATCTTGTCTCATGCAAATAAAAAGCTTTTTACAAACAAGTTCTGAGTGTCATGTAATTAGATGCATTTGGAAATCAATAGTGTCTGTGTAAGTGATGTTGAAAAATTATTAGCAAATGTCTAATCAGTTACACAATGGAGATCACATACACTGTGCTAATCAGAAGGAGGGAGGCCATAATCAGCGAAAGTCATGCAGCTTCAAAGAGAACAGATGCCCAGAGACAAGGTTGATAATAAAATCAGAACCATCCCTGTCTATGTAATTTATTCAGTTTACTATGCTCTTTATCCAATTTGCCATATGCTATGGGATATAAATTTTGTGTATATGTTCTTTCTTCTCATATATGCCGATCATTACACGAAAATACTAAAAACTTCATCAGGAGAATGCTAAGGCTCTGGTGAGAACAAGGATCAGTGAAAACAAGGACATTTCAGAGAGGTTCCTCCTTTGATTATAACATGGGCCATTGAACTTGAGTTTGGCAATTTACGATGGTAGTATGTTGTGTGGACTCTGCTGGGCTAAAAATCTGCCAGTAAACTGCAATGTTTGACCTTGATAGGAGTAAAGGGTAAAGGAGGTTGGGATCTGAAACTACCTTTTTTTCTTTTCCTGGTGGAAGCTCTGGGGGAAGGGAGAGAGAAAGTATGAAATACCGACTTCCTCTGTTTTTGCTTGGGCTTGACTTCTTGTAGGGCTTGCCTGTGTGTGAAGGTATACACTGGTCCTGGTCTTGTAGAGCATTAGCTCTGTAGGTGGCTGTGGTGGGGAGGTGGCAGAGCTGATGCACCCACTAAGCTCTAGAGAAAAGTTTGTGGCTATTAATGTACTTTCTTGTCAGAGGAAGTCTGGTGTCATATAAGTAGCAAATTATTTTGGCAGTGTCCTCTTCTGTCAGCTGAAGGTAGGCTGCACTTGCTAGACCTCCGCAGATCTGTGCTATGATCCAGGAGATGTGCTTTGCTTCAGTACCAGGGGCATTTTCATTTATTTGTAAAGGAGAATATTTCTAGATTATAATGCTAACCAGTTGTAGACAGCGGAGTTAATCTGTGTTTTATTTCCTGAAGGGACCTGCCTGTCATGTTTTGTGGGTTTTTTCTGAATATGGGAAAATCATGGCAGGAATCTAGAAGCTAATAATAAAACATGTTTATTTTCAAAAAAACAACAGAACATGCACTTAAATGCAGAAAATCTGAGGATGTGTTCAGAAAACGTAATTTAGCAGACGTTAAGGAATAAGACTCGAAATATGAAGAAACAAAGCCTGCAGTTAAATTAAATATCCAATTAAGCTATCTTCTTGGCTGCAAAATATCTTCTTGACAGACAATTAGTTCTGGGCAGGTCAAACATTTCAGCTATGAATTCATATAGGGCAATTAAAGAAACTAATCTATATTTGATGTGAGGAAGTGGTAAATTGGAAAGCTTCAGAATGAATATGGAAGTTTAGACCATGTGGGCTTCCCTGCAGTCTTGCCACTGCCTGGGGAAGGAAGTGATGATTTTTCCAGATGACCTGGACCTTTCTTCTCTGTAGAATGTCTCTAGTTGGCTATTACTGATTTCTGATTAATACTGGAGATGCTGAATGCCAATTCAATTTTAATAGCCAGACACAAAAGGAGAGTGCACAAGATTATAGATAATGCATGGAATAGACTTCCAAATTGTTTTGCTAAAACTGAATCTTAATCTCTTTCTTCTTGACTCAAAGCTTTGCTTTGCTGCTGAATCCCAGGAAATCAGTTCTCTCCCTGACTGCAGGATCTCTTCTTCCTCTCAGATGCACAGCTCAGTTGGTGACTGGCCTTTGATGACTGTCAGAACACAGCACTGCTGAAACTACCAGCAGCATCTTCCTTGCAGCAAACAGAGCCAGCATGGGGCTTTTAAGCAGTGTAAAGCAACTCGGATTTTGCCATCCCATTGTTGATCAGCTGCAGCTGGCCCAGGACTGGGCTACTTCTGCCCAAGCAAGAGAAGAGGGAAGGGAGAGTGAGGGTGCCGAGGGAGGCATCCCAGAGGAGCAAGGAACAGTTGGAGGAATGAGAAATGACAGTATCTGTTTCTCAACTCATCTCAAACTTAGAATTTATCAAATGTTCAGCCTGAATGCGTGTGTTACTGCTGTCTCATTTGCATGCCAACAGTGTGTTACAGAATGCCCCTTCTAATTTTCTCTTGGAAAACCTCGACTGTTTTTAATTTATATGACGTAAAATTGCCCAGAATACTGTTAGTGATGTAGAGCTGAAATCCTATTGGTGCTTTTAATCTCCTTCATGTGTTTCCTCTTTTACTTAAAAAATTGCTCTTGATCCTCTTTCCCTCATCTCCTGAACTTGTGAATAAAAATTTTGGATGTACAAGAAATTCAGGGCATGACCTTGTTGTGTAAGCTGTAAAACACATGGTACTTTATTTTTCCTAGGACATAAATAACAGGGATTCTGGCCCATGGGCTTTACTTTAGCCAGCCTAAGGATCTGTTCTGTTCCTTATCCCTGCAATGCCTGAGACACTGAGAAAAGCTTGCAAAAGGCTGTGAAAAAAAAACACTTTTCTGTAGCCAATATTGTCTCATTATTCACTTGTGTTCCTGAAAGTAAACCTTCTTTTATCCCCCCCCACCAAGAATGTGTGCTGATCTTAAAAATGGATTTTAGTCATTTTAGCCAGCTTAGAACTGCATCTGCTGATAACTTGTTGATATGCCAAGTTCTAGTTTAATACAAGCTAGAATTGCTGAATTATAGGAAGGTCTTGAAAAGCAGAGTTTATAATGAAAGCAGCAACTGACCATTAACTATAGTGGTGCTGTTGAGGCACTGCTATAATAAATTGTTTTGACTTTATGAAATGGTGACATAAAGAAAGCACATTTGGTTTTAGAGCATAATTATCCCATTATTCTACTTTCTGAATTTTGTTTTATGACTCTTCCTCCTAAAATAAATTTTATTACAACCATAAGCATATTAAGCCATAAAGAAGTCTGTCCCATGGGCAAGTGTTTGCAGTTTTAATGTATTCTTTGTATGTGTAAGACAAGCCATATATTATGTGACATGTGCAAGGACCATAAACTCAACTAGCGATTGAAAACGCTAATGTATCATCATAATCACAGTTCAAAAGTTTGTACAGGTTTCCACATTAAACTATTGCTGAGCAACCATATTGCTCAATACATGAAGCACAGCTCTAAGACCTATTTTCTGAGGGAAGTTTAGAAAAGGGAACAAATAGCAACTGTGGTTTTTGTTTTTGTTTTTTTTTTTTAAACTTACAACATTAGTATCAGTTCTGTGGAGTTCCATTCACTGTTCTTCTTTATGAAGTAGCCTGTTTGATATTTGTTTTGGGATTATGCTGAACGGAAGACCTGACCTTCTTTGGAACTAGTCATGGAAATGAAGTTGCTAGTGCTTAGCCTGTTCACTCACCACTTCACAGGTTGGAGTCTATAAGGTGCTGTTTCTAGATCAGAAGCACTGTCTCATGTGTTCAGGTGTAGTTGTTCTACAGTTATAGGCACTGGGTTTAGGAGGGACTGAACTGCTAAATCTAAGCAGATACCCAATATCCAGCCTGGTAGGCTGTCAGTGGATGAACCCAGTGATGTAAAGATGTGTATCTGTATTCTGTTGTACAAAATAGCATGTTAGTTGGGGAAATATTTTCCATTCCTGTGTACCTTGTAGCAGAATTATCCTTTTTGAGAAAATTTATAGACATTATCATTTTTTTAGTCGACATGAATCTTCATTTGGTTTCCTACTTTTTATTTGCATTTTTCTTAATTAGATATAGTTTAATAGCTGAAGGTACCAGTAAGGGTTGTGTCCCCATTGTGACTGAAGAGGTGCCATTAGAGAACACTTCTGGCTTGTCACTTCTTTCTATTTATTCAGTTCTGAATTGTTGAAATAATCTCTCTGTGGATCAAGATGACTTTGAAACAATGAAGATGTGCAATAGTTTGATTGGAAGGCATAACCTAGTTATGCCAATCCAAGCAAGGGATGCCATATAAGAATAATAAGGCTCTGCTGCAGCGAGATGCTGAAGCCCATTATGAGCTTTACTGTGCAATAGTTCTCAAGTGAACTAACACCCAAGTTCCGCCCTTGACAACCACTGTCTGAGAAGGAGCATACTTGTGATTAGGCTCTGACTGCTAGACCTGAGCACGGCACTCTTCATTTGCTTTTGTGCATAGAATGGTATTAACTATTTATGTCTTCACAAAGCTTTATCTAGGGAAACAATTAAGTGTTAGATGCTATTTTGCAGCAGACAGCCCAAAGCCTCCCAAAGCATGGTGGTGGGTGGGGTGGTAGAGAACTTGCTTCTTTAAAGACAGTTTAATCTTAATAGGGGCCTGGACAGTGAAGTTGGCACAGGTCATGATGCAAGAAGTAAAGGCATGAAGTGGAAAGCAATGCTAATAATTCAGAATCACGTATAAAAGCATGACTGAATAAATTATAAGGAAGATTATTCCATACAGGCTTGCAGAAGAATGTCATTTTTTTGGAAAAAGAATATGCCAAGGTACAGTTGATTGTATTGGCCTGAGGATAGCCATCAGACTTGGACAATCAACCTAGTCTGACCTTTGTCATAACATGAGCTATAGAATTTCCCTGAATGATCTCCTCCTTGAACTCTCACAGCTTGTCAGCTCTCTGGCCTGTTCTAGCCCTCACACGGAAGACTCCCACTAGAGGTGACTGCTGTTGGAGCATCCTTGGGCAAGTGATTGCTGCAGGGCTGCCCAAGTTAGTGTTAAACTAGATACCTCTATCTGCTACCTACTTCCAGATTAGAAACAAAGTATATCTGGAGTGGTAGCAGTCAGGTTACATTCCTGCCACATCAGGTAATGAAATAAAACACTGTTGGTACCATTGAACACCATGGAGTTATTTTGTATTTACATGCGAAATACCCAGGAGTAGAGTTTAGTTCAGAGTTGTTTATCAGATTGGATCCTCTGCTATAGGAAATAACAGACTACAAAATAAACTAAGAGAAGGTGCATAAATCAGGTAGGCTACTGTTGAGCTCTATTTGCCTTTAGCTCCTTGATGACAGTGCATATAGACCATGCCTAGTTTGCCCAGTCCTTTGGGTTTCTAAGTAGCTACTGGGAATGAGAGGGAAAAAACTGTAATTTACCACAGGTCCCTGGTGATGTCTGTTTAATAAACATTTATTAGATGGAGAAATGATTCGGCCTTTCAGCCTCTGTTACCATCTATGGCTATTTACTATGTAATTACAGCAAGTCTTGTTATGAAAAGGTTCTGCCATAAAACTGTTCAAAGAGCTAGTCATCTTCTTATTGCCAATCTGAGCACTTTTCTTTATAAAATGGTGAGGGTGACATCAATCTCTGTGGCTCATCCAGGGCTCCAGTTCCCCTAGTATGTCTCCCCTAGACCTCACTTTCCATGTCATACTGGCTGCATGTCTAAAAGTGGATGCTCCTTCATCATAATCACCCCTCCCACGTGCTGCATGTCCTAAATGGTGGCTGTAGACTTCTGTCTCTTGCAGTTACTTTCCTATATCACAGTGAGTCAAATACCTGGTACCTATAATGCTACCAGTATGTGACCACTCATATTTATTAGATAAAATGATGAAGCAGGTAGAAAGAAGGAAAGAAATATCAGCGATGCCAGCAGTCTCCTGGGTGTGATGGAACACACTTCACAGCAGCCTGTTCCTCTCTTCTGGGTCTCCAAAGTTATCAGTTAAGAGACAAACCACAGGCAGCTCCTGTACAGCACCATCTACAAAAATGACTTATGCTCATGAAAAATACTTATTCCCTGTTTTGGTGATTATGAATTCTGTTCATCTGAAAAGGAAGAGAAGTATACTGATATTAAGTGTGAGCTGTATATCTAATGTCACTATTAATAATATGCGATAAAATCTCTGTAACCTGCAAAAAAATAATTGAAGGAGAACATTGAGATATTACAGAACATGTCACCTACAGAAGAAAAAACCCCAACCTTCTGTATTTTGTATAAATAGATCCTACCTAAAGCTTGTTTGCTTAATTTAATTCTTTTAAGATGGTAGGGTACTAATAGGCTAGTATGTGGACCACCTCACAAGGCAAATACATTATTCATAGGAAAGTATTGACTTGTGTACTATACTTCATGTGTTCTGCCTTAGATTTGGAAAGCCATCATTTATCTTCTTCATAGTTTGACATTTTCTAAATCTTACTGAGCACTATACTCACTGGTTGCCTGCTCTCATTGGGATTTAGCTGGGCATTTGACCTTGCCAGCATTCCTGACTCTCTTTATCAGGAAGATTGTGTTTGAAAGGGGTAATCTGTAATAGGTGTCCTCTAATGATTAATGTAATGGAAAAAATAATGGAAGGTTCTGGGGAATACATTCAACATTTTTCAATTAGAGAACTGCTAACATTTTAATTAATTATCAGAAAGTTAGTCGATTAGGTATTATTATCCTTTTCAAAGATGTTAGGTTTCCCCTCCCTCCACTCCCTACTTTCACAGAATCTTAATTTAAGGAAAGTGGTCTTTCTTGGGAATTAATTAAAGTGAACACACCACTGACAAGATTCTCATTTCACAAATTTTGTAAGGGTGAAATCAGTCAATTCCCAGCTTGAAACTACCTTGTGCAGATGGTGCAGTCTGCTCCCATGAGAGTAACTTTGGGAAGCAGGAAGCATTGGGTAGAGAGGTAGGAGATAGAGGGATTGTCTCATGCTGAATCCCCTCCTCTCTGACACACCCCCCACCCCAGTTATTTCAACTTGATCCTGCAGTAATCCTTGATGTTGGAAGTGAATGTGAGCTTCTAAGAAATGTTCTTCAGAGCCTGTATCTTGTCCTGTCTGGAAAGAAAAAGTCTTCTGTTGTAGAGGCCCCAAATTTCATTTGGATCCAGCTAGAGCTTCAATGGGAGAAGGTACCTCTATTTGCAGGACCTCAAACAGAATATAATGTGGATGATTCTCAGTGGGGGTGAGCAGGGGGAAGGGGCTGTCCTCTGTTGCTATCTTCCCCATTTATTTCTGCTAGAAGTGGTTTATGTTGTGCATTTCTATGCCCTTAATAAAGGAAGAAACCACACATTGTCCTCCAAGGACAAAATATAATAAGAGTGATTTAAAAAAGAATGGGTCTTACCATCTCGTCTCCTATGCTCCCCCTCCCCCAAAAGAAAACCACCAAAAAGACAGCACCCAAAAGCAACAACCCATGTATCTCTTTGTATTTCCCTTCTGTTATGTACTGTCCAGGGGAGGAGCTGGAAAAATGACATTTTGTCCCATTTTTGCAAAAGTTGTGAATAAAGAGGGGTTTTTGTGGCTTAACTTATTTCCCAGTTCTTAAGGTTTCAGGTGGGTGGGGCTTAATTCTGCAAGCTCATACATAATTTTTCTTTGCTGTGTGATATCATAGTGCTTCTCCAAATCCCGTGGATAGAAGTGGGAAGCATCCAGACTTCAGTTACAGCTAGCAATTGTGATAAAGGACTTACTGTTCCTTTAGGATAAGGGGAAAACCCCCTGCCACAAGGTGTTTGCTTTAGTAGTTAGTAACTTCTGCTGTAGAATAAGTCTCTGGGGATTCATAATGGTAAGTGAGACATAAAGATGTTGGGTATTCTTTTTTCTGTTTTTCACTATATCCAGATTTTTATCTCCCCATTTCAAACAGTTTCACCTATTTTTCACTAGGGACTGTTGTAATTTCTTACTCCTGGAAAAATTGATGAAAGAAATTAAATTACTTGGATGATCTTTTTTAACACATGCTTTTGCACATACAAAAAAGCTTTTCTGCTAGGCCTCTTCTTTTCTTCCTTGTGTCTCATGTTTTAGCTTGAAATAGAAACATTTGTCTGATATACACTTGGAAGTGAAACACTGCTTGCTTTTTTTCTCCATGTTGTTGCTTAAGGGGAAAAGTGTGTCAGGATGATCTATTGTGGGCAGTTAAGTAAATCCAGCTGCAATTTGTATTCTGCACTTTTATCAGTAGAACATTTCCCATGGCCTTATCAGGGCAATTTAAAAATATGCAAACTATTGTCAGGTTCATGGAGAAGAACAAAAGGATTACTGAATAATTCAAAATGAAGCTGTAGTGGTGGGTCTGTCTCTAGCTCTGTCATTTTTCATCATGGTGTATATAAATGACTGACTAGCTGCCTCTGTCCTCGTCTTAGATGTTGACCTTCCTGTACTGACAAAGAGATTCCTTACTCGTTTGACAGTAACCTTTTCAATGCGATCACTTCTATGCCGTACAATATTAATGGACGACAATGAATAATAAATGCATTCCAAGACAGCCTGCTTGTTTCAATTAGATCATTGGATTTCCCAGGAGTGGCTCCCATATATTGTCAGGTGTGATGTAGATGCTTATGCTGGCAAGTACAGCCTCATGTTTTAAGAAGAAAAGGTAACTGGCTTTGCTTGAACATCTATAAGCACAGGATACTGTGTGACAGATAATAAAGGCTTTATAAATTGATGCTTGCCATGCAGATGTACATATGTATGGTGTCATATGTGAAACAGAGCAGAGATTTTAGACAAAATATATGTGGAATCTTCAGCTGAACAACAATATTAGCATTTGTGCAAGGTAGTTTGGACCTAAATCTCTGGCATGCGTTGAAGATGAATAAACACCAAGTTGTTCTTTTGACTTCTTACCACTGTGGAGTTGTCATTTCAGTAAATATGACTCATCTGAGATTTGAAATGGTGAGAACCAAGAGCATCCATAAAGCTTTTCCAGTTATAGAAAGGGGCTTTTCCAAAGACTTTATATAAAACCAAAAATACTTCCACCTTTATTTTGATGTATTTAAGGGGAAGAGAGAAAGGAGAAACCCATTTATTTCGGGGGCCAGAAGTAGAAATAACTTGAGGTTAAAATAAAAAAATCAAAGCAGCAAGTAAATTTTAAGTAGTATAGAGGACTGGATGGCATTAATATAGATTTGTGCTAAAGGTCCTACTGCCTGCTGTGAGGAAGGATTTCATTGCAGGACTGGATTGTCTTGGAGGAGCATATCCCACCAGGTGTTTTCTCAAGATCTTTGCAGAGATTTTGTGTTTCTAGGTAGCTCATCCATCCCACCGCTCCTGCATGCCAGTGGAGTTATGGCAGGGCTGCATGTGTAAGTGAGAAGTTGCATGTAACTAAGCATCAAAGTTTTAACTGAAATCATGGAGGACTCTGAATATTGTCCAGCTCTTCAGACTTCAAACTAATGTGGCTCCACACCAAAAATAATTAATAGTCACTTCTGGAAGTATGGCTGCCTTTCCATTTTCTGTCCATAGAAAAGAATCACTTGTAATGTTTCCATCAGCAGACATAGGGCAGAAGGGTGAAAATCTGCATCTGTGTTATTTTGCTTTTAATTTTGTTTTATCTCAGATTTAATTATTTATGTATTGCTATTAAGCTATGATGGGGAAAAAATTCCCTCTAGTTTAAGTAGCTGAGTGACCCATGGCCATTTATAACTTCTTTAGCTGGTTATAAAATCTGACAAACCATATCAGGTATAAATTTGAAATGAAGTCCCTCTGTCGCTGACAGTTAAAGCGGTGTATCATTAATGAAACCTGCTGCAGGATTCCTGTAGGCACTTCTCACAGGATAATAAGCAACCCTGTTTCTCCTCCTCTGCAGCAGGACAAAAGCCCTGCTTTTATAGCTTTGTGCAGGGTTTTATGCTTGGTAATAACTTGAATTTGTTTCCATTGAGGAACTACATTTGAAAAAAAAAATGTTTTCTGGTATATCTCACCTAAATACGTCTGCTTGCTGACTCCCCCACAGGCTGCCCTGTAGGGAGAGAGAGTCTGTTTGCAAATATACTAATCATGCTATTTTAGTGAATATTTTTTTTTTCCCTCCTGAAAGTTTCTTGCAAAAGCACTATTTGTATTTCTTGTGGCTCTGTGTGGGATTTGTTTAGTCTTCTCATGTTTCAGCCTGTGAGCTGCTTATTTTCTGTAGGAGGAGAAAGCCACAGGGCTGAAGCAGAGGGAGATGACACAGGCTAGTGACTGAGTTTCCTCTGTTTATCTAGACCATTCCTGAAGCTTAAATGGAACACCAAGTGTCCCAACTAGGAGCTGTTCTACCTGTGTGGCTGGACTTAGTCATCTGAGACCAGCACAACCCTGTTCCTGTATAGATAGTGGTGTTAAGGCAAGGAATTTAGCCAGACTGAATCCTCCTGTACAAAAGGACTACAGAATGCTTCCAGGCAAAGAGGCCTTTCCAGAGAGCAGAACTAGAGTGGATCAGACTCTGTGTATTTAAGCTATCTGTATAGAGGGAACAGCAGAAACAAAGTAGGTTGGCTCCCAGTGAGGGTGTGCTGCTGTTTCTAAGGATTGTTGGTACTGAAATGATTGGGGTTGTAGATAGCTGGGGAATCTCTGCTCTGGGAATTGTAGTTCTGATCGTTTCCCCTATCCCCAGTTCCTGAAGCAGGATCCCACTACCTTCTTTTACTGGTGTCAGTGGTAACGACAAGCTCACTTGCTATTGTATGGTTGTAACTTCTGAACCACACAACTTCTAATTAAGTCCACTTTACTTCTAGGTAGTTAATGGTTACATTAGTATTTTTGTTTGATAAGATCAGGGGAATTTTGAGTTTTGCTGTAGTTCACTCAGATACAGTAGAGAGAAGGATCTCTTAGCATTTTTATGCTAAACCTTTGACACTGTTTCATGGAGCAGGTTCTTGTTTGCAAGTAATTGATGCTTGCTTGTTTTTTCCAAATCTATTAAAAAAAAAAATGTGTATTTTTGCAAAGCTGTAAAAAGTACAGAGACTAAAGCTGAGATTTTTCAGAACAGGGCTGACTAGGTTATGTTTAAACAAGAAGCCTTGTTTTAAAACTGGTCTTTCAGGTTTCTTCCCCATAGTGCTTTTAGACAGCCCATTGATAATGGCAGTCCTTAGTTGTTAATTGGTGACCCTTCCACAGCAGAAATTTTGAATGAGGTGTAGGTTAAAAAAAAAAAGTCATGTTACCCTTCCTCCCTTCTCCCACATGGCTGGTAAGCCAAAGAATGCTTCAGCATTCTCTATTGACAATATCTGTGACATCCTTCCATGAGGTTGTGTGTTCAAACTCACAGAGCTATATCAGCTTGGGTTTCCTTTGGGGCTGTGGGAAGCAGGCAGGGCAGCCACTGAGTGCACAGGTTGCACAATGTCAGTAATGTTCATGGGTGAGGTGTACCCTGGTCTGACGCTCTTCTGGGGAAAAACGTAGCAATCGTTGATAGTTGGCTGGCCAGGGGCCTTTCATCCCTTTTCTGTCCCTTACCCAAACCTCTTCTAAAACCTACCTCTATCACTGGGAAGAGGTAAGGAGCTGGCAGTGCTTCTCTGCACTCCCTCTCCTCAGGGGCGTTGCTGAAAATGTCTCCATCCTCATGGAAACTTCACTGAGCAGTCTTTAGGAGGCATGGGAACAGTGGTGGAGGTGATGGTGCAGGAGGAGCTTGCACATGAGACAGCCATGTCTGAGGGAGAGCCACCTGGCTTTCCTTATCTCCAGATCCCAGATCTGTGCAGCCTTCTGTGTAAGGAGAGGGAATGACCTGGTTCAGAGTCTCATGAGCCTTTGCTTGCTGTTTCCCACAAGGCTGGCAGCTAGACAATATGTTTCAAGAATGTATTGTACACTCCCTGAATTTCTGTGAACCTTAACAATATGAGTGCACTGAACTGTTCTGCACTTTACAGCATCTGTCCTATTACATCCTGAATGCTCCTTCTGCATGATAACTTACTTGCTTAATGTCATCTTCAATGTTCAGCTCTTGAGCTTGAAAACCTGAGCAAGTGTTTTAACTAAATATGTGAGTGTAGATGGATTGTGAAATCATGAATTTTCCCATGGAGAGAAAGGCTGCCAGATCCCATTCCCTTAGCTGTTGTCTGTATTGGAGTTGGCTGATCCAAGAAGAGATTTTTGTGTGTGGTTGGCAGGACAGGATCAAGAGATCACGTATCACCGCATCTTTGATTTGTTTTGCCTTGGTGGCTGGCAGAATCATATCTGTAGTAGTATGATGATATATAGTGTCATCACATATATTACAGCTACATGATATGATAACACAGTATTATCAAACAGCCATGGAAACATCCTGAACACACTGAAGTCATGTAGATATTCCCTGTGGTATTAGGAAAAAGCAAAATATGAGTGACTACTTTCATCCTTAATCTGTGACCTGTGTATGCTTTAGTGGAACCACTCCAGGCTGAGCACAAATGTAAATCTGAAGGATCCAAGAGCGAAGGACGGGTTTTGGCATGTGATTTCCAGTTCAGTTATATCAGGGCTGAGGTAATTGACATAACAGTTTATTGCTCTCCAGAAAGGTGTCCCTAATTAAATTTACAGGGGAAGTTTTTCAGAAATAAATTTAAAATGTAAGCATAGAATAGCTTGAATTTTGTTTTGTCCTTGTCTCCTCTTCTCCTCCTCTTTCCACACGTTTTCTTATAACTATTCTGCTTTTCTTTCTCAAATCTCTCCCAAATTCACTTTAACCTATTAAATTTGTAAACATTAACTCCATGGTGATGCAGCTTTATGGGGGGAGGGGGAGTGCTAGGGATGTTTGTAAGGTTGCTTTAAACTAACCAACCTGGTATTGTGTAATGAAAAAAAATAGAGTGGCTTTAATTATGTTGCACATAGTAATTTGGCAGTGAAATTATTTTGAGGAAAAAAATCTACTCCCAAAGTGCCAGTGAGCCAAAAGCCTGGTAATGAAGAGAGAAGATTAAAAATGATCATTGTTAAGAATATCTTTCAGCTCCTGCATGAATAAAACGAAGTTATGAAATATAGATATACAAGCAGGTGAAGGCAGTTCATTGCATCTTTAGGTATACATCAAGCAGTCTTTCTGTCATAAATTTTACAGCACCTTTTGCCACTCTGGGTATTTAACTTGCAGATGAATTACTTTTTGCTTGCATCAAATGCATCATATGTGGATAATATTTATGCAAATCACAAGTTATTCTCCATGAGTTTATTTTATGGTTAGATATTTGAAATAATGTCTTTGTACTGGTTTGATTTTCTACCTTTGATGACACTGTTCTTCTAGAGGGAGAGGCTATTGGACACATTTTGATAAACAATGCTGAAATGACAGATTTAGGCTTTAAATGAAATTGTGTTCCATAAACTGTGAAACAAAGAGTCGTAACTTACCCTTAGCTACATACATTTCAGGGAAAATTATCTTTCATGCTTTGATCTACACTGTATCATTTTACTGAGAGGCCTTGTGTGCGGTATCAATCAAATCCACTGAAGATGGGCGAGAATCTCATTTAAAATCGGAGAATACAAATCATAGATTCATCTGCCTGGTGGGAAGGAAAATGTTCCATGAGTCCCAGCTTCTCCAATTACAACTGACTTATTGTTGTAAAACTCCAGTGAAGAAATTCCTGCAGTCTCGGTTCTTATGTATTTATCCATTTGGATTGACTACCCATGGGAGACTTGGTCCAGGGCTGCCTAAGAGCCCTATGGGAGCTGGGCATCCAGCTCTCTTCCTGAACACCTCCCACCCTTGCTTGTGCTTCTCATAAACATCTGAGCCGGGGAAAACCAGAATGGCAAAGTTTCAGTTTCCAGCAGGGCAGGTATTTTAAACAACCCTTGCCACAGGATGGTTGTCATCCCCAAGGTGTCATGGGGAGTTCATAGCCAGGAATCTACATGGCAGATCCATTTCTTATCACTCATACCCTGATCAAGGGCCCGATCACTGATAGACTGGGAAGGGGAGAAGGCAGATGAAGGAGGGATGTTGCACCTTCCTGTTCACTGTGAAATGCTTCCAGGTACTGCTGGCAGGGAGTTCACCCCGAGCCCTGCAGTTGTGGTGAAGGACTATCCTCATGGAGTGGCCAGAGGATTCCCCGAGAAAATTGTTCCAGGCTGCCAGTTACCAAATTGCACTGCATCTGCTGCACTCTAAGTAGAGGAAAAGAAAGCAGAGGGAGGAAATTTGTTCTGAGAACATTTTTTAGAGCTGGAGTGAGAGTGATTGTCTGTCAGATGGGGAATCTTTATGCAGGGCAATGCTTCTCTCTAAATACAGTTCTGTTTTCCAGTCATAGCTTATTGTCTCTTGCTTGATATTTGTAGCTATATCAGTGTGTTGCCAGGGAAATAAGGCTTCTGATGTGATAAATTCTGTGTTAGAACTTCAGTCCCAAGATAAATGAGATCAGAGATTAGAGAGAGGAAAACATTTTTTTAAAATGCCAACGGTGGTGCTAATGAGCAGAAGGAGGAGGGGAGTTAACTCCTGCGGGTGAACTCTGAAGCAGGAGGCCTTGAAGAGCTTGTGAGAGTCCACAAACCTTTTCCCCTTTTATTTCTTCAGCTGGAAGAAAGGTTTTAATGATTGTCCAGACTAGAGAAATTCCTTGGAAGAGCCGTGGTAGCTGCATTAGTGAGAAGAAATAAAAAAGCTTTACGTCATTCCTCTTCACCCAAACACTGGTTTCCCAGTCTGACTTCCAAAAGGACTCCAGTTTGCTGGGCAAGAAAAGGTGGTGATTCTGATCTGATCCATCTAGCATGCACTGAGCACTTACATATTGTTGTAAACTGATAATGATGAAAATACATATCATTATTGCTTTTTAACTAAAAATAAATAAAAATCACTTCTCATCCAGGGTTTAGGTGTCCATGTCCTTGCACCTACTTTTGGCTGCAAGACAAATTACAAAAGAAAGTTATTTAGCTTACTAAACCTCTGTGTATGGCTGCTCTGCCTGTAGTTACTTGCTGAGATGATTGCACAGTAGGTATTACAGGTGTGTAGCTCTAGATACTAAAACATTTAATCTGTGTCTCGTAGAATCCCTTCCAGCATTCCTTAACCCCTCTTTACCTTGTCTCCAATTTTCTGGCCATTCCTAATGTTGCAAGAGGAAAGGCTTAGGAAAAGATGCAGAGAATTGTGATTATGAAGTTGTCCATACTTGGCACCTTTCTGTGTTTTCATTTTAAAATTATAAACAAATTTACTGATGTTTTCTATAGAACATGTGTTGCATGACTGTAAAACACCAACTTTGTCACACAATGCTAGAGTCTTGGATTTTGTAGGCAAGAGGCTGTCTTTCTGTGGTTATAGGAAAGCTGCTCTATTTTTTCTGTTCCCTTCAGTACCATTGCTCTTTGTTAGTCAGCTTGTCGTGAGCAGGCTTATGCAAGAGAGAGGAGAGGAATGGTGTCGCTTTATAAGATGTCTTTCCCCAATCTGCTTCTAGTCTCATTTCTGTCCCTCATCTGCTTGCTCCACACACCTGTGGGAGACCAAATGGGACAGTGTGCTCCAGGCTACTTTGATTCTAGCTGCTTAGGGCATTATAGAAAATCTGACTTGTGCTACAACAGACACCCATTTTTCACTCCTGAACTTCCCCTCAGGAGATGCACATTCTTATTTTTCTCAGATTTGTAGTAGCTTTCCCTGCCCATGTTTCTGTCTTGATGTCTTAACTAGCTCCTGTTCTGTCTGCTGCAGTGCTTGGGAGCTGGTAAGGTGAAGACAAGCCAACAAAATGATCTTTCGGATTCTCTTTTCTCAAAGCTGTGCTGCCTGGTCTCTGCTCACTGACTGTCATTAACTTTAATAGTATTCCTTCCTTATTAATATCACTACAGGTGAATCAGACCCTAAAACTGTTGAGAAACAGATGTTTTTCAAGTGCTGTTTGCTTCGCTTAGGTCACCCTAGCTGCTTGGCTTGGCTATTTTGACCTGCTTGGAAGGGGGAATGTCTGTGGCTTCAGGGAGACTATGTGAGTGACAGATGCCCTGCAGGATAAACTGGACACTTGAAGGGTGTGGTACCCTTCTGATCTTGCCCCCAACCTGTGATGGAGCTGGTTTAGGAAGCCTGCAAGGCTGCTGTTTGATATTTTTTGCAGTGCTCTGCTTCAAGCTGATTTTTACTTTAGGAGAAGGCTTGAAGAGGTCTTCACATTCTCCCTTCATCTCCTGTCCTTGATTTTGGACTCTCAGGAAGTTGTTTTTTTTTCCCCTTCTATTCTCTCATATTTCAAAATGTCATTGTTTTCAATGTTCAGACATTGTTCAGACTGTAAGAGCAGTAAGGGATGGGCTGCTTGTTGCTGCCTTTGCTGTGTCGTTAAGTAGCAATGGCTCTGATAATAGCATTAAGCATGTTAGCAACCTGAAATCTGCAAGAATCCTGTGTCAGTGTGGGGACCACTGGCAGGGACACTGCCAGCCTTTAACCTTCTTGTCTCTTTATCCTGGCAGTTCCCTGAGCAGGTGCAGGCTCCTAATGAAAGACTGTGCAATGCTCAGAGCAGAGACCCTGCGCTCTGAGACCTCATGGCATTTTTGTAATATAGGTAATAAATCCACGAATTTTCAGTCTGTATGGAGATGATCAATTAGTTATCTCCTTAGTTACATCAGAAAAACTACAGAAGCCAAGGTGCAGTATACCCCATTCTATACCACGTTGGGAACGTGCTGTGGATACATGTTGATGCAAAAGTCCTTTCCTCTTTAGTTCCTGGCTGTTTGTGCAGGTATCACCAAATGTGCTCGTGGCCTATATCAGCTGCTGCCTGCATTTTGGTATGAGAACGTGGATTTTCAGAACTGGGATAGACATCCCATTTTAAATATACTGGGAGGGGAACATCTGTGAAAAAAATCACAAGACTGACTTTAACATCTGCCCCTCTACAAGGAAATTGCTGATGTTCTCATTTTATATCAGATAAATCTTTGAGTGTTGCAATGTTTACATATTTAAATGAAGCTTTGAAATAGAAGAAGTGACTAATTAATTTAGCTCAAGCTCTTAACATTTGCATTGTTTTTAGTTTTAATTGAACATTTTGTTCACAGGGTTAGTGATTTTTACCACAGCTCAGACTATGCCTTTAGGTAGTTTTGTGCCTAGGAGGGCCAGAAAGAGTCATCCTTTTCTTCTGAATTCTGCCCATCTAATATGATCTGTAGAAGAAGCCCTTTTGCTTTGGTATTTGAGTGTCATGAATCACAGTAAACAGATCATTACTTCCTTTTCTCTGGTGCTTATACTTTTCAAATATTTGTATTTATTGCTGTTATTGTTTATCAGCCCACAGATACATGCCCCCCATGTAGACTTCTAGCTAACCTCTTCTTCCAGCCCTTTAAATCTTCTATGTCCTCTTCATCCCTCCTCTGACTTCCAGTCCAATTTTCTAGCATACTTAAGCAACACAGTATCCACCATGAATGCAAGTGGGATTGTACGAGGCCATTGCACTGGTGCTTGTCCTGACAAGAAGGATATCTGAATCACTCCTCCCCACAGGTTCTGGTGGATTGATGCTGAGGGTCAGTGCAGTGACTGCTAGTGTAATAACATTTTTTTTTTCTTGAAATGAAAGAAGACACTTCTACCTTGATGCCAGTGCCATCTGACATTGGACTGCTGGTGCATAAACTTTCTGCAATAAAAAAGGCAGAAGAGGTCAGTGTACCTGTAGAGCAAAGTGCACTAGAAATATGTAAAATTAGAATTACATGGGCAAGATGCTTCTTTCCCTCTGCTCTTTTCTCTTCTGAGTGTAAATTCTTTTTGGCTTGGATTGTTTCTTACTCATGCAAGAGACCATGTTTTTGTGTCACACTCAACATTGGTATGTAATTTGGGCCTGTGGGTGGTAAAGCAGTATAAATACTGGCACATATAAAAAGATTAAGCAGACAGAAGTCTAGAGGCAGTGAGTCTAGGAGCTGGCCTACACTCCAACACAACAGAAAATGTGTTTTGTAAATCACAACTGGGCTCACGTTTTAGACTTTTTCTCTCCTTTCCATAATTCATATGGAGACTGTGGTGATTGTCCTATACAAAATTCTGGAAATAAGCAATGAGCATCCCTATCTGCCAGTGAAGGGAAAACAACCTTCTAGAATAAGAGCTGCTCTGCAAGTGGGTCAACATTCATATCTAAATTATTCTATAACAGTTATTTTGAAATACTGAAGTCATCCTGTTTGAATAATACCTGATACTCCTCTTGCATATGGAATAGTTATTTGTGCAAAAGATGAACTTCAGAGTGTTAAAAATACTAAAAACAGTTACTCCAGGCTCTAAAGAGCAGATCTTCTTCTCCCAATTTTGCTAGCTGAAGTGTTGTTTTCCCCCTCTTCCTGACTTCATTTGTGGTGAAGGCAAGGTGAGAGTTTTGTTAAAAACAAATGAACACGAAGAAAGAAGACCCTTAGCAAACTGCATGGAGTATGGCAGTTTGTTTCCTTAGTTTTGGCCAAATGGGCCTAGAGAGGGTCGAGATAGAGCATGTGTCATTTAAAAATTGAGATGTACATTGAAACTATGCCAACATCATAACTATTATGAAATAATAGGTTAAAGTAAATAGCTATTTGTACTAATGGTGTAGGTTCTAACAGCCCCAAGCAAATACGGAAACAGAAGTTGACAGATTCACATAATGATCAAAGCCAACATTGTTTCTGCTTGAGCAGACAATTCTGATTTAAAGGTAAGTCTGTTCCTGGTGTCCTTCTCACCAGCTTGTCAATCAAGGGAGACAAGGGGCTCTAGAAAACCTGCCTCAGTACATTTCATATTGCCTTTCCATCAGACAGTTCAGTCTGTTCTGTATTTCTTGTGCTCCAAAAATCCCTCTGGGATTTCTGCTATGGGGTTTGAGAAAATTTTAAAATTTTCTCAAGGAAAACAGGAAGAAAAACAGAGGAGACAGAGTAGCCAGCCCTGTGTGAAAACAACATTTGATAATGTTTGCTTCTAATTTTAGGCCCTTGGAGGAAGATAATTACCACAATGATTACGTATTAATGTGCAGAGCAACATGCTGGTGTCAATTCAAAGCTGAAATGTATCTGAAGATCCAGCTTGTTTGTGTCTTGCTGGCACTTATTTTAGTTTATACAAGCAATAGCTTTGCTGTGTTGTGACATAATGTGTCGCTTATGGAAGAATCTGGCAATACATCACTATCAATTTCAAGCAACAGATCTTGCCTCCCTAACAAAAAGGTAAAAATTGTATCACTTCTTTTATGGAAGGATACTTGGTGAGCGCTGGAGAACTGCCCATCCATTCCTCTCAGTGTTGCTTGTGGGGTTCCATGAGAAATCTTGCCACTCACTTGTCTTCTTCAGTATTGTATGTATGTGGATGAACGACCTCTGCTTTTCATCTCAGTAGTGACTGCGTGTGAATTCCTCGGATGCTTGGACTGGAGAGCTATGCAATAAAAAATAGAACAAGTGTTTGTTATTAGCCTCATGCTGTTTCAGCAAAGCTCATCTTTCCTTTCATGCTCTCTTATTCTCTTCTTCCAAATTGAACTGAATTACCCTCCCTGCTTTTTTTTCCTCAGTCCTATCACAGCCCATTACAGACCTACAAGATTACCCTTTTCCAAATTTGCAAACTGCTTCACACCAACAGCTTATCTTTTGATCTTTTCATCTCTCCTATTGCTCATCAAAGTTTTCAAACCAATACAGAGAAAAGAGAAGTATGCTTCCATTTCTTTTTTTTTTTATAGCATCCACTAGTTTCTATTCTACAATATTTATACTTGTAAGAGAGGAGAAATTAGAAAAAGGTGATTGAATGGAAGGTTGTGTTGGAAATGTTAATGATGCATTGCTTTCACAGGTGTTTTAACATGAAGAGACTGTTAGCATGTTTTAGTCTGATTCAAGACCTAATCTTCAGCCTGTGACAGCTGTTGATAACTGTAGTTGAACTGGTATGATCTTGTAGGAGCCAATATGTCCTCTTTATTTACACTTGCTGATGCATTTGTATTCCAGCTTCAGTTCTGACTTGACTTTAAAGGAAAGCTGTAGAGAGTTTTCCAGATATCAAACTGGCTGACAGAAGCTGTAGTACAAAGAATGAAAAGACACCCCGGTCAATTCTCCATGCTACTTTCCACCACCTTTTCAGCATCTCCAGCTATGGGTTTTGGATCACTTGTGGTTTCTGCATGCCTGATAGCTGTGCTGTGACCTGCAGCCCAGTCTGTATTGGTTTTCTCCTGGAACATATCACTGCGTAAGGAAGGGCTGTCAAAGGAGTGTCACACAGGGGAAAAGAAGTTTGATTTTATGGAGTAGCTGAGGAGCAGCAACCTCTACAGAATGATACCTGTGGAAAGAATTGAATTCAACTTCTGATATAAACCTTGATTAATGAGTTACGTGATAAAATAGATTTCAATATGCAAATATGAAAGGTTTTCTTCACTGAGATGGGTGCAAGGAAACTGTCAAAACAACTTTCAAATGGATGTAAGTGTATTTGTATTTGTTTCTGCAGAGGCAGAACTTCCAGGACCTCAGTGGGAGCACAGGATGGAGCAAACCTTGTTCAAGGTGACTCTGTTATCCTTGTATTCTTTCAACTGGTCATAATGACTGGGTCTGCTGATTTTTGCTGCCTTCCAGCTTCTCCTTCCAATGGCTTGCATTTTGACCTGAACTTTGCTGTTATGCCAGAATGATCTCTTGAATCAACAGCAGGAAATCACTTATGTTTAAAAACAGTCACTGGAAGCACACAGCGTAGTAATTTGGAACAGGAAACATGTTTTTCTTTTACTAGATAAAGTGAGGTACTTCTGTCTGCACAGTTTTGCAAGTGTTAGGTGCTGCAGGTTTGCTTTCTCTCCCTCACTAGTGGAAGCTCTTGCTCTTTTCTCTGAAACCCCATTTGAACACAGCAGCATCACTTTCAGCTTCAGAAGGCAATGTTTGCTGGCAAGAACTAATGCAATTATTAGAATTATCTTCTGTTCTGCATCTGGGAAAGTAGATGGTGCAAGGTCATCAATGCTCCCTTATGGCAAATTTTACCCTTCTTACTAGCTCTTGAAAGGGGAAGATACATCTATTCTGCATTTTACTACAGACCAGTATCTCCCCCGGTATTTCCATTCTTAAATTTAATCTCTGCCATTCAGGCAGAGACTGATGTCCACAGTGAGTTTGTGGAAACCCCTGATATCACTGCTTTTCCCACTGTCATTAGAAAAGCTAAAATCTACTGCATACTACATGTGTAAAAATTACTTGAGGTAGGAAAAATGGCTGTTATTCTTTGCCAGTCTTTCAGAACTAACAATTTAGCAATATATGAATGGGCTTTTTTGAATTTCTTGCTTGTGTTCTGCTAGTTAGGGGACAGGAATACTTCAGGGGTAAGAAAGCTGAAAAATTGTATGGCTGAGTTATTTAATCTAACTTATGAATGGAAAAAATCCCCATAGTTCATGGCTATTTTTTTTAGTATTATTATAACTATGTTTCATTTTTCTTGATATGCTGTAGCCCTTGCTTTTAGCTTATGTGATTTAGTTCTATTTATTTTCATTAGGGAGTGCTCAGGGACACACTTGTTAAGGGAGCTTTACAAATGTGAATGAATAATTGATCAAGATAAAGGATGTTACCGAGCACCTTAAATCTTGCCTCTTCTAACAGCTTTGAAAAACATGTACCTGTATGCACAAGCGCACACACGCACTCTGTCTTCTGCTTAATAAAAAGATTTCAGAACAATCAAATCATCAATGTTACAGAATACCAGTTTCTGTGACAGCACAGAACAATATGTACTAGTCCAGAGTTCATGCATTTACTCTCAGGTAAGCTGTTTGCTGAGGTAGACCAGGCTACATTGAAACCACTGTACCATTCTCTTAAAAGTTGACTGAAAAATTTTTTCCTTCTCCTGAACAGAAAAGCCCTTTGCATTCAGTATCTCATCTCTTTTTCTCTTCCATCCCAAGTGTTATCAACATTGGATGAGATTCCAACATAAAGATAATAATTTACTAAAATCTGGAATGGACTCAGTCTGGGAAAATATTTTTGATTTTGGTAGAAATTTTAAACAAACCAGAAAATGAAACTCAATTTTTAAGGTGCAGAAATGATTTGAGGGTGAAAATGAAGCTTGTGAAGAAAGCTGTAGGTAAAGCTCAGCCACCACTTAAAGGCAGTTTTATGGTTCTGACTGACAAATACAGCTTCTTGGTGCATTCAACCTGTAGTATACCAGTCAACCCTGAGTTATCATTTTCGTTAATACAAAGCTCACTCAAGATTTATATTAGCTGTGAATTTAAACTACTGTACTTGTTATTTGCAAAAGCTATCAAAATCATGGTTCTATTTATTTGCTTTTTCAAACTAGCCAGTATTATTTTTTAAAATTATCTCTATAAGCATTCTTTTCACAAAGCTCATCTAATATGTGTTTGATATGGATTAATTTGATGCTGGTTTATTCAGAAAGCTTTTGAAGGGAAAAGGGACATCTCAGCCCCCTGCCATCACCTCATATTCTCTTGAGTGATCTTGAATTTTCTTTCTGTTTTGCTACAAAAAAACCTATCACCTATTTAATTTCTGAGCACATGAAGATGCCAGACCAGTCAATCTGGAGTCTAGAGATGGTCTTGGGCCACCCAATGCAATATACCATCGCAGGTGATGATCAGTCACATTAGATTACTCTGACCAGGGTTATAAAAGTTGTACCTCTCAGATGCTTCATATGTGAGATAATGCCAAGCTAAAACTGAATACTTATCAGAAGGTGTGTATGGTATAGTTTGGGAACAGAGTTGTCTGCCATTTGTAATAAAGGCTCATGGAGTTTGGTGTCAGAATAATTTTTGAAGTCTAGTCTTTCAAAACCCTGAAGTGAAATAAGAAAAAAAGGAAAAGGAGAAATTCTTGCTATCCTGTTCTGTTCCTGATGTTAAGGAAATTATTCTTAATTCAGGTGAAGGGCACATTCTTGCTGTTTACTGTTGTACTGTGAGATGAGGGAAAAGAAAGGGAAGAGAAGAGATATCATGATAAGGAGATATATCAGTCTTGGTACCTAGATTATTTTTTTTTTTCAGCTATTACTAATTTAAATACCATCACTGTTGAAATAGTTCTTGTAAGTTCTTTGTAATCTTTGAAGATACCTCCTAGCTATCACTTGTGTTTAGCTGGGAAAATGTAGACAGCACTCCCATCATCTGGTGAATTCCAGCATTGACTGAATACATGAAAGCATAATAATTCTGCCACAACTTAAAAGGCACTATCCTCAGAGTTTAAGGGGAAGGCACACTAAAAAGTCCAAGTAATGTTAGACCTTTTTCATTAGTTTTATAGTAAGCCTGTAACTGGTACTTGAAAATTTTGCATGCATGTTTGTGTCTGTTCAGCTGGGTAATGACTATTTAGTACAAACAAAAATAGGGCTGTGTATTCCAACATAGAGGTCAGATTTCAGGGCTCATTTCCTGAAATTAGGCCCCCGGGAATGCTACAGCTCCTTTTCTCTGCAGTTCACCTGCCATGTCTCTTCATCTCTCCACTATTAAGCTTTCTACTGTAGACCTACAAATAGCAGCAAATTTAAAAAGAAAAAAGTTACATATATGCATGATTTCTTCCAATATTATTGATCCTACAGCAAATAAGTGCTAGATTAAATGTTCTAATTCCAAAATGCAACTGCAGAATCTCAAAAGAAAGATCTCAAGCATTATAGTTTTCTTGTGAAAATCTTGCTATTAACCTCTAGATTACATCATCCATATTGCATTGTACTCTGCTCTTGTTGAGGCAAAAGCAGACATAATGGCAGGGGTGTTATGCAAAATGAAGATGGGCTGTTGGAGAAAGAAGTCTTTTAGAACTGAATGTCAGTTGTAGGCCAAAATATATTGGATTAAGGTACTGAGTATTTTGATTGGGAGAAAAACAAATAATGTTAACAGAAGACATTTTTAAAACAAAAGCCTATAGAATCTCTTAATTAGAAACTCAATTTTCTATTTAACTTTTTTCATTTGTTAGCAGTCTATAACTAAAATCCTCTCCTGCATATCCCAAGGTGATTTGCAATTGGATCATCACAGAGCAAATATGTGATTAACTGATGGAAATACTGTGTTGCCCTAGTTCTGTCCTGTGTTTTTAACAGCAATACATTTATGGGTTACCTATACTGCATGGTTGTTGGTTCAGTCTGGGAGCATAGATTGCTGTGAATAGATGACACAGTGTCACACTTGGCTTTGTGTGTGAAGTACAGTGTATTGTTAAAATAATATCTTTAACCCTTGCTGTCTCTGCTTCTAAGCATAAATTCCAGTTATCTTACAAACACTGCTCTTCTTTCAGCTTTCTGCCAAATGTAGATATGTGCAAAAATACTACTCTTTCAGGAAACAGAGCCAAAATTGCCCTTTTCTTGCAAACAAAACAATACTTTCCACTTCCCAGTATCATGCTTTCTTAATTAGAGAAGAGGCATTGCTGAAGGTCGAAGTCTGTGACACTTGATTTCACTCAGGCTGAATGTTACCCAAAGGAGTCACCAGCTTCAGCTGTCACAGAGAAATGCTTTGGCAGCAGAGGCAGAGCTCTCACTTTCAGTGTGCATGAGGAAAGAATGAGAAAATGTGTATCACATTTCTCTGAGAACAATGTGTGATTAATACCTGAGCTTTGAAATCCTCATTCTTAGATGCTGATTTTTTAGCTTCTAAAGGTTCTGGGGTTATTTTTTTTGTTTATCTTGTTTTTACAATCTATTTTGTGTCTGTTCTGTAGCAAGATGACCATTAGTGATGAGCAAATACATACGTGCTGAGATTCCCATGGTATTGTATTTGGAGTGTTTTCACTGAAGATGTTAACCCTCTCCCACCAAATGGTTTTGGAGAAAAAGATGTGTTTCAACATAATTAGATGTAGAAGTGGAGAGCAGAAGTGTAAAGATAATGGTGTGTAGACCTTGGAAATGAGAACCTGTAATATGACTGCTTGTTGAAACTTCTCTGAAAGGAGGGGAAGTTTTGTCTTCACCCACAGTGTTTATCTAGCAGAAACAGAGAGAACCATAGCCAAGGTCTGCACAGAATGGATGAGAGCTTTATCTTGCATCAATTGGTGCAGCTCAGATAAAGGCAGCTCTGTATCTAGCTGACATAAATGGGTGCTAGTCCATTTTTCTCTCATTAGGGTAAGCCTGTTATGTTCTTAAACAACTCCATAGTATTCCAGTGATAATTTCAATATTATAGTTTGACAGAAATGTTTGTTGTACTTGCATAATGTAATTTTATATATTTATTAGTTATTTGTTCTATTTGGCTAAATCTGTGCCTTCCATCCATCCAGATAAAAAATAAAAAAGTGCACCTCACAAATTTTCTTTGAAAAATTTATTTGAATTTTTTTCAGGAATTGATGTTAAGTTTGTAAAGGCTACAGTGTGTCCAGTAAACAGTCTTTTACTTTATAGTTAACACATCTTCCAGATGCTTTTAGGTTATTAATGCCATTCTGAAATTTTTTCAGTTGTTACAGTAGGTAAGCAGTATGTTTTGATTTATATTTTCTGACTCTCGCTCAATTGACAGCATGTATCTTCTCACAGGGCAAATTTGTGCTATATTATCAGTATCTCTTGAATTTTGATTAAGTCTTTGTTTTCCTTACATTTTGACAAGCAACATCCTAAGTTACAGGTAGGAGTTCTCCAGTAGCGTTGTGTGATAACTAGGCTGGCCTTTAGAAGTTGATAGGATTGGAAGGGGTAGTTCATCAGTGTCAGGTGGCCCGCCAGGTCTTCTGTTTCCAGGAAACACTTCTTAATGCCAATGTGAGAAGCAATCCAATGCCATTTGCTTGTGAGAAAGTAAGGTAACAACATAAATTAATTTCTGTTTCTGTAGTAAGTAGACTGCCATCTACCCTATGAAATGATCCACAGGGACTTAGTTAATAGATGAGAGACCTCATAAACACCACTTGGGCAGCATGCATCCTTGGTGTGACTCTGCTGAGCTTTATTAGTGTTTCAGATGGAGAGAGTCTGGCTGTTGTTTCTCCTTGTGTTTATGCCCTGGATCTCAAATTGCATTGTTCAAAATAAAAGTTATTTTAAAGTACAGAGTTAACATTCAACATATTAAAGAGCATCTGTTGTTAACCCAGCAAGAGATTTGATTAAAAAAATATTTGCTTCTAGGACTAAAATATCCTTTTGAAAGAGAGAAGTTTGATTTAGGTGGAAAGCTTGCTTTCAGTTAATTCATCGCCTGTGCTGAAGTTGATAAACCACTTCAATTTCATTTTTTTTCTTTTGCCTCCTCAACTTTGTAATTTAAAATTTTCCCAGACATCCTTGCATGGTAGGATTTTCTCTTGGAGAGGAGTTTCTATTGCAAGCTTCTCTTGCAAATACATTTTTCCAGTAATCTCTAAATCATTTGGCATATTTCTATTCTACTGTCAAAATGCAATGGCTTAATATAGATCTATCAATCTTACTTGTCTACAGTCATATATATGTGTGCAGGCCAACTCACTTCCACCAGTATAGCTTTAATCTTGAAAATCAGTCCTGTATTTCTGCATCTACTGTTACATTTCTGTTGAAAAACTGGCAACGATTTAAACTCCCTTACTATGGCTAGAATAGCAGTTGAAGCTTGTTAGGGTGAGGTGTGTACTTTATAAATATGACATGTATCTACATAAAGAATAAAGCAAACTTTTGAAAATGTTATTCTCTGGAGAAAGGGCATAACTTTGCATGTTCCTTATGTGAACACGGGAGAAGACGTTCATGAGGAGTCTGTCACTATGGCAAAACTTGTAATTGAAGATTTTCAAGCACCATCAGAGTACCTTCACCTCTAGTATTCTGGTTTTATTGAAGAGGTATAAATATCGCCTTGATATCTAATATTCCATTATATTTATGAAACTGTGGGCTAATACACAAAATTCCTATTTATACACATAGATTTATTAGGGCTTTTTTTCCAAGATGTTTTTTTTATCTTGCTAGTAAGTAGTCATAAAAGGTGTACTTTTCCTTGTCTTATGTCAGTGAGAAAATTCCTGCAGCTTTAATTTTAATAAAATGTATAAACCAGAACAATATCAACAATATCAATAGATTTAGCATCTCAGCACACGTTTGAAGTAAACATGCTAGGTATGAAAGGCATAAACTTCATATAAATATATTTGTATTTTAAATCTCCTTGGAAGATAACCTTTGAGAAGAAAGTTGTTTGTGCAGTGATTGAGAAGCAGCCTGACTTTATCACAATGACTCTTGACAAAATTACTTTTTGCACAACACAGTGAACAAAAACCTAATTTAATTTGTTTTATGATGCATAAAGATGAGCTAGAAGGGTTTGTTTATTTCCTTTCCTGGTTCTTGACCATAGATATATTTGGAGCAGTTAATCTTCCTTAGTTTTGCTGGACTTGTCCTTTGAACATGGAAAAGCTTTTCAATGTCATCTTTCTCAGATTTTACTTCAAGGAGAGGGGTGTGTTTGTGTAGTTTCATTTTACCGTATAAGCCTTTTTTCTGATCAGTTTTCATTCTTTGGCAGAAGCTGGTGCTGGTGAAACAAATAGACAAAACAGAATTATAATGTAGTGTTTAAAACTTCCTCCTTATTTCACTGTTTACACAAAAGTGGAGAACAATTATGTGTGGTTATTGGTGTCCTAAATCCTCTATTTGCGTTCTCTTGCAAGATGTGATAATCAGCGTTTTTCAGGTTAAAAATATTCTCTTTTAAATGTTGGTGGTTTTCCATACCTTATCATCATAAGGAAATAAAATACCTTAAATCAGTTTTCCAGTTCTCAAGTCACATTTTTTCTTTTCTTGTTTGTCATATTGTTAGATGTAATAGGACAAATTGGTCCAAACCTGAAGCACTTCTGGGTGCAGGTGCCTTCATGCTTCAGTCATTACCTACATCATCATTAGTCAGACTTTAAAAATGTTATTCCACTGCTACTCATTAATCTGGCATCAAGCTGGAGATGTTATAATTAAGGTGGTGGCAGGATTTCCATTACTGACTATTTTCTTCAGTAGAAGGAATGGTTAGTGCCTGCCAGCAAAGGAAATAAATTATGATGCTGGCTGCCTAGTGCAGCCATCAATTCAGAGTCCTCTGTATAGCTGACCTCCAGCCACACTCACCTGAGATGATCCTTGAAAGGCAGCACACAGGTAGGGAATGTTGATTAATTATATCTACTATAAGGAGTGTAAACAATACAGGGGATGGGGCACATAGGGCCTGATGTCCTATTGCTTATACCCTCCCCAGACTCTTCTTTGTGTCTTTGGACTTTGGCCCTGTTCTGTTAAGGACTGGATGAGGTGTAGGGGCCTGCATCCTGTGCATGGGACAAGTTGTTTTTTAATAAGTACTTTCTTCTGTCAGTTAAAAAAATTCAGCCATTCAATGAAACAGACTTACTGTATTCAAAAGAAATGAATTGTATTCAAATTTTAAGAGCTGGAAAAGAAATTAAGCTAATCCTTGTAAAACAAGCGTGGCATCCACCATCAGTATTGCAAGATACAGATATATATTAGCTTAACAAGTCACCTCAATTGGTATTATTTGCTTGTACTGAGTTATGCAGACAAGGGACCTGAGTGTATTGGTGAATGACTTTTTGTCCACTACATAAATCAAGAAATGACATTTTGGTGTTTGAAACATCTTTCTCTTGCCTCTTCTTTACTGTGTGTTTTCAATTGCTGAGTGTCTCAGTCCTTTGCAAGTCCCATAACACATAGCACACCTGGTTTTGGAGAGTGTTGGTCTAGCAGATTAACACCAAGGAGACCACATTTGCGTTTGGTGTGATGAGAATGTTTTTAGGAGGATCACATGGTGGTCAAAGCTGTGTGCCAAAAGGATCCTGCCTCTTGGTGCCAAGAGCTTCCAGAAGGTCTGACCACCTGTATGGTGTGTTCACACATCATCAGAAAACAGGGTTTAAGGTATACTTGTAGCATTTAATCACATTGGAAAAAAAGAAAGGGGGGGGGGGGGGGGGAGTATCATATAAAATTTTCATGGAAGTTGATAGCTTTCACTTCTAACTTTCATTGATGTCTCCAGTTAGCCAGAACAAAGGGATAGATGTGTTTTATCTTTATTTTGTACACATTTGTCCAGACCATTCCTGCTCTGTAGCAATCCATACATTGAGTGAGACTGCATACCAGTTTATGGTATTTTTTCATTTGAGTAGCAAGTTTATACTTGACGCTGTCTTGTGGAGTTCTCAGGCCTGATCTCCCCACTGGCATTCTGGTTTCCTACTTTTGTACAAATATAACACAGTTCTCTGGAAGGCCATGTCAGAGCCCATATTCCAGCCTTACCCGTAATTCTCTTATGACATTAGCTCTTTTCCTACCCTTTGCTTTTAGCCCTAACATTTGCAGTTAATTCTCTATTTTCTTTATATTTTCTTCATACAGCCACTTCCCCCCCCCCCTTTTTTTTTTTTTATTACTATCTAGCCTTCTGAATCTTTTTGATTACCTAAAACTCCTATACTCCCTTTGGCATCATCTTTCACATTTAATCATTTGCTTGTCTGTCTTGCTATCACTGTCTTAGTCTGCCTTACTGGATATTTTGTCTTTCAGTGTCATTTTCCTCCTATATGCTGTTCTCTGTGTTTAAATAAAAATTTAAAAAGAAATTTTAAATCTGTATATTTCATAAAACAGACTTACTTTTCTTATTTTTCTTAAAGTAATCTGTGACAGGCATGCATTGTGCTTCTGCATAGTGTCCTAAGTGAGCAAGACCTAAATTTCTGTAGTCCTTCTTCAGGAGATTTCTTTGTTCAATGCAGAATCATCTTGCTGTCATGCTGCAGTGTTCTTGAACTTCAGGCATGGGAGTAAGAGAGGGAGGAAAGCCCTATTCTGCTCTGAGCACTGAATTTGGTTTGCATTGCAGCGAGGAGTGGAGGGCTTGCTTTAAATATTTAAGAGGATCTCTTCTTCCACTGTTATTTCTTCTTTTAAGACTTTTGTGTGTTCTTCATTGCGCTTGGTAATCTTTGCCTCATCCCTCAAACCTTGATTTTATATTGCAGATCTATTCCTTCTCATGGCTTCTGTTCCATTGAATGTCATTTTAGAGACATGGTTTCCAAGGTGTGATAGGTCATCTCCAGTATCAGGGAGAGCACCTGTTTGCTCTGTTCCCCCTCTAGCAGCTGCTGTTGGTTCTACATTTTGCAGTGCTGTTCTACATTTCTACCTTGCCCTGAGTTTCCACTTCATCTTTTGGTGGTTGTGGAAAGAGGATCGATCTGCAAGGCTGCTCCCCTGAATTTAGAGCAGAACTGTCTGCCTCAGACTCTAGAAACCCTCTATGACCACAATCACTCACACAATGAGAAAGTAGGTAATTCTGACTTGGTTTGTAAGCATTTCCAAATGCTAATACTTTCTGGCAAGTTGCTGTCCTACAAACTAGTACATAAGTTGACAAGTCGTATTTAATGAATCCTTCGCTGTGCAGATGGTTTGGGAACATATATGCCAGTTGTACCAATTCCTGAAGACTGATGGGTGGTATTTACAGTCTCACAATTTACACTTGTGTGTGGTAATTGGATTTTTCTTAATTAGGGAAAGTGGGCGGACAGCTTTGTCACTTAGCAAGGTCCTTACCGATTAAAAGGATCAATAACTTTCTTCATGGAGCCTCTAGACTAAATATACGCAGAACAGATACCTGAACTGGAATAGGTAAGGGAATTGTTTATCTGAGTTTTTTGCAGTAGATGAATGCTATGTGCTAAAGCAGAGTCTAATTTCAGCTGGATGCAAGCCAACAAATACCTTTTCACAGCCTAGCTGCCTTTTTTTATGCTACTTGCTTTCTTATGGAGAAGTTAACTGCTGTGCAGAGAGCAAGCCCAAGACCTTCCAACACTAAAATCTTACCTATAACCCATTTAATATTTAATATTTTTATTAATTTATTTGTTGCTATTTTAAAATTATATTATAGAGGGCCCAATCTTTGTACTGTCTGTACTACACCACCATCAGTTTTACCTTGGTAAGACATGGTGCAGATGGCCCTGGGGTACAGGTGATTGCAGGCTGTGTATTCTTGTGCTGCTCTTCAGAGGGTCAGAATCCAAATGATGCTTAAAGTCTTGCAGCTGCTCAACCCTGATTCAGTTAAATGTGAATTCCCAGAGCTGTGCTGTGCTTTCCATTTAAAGCACAGAAAATACCCACCTTATCCTGTGAGACTGTTGTACCTAGTGTTGTCTTTTCCCAAACATAATTTTTGATTTTTATCTTGCCTGAATAACTTAAATGATTGAATCATTTATTTTCTTATTAAAAGAGGAGCATAAGAGAGTGATATTTAAACACAATGACACAAGCCACCCCATTGTTGTTATTAATAGCTTGCCATTAAGTGACTTTCATCCTGGAAGATCAGAAAGCACTTAAGAGACAATGTGCAGTGATGACTTCCATGTTGCTGAAATGAAGCTACCTCCATAAGGAAATGCAAAAGTGCATCAGAAAGGCTGGGGTAGCCTTGTATTTAAAAAAAGAAATGAAATGAAAAGCGCTTTCTCTGCTGAGAGGCTTAAAGGGAAATCTTGAACTCTGGGGGATGTGGTAACTGGAAGTGGGCAACTGGGTGATTATTTCCTTGTGCATTATGTGTATTTGAGCATATCCAGGTGCTGCATGGGAAAGCCCTCACCCTAGATTTCAAAAGGTTGTGGTGTAAAAATGAAAAACTTGCCAACAGTCCCATAGTGCTCCCTGCTCCTACTTCTCTCCATCCCCAGAACAGAGAAGCACTGGAGAAGAGTAACTTCAGACTCATATTAGGATAACAGCTAAGAGCTTTGAGAGTAAATGACCTTAATTTTTGTAGGTGAACCTGGAGAGATGGATCTTGATGAATAGTTCCTAATGACTGATACTGAGAGGTGACAGACAGATTGGGGACTGTGTGGAAATGATGGAGACCCTAGTGAATATGAGCTGTTGAGGATGTTAGCATCATTTGAAAATTCATCTGATTTTAATTACAGAAGCCTAGTGGGATTAAAATTGCAAATGAAGCTATTGGAATTCTCTAAGCAAATAGTTTTATTTGCCCTCAGTTTGTACTATTCAGCAACTGATTTTATTATTTGGATCACAGTTGTTTTTGACATTTTTACTGAGTGTCAATTCAGGATAAGGCATCTTCTTTCTCTTAAAGAAACTATGTAAAAAAGGAGAGAGAGTTTCCTGCCCTGTCTCATTAGCTTCCTGCATGCCACACCAGGCAATCGTGTGTTTCAGTTTTCATTGCCTGATTCCCCTGGAAGGTGAGAACTCTTTGTCTTGTCATAGTGTATTGAGCTATTTTTTTCAGACAGCCATGAAACAGCAACAGATCCTGAAATGCTGTGCTACTTTCTGTCTCTCTTGCCTTTAGAGCAGCTTTTTGAAGCAGGTATAGACCTGGGCTCTTGTTACTTAGCTTAGAAAGCAAAATCCCAGGCTAATATGTTACAATTAGATTTTAACCTATGACATCTTGTGGATCTTGTGTAAAGACTCTGAGTTTGATAAGAAATAGATTTGTGAAAAATATTTTCAAGCCAAGAGGGGCTTTGCACCCCATCCTTTGGATGGTCTCTGCTGGGAACTGCTACTCACATGGCTGAAGCTGGTTTCCCAGCGGAGCTGCTTCTCTGCTATGGAGGTGGTAAAATATTCAGTATTTTTTTCCACCAGATGTGTGCAGAGAAGTTCATTAATTGGCCAGTTCTTCATCCGTTCTTGCCAGCACTCTCTGGCTAACAGACATAGATTTTGGCAGATGGATATAACGTCATTATCTGGAAATAACTGATGTACTACTTGATTTTGCTGTGGGCATATTTATATATAAGCTTCATTGCTGTGGCCAAATTCTCAGCTTGCTGGATGGGGTTCTGAGCTCCTTTCACCACATGCGTATGGAGCCGTTGGGTTCCTGCTTCACATCAGCAGTCAGACATTAGATATGGCAAGAATCCCAGCCCAGTTCTGCTGCTGGAAGGAACCAGTGTTCCTGGAGGTGAGAAATAAGTGGAAAGCCAGGATGCAGCAACCTTGACTCCTGCTAGAGTCCTTAGCATTCACAGTTGTTTCAAGGACAGTTTTGTGGCCTCGACCAAAACAGCCCATGCTCCGCAAGTCACCCTAGTGAGTGAAATCACTGTGGCAAACAGCAACTATTCCAGCCTGCTGTGAGTAAGAGCTACAGTAAGAGCTTCTGCCCTTTGACGCTTTAAAAAACTTCTAGTGCATTCATAGTGGGGTCTTAAATTACTTTCTTCAATAAAAGGAGAGTCCTTTGAATCTTCACCCTTGTTTGCAGGTTGCTAGAGGCAAAATCCTATGTAAATTGGGGGTCTGAGAAATTTTTAGGGAATGTTAGTTAATGAAATGTTGCAGAATTTTACAGCTGGAGCTCAGCAGTGGGGTACACAGAAGGGCAAGTGGAAAAACAGATAAGGGGCTGTATGATGCTTGGACTTAATTTAAGTTGGTAAGAAAAAACTGGAGATATTGGAGTTAAAATACAGTCTGGAAATGGTTAAGGGTATGATCATAAGCATGCTATTCATGAGAGGGTAAGCAGGAAAATCAAGAAATATTTATGCACTTGTGGAGACTCATTAAAGGATGGAGCACTGATCACAGAGGATTTCAATTACTTCAAGTTTGACTGGAATAAGAATTGTTTAATGCCTGAGAAAAGATACATGTGGTAGTGTAAGATTGTTTTCTCTTATAATTTATATAAGCAAGTAAAAAAAAAAAATCTCACAGGATATTTTGGATGTAGTCCCAGGAAATGAAGCAGGACTTGTATGATAAATAAGATAGATGCTGGTGAGCTTTTATAAGGTTGAGTGATCATAATGCTATTGGATTTGAAATATTCATGAGGCTACAATATGTACAAAGAGTAGTGGCACAAAAATATTAAACTTTGAAAAGTCAGTATTCGAAGAAGTGTGTAATGAATTGAAGAAAATTGATGGGGATGCAACTATTGTCCCCAAAAATGTGTTGTGGGAGAATGGAGGAAATGTTTTAGGAACAGATAAGAAAGATGCAATCTACATTCTTTCCAGTAAAATGTAAATGTCAAACATGTCATCAGTCATCTCAAGGCAACATTTTAGCAGTGAAATAGGAGACTGAAAAGGGATTAAAAAGAAGAATCAGTCTTGGTAAATTATATAAAAAAGAAAATAGCATAGGAGCAAAAATAATACATGGAGGATACAAAGTGAGACTTGCAATACCATAGAAAATAGCAAGGCAATTATGTTCTGAAAATGAAACTTTCTTCTGCCTAAAAATAATAATGGGAATTAGACAGATTAGAACTAAGTGAAGTTCAGTTCAAAAAAAGCCCATCTGTTTCTGCCACTTCATGGTTTCCTAATCCTTTTTTTTTATCCCTACATTCCTCAGTTCTTGCTTTTCAGAGTGATAGTTTGTGTGGTTTTGTTTGCTTACATTTCTGACTAGGATGATCTCTAATGAAGATCCTGTTTGTGACTCTTGCATTTATTCCTGTGCAAATTACCAGTTAATTCCTAGTATTCCCCTGCTCCTTTTAAGACCATCTTTTGAATGTATTGGTATCATCCAGGATTAATCAATATTTTAAATCTAGATTGTGTTTGACTCTACATGCTTGATTAAGGGTTAAATGGAAACAAGTATCTTTTCTCCCCACGCTAACCAGGACTATCAGGTTTGAAAGCATAGGTTTACACAGTGGGTCTAACCTGGTTAATTACTTCAGTGATGCTGAGCCTAGACCCTTATGCCTCTAATTGTAAGAAGTAGCACCTATGGGGTTAGACTCAGTGGTTCCTCTAATCTGGTGTCCTTGCTCTGATAACAACCAGAAAGTGATATTTTGACCACCTAGGGAGCAAGGACAAAGCATGGGGACTGATACTGCCAAATATAATCTCTTCTGATTCTGATTTTTTTTAGCAAAGTGGGCTAGGTTTCTCTGACTCTTGTAAGCAGTTAGAATCACATGCTCTCAAAAATTAAATACCATTTGCTCACAGACATTATTTTCTCTTAAGGGCATCAAGATGGCTGAAAATATTGGTGTAGAATTAATAAGAGAAAGGGAGGCAATAAAAACGAATTCCTGACTGCCCTACTGATTGCTGGCACTGCTTGGCTGGCTTAGCAGAGGTCCTGCATGCACAGAAGGAGCCCACTGAAATCCATGGAGTTATGCCAGTGTTGAGTATGGTTGGAAATCTTTATACATTAACAGAAGTAGAACCTACTGTACTTTCTTGTTAATTTGCCAGTGATTTCAGTTCCTTTTATGCAGTAGTTGCCAAGTTCTTTCCTCCTCAGTGTTCTGAATGATGACTTGTTTTGCAGCAAATACCTCTTTTATCCTTATGTGTTATATCCTAATGTGTTATATTAATCACGTGTTTGTCAGTGGCAAAGACCTTGTGGGATCTGATGGCCCAGCTGTGTATAGACCCAAATTTTTTATTTGAACCTCATTTACTCTTTTCTTGTGACTTACTCTATGCCAGGAGGAGTAATTACATATTTTTTATGCAAGACTGATGGTTCCTGATTGTTTCGCAGTTATTCTAAAGATTAACTAGTGTAATCTGCTGTCCTCTTCAATTGCTCAAGTGGAGTTATAAGATGTACTCACATTTTTGTGTCTAATTAACAAGACTGACAGATTTGGAACAAAAATTAACTTGAGACCTTCCTGTCTCCCAGACTAAAACTGTGTTTTTAAACAGTGTTGTAGTTGGCATCATTAGAATTTTGTAATTCCAAATTGATCCTGCAGACTGACAGGGAAATCTTCTCTCTTCTACATGATTGTAATGCACCAGAAGATGAATATCCAGTTTTAATGATTAGTTTAAGTTTTTTTTTTTTTAATTAGGTGAAAAAGTGGCTGAATGATCACTTAGTGTTGACTACCAGTCTGCTGTTCAGAAAGCACTGGAATCTGCATCTGGGGAAGGGATCTTTTGGCCTCCAGTTAATACCGCTGCAGAGCTGAAATTGTTATTTTCATTATTGGAAAGCTCTGTTTTCTACAGATTACTGACATTCTGATTAATCAAGATCCCACACTATTCCATTCAGGTATATTCTGAACATACAAGCCAGTGTTTGAATATATGAGTTGTCCAGGTTTTGTGTTTGTCTCATGTCTGAAATGTTCGTGTGTCTCAGGTCAAAGAAGGATCTGTGTGTCTCTGTTCAGGAACTCCTACCTATCAAAATGAAAAAGAGAACTGCAAGAGGCAAAAAGACAGATGAAAAACAAGTGGTGAAAATGAAGTCAGGAGAGTTAATATCTTCCAAGGTTGAACTAGACAAACATATACACAAGCCTGTTCTAATTCTCTTTTAGCTCTTTCCTAACTCTTGATTTCTGTGGTTGTGAACCTGAAGTTGTCTATAGAGAGCTCATCTGTGGCTGGTATCTTATACTCCAGGGAGTTGTTACATTTTAAAGGCATCCATCTGTGAAATATGGTTTGGAAAACACAGGTTGCCATTTAGAACCGCCAAGGTTTGCCTTCTTGCTGTCCTTTCTCCCCCTCTCAGTGAGATCTTTGCTAGGTAGGAGGCTTTTTTCAAGTAAAACTCATTCCACAAGATTGCAGGGAAGTACTCAATAAGCAAATATTTAGTATTTTCTAGTCTGTAGGGGAGTTTGGTTAACTTTATCCCAAATTTGTATTTATGGAATCTTATTGGGCATGATAAAGATCAAAGTAGCCTTCTCCACTTAGTCTAAATACTCCAGTGGTGATGTTTCGCCAAGTCCTAGAATATACTGACACCAGTAGTGAAGACATGGCTTTTAGTGGAGTCTCATTGGATCAGCCAGGTTTGGGGTTGGCCCCAAAACAACCTCCTGGCTGCCAGCCCAGCCATGCACATAGGCGTGTGCTGTACAGATTAGTTATTGCAAGCACTGTACGTGGCAGGGTTTCTCTCCCTTTGTGTCCTCTTCTGGGTCTTCAATATTTTGACCATACTTTACTCAACAGGTGCCTCCCCCGCTCCCTTTTCTTGTTGAAGAAAAACCTTTGTGCCCTTACTGTTTACAGAATTGAATTCTTCTGCTCAACTGACCTTAAAACATTCATTGTTCTGTGACTTACATGCTTCATAACATCATAAATGCCACGCTTATGAACCCATCTATCTTGAAGTGCTGAAAGGAACCCAGAATCTATCAGAGCTGGCAGCTACTCCTTGAGTCAACTCCAGGATAGTCACAATCAAAAAAAATCTCTGGTAGTGGGTCCAAATTTTCAGCTGGTGTAATAAGCCTTCCAGTGAAGTCAGTGGAATTGCAACAACTTGTAGTCTCACTGCATCACATGTTTTTGAGATAAAAATTGTGCTGTGATGTGAAATTGCTGTAGTGTTTGCTTGATTCATGGTATAATCTATGCACTTTGCTGTACTTTGTGGGGATCTGATTCTTCTTGTAATTCAGGAGACAGGACCGGGAAGAGAATGCTCTTTTTTTTTTTTTTTCTGTAAAAGCAGTTTTCTGTACTCATTTAGCATCTCTTAAGTATTTAAGTGTGGGCTGAATGATGTGGAACAAGGTGTACACATTCAACATTTTGCTAGTGGGACCACTTAGAAATTCTCCCCCCCACCCCCTTACCTTAAATATTGTTTTCTCAACAAAGTCAGTCACAAACTTGTTCAACTCAAGACTCTTCTGAAGTCTCCTCCTTCTGTGATGAAGACCTTTTGATTCAGATTCACTTTTCACAGGAGAGCATCTTCATTTATTTCAATGGAAATTATACTTTTAGCCTTCTACTTATTCTGTGGGGTTTGGTCCCAACTAATTCAAAGGGTAAGTCAACAGTGTTCATATCGTAATCGTTCCTTCCTCTCTGCTTTCAGATGTCTGTCTTGTGTAGATTCTGATCTTTACATTCTGGGGAAACTTACTTTTTTGTAACACTGAAAGTATTTTGAATGCATCATCAATAAATAAGAGTTGAAATTATATATGGATGAGAATAGTGACCATAATTTGTGGATAAACATCTCAAAGCTGCTTTCAAAAGGCTGACATTGAAAGACAGGCAATAATAAGCTAGGCAGTTCTCTTCTGTCAGTGTGTACAGAAACATGGACATCAAAAGAATCTTCTTTAACTGAAGTTGTTTTGAAATTAAATCTCTCCAGTGTTAATACTTGTAGGAATGAGGATTGCTTTTCAACCCATTTATACCTCTGGTAATGAAATCTAAGAATTTGCTGCCTGTAGGAGTGTTGGGAGGATAGGAAGATTTGATTGTCTTTCTTGAGACCATATTATGTTAATTTTTCTGCACAGACTATGGAAGCACAAAAAGCAATAACTCACCTACATGAAGACAAAATTCTTAGGGTTGTTGTCATGGAAACGAAGTGGAAGCAGCTCCTTTTCCTTGAATAAATTCAATAGCCAGGCTAACAAAGATTGAGCACACAACTCGTATACATGCTCTTACTGAATGGTACTGATAAGGGCCGCAGCAGTCTGTACACAAACCTCCAAATGTCTGCCCGTGCATGGGGGGAGCTGGGCCTATAATGCTCAGCCTTTCCTGGAAGAGTTCAAGAAGTGGCCTTGGGATGATGTAGTGTGTGCTGGAGCAGAAGACAAGGACAGTAATAGTTTGTTTGGACAGATGTACACAGGGACATTACAAGACAGGCTGCTCTTCATCTGTATTTTATGTTGGCTTGATTCAAAGTTCAAGTTCATTAACCTTGGTAGACTCCTGCTCTGAATCAGAGAGACTTCAAGAGCTGTTGTGTTCATTGGTACAAATCTTGTTGGTGTTTACAAAGCTGGGTAATTATATTTGAGAAATCAATGAGAAGCAAAACCAGGAGCTCCAGAGTATTGGTTTCTCTGCCCTAATGGGTGCACCAGCAAATGATGAGCTTGCTTTTTCTGTAGAGAAAAAGCCAGCAGCTTTCCAACCTTTGTGCAGACTTTTGCACTTGGAATATGATATTTTAGTTCTAATGACTTATCATAATTCAGCTTTATTTTAGCATTTAAGTACCTGTTTTAGGGGTTTGGTTCTGAGGAGGAAGAGTTTGCCAACATGCTTCAATCCTGATAGGTGCAGGACGGCGGTGAGTTGAAGGAAGAGAACTTGGAGGAAGATGGGAGGATTAGAAATTATTTTATTTTAGTGAACTGTTGGTAATTTGGTACTATTTGCCTGTTAGGCCTGAGACAAAGTGTATTTGAAGTCGATGAAAGGCTCCTGCTTAAGTGCTAATGGGCTTTAGGATGATGCTCGCCTATGTTACCATATGGTTCTTCAGGAGTGTGGAGTTAGTCTGCTCTACAGGAATATAATGTATCTGAGTATCCTGAAGTAAAGGATGGAACATGTGACAAGCCTTCAAACGGAGATTGCTTAATGCATGGATACAAAAATTTTCAGAACTGAGGTGGCTAAACTGAAAGTATTGGGTGGCATTGTGCAACCTGAACGTATACTTTGTTCTTTCTTCTAAATGAATTGTCATCTGGTCTTGTGTTGCCTTAATGTCCCTTCATTACTCTTTTCACATTATTAAATGTGAGAAGGGCAGGAATTACCCTTGTAAACTCTCATGCAGATTGATTTTGGCTTGTGCAAGAATTTTCCATTTGAGAAGCTTGACAGCAAGTACATTTTGTCAGCACTGCAGCATGTACTCAGTACGTGTAAATGCCGTGGAACAGCAGGCAGTACGATCAAAGTTCATTATCAGAGCAGCTGTAGCAGAGTTTATTTTATTTTGTTAATCTCAGTCATGAGATGTGTTATCAGAGATTCACATACATTTTATGTTGGGTGCAATGGAAGCTTACAATGATAGATGAGCAAAAATTCTCCATATTTATGTTAATGCCTGACATGATATTTATTGGTGTATATTGTAGCACAATGCACATGAGTGCAAATCAGTACAGCTGTAGAGCTAGCATCACATGTGCAGAGAATATTTTATTTAAATTTAAAAACAGCTAGAAGATTGAATCCCTAATTCAATTAAGAACAAAAATAGTATCACAAAAAAATTGAATTTGAATCTGAGTTGAATTTGTTTCAGTTACACTTAGGTGAGTAAATATCTGAAGAATCCGGGTTTTAAAGGTGTTTGGTTGTTGCTGTTTGGTGTCTGTATGGCAGGTGGAGTCTATTCCTGCTTATCATATGCCTTTCCTTTTTTATTGGTGTAGCTTTTTAAATTAAAAAAAAAAAAAGGCAATAAGGGCACTTTTTTGTTTCTTGCTCCTGCTTGCTGTTAACCTTGTGTTTATTGATCTGCTCTTTTTCTGGAGTTGGTGGGAAAGTTTCCCATTGCTTTCTCAGGGAGGAGATGCCTGCACAGTACAGGCATCTCTCAGTGTGCTTCAGTGAGAAGAAATTAAAAAAAAGCTGTCTACTTACTAAGTAAAACTTGAGTTCTTGATCTCTTTTCATACCTTCCACATCTCTGTATTACAAAGGTAAATCCAAATATTAGAGCCAAATGAAACAATCTCCTTTGCTACAGAAATTTGAACAGCTGCACATGAAAGGATAGAAATGTTTTGCCAAGTTAATCTCATATGATTTACTGCCTATGCCTAATCTGTTTGGAAGCAGCTATGAATATTCTAATACCTTTTGGAAATTACTGGCTGGGATGACAGCAGCTGAGAAAAGCTGTGAGAGCTTTAGAACGGCTGCCTGTGGAACACACACCTGCCTGCATGCCTGGAGCAGTTGCAGTGAGTCTTGGAACAATGAAAATTCATTGTTGTTTGTTGCAGCAATAAAAATAATGCTGTCTGCATTCCCAAGAACTTCTGGAAGAGTCAGCAAATATGTGGATGAGATCTGCAACCTGTTAAGCAGATTTATGGTTTGCATTTGGGGAGTTAGTGGTGTCAAGAAAGGCGAGGCAGAAACCCCTGGGGAAGCCTATCCCAGCCCTGCAAACTGATGGCAGTCACAGCTCATCCCTGATCATGGATTCTCTCTCAGTTGCCCTGTCTCACTGGGGAGATGCATGCTGCAGCCGTGGGATAAGTAGGGCATCGCACCCATGGGCATTCATGCACCTACACTCATCTCATTGCTCTGATGAAGCTCCTAAAACTGACATGGGGAACCATGTAAATATAGACTAGGGGCATACATAAATGTATTACTGGTTTCTACTTAAAAAAAAAAAAAAAAGAAAAAAAGCAACTTCTGACACAAAATTATCTTTTTGTAGAATTGTTGAAGCAATCTGTAGTTACACCTGTCTACTAAGTTCAGCATGCTGGCTGAATTAAATGCTGAAGGTTGCTTAGGTGATATCTGTGTAGGGTCACTTAATTTCTGTAAAATCCTATTGTTTATATTATAGAAGGTTATTTCTGGTTATGCTTTTCCCCTTCAAAAGAATGGTAAAATGTTGCAGGGAAATGACCTACCTCTGAAATAGTTGTGTCCAGGAAGTGTCGCGAAACAGAACTCATGGTTACATGCTGTGTTGAGTTGGCAGTTAATTTTATTGTTGTGCCACTGTACATTAAAAAATAAATTGACAAATTACCTGCACAACAAAGGCAGAAGGAGGTTAAATATATACAAATGTGCTTGTGTGGTTATGAAGGCACTATTTCCCCATGCCCATCTCCAGGGTTGCAGTGCCTAACAGAAAACTAATAATACACTCAGGACGGCAAAAGCCCAGCAGCAGCCTGTCCTTCCCTCCCAGCCAACTCATGTAAAACTTCACCTCCAGCAGCTGGAGGTAAGGAGGGAGCTGAGGGCCCTGTCTGCTGCCCATAACTACAGGGGGTCGTAAAGATTTAGCTCAGAAGAGCTGTGTGTGTGTAAATTATGACACAGGGATGGATGTGTAAGCATGAACCAATAGATTGCAGATTTTGTTGTCGCAAGAAGATAACAGACTTCAAGATTACTTGCAATGTGCATCTATTTTACTTTAAAATTAAAAGCTTAAATGTATTTTTTGTAATGCTATAAACATTTGAACACATTCTTAATTTTTGTCTGGTGCAGAGTTCCCTCAATTTTTCATGGTCCTGATCTGTTTAATGGACTGTGTCCAGGTCAGCCTGCATCTGGCTCTTTATGCAGGATGTGGGTGGAGAGTGGTGGTGCAGTTGTCTGTCAGTCTGGGAGGCCTGAGAGACTGAAGCCTGTAGAGTCAGGTTCATAGTACGGACACAACAAATCCTCCAATTAAGCCATTTGTGCCTGCTAATAGTCCTTGAAGTGAAGGCAGCATTGATACTCCAAATATGTTTAAATCCAGGATTTTGAATGCTTGAGCCTGGTGTGAAGCTGTCTTCAGTCATCGTGCTGACTTCAGATCAGCAGATCTAGGTCTCTAGATCTGACCTAGCAAAATGCAAATGTTACAAAAAACTTTCAAGGAAAAGAATGATTTTTCTTTTATTTTTTTGCTACATAGCTGTGAGATGCAGCTTAATGACATTTAAAAATTCATTTTCCTTATGTATTTATGGTATGTTATAAATGAGTCTTACTCTTCCCAGTAATCACTGAATGCTGTTAACTGTACAGGCTTGTTTGACAGTGCTGAAAATTTATGGCAGTAATTCTAAATACAGGCAATTTATATATTGCCAGAAGAAAGGGAATATTCTTCCTATTTCATCTTAGTTTTTATAACTCTAACTGCTAGCATATTCTACAGAAGATCTCATTAAACTTTGCAAATACATTCTCTAAATCCCATGTTTTAGCTATTTGATTTTGCAGTCATTATTCTTTACAAGTTCTATGTTATTTTGAAAATAATGCAATTTTTGCAAATGTAACTTTTTAATTTTTTAATTGGGACCTAATCGGAATTGAGTATTTCAGCAAGGGGACTTGTAAAAGTGAAAAGTGATGGATTTTGTTAAATGCAGCTGTTGCTAGTACATACCAGAGAAAAAAAATTAAATTACTCAACACACCATATTGGGATCTAAATAGTCTGTATCAGTCCAGGAGAGAAACTGAGGTGTCACTGTGAGCCGCTCAGTGTGCAGCTGCAACCAGAAAAGCAAGTGCAATTCTCCCATGCATGAGAAGTCTGACAAATCATGATCTAGCTGAGAAGCTGGTACGGAGCTCAGCAGAGCCATCCTGACCAGTCTGGTACACAGTGAGCTGCAGTTGTTTCCGTCTCTCTGAGGTTTGGGGGGGAGGGAGCAGTTACACAAAGAGACATTTAAAAAGCTAATTCCTTTATGGTAATTGATGAGCTAATTGATTCAGGTTTGGTTTTTTTAATTAAAACATTTGTTTCTCCTTTTTACCTTTTAATATTACTGAATACCTTTCTCCAGGTGTTCAAGAAATTCTGACATGGCAAAATGAATTAATTCTTGCCCACATCACAGGAATCATTGCCATAAGGGTTAACTGGAATCCAAAAATTCAGAGTGGGACAGGAAATCTACGTAAGTAACATGACTATTTAATCTACCAAAGTCTTTGGGGAAAAACAAACAAACAAACAAACTTCATTCTACAGAGTTCAATCTCACTTTTACCTAATGGGAGTTGGGAAGTGACTTCTTGTAGATCTGATTCTCTTGTTTCTAAATCCTCCCTGGAGCATGAGGTAGAGCTCAGACAGGAGCACCCTGTCTGACATAGTGCAGTGCAGGACCTGATCAGGAATTGATCAGGAGTCACTTGTCTGACCTTCTATAAAGGGCCTTGGTGAAAGGGGAAGAAATCTTTTTTAAGAAGTGATGGTGTAGGTCTCTGGGTATCTGAGCCAGGTTCTTCACTGTGCTGTGCTTTTCTTCCATTAATATGGGAAAGTCACTTGGGCTTTTTTCTGGTAGGGACTGTTGAGCTCTAAGGCTTGGATTAAACCATGAAACTTTCCACTATTATACTTGAGTTACCTAGTATGCTAATGCAATGGTTTGGCTGTATTGATTACATGAGTAACAGAAAACAATTAAGTTCCTGAATTAGCCACCTCAGTTAATTGCCAAAGGTAATTTGAAAGATGGATCAGGGCCTAATGTAATATAAAAGGAGAAAGACTGCAGATTGAGCTAAATCAATTTAGCCGAGATCAATGTGTCCAATGGCTTGAGGTGGGAGGGACAAAACAGTAATATGAGCTTGCTTTGTTTTTGAGCCTGGCTGTCCCAGAAAGACAATGGTAAGCTCAATGCTTTTTGTTTTTCAGGGGGAAGCTAACAGTAGAGAGCACAGCAGACATGATATCATTTTCCCTTTGTTCCATCTTTTCACAAATCTTCTTTTAATGCTTATGTAGTCTGGAGGTTCAGGAAAAATATAAAATACTTATCAATAGTGACTAATATTAGTCAAATAGTCATCAAGTCTCATGTACTCTGAATAGGACAGGAAGGTAGATCCTTGGGCTCTCCTGCAGTAGACAGTCCTCTGTAAACCCAGAATGTCCCTTAAACTGTAGGCTTTTAAAGGTTTTAATACTGGCATTTGCACTGTTAGGCTGAAGCATCAGACTGTGACCTGCGAGAATCCAACTTCGGATGTAGCTCTGACATGGTAACTATAACTGGACATAGCACTCGCACTCCACTTCTCTTGTCACTTTTGAAATGTTGTGGCATCAGTTACAGCTGTCAGCTGGAGTAATTCGGAGTCTTTCCTGCTAAATTCCATTAAATCACAGGCTCTGTCCTGGCTTGCTTTTGCTCCAGATCTGTCTGTTTACAGGGTGGCTGAATGTGTCTGAGGAAAGAAAAAAAACCACAAATGTTTCTGTTTCACAGAGATTCATATTTTGGCTATGAAAATATTGTGTTCAATTTGAGACTGGTGACTGAATTCAGAAAGTGGGAGTTGCTGAATAATTACTGATGAATTTTAGTGTTCATAGACACACAATCTATTGCAGGCACATAATTCATAAACATGTGAAAAGGAAAGATTCCCCCCCCCCCCTCCATCTTGTGAAGACTGTTAGAAAGCTGTGTGTTTTTCAACCAGCAATGAGACAAAAGATCTTTCTGACATTTCTGGAGGGACGTGGGAAAGGAAAGGTGAGGGTCTGTCAGTCAGGGCAAGGAGAGACAAATTGGCGTCCCTGCTCTGCCCAGTTGTCACCCCAAACTGGCAGCACCATCTTCCCTGGGTTTTCATAGAGCAGAGTTGAACCTGGTACTGGATCTATATCAATATTGTGTACTTTTGGGGTAAAAAGACAGTGTTGGGGAAACTTTTGTTTGAGAAGGATGTCTGCTGTTGCAAAATTCCTGGTTTGTCTGCTCTTCTACTTCAGGTAAAATATTTTGGGGTGGGTAGAAACAGTCATGGCTTTTCTTGCCATGCCAGGAAAAGGAAGCTATGGCTTTTCCTAGCTCTGACTCGTGGGAGTGCGAAATCTTTTACTCTGTCTGCAGGGCAGGCCCTGTGTCTGCAGAGGGTTTGCTGATACCTGCTTTGCTTCTAGGAGGCACAGGCTGTAAGGGAACAAGCAGGAGTGGTCTCTGTCTCTCTGAAGAGTCATACTACTGGATTTTATTTTAAGCCTCAGTAGAGATCAGAATAGTTCACTGAAAACCTAAAAGACATTAAAATTATAAAAGTGAATACTATGCATTCTCTGGGTCAATAGAGATTTGTATTCATTTGCCAGATAGTTTTAGTGATGGCTGTTGAGTTGTTCTTTAACAAATCTTGCTTTGGCACTTGAGGTTATTTATTGCAGATTTTTTTTTTTAGTTTTATAAAATAGAGGCTGCTATTTAGAAAGTACTCTGTTAGCAGTAAGGTTTGCTGTGCATAGTAACTTCTCACCTGTCCTGTCCTGCATGCTCACATGAAGACCTCCAGCTGCTCCAGAAGTCATCTCTACAGGCCTGAACTACATCACTTCTAGATGTTATCTGTGATCATGGGATGTAGAGGCTTGCCAAAGTAACTTTGGAAGAAACTGTTGGTGAAGTCTTGAGTATAATCTATTCACATTATTGTTGTTACAATGTATTTTAATTATAATAACATTAATAACGGCTTCTGATTGCAAACTAGGCTGAAGGGTGCCTTCATTCTTAGGGGGCATGTTGAGGTACCACACTGATACGCTTTAAAAAATAAGGTCATCACAATGTGTCATGATTTGGGCGCTCTAGAGCACAATAATATTTGAAAATTTAGCTCAGTTTATTTTAGCCTATACTCAGGATCTTAAAGGACAGAGGTTGCTTGAAGGGGCTAAATTATACTTAGCAAAGATGCCTTTCAGACCTTAGTCTGTTTCCCAAAAGTAATTGCTGTTGCCACTGGGAAACCTTGAGATGTGTTTATATGGCTAGGGATAGTGTGCTTATTCTGTTTTTTCACAACGTTTCTATTTTCGTGTGTCCATGTGTACATGATGTTTTAGCACTTTGCACTGCCTGCATGTATTTATCTCTTTGTTAATAAGACAAGTACTCCTAGACTCATAAAAAACAGCAGACATGAGCTAAATTGGGATGTCCTGACTAAAGACCTTAAGTAAATAAACAGACTAATATGGGCAAGTAGTGCTAACTGTAATTACCTGGGGCTGTGTGCCATGGAACTGGAACAAAAGTCCAAACAAGCTAATTTCATTATTTTAATGGAAGTCTGCATCCCATTCATTAGACTGACATATGACTAGGCATTAGTAACAGTTCGTTTCAAAAGCTATGGTGGATAAAGGTTGATTAAAAATTAATGAGGCCCAGACCCATTGCATTGCCACAATGTCAGGCTTGAACTCGTTGTTTAAGTCTGTGGAGCTAAAATAAGAGCAGGCTTTAAATACCCTCTTGGGTTTTCCTATTTTATATGATTTATATATTTTTGCTCTCTGACATGGAGGAGTGAGAACTTGTGAATACCTTGCCTTGCTGTAGATATCACCAATAAATTACACTGTTAAATAAGTTAACAAAACAGATTGCCATGTCATACCAATGTTTCTGCAATGCATTTTTAGAAAATATATTTTGCTGATAATCCAGTAACTGTGGGACTTCATTAACTGGAGCTCTTACTGCCCTCAATTCCCTGAGAAATCAGTGGCATTTGATTGGCACCTAGTATGCCGGTTGATCATGACTTGAGTTGCCTGCCCTCTTGCCAGCATTTTGTTGTAGAAGCATGGCTCCCCTATGAGAAGACCGATCTGTTTAAGCATGAGCATGTGGGTAATTTCACTGGAAGTGGTAACTGGAAGACTGAATGTAAATGTTGTCAGTAGAGGTCAGGCTGATTTCTATCACTATGTGGCTGAGGCCATTTACTGAAGCTAGAAACTGAGTTCTGAATTCCTTGGATATTTGTTTAAATACTTGCAAAGATTGAGTTAAATATAAATTGATGGTTCTTCCTGGTGCAGAGAGGTGCCTATTTACATGGGGAGAGGAGAGGTTAGAAGGAAAAGTTCTTAAGTAGAAACAGAAGAAACCCAAACCAAAATGTAGTCCATAAAATCAGTATAGAAATCTCTTTACAAAGCAAAAAGAGGGGAAGACATGAGCTGTTGATTAGTAGTCAAGATCCACAATTACATTTTAGTTGCAAAAAATCTTGCAACAGCAGCCTTTCTGCATAGCTATACTCACTCCTCTGTTGTCCAATGGTCAAGGAGGACTGCAGGGCCCAGGCGGACAGCGAGGTTAGGAAATCTTTCATATATTTTAAGATGAACAACAGCTGAACTTAAGCATTCCTAACAGAGGCTGTTCTGGGAGCTGTGCTCCATAAAGTGAAATGACTATAGTAGCTGCTTCTGGCATGAGTAGTGACAAACGTCTGAACTCCAAGAACCTGAAAGTGGTTTACGAAAAGGTCTAAGAAGTTTTGTGCCAATTTCAGTGTACTCTGTTATTGTGGAGTGCTAGATCTTCTATGGCTGTTGCCTTTCTCACGAGGCTTTTTTTGCTACCTGAGTAATTGTAGGACAAACTGTAAATGAGCAACAACATGCAACAATCTTTCATGACCCTGATTCCAAAATATTTCCACATCAACAAGAATCACAATGTAATTAAATTATATGGAGCTGTGGTCAAAGGGAACTTCAGAGGGATGTGTTTGGGAGAAGAGATGGGGGCAGAATTGCCTGTTAAATTCCTAATTCCCAAATGATTTGGGTTGGCTTGGTTGTCCCTGGAGAACACTATGAAGCTTAAGCTATAGTGTGGATACCCTTCCTGCTCCACTACTCCAGGAGTACGGTACTCCTTCATGAGCCTCCTGACTGGAGATTTGACCCCACATCTGCAGCAGCTTTATTCTGGAACTTTGCTATGGAGTGGAAGGACTGTTAGAGCCCATTTGCAGCTTTTCCTTTCTTTGTTGCTGGAACAGAAAGACTGTAGCTAGCACTGTCCCGGCTCTGCAGAGAAGGGATGGAGGAAGACAGAGGCAGGGAAAGACTGGATTAGTTTGCATAGTGTAGAAGAATGTGGGGTACAAAGCTAATGTAAGTGACAATACCATTGCAGAATCATGATACCCTCCTAGTATTGGCTTTTCTTCATCCTTGCAAGCTTTAGGAAAATGCAATTACTTTTCACCTAGATGAATGATAATGAGCATATACTACTATATTAGCCTGCTGTTCACTTCTGAAGGCAGCACATAATGCTTTTAAGTTCTATAAAGCCTTAAATACGATGTACCTAGGTGCCCATCTTCTGAGCTGTCAGCAGCCATGGTGTGTCAGGATGCTTCAGACGGGGTTCATCATGCTCTCAGGGTTGTGCTTCAGTTCAGCCCAGCAGTCATCTTGTGGTTTTGTGAGGTGTGGGGATCAGTGTACACCTCATCTGGTTGGCCAGACCCCAGAGACCATAGGTAGTAAGCATTTTATTAACAAATATTAACTCATTCAAATAGCAATCTGCACTTCTCAGTAATTTTAGAGCCCCCACTAAAATATCTTTGTTGCTTATCATTATATCTTCAATATGTTTAACTTCAGTTTAAATGTTCTGTGAAACAGCTGAACTTAAACCGGAAGATAGTCACAGAAATCTGTAGTGACCATATGGTGTTATAAAATTACAAAAATGTGAGAGAGGGTTGAGCCAATTCCAATTGCCAAACTTGCTACTTGCTTCTAATAAACACTGGACTATCTGGCAGCTGCTATCCCTCAGGTAATACCATCAAGAGTGGAAGTAAATGTTTCTTTTTAATGGCATTGTTTATGTCTCAGAGGGTCCAGGGGGATCATGCAATGTTTATCTAGATTCTTCATGCATATTGAATCAGCCATATCAAGGAGAACTTTGATTTTTCTCTCAGATTTTCTCTTCAATTAGGCTGAAGTTTCACTTGTCATTTTTTGGAATCATATTCTGTACGTCTCCAAAAGTGAGTGTCCCAGCAGTTACTTTCAGTATGTTTTTTGATAGGATCGTTTCTTTTGTTCTCACTGTTAATTAGTATCTCGGCAAGAAAAACCTGGGTCAGTGCTTTCAAGGAAAATCTCAGATGAAAAATGCAGAATGCTACATTTTTGGGGCTTCTAGGATCAAAGAAGGGTTTGGGAATTGTGTTCTATTATTTGAACTAAAAGGAATTTAGAGGAGCAACAGCTGAAGGGGATTCTGTGAGAACATTCTACTGAATGTAATTGCCCCATCCCCCCAAACAGTACAAATCTATTAAAAAAATGGAGGAAATTATTTATGCAATGACTAGGATTTCATATAAAAGTCCCTATAAAAACAAACAGGCAATGATGCCCTTTAATCACTAGTCATTCCTCCATCAATAGCAAATTGTGTTATGCTGTATACAGTAAGATGTCTGCAGGCAGACACCTGGTTTCTGAAAAAATGGTGGGCCACAGTCTACCTGGTGTACTGATAAAAATGATGCAGGTGGCAAATAGACACATTCTGCTAATGTTAAAGCTCTTTTTAATATAAACTCTACTTTCTAATTCTTTCTTTTACTGTTGCTTCATCTTCAGGAGCCAGTGGCTTCAAAACGTGTAAGTTGAAATGTCAGACTTTGGAAGGGAATTTTGTACCCTTAGACCAGCTCCTGAGCTCTCATGCTTTGTGTAGGAGATAATTAGGATCAATTGTGCTTCTCCTTCTTGGAATGGTCTTCCTGTGAACAGAGGATAATCTTGTCAACAGAATGTTTCTTAGCAATGATCCTGAACAGAAATGAACTGTTGCCTCTAACAGCGTTAGGAAACATCTGGGACGTGCTCCCGATTGAATTGGGAACTGACCCAAGCGCATGAGGAATTATGTGGCATAAAGAAGGATTTGCTGTGTCAGTGGTGAAATCTTTTGATTCTTGCATGAAGGCTGGGATTCAGTTCAGCTAAAGTGAATGGCTGCAGGAGCCACCGCTGGAACGTGCACAGAAAAAGCAGCTATGCAAAAGTGGAAACCTGTCAGTTTGACAAATACTGTTGTATAGCTCATGTCACCCAGAAGCAGTAATTCCCCGTGGTGAAGCGCATGTCTGATTGGCAAGGCCTCAAGATAATTTCCCTCTTGGTTGAGGCGCTCTCTGCAGACACTGGTATGAACTGTCGCAACCTCTTTTCAGCACTACTCTTCTGAGGACCGGACACATTCTAGATTGATGCAAGCTGTCAAATTCCATTAACATCTCCTTAAGTATTTGAAATATCCTGCTCATCTACAATGTGTGAGAAGGTGTTAAGAAACACCAGTTCTATGAGATACAATTTTTAGGACCTGATACACAGTGTGTTAGATCAAGAGAAAGTAATGTATGGCATTACAAATATTTGAACTGCAATACTGAAGAGCACAGTGACATTTGACAAGGAGAAATGCAATGTTGTAAGGTATCTGCTTTTGTCCAGCTGTTCTTGAGAGAACTTTTCATCAGGGAGAAGTATGTTCCTGAACAAGATGGGATTGCTAACCTGTTTATTTGTATGGATGTAATTATCAGAGAGGTTGTCCATATTTGTCATGTGTAGACATGAAAAATGAAAGATATGTCTGAGCCTGAAGTGCAGGGTGTTTTTCTGTCCTGAAGCCATGGCAAGTAAGGAGCCCTCTGCTTCAATGGGTGGATGAATAAAGCCATGAACTGCCTCCAAAGACTAACTTGTATTCCTGCTATGCTGGAAAGAGAGGCTTTCTGCCTCCAAGCATGATGTGATATTATAACAGAGCAAACTTACTCACATTTATTCCCTGTGCAGAATTCCTCCAGGATCAACTTGCCTGGCTCAGTATGCTGAGCCCCCAGACATGAACAGACCAATAAATGCACCTGCCTGGGACAGGGAGAAGGGGGGTCATTGGGAGTCTGTTCCTTCATCTCCCCCTTCCCTAGGAATCACATGCTAATAAGGGAAACTAATGGTGCAAATTGAGGGCTTTGCTATGAAAGCTGTTGTGCAAGGCTTGCTGCCTGACCGTGCTTGCAGTGCAGATGGCTCAGTGCCTGGGGAATGGGGCAGGAGGGTCTCTCACTGAAAGCAGGCACCCGAACAGAGTGAACTTCTGAAATTTTCTTAAAACAAGGGCTAAGGCCAGAACAAGACAGGGCCAGATAGAACAGGGTAAGTGAGAAAGTATCACTAATTAAAGGCTACCTAGGAAGGTATCCAGTGAGCCTATAAGCTTGGGGCACCTGGGAATTGTTAGCTTTAAGGGGCAACTTCTAGCTATTTGAACATGGTCTTTTCTGGTTCTGACAGCACCTGGCAGATGTGTTCATCTTTTTATGTGCAAATAATTAGGTTTCTGTCTCTTTATTGCCACCTCCTTTTGTGCCAAACTACAGGGTCTTCAGAAAAGTGATGGCAGACTTAATATTTGAACTAGAGAAGAAAGATAATAAAGATCACGTATTGTTGGGGGGGCTGTCTGTTTGTGATGATTCAGTCATAAACAATTCATTGTGCAGGTACCAGTGATACAGGAAAAAAATCATGATTTCTTTTAGCCTGTAAATATCCAAATGTTACACTCAAATTAATTAAAAACAGTTAGCATCAAACATAGTCTGTAGCACATCTTGCTTAATCTGAACATGTAGAGCTGCCAGTTCTTCCAGGCTTGTGTTTCACCTTAAAAATAAAAGGAATTTTCTAAATGTTCCATGTAGAGGTGCTGTGGATCATGGAGGAGGTAAGTTTTTTAATGTGATCTTGTCTTCGTTGTGTTGTGGCGAAGGAATTGTACAATAAAGCTCTATATACTTATGTAGGGAGTTTTTTTAAAGATTAAGGTAGGCAGGGAGTCTAAGTCACTCCTGAAAATTTCAGTGTCTGGAGCTTTTTAATAACAGATGACTTGGCAGCCTGTGTTATGTTATATTGATTCGTTTCTATGGCAATAACATGGCTGCAGGGGTGCATATTTTGGCGTGTCAGAGTGAAGCTGATGTCTTGAATTGGCACCCCTAGGGAGCTGCACTGTTGGGTGAAGCCTGTAGATTCCCCTCACCCCAGCCTGGCAGAGGGGCCAGAGCGTGGCCACCACCCTCAACACCAAATGTGGGAATGAAAAATCTCCAGGGTGTCAGTGGTTTTGGAAAAAATATTTGAAAGGCAGTGATTTTAACTGAACATCAATGTTACTTTCATAAAAACAACATTTTCTTCTTGACTGGGGTGACTTCCTACCCAAGGGACTGGGAATGTTGGCAGCCAGCACACACCTATCATTGTGGTGCAAATGAAATGATTTCTGATTCTTGAATAAGGGAGGAATTAGGCCAATTTTTAAAGAGAATAAAGGGGTTGCCTTGGTGTGACACAGGCACTAGGGGCAACTGGAGTTGGTTAAACATTAAACCAAGATACCTGTTTTAGGAAATTATATTTACAGAATTAGAGGGGTTTTCATTTTTTCCCCACAGATGGTTAATTTTGCTTCTCCTTTTGTCTCTTTTGCAACTGAATGCAGTAAATGAGAACCAGATGAAAGAGTGGCAAAGTGGAAAATATAACTATATTTTCCTATATAACTATATATATTTTCCTATATAACTATAAATATAACGTTCTGCTATTTTGTCCCTTTGACTCTTGAAAGCTAAACTTGGGAAATGAAATTTTTTTGGGGGGAGTGAGAATGTTTGGAATTGTAGACATCCCTCTTTAAATGTTTAAAATAAGAGATGGGTTAAAAGAAAAGAGATTAGGTTAAAGTTTAAATAAAATTTAAATTCTTGTTTAGGGCTGATTTTAGAAAACATGAAGAACTTGTGACATTCCTACTGAAATCATTAGGCCTGGATTTCATCCAGTTTTTCTCCCAGTCTGATTTAACTGCAGGTGACTAGCACAGATGGGAGAGCCTCAATGTAGGTGCATAGCCAGTGATAGTTTTTCAGTGATTTCTCTCATTAAGATGAAGTTTGAAATGGACTTGGGCAGTGCATTCGTGGTGTCTTTTGTGATGGCTGAACAGTGCAATGTTGCTTAGATCAGGTGTCTCTCTTCATGAAGTGTCACTTTCTTCTCTGAAATCAAGCATGAGAGGAGACTTGTATTCTCCCCTGCTTTCACAGGCAGACAGTGCTTAGGGGAGTAATAGGGGTTTGAAACAATTTTATATTTCTATCATAAATTGAATAATTTAAAGAATAAAATAAGAGCAAAACAATAACAAATGCGGCAACTTCTGGTTGCTTTGTGATAGTAAATGGAGCATTCGAGAATCTTAAGTTTGTTCTAGCAGTCCCTCCCCTGCCACCCCAAACTGCGGAAGGGGCATTTGTTCATCTGGAACAGACAATGTATATCTTTTAAATACCTATCTCAGATTTTATAAATAATAGTTAGACCCAATCGTGTACTGGAGATGTAGTGTTTATTTGTTTAATTAGGAAGTTGAGCTGAGATGAATCCTGTGGCAGATGTTGCCATGTGTAATGTAATAAATAAAAGTCTTTATGGGACCCAGCAGGCAGCAGAGCTTTCAGTTAGCAGATGGCAAAATATTAAACTGGCAGTGCAATAAGTTAGCTGACTATGTCAGCTGGACCGTACCCAGGTTTAGCACAAGCATGAATCAACTTCACATAGGAGGTGTCAACCAGCCCTGTGTCTCTGCAATAGATGTTAATACTATTTTTAATACGATACGTGATAAAAGAAAGCTTTTTATCCAGCAAGATGTTGTTGCCATAAAAGTCAGTCTAGGTTTAACATGATCTCTACTGTGCAAGAGTACAAAAGATCTTTTACAACAAAAGAACAGCTATTAAACAGATGTGCTACTCAGTCCAAACTAAGTGGTGGTGCAGGGATTGGAGATGGCAAACCCGCTACAGCTAACCCCTGTGGAGCCTAGCAGGTGAGAGTGCCTTTTCCTTCTGAGGAGAGGTTGTTGTATTGGGCACTTGACATCTGCTGTCCGCAGCGATCCTCAAGTGGGTCTGTGAGAGGGCTAATGTAGGGAGGATGTCCCTGCCTAACTAGAGCTAACCTGTCCATTGGCTTCACAGATCCCAAGTCCTGGAGGCTAAAAGGACTTCTGCAATTCATTGCCATGCAGACTGGTTATGCTTTTCACTCTAATTTACCTACTGCTTTTCCTTTAGGTACCTATATAAATGTACACACATATGCAAATGCATAACTTTAGGCATTATTTTATTGCCCTGTGCTGGGAGCTCTGTCTCCTGAGGTTCCCTGCAGAGTAGCTTCTCCAGAGAGCAATCTGGGAGTACCTTCAGCCTGCAGTTTCCCCCAGTCCCATCCCTCCAGACCCCTAGGTGATGTGGCTCAACCCACACCTGAACACAAAGCCCAAGTTCAGACAGTGCTAACTTCTGTCCTTATCTCCTCATCAACTCTCCTTCCAGTGAAGAATTCTGGTATGGCAATTTCCCTAGGGCCAGCTCAGGCTTCAGTTTAAGACCAACATTATGATGTTTTAGTTTGTCTTAAATGCAGTTGTCAGAACAGCAGGTGTTTATGACAGGGTAAAACAGGATAGATTGCAAAGCAACTGGGAAGGCAAAATTCTTTGTATAACCTTCAGAATCTAGCATAAAGCAGTTAATCACCCACTTACTACAGTGGCTTGCATGTGCATATGGTAAATTTAATATACCTTTGGGTAAAAAAAAAAAAAAAGGCAGAGTTTTCAGTGGTTAACTGCTTCCTTTGTTTTTAGAGAATGTCATAAAGTGCTGATAGTGAATATGGGCCTTTTGTTTGTCCTGTTTCATTCTTTAGTCTCTTGATGTCTCTCTCCTGTTGCTAGGCAGCTCACAACAACTTCTGAGCAAAGAGGAAGATTAGAAAGGCTTTAAAATTGGTTTGAAAAAGCAAAGTTGTTAACATAGCTATATCTTGAAAATACAGCCCAGGTGAAGTGCAGCTTGTAAAATAGCAAATTGTTTAAGCAAAACAATGCATTGTTTGCTATTTTGGTTATATTCATTTAACTGGAAAAGATGCACTAAAGCCTCCATGCCTCTGAATGATAAAACTTACTGGCTTTTTAAAATACATATTGCCTCTTGAGAAAACAACTGACCTGATTTACTGCAGGGTTTTTTTCCTGACTATTCTGGGAAGCTGGGATGGATTGGGTTGAGGCAGAATGCCTGGTATCCTCCAAGAGGATATTTCAGTTCTGCAGTCAAGCTCTGCTCTGACTGTGTGGCATCAAAACCCCATAGGAACAACACAAGTAATCCATTCCCTTAGAAAACACTTTCTGAGTCTGTGGGGATCCAGGAACATTATGTGTCATTTAAGGTACCTGGAAGGCATAATAGTACACAACTTTTATTTTCTCCCATGCATAATGAAGGCCCGAAGCTCTGAGTACAGTTGAACAAGGGAGGGATAGGAGGGGAAGGTGGCTTTGCACTCGTTTGGTTTCCCTGCATTATGAGATTAACCAGGATTGTTCCTGCTCCTGGAGTCCAAAGGCTATTCTAGCAGCTGATAGTCTATAAATATTGTCGTAACTGCTAGAAAAGATTTTCTAACTATATCACACATTGTGCTGGTGGTCTTGAAAAATCAGTAGCTATTTCTTGCCAAGAGAAAACAATGAGATTTTGCTATGGGAGAATCCTGTGGGAGATAATGGCTAAGTCTCAAGTGTAAAGCAAATAGCTGTGCACAAAGAGCTCAATTCCTTCTTATTTTTGCCTTCTTCCTTGAAAAAGTGGGATTACAATTGTTGCCAGAATTTCTAGGCATTCATATGTTAGTGTTAAGTTAGGAAGAATCTTGAATCTGGATGGTCTAGGTGTCACTGAATCCAGATGTCTACTAGAGGACTAGTTCAGAAGTCTTTGCTGGACTTCAGCTCAGTAGACTTCTTCAAGAAGCATATATCTTGGCAAGAAAGGATGATCACCAAGATCACCCACAAATAATTGTATTTTGGGATGTGAGAAGCCAGTCATGTTGAGAGATATCAAACAGTTATAAAATTCTTGAAGATGTGTATGTATTAGGAGCACCAAATCAAAGGCATCTAGAATGAGAATCGTGTTCAGAAAGAATACAATTAAATGTAGATGATTCAAGTGTCAGTGTAGTTCAGAATCAATTTTATTGCCGCACTTGCACTGCAAGTCTGGAAAGCAATCAGCTTTTTATTGTTACCTTAAGATCTGCCCACACTCCTGAGAACATAATTTATTCTGATATAGTCAGATGAGAAAGCATTGTGTTATTAGAACACCTGACAACAGGTTTTGAAAGCATGTGCATCTTCTGTTGAGTGAGGACAGGGAAGAAATCTGGACCACCTGTACTGCACTCTCTATCCTCAACTTTTCAGGTCGCTCTTTGGGAATCAGTACTTGCTTGTTTGGATTAAAATAGTTCTAAAACTGCTCTAAACTCTGCAAGGATTAGTACAAAGTTATGCTCACAGTTGGAGACCTCTAAACTGACTGCTTCCAGATGCTGTACCAGGACTGGAAGATGAAGGTTTAAAATCAGGCAGTGCTGAATTATGTGTTATACTGTACTTTTCCTGAAACCAGTCTAGTCAGAGTGGACAGAACTTCAGTATTTGCTGACCACTGGCATAAACCTACTCCCACCAAATACTAAAAGTCCTCAATTTCAGACAAAACAGTGGAGGTTTGGAAAGTCTCACCCTAAAATTCAACTGTTGCGTCCTGACACCTAAAAGCATCTTATTAGAATTAAATGGAGATATTCAATGAAGATTATTCTTAGCCTGAATGTATGCTGAGGTTTTAAGTCCATTTAGGTTTACACAGTCCATGTTAAATTCAGATCGGTACAGTGCCCTCAGTGACAGTTAACATTGATCCTTTATCTCCTAAAGACTGTGGGAATTATGTTCTTTGCAAGAATTTACAAAGCAACAGATGATGTGTCAAGACAGCAATTTAAACCATGAATCTGCACTTGCTTAAGGATGAACTTTTGGGGAAGAATAATGAATAAAATGCTAGTGGCAGACAAGCAGAATCTCTGGATAAGTGCATCAATTTTTGTTACTGACAAATCTTGTGCTTGTAATAAAACTGAAGTGCTGAGGTCAGCGTCAGAGTGAAACCACACTTATTTTCACAAACATATTTATGTGATGGTAATAGTACCTATTAACAGGGTTGACATAGCTATCTGCCAAATAGAAAAATGAGTTCTCCTGCATCACAGGATGAGCAAAGTTGGGGGAATAATAAATCATAAAATTAGTTAAGACATCATTTATCTTTCACGGCTTTCCTACATTGCATCTTAGAATCCTTCAGGACTTAAATTCATTTATTGCATTTTATTGTTATGAAAACCTGTCAAAGCTGGTAGCAGGCTGTGGGAAGTTAGATGTGTTGTTAATTAAACAGGCATTTGCATGCTTTCACTCAAGATGCGGCCAGTTTGCTGTAACCTGTTGAATTACCCTTCTTCCTCTGAAACCTGTAAGGTAAATGAGAAGATTCCAAAATGAGTAACTTCTGTTTAAAGATGTGTGGCTATGGCTATCACTGATGCTAGTGAATGGATGTCAGTAACTGCTATATAAAACCAAGATGAGCCTATGTCCTCTTTAACTATTCATATCTATGTGTAGGTTCTGTGTGGTTAATCTAGACTTTCAATTTTTAATTTTAGTCTCTGTCAGCATGAAGAACTGGTGCTATCTACATTTTTTATTGGATATCTTTTTGTCCTTTATGGATCCCCAAGTATTTTGTAGTGAGATGTCAGAGGATTGCTTCATTTGTCATGGAAATGTGTGTACCATTTCTCTGGCATTGCTTCAAGACACACACTGCCATTGCACAATAATTAGAGGGGCAAGAAGAGAAGATGAATGTGTTGATCTGAAATTCTTAGAGAGGAAAAATAGAATTCTGTCATTTTGTACTTCACGCTCTGCTATTCCCTTCAGACAATATCTAATCATATGTGATGAAATTATTTCCTCAGTATGGAGTTATTTACAATTTATGTAATGTTTTGAAAACTGAAGAAAAAGTAATTGCCTAATACCAAGATTCATATTTTAAATCCCCAGCTTCAGTTTTGCTTTTGGACCAGAGATTTTTAAGTTTGTCTTCAAATCCTAGAATTGAACACACCTGCAAAATTAATGCTAAATCTTCAACCAAAGAAATCACTTAGCTGTGTTCTTCCTCCAGGGGAGTTTGTGACAACTACTATGCAAGTGTCATACAGAACCGTGAGAATGTCTATCGTACAGAAATGGAGAGAAAGACAATGGACTTTAACTTGTGTTCCTTTTCTCCTGAAAATGTTAAAGCATTCTTTTACATGATCCCTTAAACTGTTTAAAAAAAAAAAAAAAAAAAAGTCACTATGATTTCTTCCCCTGAAAGCCAATCAATGTGGGATTGATTTTCAGACAGTATCTTGATTGCATCTGGTGGGACTGCAGTGGAAAGGGATGGTGCATAGAGTGTGTAGAAAACTTTGGACATGTTCCTTTCCTTAAAAAGAAGAATAAATATATATTTAACTGGCTTTAGAGGGGTATTCATATGAAGTTTACATTGGCAGCGTGAGTAATTTTTGGAAGTGTTAAGCAGTGACTCCATCTGAAGCCCACGGGGAGAGGTTGGGCAGGAGATGGAGGGTTTCTGGGGTGTCTGAATGTGCTCAGCAGTGCCAGGAATTTGGAGCAGATTCCTTGAGTGGGCACAATGCCACTGTGAGACACCAGCTAGTGCGGATGGAGAGAGAGGGAAGAAGCTGCTGGAAGGGAGGATGTATCCAAAGGGTCCATATTGCACACTAATACTTCTGTAAAGGTCTTGCCAGATTTTTATGAGAAATGCTGGAGGACTGGGAATCCTTATCAGAACTAGTGTTTTGGAAAGGAGGATTCAAACTGTAATTAGTTGGCAAAATGATCATTAAAAAAAATGACCATACTTTTAGCTTTTACTTTTTTTAGCAGTATTTAGAGCAGAGAGTCAGAATTTTCATCAGGTGGGTTTTTTTGTTCTTTTCCTGCTGAACATGTCTTGCTATTTGGTTTTCCACAAGAATTTTAGCATCACCAGCGAGCAGCATATCAGTTGTATAACACCACTGACTTCCCATCTGTCCTAGGAGTTGAAGTGCTCACAGATAGCTACTAGTGCAGCGCTACATAATGAGTGGAGTTTCTGGAATGACAAAACTATTTTGTTCTTTGAAATGCAGGTCAAGTAGCCTATGGCACCAAGCACAGAATCACTGATGTAGACAGCACACTTCTAGGGTCACCTGAAGATTCATTTACACAATACTCACAAAGACACAAAGGGTATGTCCTGCATATGCAGAAACAAAAAAGGAAGGATATGTTTTTGTTTTTTAAATGTCTCTATTTTCTTTGGGTCCTCAAGAAGGAGGTACTTAGGCATGGATGTGCAAAGGGACTTCTCACTTCTGTGACTGAGGCAAGGAAGGTCAGCTGTAGGTCAGTATGGACTTTGTTCTAGGCTGTTATTATTCGGTGTTATTCTTTCACACCTCCATTGCCATATAAAGGTGCTTTTTGAATGCAGCAGATGCATGCATTCACAGAATATGCTCCTAATGCTAAATAAGCTGGTCTTCTCTTTGAAGACTAAAAGCCTCAGCAGGGGTAGCTCTGGATTTGCCGTGACTGGGGTTGACTGAACTGTACATCTGCTTGTGACTAGAGGATATGTTTTTGAGTACTTGTGGGCAGTACTGCTATGTTCTGACAGCTTCAGAAAGAAGCCCTGCTACTATTGTTCTCTAACTGCCTACAGAAATGAGTGTTTACCTTATGCACCTCATTTAAGGGCAGAGTTGGTTGGATGGCTTTCAAGAGTAGAGGGCTTTATGTTCATGTGGGAAAATGCCCACAGCAGTTTGTCTGTTTGAATGAAAACTTTGTCAGAGAGGTTTTGAAGTCCAGGGTGAAGCTAAGCATGGGTGGGAAAAGTAGTTCAACATAGTCACCAGCCTGGGAGCGGGCACTCTTCTGGCATGAGGATGGCACAGGTCTTCCTGCCATGAGTTAGGCAGAGCAGAGATTTGCTGAGCCAGGATTGAAATCTAGGGAAATGTGGGGAGGTGAGAAATAGAGGGGAGAAACTCTTCCTTTCCAGGCAGCCCTCTTAGCAGTGCTTTAGAAGGTAAATAAATGTTAGTGCCATGCTCTCTTTTTGGGGCAGAACATAATTGTTGTTTTAGCTCCCCATTTGGAATCTGCACAATGTTATTTAGAAAACAGAATTGCTAAATTAAGGTTTCATTTGTGTGGAAAAGCTTGTCTGCTTCCTTTAAAAAAAAAAAGCATCTTTTCTCTGTGAAATGCTTGGCCAGCTCTGAGAACATGGCATGTGAGTGACCCTCCAGGAAGCTAGGTTATCTGGAGACAGCAATGGCAACAGTAAGCAGATATATAATTAAGGCAAATCTTAAAGACCTACTGCAGGAGGAAGCAGAGACTAAAGTTGCGAAGTGCAGATAAGTGGGAGCTCCAGAGAGGCTGTAGTGGATGGTTTCCAGGGGTGAACTTTGGGCTATAGGCTGCAGCACAGGTGTGGGGCATGGAGTGGCTAAAGGAGACCTGGAGTGCTAAAGGGAAGCAATGGGGCCAAGAGAGAGGAAGGAGAGAGGCAGCTGCATCATCCTGAAAAAAACGTAATATCTTCTTTAAGCTCTTGTGCAGACGCACTTTAAAAATCCCAGTATAGATGGAGACTGCATCCCCTCTCTGGTAGAAATCCACCTGTTATTGCAAAAGGCTGAATAACTCCTGAAATAAGAGATGGTGGCCAGCTGGAGGAGCCAGCTAGGCATGCCTCAAGCTCTGCCCCTGGGCAGATGGAGCTGGTGGGAAAGTGAGGGGAGATTTGCTGCCTCAGCAGCTCAGTGGCCTGTGTTCTTGTGGCAAAAAAGAGAAACATGGAGTGTAGAGAAGGAGGCTTGCTGCAGTAGCACTTGTTTGGAAGAGGAAGTTGTTCCCACAGAGGTGGTTCTGTGTTTTTCAGGTGCCTACATAGGTAGAAACATTGGGGGAATGGATTAACTGTTTCTGTGAAGCATGAGATGCAGCTGTTTCCCTCCTCATGCCTTTCCTATTCTCTCTTGTATACTGCCAAATATATGGTCAGCATCTAAGGGCAGCAAGTAGCAATTTAGTGGCTTAGGAAGGAAAGGCAGAAGCATAAGAAGGAAGTATGTTTTTAAATTGCTACAAATGTTAATACATGCCCTTTGGCATGGTGTGCCTTGATTGCCCCGACACGTGCACCCTTCCCCCTTGACAGCGCTGCTGCTCAAATCTCCATTCTCCATGCAGACAGCTGTGCTGTCTTTGCACTGCTGGAGCTTAAGCCCTCCTGTGCATCTCCACACACATATTGTCTCTGTAATGATGAGATCCTTACAGAGATACTCTCACCCTTGCTTTTGTCTTTTGATTCCCCCCCTTTGCCCTCTGCTATCCTCTGCCTTCTCTCACCTCCTGTTTACTTGCATACATTTGTCCACCTCCCTTCTTTTGCTGGCAGGGGACACTGTGGGGAGTTAGGCATCAGCTTTACTGGGCTTTTGCATCAGGTGTGCACAACTCCCTGGGCTTTGAAGGCTTTAATGGCTGCTGTTCTGACTGAGATGAATATTGTGTATCTGTGCAATCCAAAGCAAGTAACACAGCACATCCATATTCTCTGTGCATTGGGCAGAATTTCTCACTTCATACATCATTCTCAGCTTGCTGCAGCAGTTTCACAAAGTCAATCCCTATCCATTAACACATAGGAAAAGCAGGAGAAATATACACGTGACACAGTTGGTTTTTTTTAATTTTGAGAAGGTTTTCTAAGCATATTGGACATAGGCTTTATCCCACTGCAGTATCATGAACTGCTAATCTTCCAGAGCCAAACCTCCTTTATACTAAATACCAAAAAATAAGTCTTTGGCTATTTGACATGTTCTGTGCTGGAGCTGACTTGCCTGTCCATGATGCTGTGTTGACCACAGGCTTGACTTTCTAAGTTATGTAGTTAATTTATCTCTAGATGATCACCTCAGCATAGTCAGGTCACTATCTCTGACCCTCCTTTCATAATTTTTCTGATCATGGTTTTTTGTATCCTCTATGCTAAGTTTCCAGCATGGGCTTTTTTCCTCTCTGCCACCTTCCAATAAATCTAACCACTCAAATGGTGATTTTTTTTCACTGTAAGAAGGGATCTTGGAGGCTTTTGCACCTGAGTAGTCTCCTGATTTGGAGCTAAGATGCACAGAAGGTAATGGGCTGGCAGGTGACACCAGAGTTCTGTCCAGCTGGATGAGCTGGCGGGAGCATGGCCTGAAATGCTGCTCTCCTCTAGCATGGCCAACGCCCAGCCTTCCAAATATCTTTAATTTTCATCTATCTTTGTGTCTGGGAGCAGCTCATTTGCCTCTGCTAGTGCAAAGCTTCCAAATTGTAAGAGCTGAGTTCTGCTTGAGTATCTTGTGCTGCCCATAAAAACTATGGGAACATGTGTGCTTCACAGTGGATGATGGGGAAGCTCGTACTGAGATGTTATTTCTGGGTGCCTGCACACCAGTTTCCTTCATTAGGCTGCTAGGACTTGCACAAATGTGGGGATCCACATTTGTGGGCTATGAGTTCTTTCTGTTTTGAGTGTGCTATTCCCAGTCCCTAAACTGCAGTGAAAATGCACTCTGCTACCATCAAACTACAAAACCAGATTACATAGTTATGTGAATATTTGCTTTCCTATGGTAGAAAAATCTAGAGGATCTATATATTAAAAAGAAAGTTCTGGCTTCACTTCTTTAGCATCAGATTTTATCTAGGGCTTCAGAAGGCACCTCATGCAGTGGACAGACTGAAGAAACAATTGGAAAAGACTGGTGAATATATTCCTACCTGGAATAATCTCATTTCCAGACATGGACTCTTCTCTGTGAGGAAGTTGCTACAGCACTGGTATAAGTTATGGAACAAGTTGTTCGAGAGTATTGCTCTGTGAAATTGTTTGTCCAATGTCAAATTCTTGTGGCATCGTGTTTTAGTGTTTTGTGACACGCAACAACCCAGTGCAGTTCGTGGCATTGCTGGGAAGTCGTGTCCTGCTGCTAGTCTCACCCTCGCCTTTGGGGCCACTACATCACTTGTGAACTTTGTTTATAACATGCCATCTGTGAGAGGCCACCAAAATTATGCAGCCAAATTAACCACTTCACGCCTCCTAAGTGGTCCAGTTTGTTCTTACTGCCCATGCTCACTCCTGTCCAGGAGAGGTGGTCTCCAAGTGCAGCTCAGGCACACAAGCTCTTAGCATTGCCAGTGTCTCTTCTTTCCAGAGACCTCTGACTGGAGTCATGCTTCCCTACAGAATTGGTGTTGCAGATGGGCCCTCATCGTGTTTCTGAGGGATTTGATATTGTTGAGTGGCTCAGTTGAGTGAAAGCAATTTTAGGAAGAATAGCTGGGAGTTGGAGCAGGTAAGTGGGGTTGCTGGAGCAGGGAGAAGCCGTTTGGTGCCTGTGGCTTTTGCATGCTTTAGTGAGTGAGACCACAACTCGTATAGGAACCGCAGGCTGGCATTGAGCATCGTGCTACAGTCTTCTTGGGCTTTGGGAAAAGAAAAGCTCCTATCGCACTGGAGCAGACAGAGAGCATGGCACGCTGCGCGCTGGAAGCAGACACATCGCCATTCTAATGTCACAGCTGACAGGAGACAACCAGGTTCTGCAGAGGCGGGTGGTACAGAGCCAGGGACTCCTTGGAGAAAGCCCAGGGAGACAGTCTGTCTTGCAGATCTGCTCTCACGGCTCCCTAGTTGAAAAGCAGTCTGTGGCACCCTACTTAAGCCTGTACGTATTTCATTCTCTCCAAGCAGCTGGGCTGGCTGGCACCAGGGAAGGAGGGCTGCTTGTCCCACAGCCACCTTGAAAATTGCTCCCAAGAAAGAGCAACTTGGCAGCAGCTCCCTGGGATTTGTGATTTTGGCAAGTTGTTAACGGTAGGGAGTAGGAAAGAGGTGTGAATGAATTATTCCGTCTCCACAAGTTTATTCCCTCTGGGGGATCCAGTCATAATCTTCCTCCTCCTGAGCTTGCCTTGCTGATTTTGTAAATCTGCAGCATCTAGGCAAGGTCCTAAATATCACTTAAAAGTATCTGCCTATCGTGGAGATTTATTCATGCTGGGCCCTTCCGGAGCATCTCTGCCTAGAGATGTTTTTTCTCTGATGTGTAGAGTTGTACTTACGTGTGGTCATGGGACTGCCTCTGTCTAGTTCTGGTAAGACGGATGAAAAATAATATGAAGAAAAAGTAAGAAATAGCTTAATAAAAAGTGGAAGAACAGCACCAAGCTGGACAAATACACTTTCTCCAGCCAAAAGAGGTTTGTAGAGCAAAACAAGCAAAATGCACCTATTGTCTGCTCTTTGTAATGAGGTTCACACCCAGAAAAAAGTAATTTCATCACTGCCAGTTTCAACAAGAAAAGACCACCAACGAAGTCGTGTCCTGTCTGCGTTCATCCCGCACCCCCTCATATTTGAGGCTAAGCTCTGTTTGCAAATATCTTGCTATAATTAAGAGTTTACTTTTGTTTTTAAAAGTGTGACTCAGTCACATGGTTCCTGGGTTTGGGACATTGCAGATATTGCCAAGCTTTCGGGAAGCTGAGATAAAATGGTGGGAGCTGGCAGTACTGCATCTTGCCCCTTCCCCCTGTCCCTAGCAGATATTTATGAACTAATACTGATTTTCAGTCATTGATTTTTCAACAGTCAAGTGCTGCGTGGATTAAAAGAAGCAGCAAGGGAAAGTCACAATCTCCAGAGACAGAGCAATGCCATGGGAGATGGGGGCAAGAGGTGGTTTGCTGTTGAAAAATAGCATCGTTGTGTGTGTGGCTGCCCATCTGCATTTTATAATAAAAAAGAGAAGATGGGGTCTTTCTGAAAAGAAAGCAGTCGTATTCCCTGTGTAACTCTGGTGCTAGGAGAGCTATAACCATGGTAAGGTCAGAGCAGGGACCTCGCAGCCCCAGCACAGCCATGCCCGGCTGGTGGGGCAGCCAGGGCGTGTAGATGGTGCCCTCGGAGCACGTGTCCGCTGGGCTGGCCGGCTCTGCACCGCTGCTGCGGCACTCGACAGACCAGAAAATGCTGAAGGCAAGTGCTCGCTTCCTGGTAAACAACCTAATCTTTTATCAAATAATTTATTTTATGTAAAGGAAGGATTTTAGTTTGCAAAGCTAATCTGCCTTGTCTAAACCCTCATTTTTATCTTTGAAACCCAAGTAAGTGTCCAATTTATAGTATTTAGTAGATAGGATTTGGGATTCGTATCGATTTAGCAATCTTGGTTTTGGACTTTCTGGTCACGTTTCTAATAAAAAAAAATCAGCTCAAGAAACTGACATTTTTGACAGTGTATTTGCTTTTCTTTTTCTTGAATGCCTGCAACATTTCTGCTTGGGAAGTGTGTATTACAATTATCAGAAGGTTATAACAGTATTCTAAAATTTTCCTCAGAGTAAATGACTGTAAAAACCCTAAGCAAGGGAATTTTCTTATTTCTCTGGCTTCAGTGTTGTCAGTCAAAATATTCCACAAGAGCCAGCAGATACTAAATTTATCAGGGGTAAAAATCTGTGGCAAAAGAGGAAGGGATTTAATCAGAGTTGTGGGTTTTACTTTGAGACATGCCAGCAAGTTTTTACTTCTAATTATTTCTGAGGTTTGTGTCTTGAGATCCTGAATCTGACAGGCAAAAAAAAAAGTCCCCACTTTCCGAGGTGCTGAGCGCTTACTGAAGCCTGGAGGGCTCCGACTTTCAGCATAGCAAGGTCAAGGTCTACTGACCCAAATGTTCTTATCTTCACGAGTATTTTTGTTACAGCAAAGTGCAGTGTTGTAGTACGTAAACAGAAACGAAGCTAATCAGGGTAGTCCATTTTGCATGATCCGGTTAGTGTAAGTGAATCATCTCCTTTCTTGGAGAGCTGCTGTTCTCAAGAAGTTACAAAGAAGCCAATGTCACTGCTTGGGTGAGTGAACAGTTAATGGACTGTCCCTCTGTAAAAAAGAAAAAATATTATTTCCAGGGCAATCATTAAAATTAGTGTAGAGGTGTTTACATACCTGTTATTTAAGTTGTTGCCTAATGTTATGTGGTGTTAATTTTTTATGGTAGCATTCACAACTGTGGTCCCTGCTGTGCCAGGAACTGCGCCCATAGGTATGTGTGTTGTGAGCAGCTGCACACAACAGACGCTAGTAAAATACGAACGGTCAAGTGCTGCAGCTGGGGAGCTGAGGGCTAGGCAAAATCTGACATTACATATAGAGACTGTGTTTTCTGTACCTCTTCTGGGACCTGGGCTGGCCCCCAAAGCACCAGAGCATTCATCCGTGTCATGGTAATGTTGTCTAATGAATTTGTATCTTGCCCCAACAGACAAAACATACCACCAGTTTTTTTACCTGAAACTGATTTACTGCAAGTAACACCCAAGGGAGTGTCCTGGTTTGGATGGGACAGAGTTAACTTTCTTCCTAGTAGCTGGTACAGTGCTGTGTTTTGGATTCAGTGTGAGAATAATGTTGATAACACACTGATGTTTTAGTTGTTGCTAAGTAGTGCTTACCCTAAGTCAAGGATTTTTCAGTTCCCATGCTCTGCCAGCAGGCAGGGGCACAAGAAGCTGGGAGGGAGCATGGCCAGGAGAGCTGACCCGAACTAGCCAAAGGGCTATTCCATACCATAGGGCGTCGTGCTCAGTACAGAAACTGGGGGAGTTGGCTGGGGGGCGGATCGCTGCTGGGGCGTCGGTCAGTGGGTGGTGAGCAATTGCATCGTGCATCACTTGTCTTTCTTGGGTTTCATGTCTCTCTCTTTTTGTTATCTTCCTATTATTATTATATTTTAAGTATTAAACTGTTCTAATCTCAACCCACAAGTTTAATGTTTGGGATTTTTTTTCTAATCCCCTCCCCATCCCAGTGGAGTGAGTTGTGGGGAAGAGTGAGCAAGCGGCTGCATGGTGCTTAGTCACCAGTTGGGGTTAAACCATGACAAAGGAGAATGGTGTTGTTTCACTTCTGCCATGGACTTGTTCATATTCTACCTTCCTTCCCCAAATGTCTCAGGTATTACTTAGGTAATTACAGATTGAGGCAAAGGACAGAAATTGCTTCAAGAGTGGGATGCCAACTGTAGTGTTTTGTGACCCTTTAGGAATCTATTGCTGTCCTGCTGGCTTTTTTGGGTGACTTAATACTTGCATTTATGAGGGTGGAGAGCTGTGTGCTGGGGCACCCCCAGGGTGCTATGTGCAGGAGGCAGCAGGCGATTCTCCCTGCCAGCTGGTGCGACACACACTGGTGGGGCCCTCTCATTGTGACCAAATGTGTTGTAAAATATCTGTTAGCATTAAGATTGATGCTCTTCCTCTGTATGTTTACAGAAGAATGCCTGTGGCCACACTTGAGCTTACCACACACCGGCCTGTGGCTGAGGAGCCCTATCAGTATGCCGGTGCACACTCCTGACTTTGGATCGCCTGGCTCAAGTCTTCTCTCGTAATGACTTTACCCCGATGAATTTCTCTGGCTTCTATGAAGTTATTCACTCTATCCTGCCCTGGTGTAAGCAAGGAGAACAGGCTGTCGGCCTGGAGACTGTGCTGCGTGTAGTTCATCCATCCTGCTGGGTGGATCTGCAGGAGAAAAAGCCCATGAATATTCTTAGAAGGCATAGATTTGGGTTAAAACAGCTGTATAACCACATCTAGGTTGTAACCTTTTCAGATGCAGACATTAAGGTAATACGATGCATTCCCCAGTATGCAGTCCAAGCTAATGTTCACTACAGTGATACTGATTATATCCCCACAGCACTTGGTACGCTGTCTGGGGGAGGGCCCTGTAGAGCTAGGGGCTGCACAGACAACACAGTGACTTCACCTGTTGGCTTTTACCTCATAGAGTTTGTCTCTGACTGCTAGGAATTTTCTCATCTCTTGGCCAATTTAAGGCCTGAGGACCAGGAGCCTCTGATTTTGAACTCTGCCATTATGTTTGCTTGCCTGACTGTGTCTTCCACATATATCCTACAGTTTCTGTGAATGGTTTCTGTTACCCTGAGAAAAGCTGCCCAAATGCACAGATGCTAGTTAGTTAGACCTGGAAGTGGCAAAGGATATGTCTTCTCATATGAAATCTGTGCCATCAACTCTGCTTCCATCTGTAATAAAATGTTAAGGAGCCTTTTTCTGACTGCTGAGCTTGGGCTGAGAGATGTGTGCTGGGGCTCACCTGTGTGGTTATGGGTCCATCCTGAGGACTTGACTAAAATGGTAGGAACATTTTGTGGCACCAGATGTGGCTTTGTTTTGTAAACTGGGTAGCGGTGACACAGTGGTTTTGTCTTGTTTTGCCTTCCTCTGGCTTGGAGATTGACTGGTAGAAGTTGTGCAGAGATTTGTGTAAGGACTCTTAATTGTATTCATTACACTTGAATGTGGCACTCAGGAAATAAATGTCTACGGATGCTGGCAAGTAAGTCCTGTTAGTCTGTCTGCTTCTGAATACAATTATATTTATCTGTGGAAATGGTTGGATAAAAAAACCCCCCTATCTTAAATAGTTGTTAAGAACAGGCTAAATTGTAGCCTATCTGCAGACAGTGTTTTATTCTTTCAGAGCCTCTTCAGTTTCCAAACACAGCAGATTTCCCTGTGTAGCCATACTAGTCACAGTTCTGACCTGTAACTCCTTTGCTCTCTCGGTCTGTGGTCCCTTCAGGATCGAATAGCTAAACTAGGCCTGGTTTTATTGGATTAGATGGAGTTTGATGTGAACAATGAAGCTGACTTTACAGTACCCTCATTATAACAAGAGGGGAAATGCATTGTTTTTACTTTGAGACCTAGAGACAGGTCAGAGCTTCTTTGGAAATCATCAGATCTGTCCTGAATGTTGTCCACATTCCCTGGTCATCAAATTTTAGCCACTATAGGAGAAATTATCAATGAAAGATCGTAAAAATATAAATTGCATTGGTGACTGGTATTTTTTTTAATGGTGCTTGTGACTGTTAGATTCTTGGTACGTATTTGTGGGCAACAGATTAGCTGCCTACCTAAGGATTATATGTTTTACATAAAAATAATGTATAAACCTTCCTGGCATTGCAGTTTCTAGGATAAACATGGCACTCACTACCCATTCCTACAGCAGATTGCAACAGGCGTTTAAAATCTGTTCTCCCTCTTTGGGCCAAAGGACTCCAGTGGGCATGGGTAAGAGTCTGTCCCCTCCTTCCTTTTCTTTCTTTTAAGAGGAGGCTGGCATCACTGAGGAAGTATAGAAAAATGCCACTGTACAGTTGTACCAGTGATTTGCAGAGGACGTTAGCCTCTCTGCAAACGAAAAGCCTGAGAAGAAAAATGTTTATCATGACATTTAAGAGTACAGCTTGTGGGATTGGTCTAAGTGCAAAAATCTAGTGTCATACAGTGATTTTTTTAAAGTGACTTCTCAACTAGAAGGGGAACTGGGATCAGTGTATGGCACAGTACACCCCATGGATAATACAGCCTCTTAATGTGAATATGTAAATTTGTCCTGGGCTATATGAGCATAGCATAGCATAACATACAGGCTTCTGGAGTCTGAGTTCGCTTGCTCTGAGCTCTCTGGTGAGTCTTTGCATGGCATGACAGGGTAGGCATACTCTTACCTGCTATGAATGTTTATTTAAAAAACATGAGCTACATTATACAAGTGTGTTGCACATTACTGATGCAAGAAGGGCAGAGTGTCAGAAGTCTATTTCCTCATGCGAAGCATAATATCAGCACTAGCAAGAGATCAAAGGAAACCATGTTACTCGGGCACAATCTCAGCAATGACACTGCAGGACTGTCACTGTCCTCTGCATGTCTGGATTTTCTACCAGCCCCCTCCCAAAAAAAAACCCAAACAAAAAAAACCAAAACAGGAACAGCTGTGAGGGAGATGGCTAATGTGTAAGCAGGTCGGACTGTGGTGACCATCTAAGGCATGAATTAAATACTGCTCTGGCCTGACTGAAACCCAGGATCTGAACTTTTTCTTTCTCTTTCCTCTCCTCTCTTAAGGAGTGCAGTGGCTGAATCTAGACTGGTATTTTGCAAATACTCTATGTTTCTATAATAAGCCAAACTAGAAGCTGTAGGTATGAATGTAGTTGCTTCACAGAAGGCAGGGGAGTTGGATTTAGATGCGGCTTTTCATAGTTATGTTTTTCCCTCTGATTTTACCTTCTGCATAGCTAAAGATGCTGTGTGTGCATGAGTGCTTATGGAGGGTGCTAACCCATGCTGTTACTATTTGCATGGTAATGAAAGTGCTTTCTCAGAGTCATTAGAATTACAGCACAGGGACTTGTGGACATGTATGCAATACTAGAGGGAAATGAATGTTTCTAGACAGTAAAATCTGAAATGATCATATATGGTTGTAATAGCTAGAGCATTTATTTGTAGTAGCAAGTAAATATGTCAGTTCTGTCTGGCTTAGTGTGGAAAAGATGTCACTACCAGAAACATCTCCACTTGAAGAGAGAGGAGTTTGTTGTTTTGAAGGACTGAAGTTACACATGTGCACAAATCTCCCATGAAGTTTATTCCAGAGTCTGCAGCAGATGGCAGGTGAGGATAAAGTCATGTTATATACCTTTGAATTGTCTTTACTTAAAAACAGACTAGAGTGCTGTGGTTACAACGCTTTCCATGGAGAAGAGATATGCTTCTCTGGTTTGGGATACCAAGAGATACAGAGTGGAGAGTGAACTGATCTGGCTGCCATATTGTTCTCTGGGAAGAGCCACCCTTTGGGAAAGACACAGCTCTGAGTCTGGGAGGCTGAGCAATTCCAAAGGCACTATGTCAGGAAACTGCCACTTATGGGAAGAATTGCAGGCTTTCTGAACTGGCACCGAAGAATGGCTGGTGAGATCTCTCTGGGTGTAAGTGGTGGATGACTCTGAGGTATTAAGAGTATGCGGTTTGTTGTGCAGAAGTGGGACAAGCAACTGAAGTACATGGCAGTTGTCAAAGGCAGGGGAGCCTTTTGAAGCAAATAAAAATGGTGTGATGAGATGAATGTAATGGATGATAGGAAAGGAAGACATGGAGCAGGAGAAACCAAAAGGAGGAATTACAAGGTTCCTTCAGCTCTGTCAGTCTGATTTCAACTGATCTCATGCTGCCTAACATAGAAAACTCTGTTAAATGCTTTGTTTCTCGGTGGTCAGTGGAGACAGGCCATGCAACAGGTGTACAAGGAAATACTTAAGTCTTTGTTGCATGGTTTGTGACTTCCTTTCTGCTGTTGATGATATAGGGAAAATCTCCTAAGTTGAGGTACCCAGCTGAGTAATACGTGTATCCTCAAAAATAATGTTTCACATATCTAAAGAAACATCTCACTCTTAAAATTATCAGCTCTGTTGTGAAAGCTCACCTTGTGATGTCTTGTTTTCAACACCATCTCCAAATAGTATGTTTGGCAACAAACCAGGCTGATTACAAATAGCAACTGGGCTGACACTCTTTTCCCTTTTCAGCAAACAAATGACCAAGGCTTTTTACATAGCTTAAAAAGTAACTCTGCAGATGAAATTTTGTAGTGCCTAATTCAGCCATATTCACCCAGTCAATTTGTTTTATGTTACCTCTATCTGTTTAAAGCTGGTCTTAACAAGCTGTCAAAAAGCTGTGCACAGCAGTGGATAATGTTAACGCATCAGCTGAAGGAAAATGTGGGTGAGGGACCTGATGTGTACAAAGTGTTGAGGTTGTTTCTTCGCATCAGCTTTTGCTTTTTATATGAGCAAGCCAAATATATAGCTATGCAGATAATCAGCAAGTACAAAAATAAGACTCTTCTCTACTTTTGAATGCATGGGTTCTCTTGATAAAGTGTTGGCTGCTTTTTGGGTTGGAGTATTGTGGAAAGCAGGGGGAGGTGAAGTCCACAGCATGAGGCAATAATTAGAGGAGACAATAGTGTGAACATGCTGTCGTACACTCAGGTGAGTCTTCGGTACACATTGATTTGTACGTTATTAAAACAAACTCATTGGTTACTTTCTGGTACCCTGCATATCAAAAATTGATTAGTGTGATAATGTATTTTTGTTACAGCCAGACACAGGGGACAGAGAGCATATTCTGTGATAAATAATTAGTTCTCCTCTTCCTAGTCTTGCTGGTCCAACTCGATCAACAACAGATTTCCTCACACATTGCTCTGCTGTTGTCTTTCTTTGGCATAACTTTTTTTTCATTTTCCATCACCACATGGGTACTGTGTGAAGGAGGAACTGGTTCTTCCATGTTAGAGGGAATTAGTTTCAACAGTTTCAGCACCTGTTGCAGGGGAAATGCAGGATACAAAGGGAACTCACAAAGTGGAGGTGTTTTAAACCTCGCTTTTGCTTATAAACAAACTTGTAATGTTTGTATCTTCACATTATTGTTTGGGAACTTTACTAACTGAAGAAAACAATTTTTTTCTACAGTGGGCCAAATCCAAGCTCTAGGCTTTATTTTCTGGAAGGGATAGCGATTCTAGTCTGGAGACAAAGTCCAGGGTTTAGTTGCCATTCCCTACAACTTGTGAAAATGTCAAAAAAGTGTTATCAGTTCCTGTGCTATTTCAGGGCTAGTATGGGACTAAGTAGTGGCTAGTGCTGGCTGCAGCCTCTTACACAGGAGAAGGCTCTTCCCTCTTCACCCTGCTGAATAACTTTCAGTGTGTAGAAGACCCAGAATCTGAACTGAAAGGAAGGTGACAGTAGGCCAGTAGAGTAGAAGATTAAATGGAAAGAACAGTTGTGACGAGTCAAAGCTGAGACTGTAGAAGGTGTTAAAAGCTCAGGACAGTGATGTGAGTTCCCACTCTGACAGTGTTAACAAGTATTGCCATAATTCAGTTACATTGTGGAAACAGTTAAATCAATTTAACAGCAAACTTGGTATAATTACTAGGTAATAGCCAGAGCCTGTGCTCCTAAAGTGTAAATTGTTTCTGCATTGATCTAAGCTTACACTGTCAGCATTCTATAGAGACTGAACTTTAAGTGCTTAATTCAGCTGTAAGCAACCAATAATTTTGGTTTTTATCCCCCCAAACAAAAGTGTCATTGTTTATTCTGTTTTTCTGCAATAATAAAATCAATTAAACTATTTTTTCCACAAACATAGCTGACCTTTGTAATCAACACCTTTGAAATGCCAACATGTGGAAAGAAAATTATGACAGGATCTTATGCTTATTAAGATAAATGGAAGACTTGATAGCAGGTTAACACTGTAGCTACAGACCAGGCCTCCTTTATACTGATTTCCAGTGGTGGAAGTTCTGCAGTCAGGTTTGAGGCATTTTTTACCAGCTTTCCTGTAGTAAGTTTACCATTTTGGCTTTAAACTGATTCCAGTGTACTTTGATATTTAGTGCCTAGGTTGTTACCTCTTGGTGAACTTCAAGCAAAGCATGGAGATGTGGCAGTCAGCATCACCATCAGCACAGAGGAGTGTGAACAGAGTCAACACAAACATGAAAAAGTGGAGACATCTTATTTGCAGGATCAACCCTCCATCTCCAGAATGGAGGAACTGCACAATTAGGGAGACTCTGTCACAGTCTATTAGAGCTGTCTGAACAGTGAGACTGAGAATGGGGGATGGCGTGAGGACTAGGAGAAATTGTTTCCCCAGCATCCTCCTGAAATTCCTCATGTGTCAGCAGAATGGTGCTATCCATCCTGGTGAGAGTGTGATACGGAGCAGTACAGGGTGATTAATACTGTTAACTGCTTTGCAAATAGAAATGATCAGCTACACAGGTTTTGCATCAAATGTTTTCTTCTTGAACAAAAGGCAGGTATTACTTTTAATGTGTTCAGAGGTAAATCTGAAAAACAAACTAAAATATAAAAGTAAATAAAATTCATAGCTTGTGAAGGAACAGGTCGCCCCTGGTCAGAGCACTACTCACAGAGGTTCGTGGTGAAGGAGGTACAGTTAGTCCTCTGGGTGGTTTAATCTTTAGCAGGCGTTAGTCTTGTCTGCCCAGCCCAAGAGGCAGAAAGTTCAAAGCTGAATCAGATTTAAATCTCCAGCATACCAAGATTTCAAGCTGGTCAGCTCTTCTGTGAGGAAACATATTACTTTGTTTGTCAGGAGGGACTGGAGAGTTGTTAAAACTTCACAGAACAATTAAGAATCATGTTTTTTCTCCCCCCTAATTAATTTGATTTTACTTTGAATTTTTCTCAGCTGACTCTACTAAAGACTCTAATGAAGCTCTCTACATAACCTTCTGGGTTTCATAGCCTTCCCCTGCATCCCAGGGAAAGCCTATAGTGATTAATTTTCTCTCTTCTTCTAATTTATGCTTCATAGTCCTGCCTGCCTGACAAGCTTCCCGTTGTCTGGCCATCTCTTTAAGCTTCCACTTGGTTGCTCCTATGAACATGTATTACATGTTTTATACATAAGGATCTTTGCTGGGGGGAGACAGGACAGTCCATTGGTTTCAGTGGGTGCTTGAACACCAGATTCCCTTTGGGACACATTTTCTCAGTTTGCTAGCTACCTGTCTGGATGGTGGGGTAAAAGGTTAAAATTGTTTCATACAGAGATGCTCATGAAAAAAATAAATAGTAATGATTCACTTCCGAGTGTCTGAAATGGAGAGATCTCAGCCTGCGTCCGGGTAGGACAAGTTGAGGTGCACTTACAGGTGCACAGGGACGTGTTGTTCCCTGTTAGGGTTCCTCTGCAATGAGGCAGAACAGGTATTAGGCACTTTGCATCAGCCTTTGTGGCAGGCTGCAGTTAGACCTCCTCTGTTTAAAACTGGGGGTAGAATTTTATGAAGCCAGAATGTGCTTAGTGGAGCCTGGAGCTGGGAGAGTGAAGCGGGGAGACCACCCAAAGCTCCTGCAAGGTGCCAACAGGGACAATGGTGACCTAATCAAACAGAATCATTTAGATGCAGAGATCATTAGCCACATTTTCCAACCCTGCCTGTATCAAGGACAGCAGTACGCGCACAGTAATCCAAGTGCACCCATCAATAATTTAAAGGAACAACAGACTTTCAGACCTTTAGAAAAATCAATTAAACTTAACAAGCAATCACATTTTGCCACCAGTAGAGCTGCTAGCCTGAGAATGAAAGGCATCATTGTACCTGTTGTTCGGTTATGTGCTAAAGGGGGAACATCGCTGGCCAAAGGTAGGCATTTTTCTATTTTTGGCAATATTGGTATGTTTATGCTTATTCTGTTGGTTTTTAAACATCTTTTCAGTAACCATCTTTTTGTATCAAACTGTGACTTCCTTATTTTATTCTCCCTGCTTCCTACCACAAATCAATGGCATTTCTTGCTTGAGAGAAAGAGTATAGAGTGTGTACTTTTGCCTCCCTCCTACCTATCCTCAAAATAAAAGAAGAAAAATTCTTAGGAGAAGAGGCCATTGATCGTTGGGCAGCTTTTTAGGCTTACAACTTCACTGGAAACAGGTATTTAAGTCTATTCAGTATTGAAGTAAATATTTCACTAAACGTGCGAGGAGGGACTACCAAGCTCAGTCTCCTTTTGGGGTAGGTGATGAATAAGTATGGTTATGGCCAGAAGTCAAAAGAGGAAAATATCAGTGGATCCTAAAACAAAACTAGCATCCACAGAGGGATCTAAGCACCTGGCCCCTGGGTGCAGGTCACTGCCCTGAGCTACTGCCTAGGCAATATATGGAAAAAGAGGAATGTTTGCCAGGATTCTGAAGCAAGCAGGCCAAGGCAGCCAGAGCAAAATGTGCAAGGAGAGACATATGTCTCAAGTCCTGCATTGATCTAGCACTTGGTCACCTACAATTCTGTGCAGAAGCCTTTAACCTTCATTTAGGATTCACACTCCTGAATCCTCTAGGGAAGTTAGGTACTTTGCCTCTATTTTTATGAAAAGTCCACAAAAGGGAAGGCTGTTAATGCTCTTAAAATGTGATAGGCTGTGAAGTTTCTTTGCCCCCCAGCTACAACTGAATGATAGTTGAGTGGTTAGGAGGGTCAGGATTTCACTCAAGTGAATTCCAGAGCTTTCTGGATGTCCTATGACTGAGTCACCTTTTCAGGTGAAATTATCCTTCTTCAGAAAATAACCTGGGATTGACCTGAATCAGAGTCAAAAAAGAAGAATGAGCCCAGGTGAAGGGAGAGCTGGTTCCAAGGCATTTCCCTGGGGAGAGTATAATTTTAAGTACAAAAATGTCCTTGGCAGAAAGAGCCTACCCTGAGAGATCCCTAAATGCCAAGCTTAATGGATTACAGCCAGTGTAGTATGTTCACTTTTGTGTGTTGTCTGATTTGGACCATCTTCAATTATTCTCTGCAAAGTGCCACAGCACAGCCTGAACCCAGCAGTGGTCAGAACTGTATGGAGGTCTCCCTCACCTTGCTACTGGAATGGAGTAGAAAGGGTGAGAAACATCATGTTCTCTAGCTATATTTAAACTACAGCTGCTGGTTTTTTGGTTTGGTGGTTTTGTGTTTTGCTTTTTTTTTTTTTTTTTGTAAAAAGCCTGTTTCTGTTACCTGCCAGACTGAAATTCACTAGAAAATAGGCAGTGAAGTGCCAGTATTTGAGACTGAATGGTTCTTAGCCATTAGTGGGACTTGACTTCTGCCTGAAGTCTGTAAATAATGAGGTTTTCACTAATGTTCCCAAATCCTTGAGTCCTGCTTCTCTGCAGCAAAGTAGTGTGCTCAGCTCCAGTCCCACTTGCGGTATATGTGATCTCTGAAGATGCTGGCCACGACTTTGGGTTGAGTATATGGTTCTTGGAGTTCTCAGAAAGGCTGCTCTCCTGGAGAGACAATGGAGAGTTTTGCTTCAGTGTCTTTTAGCAGGAACAGTCAGAATATTTCAGTTTGTTTCTATTTGGGGATTTTGTGTGTGTGCAAATCTCATCTCAAATTCTTTTTCTTATTGGAGAAAAAAAATGACAGTATTAGATTCTGAATGCTTGCAAAGTAACCAAGCAGCTTGTTGGAGAAGTAGTGCATTCTTTAATAAGAAATGGAAAGAATTGAATTTGTCAGTGAGCTGCTCATTAACTGTATGCCTGCCAGGCTGCATGCTGAAGAACAGTCAACTGGTAGCTAATTAATTATAGCTCAGGATAAGTGATTGTGGTCCACACCACTCTTCTCAACTATAGGATGAGTCCTTCCACAGTTTTCTGAAGGGCTTAAGCAAGCTGAAGACTAAGCAATATATAAACTATACAAAACCCAAATGGAACATTTCAATTTACTGATAGCATAGCAATTGGTTATTTAATCCTTATTAGCTTCTGAACAGATGTTTCTGATTTGCTCTTCACATGTCGCATTTCAAGACTAGTTCCTTGAATTTAAATTCCAATGTCTCAAGTATTTATGAAAATTTACTTTTTCCATCTGCCTTAGAGAGTAGATTATTACAGAAACAATTGCTTTGTCCATGAATGGATGCATTTAATTCTCAGTTGCTTAACATAAACATATATCTCTTGTGCACTGTGCTGCAAGTGTAGTACCTATACACTGTGAATGCAATAAATATCATCATTCTTTCAGAACAGTCAGTACCTTAAATGTAGAACAGTGGGTTCATAATGTTTTGATCAGACTGTCTCATCAGGCTGTGCCTGAATGATAATGTACTGGCACTTCACATCATTTACAGCATTTATTCTTGAAATGTAGAAATGCTGATTCATGCTTTTCAAGTCTTTTCTTAAACCTCATGAAGAAGGAAGCGAAACTGATGAAGGACTAGTAAATATAAAAATGCTACCAAACATACTTTTGGCCTGATCTAGTCCAATCTTTGTTATTAATCAAATGCTCTCAGTAGCCAAAGATCTAACTGTCCAGCACTTTACAAAGTTCTGAAGAATATGATTTCAGCATGTGTTTGAATTTTGCTAATTTAGAGGATCAGGCGTCTTCCAGTGAGTCCAATAGAGTAATTCTGGACACATGCATGTCCGTCTGACAAAGATATATAGTCCAGTGACTTCATTATTATTGCTCTTAATTTTACAGAAAAAGTGCTCACATTTTATTAATTGGCAATATTATAAAACCCCTAATTTTGCATAAGAAATGAAGAAAAATATGCTTACTCTAGAAAACCAGCTTTGAAAAACCAAATGGAATATTCAACACAAAGGTAAAATCACATCAATAAGTAAGATTGTAGGAAAACAAAGAGATTACTGTAAAGTGGCAACAGTAATGTTGGTTATTCAGTGTTACACTTCATCTTGAAATGATGTACTACCTTGTCAGCAAAGAAAATTCTTAGTTCTCATCTGCTAAGAGCTCTAACAAGCAATAAAAGAGAAGGTTTTGGTTCATTTACCCCTAGAAGCCGACTCCAATTCAAAAGTTATTTGAGTTAATGATGTATGACCAAAAGAGTATAATATAGACTTAGCCAACATGAAGGTCTTGTACCTGACATACAGCATAAAGATAATGTGCAGTCCCACCAGTACTGCTGCCTATGTGGTGTTATGCTATATTGTTTCTTGAAGCTGCTCAGGAAAGGGGGTTCAGCATGGCAGTTACCACGACAAAGGTAATGTTAAAAGTCGTCTGGACATTAATCACTTCAGCAAATACTCTTGCGATTGCTCTCCTCTATTTTCACTTTGAAATTTTGCTTTGGAGAAACGTTTCCATTCAGTTTTTAACTATGAGTGCTGCTGGGTTTAAACTGCCTCCAAGCACTTTCTACCAGCTGATACACTCTGTTTTCTGCCAGGACACTTGTAGACGCAGCAGCACACAGCCCATCTGGGAACGCTTGATCCAATAAAACTAACTGTCTGGATGCATGTGAATACGTTGCTTCTCCCTGTTCTTTAAGGTGTGCTCCAGGGATTCCTGAGACTCCTGCCATAACAGCTCTAGACATGCTGTTATGTTTCAAGAAATGGTAACTCTGATGAGAATAGATTGGGTATTGAAGATCTAATTATGCAACTTATTCAATATGAAGCTGCCCATTGATTTTTAAGAATTGTTTGGGCCCAAAATGTAGTCTTATATTGGAGAGTATGGAAGTGATATGTTCCTAGCAGAGTGCTAGGAGAAGTTGTGGTTTGTTTGGTGTTTTGTTTTTTTTTTTTTTTTTTCTTTCAGATTTTGTACAGGAAAAGGGAAAAAAAGCCTGCTGGCGCAGCATCTTTGCTTGCTGCATTGCGCACAATTTTTAGGCCAATAGTAGAGGTGTGGTGCAACTCCTGATTCCCCTATTTGGAGTGAGATGTCATCAAAAGATGGATGGGAGGAATTCAAGAAACATATTGTGACTTGTTTTGCATCCTCACAAATCTTCATGGTCTGGTTTGTTGCAGACGTTGTTGTTCATAGGAAGTTTTTGCAATATGGGTCTGTTCACTAGGATTTCCAGATGAAGTACTTGCAGTGATTGATTATGATCTTGCAAGACATATTTCATTCGCAGACAAATTCTGAAAAACATTCTCTATTTCTGGGGATGATATTTTGCAAAATGTACTCGTTTGCAGCTTTCTCTTTCCTCCCACTGCATGGAGTTTCTAACAACCTAGAATTAAGGTGGGAGAGATGAGTAACACAGAATCGAAAATATCATCATGGCTCTTGCATATGCAACAACAGCTTTGGAAATGCTAGCTGATAAGTTTTCTCTGTATTTGCATGTGAAAGGACTCAGCTTTGCCTTTCCACTTCCCAGCATGGAATTAAATATATTTCTCTCCATAAGAATCAGATTCTACCTCTGTAAAAGTAATGAGAAGAACTCTGCTTTTGTGTGATGTATGGCCATTTAAATAGCTCTAATTCTTTTAAAGCTCTCTATAACTTGGTAACAGTGATAATACCATTTACAGAAATCATTCCACATTAACAGGAGGATCAGCACAGTCTAGCAGCTGACCTGGGGACTTAGTATTATGCTGTGCTCTCACCTTGTTACTGACTTTACTGTATGACCTTCAGCAAGTCTATGGACTTTTCTGTGACTGTCAGTAATCTCCCCATTACTAAAGGTAATGATACTGAAATATCTTTGTAATATGATAGGAGATCCTTGGATGTAATAGACTTGCTGTACATACATTGCCATGTATGCTAAATTCTCTTCTACTTTTATTATAGTGTGGCTCCCAAGAGAATATTAAGTGGACAGGGTGACATTTCCTGTAACACACAGTTCTGGTCTAATTCCACTCTTGTAAAAGTTTATGGGCACTTTGACTTCACTGTCCTGTGAATCATTCATTGCATTAATCTCTATATGAGAGCCATTCCAGAAGATGGTAGAACACTTTCCTAAAGTTTCCTTCTCTTCTCATATTACATAAATGCTTTTTAATCTGAATTGGAAGGAAACAGTGGAACTTAAGGGGATGATTTTGGGTTTTCAAGTCATACGTGGTTTAGGAGCTGAGTGCCTGAAAGACCATTTATTTTTTTCAGGTGATGACATAATGTTTGTCTCAAGATGGTTTAAGTTCTCGCACATCTGGTTGGAAAGAAATGAAGCTGTTGACAAGGCCTTATTTAAAATTATTCTGTCAATCCAGGGTGGCTTTCAAAATTCAGTGGTCCAAACTAAAGCCCATTTTTAATAATAAAAAGAGATTGAATGTCACTTTCTATGTGTTTTTATGGCACTATTCACAGTGAGATCCAGGCTGGGTTGAATTCTGCTCACGACTGCATTAGCAGTGTTTCAAATCAGTTGCAATGGCATTGCAGTCACAGTGCTCTAAGGATGTAAAAAATGTAGTGTTCACATGGTGAAATTATATCTTTGGTTCAACCAATACAACCAGATAAAGCAAGTAAACTTTCAGGCAACAGTAGTAATTGTAAAATTATATTGTTTGTAGTAAATGTTAATGCTAATAATAATACTCCATGTTCCTTAGCAATACAGTGTTAAAAACAGGAAAGCTTTACTCTAAATATAACACTTGCTAAACTAAAAATTGCACCATGTTTGAATCACTGCAAAAGGGCTTAGCATTAGTAATCTAACTGTTACTGGTTGTCATGAAATACCACAATTATTGTTATAATAACTAACTGTTACAGGCTTAATTATAATCACTTGCACATGGACTTCAACCATGTTTATGCCAATATTTTAGTCTAATAATTTAAACTACTGCTTAAGAGAAGTCTTATCAGGAAAAATATAAAAATGTGTAGAGTAAATTAATATTAAACAGACTTGAATGAACTGCAGAATACTATTACAGCAGTTGGTTTAAAACGTTACTTATAGTTAAGTTTGCTTCCTCTTCTGTGACCAAAGTCTTACATTAACGTGATGGTGTAGTGTTCTGGTACAGTGATTTCGTACAAAATGTTGCTATCTTTGTGAATAGCTGCCAATACAGTACCTTGCAGCTGAGGCTGTTGTGCCAGAGGAAGGTCTTACCTGGCTGCTGGCGAACAACCACACTGATCCTTTCTTCTGTCACTGGTGGGAAGCTTGTGAAGAGAAGTGTGAGGGACTCCTGGGTACAAGAGAGTAACACTGGATGTTAGGGTTAGACCTCCTGTGTTTTGGTAGCTGTGAGTACAGAGCAGGAGGAGAACGCACAAATCCTGATGCACTAAACTGGGCTGGGCATGAATCTTATTGGCAGCTCTCCCATGGCAATAAAGTGACAGGTTACTTTGGAGCATGTTGAACAGGATAGCTTTCTCAGATTTTCTTTTTTTCAGCACAAGACGTAAAAAAAAAAAAAAAAAAAAAAGTGTGTGCTGTCTAGTTCTGTGAGTTATTTTTAGCTGGTTGCATGCTGTTCTGTCTGTTGTGGGATATTCAGAACAGGAACTCCACTTTTCCTGTCGATCATCTCATAGAGACTGTTTCCACAAGTGAAGATTTTTTCCCTTTGTACATTATTAAAATTTAAAAAAATCTGCTCGGCAACAGACAAAGGTTTATGGGAAGAGACAGGTCATAAACCTCTTCACAGCAAAGAAAGGTGGTCCTGTGTTGACCACTGCCCCAGCACTTCTCACTGATGAATAATGTGGTAATTCCAGAGACAGATATGAGCTCTCTTGAGATTTTCTGTAACATCTTGCTGCAATTTCATTTTGCTTAGTGGAACAAAATGGTACTATTGTGAAATATTAAAGTGTCATGTCACTTTGACTGCATGTCATTGCAACTATTCAGATGTTTCTATGCTGATTTGAGGAGAACTGAGTCAAGCACAGCTGTAAATAAAGAAGTGAAATACTAGTTAAGAATGACTCAGGTCACTAAGGAAGATTCTGTGCCCCTGTGTCCCTCCTGAGCAATATGGTGAGAACCCTTTGGACCTGCTGCGCTGTAAAGAAGTAGTTGACTTGAGCCAAGCAGTCCTGAGGTGGAGCAGAAGGCTTGAGGAACTTCAACAACAACAAATGTGGAAGCTGCTTTTAGTGTAATATGCATGAATGCGATCTGAGCAGCCTGAGGGGGATAGAGGACTCCTAAACACCAAGCTATAATAAACAGTGACAAAAAGTGTGGAAGCCCTTCTTGGTGCCTGGATAAACAACAGTTTGGGCTTTTCAGGGAGGAGACATATCAGGCATATCAAGACCTCTCATGCCTGGCTCTTGGCCGCCAAGCTGATGGGAGCTACTGCCTTACCTGTTCAGTCTTAGTATGTGAATGTCTGCATCTTCGGATACCTAAAAGCAGTTTTTGATTTGGCTTCCAAGGACAGAGCAGAAAAGGAAAATAAAAGGATATATTTCCTGATTCGTAGCTAATGTCACACCCTCCTTACTGGTCTGACCCCTCTAGTTGTCTGCGTCTTTCTCTTAACTTTGCGGTCGTTCTTAGAGGATGCTTTCTCTGCTTCCCTCCTAGAATAGCGAAGCATACACTTTGATTGTAAATTTTTTTTTTTTCTCTACTCTTTTTGTAAAAAATATTTCAAAGCAACTTGTAATTTCCGACCCCCCCCCATCCCCCCCCCCCAAGTTCTAATCATTATTGTGTGATTGGAAACTTTACCCGAATATACTTTGGCTTATTAATAGCAGTCACATTCTTCCAGGAGGAACTTCCCAGGTCACTGTAGAATTTCACAGAAAATACCCTGACTGCATTAATCATTTTTAACATGTCAGTCTCACCATATTTCAGACTTCTTTTGTGCTGTTTGTATCTTGTTTTGATATAGGCAATGGAAAGATACACTGATTTTCATATTGTTCTCACCGTTGATTTAAACCTTCCTGGCATTTATTAGGTGAATTTCCCTCAATGTTGTATCTTCAGAGATATTTTCACTGCTATGAGGAAACATAGGTGGCAAGGTGGAATTTGCTACTCAGTGCATTTATTATAGGAGGGAAATTCCTAATCCCTTGTATCTTTTTTTTCTTGAACTGTTCACTCCATAGGAATAAGCTTGGAAAAGGAATCAGTGTTGGACTTCGATGTTGGTCCATAACTAGATCTGGATTTCAAAGAGCTGAGCTCCAAATTAGCACTGAATAAGGGACACAAGGGTTTCCAAAGGCATTCAGTATTCTCAGCTCTATAGGAAATCTGGCCCAGTGCATCTGCAAGTTAAACTTATTAAATACTCTGTCACTGTTGTCAGCATTTCAATATTCAGTGATGAATTAGCCAAGTAGCAACATTAACTTTTCTCTGGGATGCAAATTTGCTGTTGCTATTTTTTCCTGCTTATTTTTGAGACATTTATTATTACAAAAGACTGAAGTGATGTTGATGGAAAAAAACCCAGTTGCTTTCATTACTTTTTCCTTTTCTCTGAGATGAATTCTGCTCTCTAATGCTAATGTGAATGAAGCCACTCAAATGTTAACTCTTCAGTTTGGTGCATCCTTCCAGGGGTATAGAGTCTTGATTTGACAATGAATTAATTGCTGGGGAAGCCATCCAAAAAATATGCTTTTGGCTCTCATTTCACCCACCCCCAACTTCCACTCTCCACAGACAATAATTTTTCCAGTGTAATATTACTAATACTTATTCAGGACCACTCTGAACATAAATGCCACTCTTGTTGCCTGCTGGTATCTTGGTTGCATAGTGAGACGTAACTTTTTCTCAACTTGCAAATGCCTCCCCTAAAAAGTAGATTAGAAGGAAACAGAGACTAGGAAAGGGAAGAAATGAAAAGTATTTGACTGTCACTCTGCAGAGCTTTTTCCAGCAAATATTTAGAGCAGGTGCTGGAGGCTCCCTTCAAAGCAGGGTAACATGCCTCCAGCTAGGATAGGAGTTTTGCCCTTCACTGAAAGTGCAAAGGTGGCTTTACATCTGCAGAAGGTGTACACTTGTAGGGAAAAGGCAAAGAGCTCAGCACTCTTTAAATGGGACAAAAGTAAATTTTATATTCTTTTGTGGAAACAGGACAGTTGAGAAACTTGGAGATCCAAAAAGTGCATTGAGTTTATATTGCTGATTTAGCAATATCAGTTTGCTTTAAAAGTGTGCTATTGACTTGTGAAAAACTTAGAACATTCTCATTACAAATGGCTTGTTTTTTTTAAATAAATGAGCTTTGGGTGCTCAGAAGGTGTGTCTTAAGTGCCAGAGGCAGCATATTTTTTGCTGTAAATGAATGCAGGGGATTATTTTCTCTTCTCCTCTCAGCCTCTTCCTATTTGAGATCCCTGGGTGGAGGGAGAGCCCCTTATCACTCTGCAGCCACAGCACTGTGACTGCTTTTGCTGTTATGCAAAGGTGGGAGGGAAGACATACTGGTCACTTTGCTTCTGGCCTTACTTTTGATTTTTTTTTACCCCAAAATATCAGGAGAATAGAATTTCAGCATTTATTAGCTTGATCACAAAACTATAGCCAGTAACAGTCACTTAAAGTGAAAAGAAGATGCATGGCACCCATAAGTGAGCAGCAGCTAGCAGTCACAGCTGGTCGGCTCATCCCTTGGGGCAATCGGATAGCACACCGGTGCTGAGTCCTAATTCAGCAAGTCTCTTCAAGGGAAATTAATCTTATGATAATGAATTTTAATGATAACAAAAAAGCTTCATACAACTCTAGACACTGTTAAAAATAATACTCTCTGCAAATGAAGTTAGCACTGACAGGGCAATTCCCCAGTACTAGATGGCAGCATTAAGAACACTGTGAGGAATCTCCATTAGTTTTCTCTGTTTTTGCTTTGCGATCGATATGAATGAGTGAGAAATATGTTGCATTTGCCTTTCTTGGAATGTAAAAAGGCAAAAGTATAATTTCTTATTGATTAGTCTAACATAGCCAGACACAAAAGAAAACAGTGTTTCAAATGCTAAAACAGGGAGGAAAGGAAGTTAAAGAACACAATCAATTTATTGAATTTCCAAAAGTGTTTGTGGTCTGTTCTTAAAAAAATTCACCATGAGTTCCCAGTGACTTGACTAATGAAACTTTTCCTTGACAGTCTCTGGACAGTGTAACAAAGCAGACAGAATTCAGAGGAAAGTCTACCTGGAAAAGCCTGTCTCCCATGAAGATGGGAGATTATAGTCCTAACTCTGTTAGATTGTCTCAATAAGAAGAGTTAAAGGCTAACTGAATTACTTTGTGGAAGAAACTTCTATACAAACTCTTCCAAAATATTTTTCCGTTAAGATGTAGCACCTAGGTCAATGACTCATTTGATTTGCTTTGTGTTGTATGCCCTGAGTTTCAAAAAACAGATTAAACTCTGGTAACTGTCTGATCTTGTCATTGTCCCTCTTGATTTCAGACTTGAAGCATCACTTTCAGTTTTGGGATCCTTTTCAACACCAAGGCAAAGTTGACCAGGTCTTTACAATAGGTATACCTGGAGATCCAAAGATACAAATCTGGGGAAATGTGGGGAATTCCCCCTTCTCATTGCATCAGACACTGAGATCCCTCACTTCTCAGCTATGTGCCTCTGATGCTGGCCTTCGAGACTTACTGTTGTATTTCTGCATTTCTAAATTTTTGGATGTTATTTGGATGAGTTCTGTTGCTGTTAGCTAAAGCAATACTAGGACCTGTCTACTTATACTTCTCCTACCTCTCCCTACTTATACCCAGTTTCTTTGTGTTGCCCAGCATGTATTAGTAGCCCATAGTGTGTTCACAGACTGCACTCTGCTAGACTTATTTCAGCAGCTTTAACCTACAGTGAGGCTCCCTCTGATTCCTCCTCAGACTGCAGAGTCAGCATGTTGGGAAGTTTCAGTGAAGTCAGTGAAGTTGTACTGGTTTACATCACACGAGGATCTGACCCTGGGAGCTTCCATGTACAAGTAACTTGCAGGATTCACTGATTTCTGGGTGGGCAGCCAAGATGTGGGTAGCTCAAAGATATTCAAAATGTTTGAAATTAGACTGTCTGTATCTGACATTACAAGTGAAATGTTATTAAAACCAAAGGGCAATAATCCACCTGGAACGAGATGCTATCGCTCCTCTTCTCTGCAAAAGAGTATGTGTGAGTACAATAAATCTGATGGCATTTATTTGGTGGTGACTTCAATCTCTGCCAGTGCAGACGTGAGTTCAAACAGTTCTGGAGGGACAAGCACGTCACCTTTGAGCACTTTCTCTGCTAATGCTGTCTTATCTCGTATCTTCATTATAGTATTCACAAAATGATCATCTGCATAACAAGGAGCTTTGAGGTTTACTGCAATTTTAGTTAGCTTGTCATTTTCTGTTAGAAGCTTTAATCACTGTACAGTGATACGTTTCAGTGTTACAAACAAAATATGTAATGTCCAAGCCATTGCAATGCTTATGTACTGGAAGGCAAGAACACTTGCTGATTCATCTTGGTTCACCTCTTCCAAAGACAAAAAAAAGATACTCTCCTTTAGACAACAGTGTGTAAGAAAACAGTTGAAGACAAAGGAAATCTGTGCTCTCTACATACCTGCTGTAGACATTAGCAAAGCCCTGGCTGGTGTGAATGTTGAATGGGTCAGCATTTTGTCCTTGTTCTGAATCGTAATGGAACTTGACATGTATATTTAAGTGCTTTACTGCCGATGTGTATTAAGGGAGAAATTTTAAAAATATTTTCTTAGGTAAATTAATAAAAAATTTTCAAAACCTTGAAAAGATAAGAAGAGTTTTATCTAATTAAAAATAGTATTATTTGATCTCCTGTATGTAGTAAGAATTTTGTCTGATGGAAAATTGAGGCGTTGATCTGATGATCAGAATCAGGTTCTCACGTTTTACTTACCTGTGGTGATTAACATTGGAGCTACCCAAATAATGTTGTTTACTGCTGATTAGTGACTGTGTTTGTTAACTAGATTCTGGGTAAATTTCCAAAATCGTTTAAGGAAACTGAAGAATCAGTTCCTCTTGGGGATGCAGTGTCCAGATTCCCAGATTGCTCAAACAGGCTGGGCTTACATTTAACTTCAGCACATGATGGATGGGTGAATTTGTGAATGAATTGGGACAAAATTAATTGCAAATCTTCACATTTGTGTTGTTTCTCTGGAACATGCTAACATGTTCTGTAGACTTTAAAATCAAGCTCTGCAGCATGTAGTGCACAGCTGCATGCTTGGAGGTTTGCAGTCTGTGTTGGATGTGACCTGCATATTTTTGGAGTTAAGGAGTGAATATGCTATTTAAAATTTGGGAGTTGGCTATTCGTGGCATTTGTGAGTTCTAGTACTTAATTTGTTGTACTGTCTGTCAAAGGTTTGCAGTGATTCAGGAAGGTGGTAAAACACCAGTTCTTGGTGAAGGGCACTCTCTGTCTCTCACTTGTGCCCATGACATCTCTTCCCAGGGGACCTGCCTAGGTTACGTTTTGTGCTTGTATCCTTCATTACTGTCTGAACAAGAAATAATGGCCAGGTTATGAACCTGTTTCCTGTTCTGGATGGATAGTTTGCTTTCACAAGTCCTTTGGTTTATCCACAGGAATTAAATATTGCACAGAAATAATATCTAAATGAATACTAAGGAACACAGATTGCAGATCTGATCTTCAGAAGTTCTCCAGTTTTGATACCAATAGCAGTATTTTTAATCATCTATTAATAGTAATTAGATTTTTGTGTAATTTGATCTATAGAAGTGAGCGCATCCACCTATGAAAAGCAAGAAAACACTGGTGTGTATATCCTATTAAGGCATTCCTATAAAGTTTATCTGAACATATTTCAGGTAAAATTTACTGGGTTTTTTTTCTTAATTCAGAGGGATTTGCTCACAAGTATGTTTTCTCAAGTTTGGCTGAAGTACTTTTGATATCAAAGTGGTTTTGAAGAAATATGGCAGAGCAATATAATATCAGTCACTCCTATCAAGTTTCTGTAACCCTCATAAATCCTTACTAAGTCAAACAGCCTCTCTTTCCATCCATTTGAAACAGTAGAAGCCTAGGAGCCTCTGATACGAGCAGCAGGGATGTGAATTGCTCTGTAGAACTTTTGTTCTATATCTATGCTTTGCTGGGGATTTAATTCTGGTTTGGGAGTAGTCCTGTATAAAGAGGGCAGAAGTATTGCATCTTGGCTCCCTGTGGTTCCTTGGTGCTAAGAGACTATCATTTTTCACTCTCAGCCTGGTCAAAGCAACAGAACAAGCGTCAGCATCTTGTGCATTTTATCTCAGCTACTTGTTATCTACCTGCATAATCTTTACTCAGTATTTGTGTATGTTTTCACCAGTAAAACCAGGAGGCTTAATTTGCCTGAGCAAGTTTTGTGTTTGACCTGTTTTTGTTTGAGAGAGGAGTCTCTGCTTATGTGGGGAGCAAAATGCAAAGAGAGCCTGCATTTCTCTGTAGCAGATCTGAAATTCAGTCTTACCTTATGTTCTGAAAATTATGGTTATAGGAATTACTAAAAGTCCTATAGGTAGCCTAGGCTTGCTCAAGCTATTATAACTGTAGCTTTAAGGACATCAGAGGGGTTATAATCTCCAATTCTCTTTTGGAAATACACTTCATGGGGCAGCAAAACGCTTTGACGAGGAAGTGCAAATAGCACAGTCAACACATTTGGACAGTGCAACTCTGGAGCTTTAGTTCCATAAGGAAGAAAACCTATCCACAATGTCCCTCCTGCTGTACCTAGAGTGAATCTGAATGGCCAGCACTTGTCGTAATATCTATAGCTTGGAAGAATGTTGAGAAAGTAAGCTAAGGATTATGGAATGCTCTTAATTTGTTTGGTCTTGGAGACAGTGTTAAACTATGTAAGTATTTATATTGTGATCTAGTCTGTCCTTGCTACAGTGCAGATTCTAATTGGTTTTTATTTTTGTTAGGGCAAAATACAAAAGCTAGAAAAAAGTATTTTGAACTGAAAGATATGTGTCAGCATGTGTCTGTGGAAATCACTGAGAAGAAATGGTAAAAATGCTTCTCAAAGCCATGCTGTCCACCTTCCTCCTCCGTCTCCAGCCCTGCAGAAGACTTGGGGTTCAAATCTTATCACTCTGATACAGCTTAGGCTCAGAGCTGCTCCATTTCAGGAGATGCTCCTGGGAGCAGTTGCGAATGAGATGTAAAACTCTGCATGTTTTCTTCCTTTTTATAAAATAATTTACTAAGTTTATTGGCTTTTCTCCATGTGTTGGCACTGCTTTACGTGTGGATTAAGGCTGTGTTGTTTGACCTGCCCTATATCTTTGCCATCTCAGTTGTGATTGGGGAAAGTGGCCCTAAGGCACAAGTCCCACAGACAATCAGAGAAGCCTTGTATTTGAGCTTTCAAATCCTCTCATAATTGGAACTTGTCCCTAATACTGAATGACACTGACAACACCAGAAGGTGTGAAAGAAATCTTTCCCATTTTGAAATATTGTCATCTGCTCTTTGCTGGAATATCAAGTTTAATTCATCAAATGGCTTCATTAATCCAACAGATTCATTCAGAAAGACATTTGATCACATGCATTGAGTCATAATGGCATCCTAACTACTTCTGAAATCATCTGAAAATCTATTTCTGTCACAGAAGCAGTAATGAGATTGTAAATTTGAAATGAAATAGAAAGGCAGATAATTGGATCGATGATTTGTTAATGATGATATTGAACAGCTTCTTCACTGTTGCTCCATGATAAAATATAAAAAGAAAATAGTGTGGGCATTGTGTCCAAAATGGACAAGGTGTTAACGCAGAGCTTGTGTGCAGGGATAATGATACTGCTTGTTGGGCTCTCGGCAACCATGCCAGGGAGCAAAGCTTCTGGCACAGCTGGCTGTGGTGGAAACCATTTGTGTTTCTCCCTGCACAGCTTTGGCTTTTGTTAGATGAGAGGGAGCAATTGTTCCTGACTGTTGCTTTTCAACATGCTGTGCAGGAATTGGGAGTCACAAACCCACAGCACGTATAAGTTCAGCCTTTAGGTCCTTCCCCTGAGCCAAGCCAGCTATATATTTCAGAGCAGCTGCAGCCCAGTGTCAAGGAGAGATGACCCATGGCTGCTTTGTACACTGCTTTTGATATTAAAAATGAAAATGTCAGTATCAAACTGACACACAGCAAATTCTGTTTCTTCAGCACCACTTTCGCCCACACGGTGGAAGAGGCTGAGCAATGCCTGCCTGTCAGTGTGCAAGGAACTGCTCAGCCCACTGTTGTGAGTGGCTACGACCCTCTGCAGGCTGCTCAGGTGTTACTGTTTTGAGGCCTGATAGTGAATGAATTTCTAAATCTCAGCCCAATGTCTAATTTACAAACGTCTGGGAAAAGAAGCCTCACTTTAAGATTCTTTTGAGTACAGTGACTCAGGTATGCAAACCTGTGTGTTTGCAGATATGGGTGAGTAGCTGACCTGGTATTTAACCCCATCTGTGTTCTGCTGTGTATGTTGTTACCTACAGGGTGATATTTAGCTCTAACCACAATAGGCTGTTGCCTAGAGTAGCAAACTTCCCACAGATGGGCAAACAGACCCCATCACCTCTTTCCTCCTGGCAACCCATTGCTCTCCTTGCTGCTTCTGAGGAGTGCAGGGGAGCAGCTAATTGCAGGTGGCCACACCCTGCTGTGCCCCAAGGCTGGGAGCAATTCCCTGGCATGATAGCCCTGGTAAATCCCTCATCTGGAGAAAGGGAAAGCATCTCCAGAGTTTTGCTCATGCTTCTCCAAATTCTTGAGCTGGCTCTAGTAAATTAGATCTGTGGAACTCATTCCTCTGTCTCAGAAAAGAGATGACAATCACCTATTACAGAGGATCACTTTCAATTTCAGATGGCCTTGAGTTCTTCACACCTCTTGGGCATGTGCTAACTAATGCCACTGTTTTGCAGCCCTGTTTGCAATATATATTTCGTAAACTACTTCTCCCTAAATTTCCCAAGACAAATTTAGTTTGCTGTTTAAATGAGTCTCAGATACAGTCCTAGGCTTTGCTTTCAGCAAGCATTTGTCTGAACAAAACATAGTACTCATAAATATTTGCTGAAAGCAAACAGCTGGGGCAAAATTCTGGTTTTAAGTGGCTGGAATGCCTCTGAATATATTGTAGTTGTTTGCTCACTTTGATTATGTATCAGTCTCCATCTTAAAAGGAGAATGGAGCTGAAATTATATGCAGTGCTGCCAAGTAAGAGAAACAAAGGCTTTGTTAGTGAAACTGGACGTTACACCAGCTTTAGGTCAGACCCTCTTTACTGCTTGTATTTATTTTTTCACTGAAACAGTAATTGTAGAAAATACAGCTTGTTTACCCTGTGTGCAAACCTGTTGTGGTTTTTTTTCTCTAGTATCATTGTTGTAACAATTTGCTGATGAAATAATATCAGAATCCACTGACTTTAGATCTTAGTTTTTAATGTGGAATCTAACATATATTGGTACATTATCACATATCCATATCATTGATGTCAGAGTCCAGTAATTATTAATTAGTAATGGTTGGCTGACAGTTACACTGGAGTTTCCATAGCTACTCAAGTGCTGTGTCATCATCAGCAAGGGGACTTCTGCTGAAGTGACAGCTGCTATCCTGCTATATGCAGGTGATCCCATCTCTGTTTCTGACCTGGGTCATAATAAGACAGCATTGCCTTGATAAGGCCAAAAAGCCATGTACATTACAGGAAATGTGTTTCTTACCTAAAATGTCTTTTTACTACCAAGACCATTTAAACTCCAATTAAATAATTGTTTGCTCTACTTTTTCTGTTTCCAAGGAAAGATAGGCTTTTCAGTGCTAGAACAGAGGGAAGTCCATGAATCAGGCAAAATAACAGTTCAATAACAGTTCCCTTGAACTTGTGACCAGTTTTAATTTATTTTATTTTGTTTTAGTCTGGTTTACAATGGAAACAGGAATTGATGGGTTGGATTGTTTGTTTGTAGTCATCTCTAATAACTTTTTGGATAATTTCTGTTTCTAGTCAAATCAGAGGGCAAAGTACTGCTGGTAGTGGCCTTTAGCAGCAGCCGTAAGTAATTACTGCTTATGTCTTAACTCGTATTTATTTTATTCAGAAAACTCAAATTTCAGTTTAATCTAGATTGTCACCATAAGAATACATATGTCTTCTAAGCCACATACTCAGGATTTTAGTGTCTGTATGGATACAATCACTTTTGCATTTACTTCCACCAGTATAGCTCAGTAAATGCTGTTTGGAAAAATCTGTTACCAGCATAGGCAAATGTGCTTTCCAGGCAAAGCTCACTTTTAAGGTAGAAAGACATTCAGAACAGTGTTACACAAATACACCACACAGGTAGTCATCACTGTGAAGGAAGCACTGCTGTGTGTTTCTCCATGCAGCGCTCTGGCAAGCCAGTGACCTGTTGGAGCTGGACACATGGTGTTTTTGCAGTGCCAGGCTGTTAGGTTATTGTGCTTTTGTCTGGAGATCTGTTTGGTGTTGAAGGGCACCTCTTCATGTGAACTGCTGCTGTTGAGGCCTCTGATTCAATCAATAAAGTGTAACTACAGAAATTGCACACCCAAGCCTTCTGCTGCTATTAGCAATCCCAGTTCATAGATGGGGTTTTGAATCCAGCTTTACAGGATGTATCCTTCCTTTATAAGCTGCAGTGTATTTCTATCAACCATTTTGCCCTTTGCTTGCCAGATGCTACATTAACACAACCTCTTCAAACGTGGGCACATTTAAGCTTTCCTGATGGGTGCTGTGCCATAGGTGCTCTCTCTCTCAAAGTCCTTGCAGGCAGGTTAGCAGAGCATGCTTATGTGAGACCTCTGGATCAGGCATAATAAATGCAGACTGGTGTGTTACCTCCTACATCTCGCATTCTGGATGGCTTCCTCACCACCTCATGTTTGTCGGGCAGTGGTCTTTTTCCTTTCCTAGTGGTTGAATATTGTCTTTGTGCTACTTGCCTGTACAGAGGAGTCTATTTGCCACTCCAGCACAGAGAGTGAGGAAAGCCCTCAGAGGTGTTTGCAGGAACCAACTGATTCATGCAGGACATCAATCATTTCTATGTCTAAATCTTGCCATGTAATTGTTCTTAAATCCTATTTTATTGCAGATTTATAGTTGGATCAAGTTAAAGATGATTCACATGGGAAGCAGAGATGAGGGAAGAATTTGGCTTCCACCTTTCCTCACTAGTTTCATGTGTGTGTTTCTTTTGTGATCCTTTTCTTCCACTCGCCAGGCTGCACTATTTCCCACAGTGAGAAGCAGTCAGAGTGGTGGATCCCCCTTGGTGCCCAGTTACTGAATGGTTCATTAGGTTTTTTGCCAGCACTCACATCTGGCATGGAAACATGGACAGATTGACTAAAAAAAGGCAGCTGTCTCAATCAGCGTCTGGGATGCTTCTGCAGCAAGCTGCAGTTTTACAGGAGGGGAAATATTCTACATTCTGGAGGAGACTGTATGGATGCCGTACAGGCCTTTGACACGCCAGTGAGAATAGTTATAGCTGAAAAACAAACATTAATTACAAATGTCAGACAGAAGTTGCGCAGTGAGGAATCATATGAAATTAAGGCTTTGATTTTAGCAAGCTGCTTTTATTCCCCATATGCTGAAGAATAAGATTTGCTTTAACTCATGAATTTATAAATTGGTCTACCAATTTCTTTTTAAAACATTGTCTGGTTTCTAGAAGAGACTAGAATATTAACAAGGAAAAATTACTGTGCCATGAACCATTTAGAGTTTCATCAAGAACTCTGTGAAAGCAATCAGCTGATGATAAAGTTTGGACACTAAATTACAGAGGGTGTGATTTAGAAAAGTAGTTGTATTAATGTCAAGAGAAATTGCCTAAATGCCAAACCTTTCCAGTGTGTAGCAGTCATAGGTATGAACGTGCACTCACAAGTTTCCCAATGTGCTAGATGAGGTCTAAGTGAGAATGACCTGTCGAAGAGCTGCAGTTTTTTTACCTCTAAAGCCATTACTACACATTCCCAGTGCCAGAGCCAACGAAGCAGCTGACATGGATGGGGGTGCAGTGTGGTCAGCATGTAATGCGTATGATGTGTTGTATTTTCTAGTGCTTTTGAAGAGAAGGAGATCATAGTGGTTAAAGCTGGCCACTGGAAGATGGATTCCTTTGGCCCAAAAGAAGAGAAAATTTCACAAAAATGTTATTTTTTTGACCAGATTCAGTCAGAGTTGCTGAAAGATTTAGACACATTATCCCCTCTGTTTCAGCAAAAAAACTGTTTAATTTGGAGGACAGTAGGATTTGACCCCAAAGTCTCATCTGTGATGCAGCTCATGGGCTTCAGAGGATGTGTGATGCAGGGGTCTTTTTAAACACAGAACGCCAGATATGGCTAGGAGTGTTGTGAAGCTGTCTTTCATGGACAACATTTGGAAAATAGAGACTTGCAAATGGGGTATTTTCTTGTCAAGGGGACCACTGACAGCAGCAGAGTTGAATGTTTCTGCTAAAGTAACAGGGGCATAAGGCTGAATGTAGTATCAACTCCAGAAGAGAAGCTGTGTGTCAGCCAGCATGTTTGGACAAGTGAATGACAAGAACATAAAGTGAATGCAAGAAAAAGTTCTCTGGTATGTATGACAGGAGTAGTTTCAGGAATGCTTGTACTTGATAATACAGGACGCTGACAGTGTGGTGAATTGGACCTGAGACAACAGGTATCTAGACAGCTGACTAGATGAATAAAAGGAAAAAAGAGAATAGTTGGGGTCTTTGCTACATGTGGGAATCAGTGATGTGATTCCCAGCATGGGGCATCAGAAGATAAAAGTATTCCCCATTGTCTTCATAGCACACTGTTCATGTGAAGCTCAGATAGCATTTGTCAAGTGCTTTCAACATAGAAAACTCTAAACCAGCTCTTAGTATTAACAGCACCTTGCATTAATCCTTAGCATGAAAAGTAGCAGTAATTAACTGCTAATAAATTCATAAATAATGAGAGCAATAGTAACAGCCCACAGGCCAATGTACATTCAAAATCTGAAGGTTTTCTTCCTCTGTGAGCTGTAGAGACTCACCTCAGGGTATGGCTGCTCAGATGTGTTCAATATGGCTGGGACTGGGCAATTAGGGGTGATATCAGTTTTGGCTTGCAGTTGGCAATTAGGTAATTTTTCAGTTAATGACAAAGAAGCCTGTATCCCATGCTCCTGCTGTGGAATTTTGTTGGTGGGATGAAGAAGAAAATGTAAACTTGTGACTGATGTTGGGTCATGACACTCAGCCTGATTCCAGCCTCACTTGCCCTTCCGCCTGCTACGTTGCACGTGAGCTTTGTGGGGTTCTTGATTTACAGCTGTAAGTAGAACCAGGGATGGACCAGCAAGAACAGCTGTTTAGAAACCTGACATTTTTCCTCAGCATCACAGAAATTTAGCTTTCATCTGGCAAAAAGCATACACTTAAATTTAATACGTACTAATGGCTTTCTGGATCAGGGTCTTAAAACACAGTCCATGGCTTGATGCAGCCCTTTTGGGGCAGGTGAGCAGATTGTGTAGAAGATAATTGAAAAATAAATTGAGAATGTTGGAATTGGAGATGGGAGTTCAACAAATATGTTAATGGATTTTATGCTGAACAATATCATCATGGTCTCTAGCAAGGTTATACGTTAATACCACTATTGATCCATGAGTGGTATGAGCCTGTTCATGAATCAAAGGGGACATCAGAATAAGAGAAAAAAGTAACATCATTTTGAGTTTCTCTGCCAGAAGATACTAAAGAAATTTGAAAGTGCCTTAGATGAGTTTATACAGGAAACTGTATCACTTAGATGGGGAACAGGCAAACACTATCTCCATTTTATAGATTGGGAATTTGAGAAACAATGAAAAGAACCATTCTGCTCAAGGTTTTGAAACAACTCAAGAAAATGTACTCGTGTCTTCTACCACAGTAATTTGTTAACTATGTAATGGTCTATGGAAAGATGCGGAATAGAATTACAAAGCCAACACTTCAACTACACACACATATATATATATATCGGTGAAAAGCATAAGAACCATATGCCCAAGATAAACCTTAGAAGAACTAGAAAAGTAATAACTATTACATTTTGCTTCTTGTATCAGCACCACGCTGAGGATTTATTTATTTTCCAATGTGTCCTGACTTACTATGCTACAGCCAGACCTGTCTTCCCAAGTAATGTGAATGGAAACTTCAGAGCTGATACAGATATAAACAACTTTGGGGATTATAAGGACCTAAGCATTTTTGCTGATTCTTGTTCATTTTTCATTTCTCTCTTGCTAGTCACTGAAGTGTATGCATCTTGCAAGGGGACTGAGGGAGGCAGAAGGGAAAGTGATGGGAGAGGAGGAAGATCATTAGGAAAGTTTTGAATGTGCTACAAACTTTGTGTCTGCGTCTGAAATGTGATGAGCTGGGAGGTCCATAACTGGCCTCTACAGCAGCAGCTGCTGTAGTCAGGGGGTTTTGTTGAAGTCAGGTAAATCACAAACTCCTGGTGAAAGGGCAGTCACCTGTAGCAGCCCTTTCTGGGGAAGTTAAATGCAGATGAGTGGGTTCATGAGCTGTGTGCCTGGGTGTGATGTGCTCCATGCCTTCCCAGGGTGGAAGGCCCTGCCCATGCCACCACATGGGCTCTTGTTCAGTTGCAATGCCAGAAATTTTAACAGCCATTAACCCTTTTTGCTCTGTTGGAATTAAACTTGAGGCCCTTGCTCAGGCACATGCTAGTCGCTTGGGGAGATCTGTCTCCGCAGTGACTGGAAGCATTGGCATGGAGGGGAATGATAGGGAGACTGAGGACAAAAGGGGTATAACCATTTCTGCCTCATGCTAGGCTTTTTATTTTTGAGTTTTAAAAATATTTTTTCTGATTATGTATTTTGAATTAAGGTTTCCTTCAGAACTCCCTGACTTCTGTGAATGAGATGAAATTCATTGGCCAGTTTAAAAATCTGCTGCCATATACAGGTGTGCCTGGAGCAGACGCAGCTGCTGCTGTATTTTTTTAATAGCTGGAGGTTTCTGTTTTTAAGCAGCAAGTGCATTCTTAGGTTTGCTCTGCGCTTGTCCATAGTCACGAAAAGCAAAAAACAGCAGTAAGAGTTCCTAAAGGGAAAGGATCAGGTCTATTTCTAATAGTAATATAAGGTGGGGGGGCAATAGAAGCAAACGTTCACGGTTTCTCCAGTCCTGTGTCCCTCAGCCGGTGTCCCGCGCCCAGCCCCGCCTGCGCCATCTTGTGGGGCCGGCGGCCATTGCCCGCGGGCGCGCTGGTCCCGCGCCGCCTGGCCTGAGACGGGCTCCTGGGGCGCTGCCCAGAAAATGGCGGCAGCGAGCAAAGGGCAGCAGCTGGCGCTGCTGGGCGGTCACCCGCCGCCACTGGTGCCTCCTCGGAGGACTGGGTGAGTTTTGTATGTGAGCTCAAGTTACGGCGCAGGTGTAAAAACCAAGGTTAATATAAGGTTTGGTCTGTGATGAGAACTTCGTCCCACCGAGGATCCCTAGAGAGTGGACCTGTGCCCGTAGTGTTGGGCGGCCCTCAGCAACATAGAAGGGCGTCTAGTTTATTGAAGGCTTCTGAGGAAGTAGGGTGTTTCTGACTCCAGAACAGTATTTTTAAACGACCCTTGAGTGCTGCCTTTAGTTGGCCTCAGTGATCTTCCAAGTCCTTTGTGGAACCATTGAAGTAAGAACAAAATTCCTATCTGGGAGTGGAATACCTCCGTCTGCATCCATTCGTGAGTTGTATACACAGCCAGAACTTTTAAAAAAGCACAGTTTTTTTAAATTGCAATTCAGGGAGAATGATACTAACAAAAACCTTTTCTCATCTTTTACAACACTGAAACTTAAGTTTTGCTCTAATCTATGTGGAGTGTTTCTTTAGATGGACAGAACTGGAATTTCAGCTGCTGATTACACATTCACAAGCAGTGAATGTGTTTCTTAGTGTGTTTCTTAGCAAAAAAATAATACATGCTTTATTGTTCTTTACAAGTGAAATTCAATCATTTGGCTCATCTGAGAAGTTCTTTTGTGCTGTACTTGCACCTTAGGTCATTGAAATTTAGGCATGACTGCAGTAATTTGCTAGGGTGCTAAATTCTTTTGCTCTGTTTAAAACTGAAATAGTATTTCTTCTGAGCAGAAAATAGCTCTGAATATCTATCTCTAATCTTAAAAACCTTTTCACTAGTAAAATAAACTCTATAAAACAAAACCACCCCAAAAATGTGTTAATTTTCTATTTGTAATGTACACATTAACATCCTAATACAGTTTAGGTATACATGGTTTTACCACGTCTGAGCTGATTGGATTTACCTGGCATGTTAAATGTATAGTTGTCCAGTCTTTATAGGATTTATATTGTAAAAATATTCTTTCTCCCTCTTCCCTGTTTATTTTTGGTGGATCCTTTGATTTGCAGTAGTTTTATAATCCCATCCACAAAAAATACACAGTATTACATATAAAAAGGATTTATATTTTTCTAATGGCAGTCATTTCCAATTGCTTTCCATAAAAGCCTGTTTTTTTTGTTTGTTTTTTTTTTAAATCTGTGAGTATCCTGAATTCCTTGGGAGATATGAGTAATTAGTATTGTACTGTAGCCAGTTTTAGATTGCTTTTGTACCTGCAAATACTTCCTCAGATACTCAAGTGCAACCAAGAGGCCTACAATTAAATTAAGTAGTCATTTGTTTTCTATTAATTAGGTTTTGTCCAAATCTCTTTTCTAATTTTGTTAGCACCTATATATATTTTCTTGTTTCAGATTCTTAATCTAGTTGATCTGTTGTTGGAAATACTGCTCTTCTGTCTATCCATTGTACATGGATAATTAAAAAATATGTCATCACCCCACTCTTGTTTATTTAGTTGCTAGCTCTTAATGTCTGATCTCTGCTTTATGTGCCTCGCTGTACCTAATGGAGTAAATTAGAGGTCCACTCTTTGAGGACAAATGCCCCATGCCCTGGCAGGTTACCCTGCGAGCGGGAGCAGGGTCACCATGAGCTAGAGGGATCGGTAGGACCCACTCTCCTCTACTGGGCACCACAGGCCCCTGATGCATAGTCCCCGCCCCTTCAGGCTTACGGTCACCAGGGGATCTTTGCCCTGCATTGCCGAGAGCTGCCTGGGATAATTCTTGTGAGCGTAAAGTGCCATCGGATTATTTCATTTGGTCAGAATCTCTCCCTACTCTCAGCCCTACTCCACATGTCTTCCAATAGATCTGCATCATGATTCCACCTGTGAGTTGAACTCGAACCTGGTGTGTGGGCCAGGTAATGTGTAAGGAAACACTTTTTGGAAGAATAATAAATTTTTAAGTAGAATCTTAATAACACTAAAGTAACTTTAGATATGAAATAAAATGCACGTTATGTTTTTATGCAATAAATCCTGAGACTAACAAGATAAAATTAAAGTTCAGATCCTGCAGGAGCCTCAGGGCGTGCAGGATATCTTATGAATATCTGCTGCAGGATGCCCTGGCAAGGTCCATTTATTCAACCTTACCCTTCAGAAATAGAGTAGGTATTTTTCCAGTGGATGAAAAAATATCAGCCTTTGTCTTACCTTCATTTTGAACTGTACAGATGCATTTGCAGAAGGTTGTGCCAGGTGTTTTAAGTCCATTCTGCTTTTTCTCAAAGATGATCAGAATTAGCATTAAGACCTCTGAACACGTTTTCACAACAAGGATCATGTAGTTTCCATATATCAGCACTCACACGCTTTATTCTGTTTGTTTATATGTTTTGTTGGTTTTTTTTAAATGAAACTTCTACAATTTAGGCTCTTTCCAGTTATTTAATGTGTGTCATTGAAAGAAATTACTGTAGAAAGAAACTGCAATTTGTGTTTTTAAAAAAACGGTATCTTGCAAGTCCCACCACTCCCTAACATAAATTCTTGTTAGTCATGCTGATTGCATTTTGGTCTTGGATGTTTGGAAGAAACCAGGGCAATCAGAAATACTAAATGCTAGGCTTATAACAAAAGTGAATAAATGCTTTTAGAGTACTTGTTCAACATAAAACTGTTAAGTTATATTTTACTATTGTGTAATCTACCTGTATTTAAACTTCCTGAAATGAGTGTTTAAAATGCAATTTTTCTGTCCAATAGGAAAGACTGTGAGAAAATTGACCTTGTAAAGTTAGATAATGTGCTCGTTACAGAACTTGAGCCCAATAGGCTTTATCAGAATACAGTAAATGATGAAGAAGAAACTAGAAACAATTTTGCTTGAGTGATTTGAGCTTGTAAGAAAAGAAAGCAGAAAAGATGAGTTCTGTAAGATTGTCTTGAAGCAACATGAAGCAAGATAAAATTTCTGGGTTACAGGCACATAGGGAGATCTCAGGACCTTGAAAAGCTGAAGATGCAGCCTGCATTTGTAATGCAGTATTTATAATTAATGTGAAAATGGTTAGCATCCCCTTTACCTGCCCTCGTTACACCAGTAAAATAAAAATAAATTGTGCATTGCTTAAACTCTTCATTGGCAAGATAAATATTTCTTGGAGCTGTTTAAAGCTCCAATCTAAAAGTATATCATCATGGGATTTAAAGATCAATTGGCAAAACCTGTTCAAATGATCAGTCTAAAAATACCTTATAAATAGAATACCTTGCGGAGGAAGCCAGTAAGAATGAAAATAGTTTATGTTTTATATTAAAGATAATGTATAAGAAGCCATAGATCTCTGGTTAGTGAGCACAGAAGCTAAATCACACTGATTATTTTTATATTGAATATAAGCTGCACCTGTGAGGCCTCTCCTTGATGGCAAGCTCATTGTTTTCATTGCTACAGTAAATCATATTAGAAGACTCCTCCTGCCCATTGGAATAACTTCCAAATAATCTGTTAGTTGCCTATGCTCCCTGTAATCCCAGTTACCAGGACAGAATGCAGAATCTCAAGATTCAGCCCAGTTCAGGGTCATGTATGAAATCTGGCATCTGAATCTACTCTTCTTCAACTGGAACTGCTTTAGCAACAAGACAATGCTTCCTCTGTTCTTACCGGAGTACTTCTCCGTTGTATCCTAGATCAGAAGCCTGGTATGTGCAGATTAGACATTTTAATGTGCACCACATGGTATTACGCAGAATCCTTGTTTCAGAGTACCTTACTTCTACCAAAAGGTGAGAATTTGGCTATAGTTGTGTGTTACTTATACTCCAAATGGAGCTTATTACTAGCCAGCTGCAAAATGGCAATATGTGTTAGTATGCGATGACCATGGGAATTAAACAGTGCAAGTATTTGTCCTGTACATCTATGGTACCTGCAGTATCCAAGTGCTGTTCTCTTATCAGGTCGGAAACTGAAGAAGCCCAGATTACTTCTTTGAATAGAGTGTCTAGCAGAAAATGTGTTATTTCTGAGCTTTGGGATCTGGGGATTTTTTTCTTTTTTTTTTTTTTTTTCCTTTTCTGTCTATTGCTTTCATGCTGGTGTCACTTTAGACCAGTATATCCTCAAAACCCAAGCTAAAAGCCACCAACATAGAGAGTCCTTCCTTTGACTTCAGACATCTGGAAACCTTTGTACTTTTGCAGGTATAACTCAGCAAATCAAGCAGTTCCTCGGAAGTTTTTTGCTCATTAATAAATTCAGGGAAGTAAAAGGGTTGTTCTTGTTTCTCCTGACAGGTCTAGTTTACCAGGTTTTGGGTTTTTTATCTTTTTTTTCTCTCTGTTGCAGGATGCAGAAGAAACTGTTTTGTTTGTCTGTATTATAGGAATGTTGTAGTCTTTAGGCCTGGTTAGTGAATTCTCTCTCAATGGTTCTGGGGAGGAGCTAGGAAAACCTGGGGAGTTTGAAATCCTGAGTCCATGCTGGGCGTTTTTAACTCTGCTCAGGCCAGGGAGGAAGAGTAGAGACTTTCTGCCAAAACAGCTCTGATTTACTATCTGGCCTATTGGCCTGTTAGAAGCTTAGACTGTTGGTTTGCATGTTTGCTTTTCTCTTAAACCTCTTTACCTCCATTTTAGTTGCGAGTTTAGATGAATGTTCAGAGAAATGTTCTTGGTAGGTTATTTCTGGAGTCAAACATAGTTTGGCTGGAATGAGGGATGTAATCTCAGCCTCACCTCACTGATGGAAACAATAGTTATCATTATGATAATCACAACAGCTCTGTGTCTCCACAAGTCCAGGTAATGTGCAATTATATCTCATTTTTCTAGTTAAGGCATAAAAAACCGCTCTGCCTAAAGATTTAATGGTTATTTGTAATTCTCAAGGATAAACTTTATATCTGATCTTTTGAAATTCTGTTTCTGCCTAGTCAGTGTTTTCTTGAATTAATTTTATTGTAATTAATAAGGATGCTCTCTAATCCCTTTTAACCATAGTATTCTTGTTTTGCATATGCTTTTCTGATAGTCTTCAAGCCAGCTTGTATCTTTATCCCACTTCCCGTGCTAGCCAAGCCAAATCATCAGACAGCTGGAGCCATTCACATTGTAATTTTTTTAGGAGATAAAAAATAGCACTATTTCAGTGGCAAAGTGTTCCACAATTTAAATGCAAAAATGCCCTTCTGCTGGGGAGTCAGGTGACTGAAGGCGAGAGACAGCCCAGGAGCCACCCCCACCGGTGCTGAGCGGGGCAGGCCTGAGAGCGGTGGTGGTGTTCTGAGCCTTTGCTTGTTCTTGGGCTCCTCTGTAAAGAAGCTCAAAAAGTGAGGAAATGACCGATCTGCTGCTGTGACCCAGTGCTAGATCAGAGGCTATACAAGAGCTTCTGGTCTTGAGAAAGATTTCTTTAGCTACTTCGGGGTGCATTCTGGGGTCAGGATTTGGGCTCTTGTAGCTTATTTTTGAAGCATCTGCAGAGAATGTGCTCCTCTGTGTTATTCTGAACTTGCTGGCTTTGCTGTCAGACTAATGAGCCTGTCACAGGAGGCTGCATTCCAAATGGTAACAATTATTTGGATGAAATAGTACTAGAAGGTGTAAGAAAAATTCATATCCTATTTTTAATGTAAAAGGGAAAAAATTACCCAGCAAGATACAGCAGCATCTGCTGCCTTCAGGTTATTGCACAATCATAGGCCTCTGGGTTTTGGGGCAGAGAAATGGGCCTCAACACAATTAGGAGGAAGATGCTGTTGGGATCTGAAAACCTGGCACTGGCAAGACCATTTACCTCAGTACTTTGAAGGTGAGACTTTCGAAAGCGTTTTTTTTGGATACATGCCAGCTCATTGAGCATAGAGCACATTCCTGAAATAATACCCATTCTGGTGCTGGGTACAGCCTGGATGACAGCAGTGGTGCTTCCAACCCTTGCTAAATTTGGCTCAAGTTTTGGATGTATGGTACAGTGAAAAACTACAGATTTATTGGCAATTGCTGGCCTGAGAACTTAGATAAAATATGATTGAATGTGTTTTGATTATTAGGATTGCTGGATAGAAGGTAGGAAACTGCAAGTAAATGTGTTTTTTTTGTAAGGAAATTTTAGATTATATTGCCATCTCAACTTATACTGAATAATAAAGGACTTATGGCTGTTTGTCTGTGGTTCCCAAGACCTCCTAGTGACTTTTCAAGAAATGGGTGAAAAGATTCTGTAGTTACCATACTGGTAATTTTAAGGACCTTTTACAATATTTTGTTACTGTTTTTTAGAGCTATTAGAATTTTTTAGAGCAAAAGAATTAACTGAAAAGCGATGTCTCTGGTTAAGAGGCGAAAAACATAGTATAATGAAATCTAAAAGGTTCAGTGGTCAGAACAATGAAAGCACATTTGAAAGTCTCTGATATTTCTTTGCCAGAAAAATTCACTCTAAGAACAATATATGTTGGTCTTTTATCATAGGTAACCTGACTTACATGAGTCCAGAGGCATCATATAGACTAGTATTTAGAAAGGGCATCGCGTTTGGGGCAGCTGGAGGAACTATCCGAGCAACACACACATGCAAATGGCTGTAGCAGACCAAAGAACGGGGGTGGGAGTGAACCGACTTTACCAGGTAAAGAAAAGTGAGTATAAATGGTAAGGGAGCAAACCCTCAGAACACATAAAAAGGAATGAGGCTGCTGTTTGGGATGGAAACCACAGCAACCATCTTACAGGCAGTCTCAGTAACAGCAGTTTCCAGCAGTCCTTATCAGGACCATAGCAATTGTTCAGACAGCTTCAGCAGAGCGGTTGATTTCCAGAGCGTTGCCATCAAAGAAATCCTTGAGTTGGTTTTACAGACAAAAAGAAAGTGAAGGGGTAGCTAAGTCTTCAGTCCAGCAAGTTCTGAGACTCATTTGCAATCAGCTCCTCTGCTAAATGGACATTGACACTCCTCGTCCTCTCTAATACTCAGGAATCTCTGCTTTCTGCAAATTTATATTTTGAAAGTGAACAGCAGTCTGAGTGTGGGCCACTACAGTCAGTGATTAATGCTCACCTGGTCATGATAAGCCTTTCTGCTTATGAACTCCTAGTTTGCATGCGAGTTTTATTTGTAAGCTTTTCTCAGCATCCTTGAGGACTAAAAACTGGGAAGGAAAGAAGGAAAGAACAGAATTTCTCAAGTAATTATATCAGTTTGGGTACCAGTTCTTCAACAACTGCCCCAAATGTGGAGAACTTCAGATAAAGGTTATGCAACAGAGATGACATGTTCTGGGAAATGAATTGCAATGAGAGAAATAAATATGGCATAATAAAGATGGCCTACTTGGAGTTGTATTAGCCTCAACGTATGCAAATTCATTTCCAAGCACCAGACAGTGTTTATTTTAGGTCAAAGCACAATTAAAAGGAAAGAAAATTAAGGTCTTTAAGCAAATGTGAAGTTTTAACTGCAGTTAATCAGTTCCGACAGCAGATACTGCCCTCTTTCTCTGCACATAGGAAGAGTTCTTACAAAGATATCCACCCATACCACCAAATACTGGCAAGTATCACTGACAGCGTAATAAGTAGACTGTCCTTTTATTTGTTAAAGCTGTTCTTGCATTTCAAGCTTAACTTTATTTTTATGATGTCAACTTGGAAACCAGGTTTCAAAACTCTGCTGCCAAATTTTAAACATTTTTGCAGGCAGCAGCCTTAAAAAAGAGTTACTTATAAGGAGAGGATAAATTTGGGAGCTCCTTTTATTTGTCACAACTTCTTCAGTAAGCAGGAAGATCTCCTGTGAACATTAAGTCTTCTGTGGGGCCGTGGTGGGGTTTCAGGGGGCTTGGGGGAGTGCGGTGCTTGCAGGACAACTGGGGCTCTGAAATACCTGGCAGGAGGTGAAATGTCTTGTGAAGGCAACATGCTCACCCGACTTGTGTGGTGCCTGCAAGAGGGTCCAGTCCCGTGTCCGACCTCAGTTGTGGTGCAGCGCATGTCTGGTGGTGTCTGATGGGGAGATGGGAGGGCCTGAAGCCATGGTCAGGGGCTGCTGAGCTGCTTGTCAGCTGCCTACAGAGACCTGAGAGTGGCGGAAGGGAGGGATGTGGAGACTTGGTGTGCCAGACATAGCCAGGGAAGGGGTTTTGATCACATATCTTTGTCTCCCTGCTTTTGGGAGTAGGGGTTGATGGAATCCTCATTTCTGTACACAGCCTAGCATTACAGCATGCAGCTCCACTCTTCTTAGTGCTTCTTGCCATGTTTTATTAAAACAGCAAGTGGGAAGGGAGCTCTTCTGACAAAAAGGAAAAGCATTTTAACATTGGAGAATACATTGAATACATTGCCCTTTCATTAAACAGGCAGTGAATTCATTCTGTTTTATTGATGCAAAGGGCCATGCTTTTATTAAAAGAATAAGGCATTGTATGCATGGGAAGCAGTTCATGTTTGGGAAGTTTTGCTTTTATGAAACTTTAATTGCTTTTTGAATGAAAAGCTTTATACAGGAAATAGAAGGACTCAAAATAAACAGGCCTGTGCAAGGCTGAGACATTAATGGTCAGCCAAGGGAGGGCAGGATGAATTTGGCAACAAGCATTGAACACTGTATACTGAGAGTGACGTGCACGTACGCACCATCGTTGCGGTTACAGCCTGACTTTCTGCCTGTGATTCTTTCTTCTAGAGTCAGTTGTCAAAGGGGAAATTTATTTTGTTGTGAAGGGGTTGAAAATTATGTTCCATAACGTGGTTGAGCTGGGAAACATCCTCACGGGTAGATTTGCCTGTAAGCATTATTGATAACTTGCCTGGGAAGTGGTTCTGTCAGAGGCTTCTATGACCTATGGGATCATATGTGGTCCATGATCTGTAACTCGCTGTGACATGATCTCCCAAAAAAGCAGTTTCTCTGCAACCTCCATGCGGTGCTATTGTATTCTGTGGCCTATTGTAGTACCCTCCCAAGCTGGTGCTCACCCCCGCAAGATTTGGGATTTTCTGTGTCTCTAGTTGTTAGCCTTGCCTTTTCTTACTGATACTCAAAAAGTTCTTTAATCCTCATCCATCTTCAGCATCCAGACAGTACCTCTTACACTAGCAAACGAAGTTTAGCTGGGTGTAAATCTTTGACCAGAATGTCTTTGGGAGCAGAAATCTTCAGGTACAACGATTGTGGGAGTTAAAGAAAACTATCAGGTGGTTTCTGTGATTTATTCAGGCTTCTTGGCAGCAGTTGGAAAATATATTTTCTTGCAAGTTTGTAGAAGGTTTTGAGAGATGTTGAGGATTATGCCTGCAGGGTCTACTTGTGCTCAGGAAATACCAGCATGCGTTGGAGTCCATAAAGTGCATCTGGAAGAGTCTTGGCTCTTCTCCTGTAGGGTTTAAAATCACCCCTCTTGGGTTAAAAAACAGTGTTTAAAACTGTGCAGAAATGCTGTGTGAACATCCCAGCTGGGAAGAGATATAGCAGAGTCTTGAGATAGGATGTTCCCATTATCACCTTCCCATGTGTCCATTTCAGTCACAGCTTCATCTACAGACTTGGAGGGAGAGTGGTAAGTTGCTTTGGGGTCAGTCCTGTGCCCAGGTAACCTCAGCCGCAGTGTGTCTGTTGCTTTGATGGAGCGGAATTGCGTCTTAGTTGGCTGTGCCGACTTACTGTGCACATGTATCTAGTTGCTGTGAAGCTGAATTGCTTGAGAGACCTTTTGCTGTGAATAAGCAGTTTACCTGCTCCCTTAATGATGAGTTTCTTTGATGTCAGATCTATCAGCAAAACATTTCACTGACCAGACTGTTTATCCTTACATGATGCTTCTATAGAGATGTTGCTTGTAGCAGTGCCAATGCCAGAAACCTACCAAGAAGTTAACTCTTTGGACCTACCACAGATATTCAAGGATTTCAGCAAAAGGTTAGTATTTAACTAGGAGGCAGGAAGTGTGTGCGAGGTCTTAATTCCACAGAAATCCACATGGCATTTTTGGGGTTTTTATGTGACCCTAGTACCTGTGTGGAGGCATATCAGGACTTGGTACTTGGTTAACACTTTAACCAGGCAAACCAGTGTGGTATTACAACAGTAACTCCATTTCAGATTTCTTTACTTGCACTGCATCTGTGGCTCCATTACTAAGGATCACCCTCTTTTGCCTTCCATTTTTTGCTTTGTTTTGTCTCTTTGGGTTTCTTTTTTTCTGTTTTAAGCCATTTAAAAACTATTTATATATCCACTGTTTTTACAGAATACCGTGAGCCTGAAACAGTCAGCTTTTCTTTGGAATGAGACTTCTGGCCTCATAACAATAAAACTGGGCAAATGAAAGTTATCCTACCCGAACAGAAACCAAGGAGAACTACAGATTGTTTTCAAAGTTTTGTTTGTTTTACAGCAGGAAAAAAAGTTCTTCCCTTTTAGAGATTCTGTTTATTATTAGGATAATAAGGGCTTATTTTCAAATTTGTATACAGTTTTTTGTCACACATTCAGGTCCATTTTTGCAAACAGATATTTGGTACTTATTACTTAGACAAATAGACATCTTATTAAGACTTGGGGTGACTGCCTGTCCTCTGGAGAGTAATACAAAATGTGAGGAACATCTGAAATAAGAACAGGGGAAACGGGTGCCACTAACACTTCACAGAAGATAGCTGAGGGGCTAAGAGAGTGGCTATGAAAAACACATGCTTTGCATTGCCTGATTGCATGAGTTTGGAATAAAAACACTGCAGAGCTTTTATATGGATTGATGTTGCCATTTGCTGTAATTTCTAGCACTGCTTTCATCAAATTAATAGCTGGAGCTTTTCCTAACATTCTCCTTCAGGAAAAAAAAATCAACAGCCACTCTTATCTCAGTGTTTGCATGAAGCTGCTTGGGAAAAAGAATGCCTTGTATTCAAAGAGCAAGGAAGGTGACTAGAGGGAGCAGAGGCAACCTGGAGGCAAATGTTACAGGCTCAGTTAGTCCATGAGTGACATGAGTTTGGCAGTCTGAATTGACTGCTCTGTTTTCAAGTACCTAAGGCCACCCCATGGCTTTATGCAACTGTCAGGTCTGTTCTGCAGTTTGAATCTAAGCAAGGGGCAGTGCAAGATGGAAGAGGTGGACAGGCGGTTTTATGTGTGGGTGGTCTGCACAGAGCACCTGTGTGCACAGTGGTGAGTCATGGGGACAGATTGCAAAGGGGAAGTTCAAATTCTGGGTGATGCTTAAATCACTGTTTATAAATAACAGAGTTCAGAGGCTCCAGTTCAGCCATGAAGAATGAGTTACAGTAACCCAGATGTGATTATATGAAAACACAAATACTGGATTGTTACTGAGGCTTGGATCTTTCTTCTTTTAGACCATCACACGCTTTTCTGGACTTTGTGAAAAGCACTCGAGGGAGATCTGACACAAGAGAATGTGTCTCATGAGCACTGACTGAGTCGGGGTCAAGAGTAAAATTTATCAGTGTATAGAGGGGTGGAAACAAAAGGATATAGTGGCTGATAAAGCAGCTGGCTGCTGTTATAAATGAGACTTCATAAAAAGCTATAAAACCAATTACCCATTCTCCAAACACAGAGCACAAGCATAGGATAGACTATTACTCCAGATTGTGCTCTTGCTACAGCAACATAAAAGTGAGTAACAACCCAGAGAGGCAGACTGCTGTTAACATACAGGGCTGGAAGTCCACCATGGCCAGTGAATTGTTCTGCATTTACAGCTGTGGGGTAGGGCCAGTATTCTTGACTCCTAGGGCTGGGGCCAGGTCCTGCTCAATGGACTAACAGCAAACCTCCATTGCTGCCGTTCTCTCCATGGTATAGATAGGCTGTAAGTCTTTCCTTATGGTAACCCATGCCTGGAGTGAGTTGGAGGAGTCTGAGAGGTACCCCAGGCTTTGCTAAAGCTGCTGTCTAATGTATTATAACTCAGAGCTCTTGAGCTGGAGAATAATGTGTTTCAGCCAAGGTTACCTTGTCTAAATCTTCTGCCTCCCTCACTGCTTGCCCTCTCCTCCATCCAGACACATAGTCACGTCCACGGCTGAATGCTGCAAAGAGAGGAGGGAGATGGTGTGTAGTACAAGCAAGTGCCCCTTCTGATGCAGTGACTCCCTGGGAGTTTTAAGTCTCTCCTTTCTGCTCAGAGTCCTGACCGCCCGCAGTCCCACAGCTGGAACTGCTGGGCTTGCAGATCTGTGACTTCAGCACCTGCCCAGCTCATATACTCACAGAGAAACATCAAAATTGCAGGTGATGCTGGCTGACCTAGATCCATTGCACTGTCTTTATTCTCAGCAGGGAACACTTTCATTCATAATATGTTTATTCCAGGAGCCTATTTCTCCTGTCTAGTGGCTCTTTGATGCAGCTGGGACATCACGTTAAGATTTCAGAAGAATAAAGGATCAATCCCTAGCACCATAGGCTTGCAGCCCCCAGGGCTCTGCAGAAGTCTAGGAGTATAATTGTGAACAAGTTTTACTTGGCAACCGAAGTTTGCCTCATGCAAGTGACTAAAACATAAAAAGATATATTCTTTATTAAGTGAAATTTTTTATTAGACGAGGTTTGCTACACTCAGTAAAGAGAAGACAACAATAAAGCGTGAAACAAGGGGGTGAAGAGCCGAATTCAGTGAGTATATAAGCTGTTGATGAGTACTGTACAAACCTGAGCCTGTCTCCTATTAAAGTGTGGATATACTGCTTCGTTTCCTAGCAGACAGTGTGACCTGAACCTTGTTGAAATGTCAGTCATCCTTGAAAACTGAAAATGGTTTACACGCGTTTTGGTTTTAGATGGAGATATCATTGTGTGTCCACACTTGGACTCTTCCTGTATAAATCCAAATGCTTACAAGTAATTCAGGATAGGCACAGGACCTGCATTAAGGAGGGGGCGGGTGGTATGAAAAAGTGGGACCACACAAACTGCTGCAGATTGCATAGCGTCCATATGAAGATGACAACAAAACTCTGTTTAGGTTGAGGATTACCATATGTTTGGAGGTTGTTATTCATTGTGCTAAGTCAATTCAGGATAAGGCTAAGCTTAGGGTTAGTTTCCAGAAAAGCAGGAGCTGCAGAACTAGTTTAATTCCTGAATATTGCAATGTTACCCAATTTAAAATTAAGCTCCACCCCAAAGAGCATGGTATATTATCTCTTCTATGGATTCTGACACCACACAGTATTCTAAGTCAAACAAAATTAGGTTTCAGGTTGTGGTCAGGAAAACCAGGTGTTGAAGAACTTGGTTCTTGTATACTGCAAGGATGAAGGTCTGTACCGTCTGGCATGGATGACTGGCCATTCTTTTCTGTGTTAAATGCAAGCACAGTAATTAAAACTGGGATTAGGACTGGGAATAGTGTGTTATACAGAAAATGGGAATTGACTATATCAGTTACAGACAATCTGATATTCTTTGGGATATCTGAGAAGCTGAGACTTAGCTGGTGAGATTTGGAAGCCCATTCAGAGAGGTGTTTTGGGGCTGGGCTCTCTGGACTCATGGCTGCAGACAATGTGGTCTGTACTGTGTCGGCAAGGAACATGGCAGATCCTTAACCCTAAATTAAACAAATTTTTCGACTTTAGGTATCACCGTTCCATTTTCAGTTGCAGCAAATGTATTGACGTTGTATCTCAGTAGTGCTGACCAGGACGTGATGTTAGCTTTATGCACTGGTAGTTTCATTATTCATTGGGAAATTAATAACCTCTATGCCAGAATTAGGCACTCAGCAAAATGTATGGCTGAAAATAACAGGAGCCACCAAATGTTGAGAGTTGAATTTGACTGTCTCCTCCTATGGCACTGGATGAGGACTAAGGAAGAGATATGGCTCCTGGCTCTGTCCCCAAGACAGTGTGATTTCAGGCAGGTTGGTTTGCATTGTTTTGTTACAAGGTTCCTGTCTGTGTAAAATGGATTAATGCAACACCTGGCTAGAAAGTTCAGTAGAAAAAGCAGAAAGACCTTTTTAGAAGCATGAGTCACTGGTGTATATACACACTTTTCCTCCAGAAATGAGTTTCTGGGAAGCCTTCTCAAGTGTTCTGAAAGAATAATATCTGATGACTTTTGTTATATACCTGCTTTGTTTTCAACTTTACATTCTTAGCTGGTCTGGTTTCATTTTTGTGAATATACCAAATGTTTAAGATGTAGTTTTATGTAGCATGTTTCCTTGCTGTGTGGGGATTAGTCTCAATGGATATATTCTGGTGAAGGGAATCAATGCTTTTCACTAGGAAATGAGAAACATATTTTGTCACAGATATTCTGTCTCTTTTTTTAAAGAAAATTTCCAACACACTTTTTGTCAAGCAGAAGAAGAGCGCCTTATTGCTCTAGTATGTAACTTTTATTTCAATAGCTACTCTAATTTACACCAGATGAACATGTGACCTATAATAAATTTCAGTTGTATTACTAATGGTGGACGATATAAAATCTATAAAGGATTACATCTAAACAGCATTATGCAAAGGAACTATGAATAATAGAAAAGGGCAAATAAAAATAAAGTTAACCCATTCCTTTCCTTTTTACTCATATTTCAGTGTTTCTAAGTGAGGAAGTCTCTTTAAATCTATTTGTTGAACATCAGTTGGAGGAAGGTAATTTGGGTTCTAAATATTGATGCTCAGAATTTCAGCCATATGCATATGGTTTATGCTATTAGTCCTTGCTTTATAACTGTTGCAGAAGTTTTTAAACTGAATAAAGGAGCAGTGGTTTCTAAAAAAAGATTTCCTGGTGAGAAGGAAGCATTTTTAATTTCTACCCTTTGCACATATATTAAAATATATTTTGTTACCATGCTGTGGGTTGGTTTGTTGGTTTTTTTTTTTAATGTTACATTTCCATGTAATCTGTTGGAGATCCACCACATTTTAATGAGTGAGTGAGTAGAGGTGCAGAGGAACAGAGAGGGAGAAGGTTCTCAGTGGTTGAGAATTACTTAGTTAAAAGCTTCCTGCTCTCCAGGTTTGTTATTTGGAATTATCAGTGATATCTTATAATCACATATCACTTAGCAAGAACAAAACCAGGAGGATTTCTTAAACTACAGAACACAATAACTGTAATTCTTTTTACCCTTTGTTAACATGTATCTCTAGAATGATTTATCTGCTTACCTCCTTTGTAAAGCCAACAATTTTGTTGAAAAGCTACTCTGACAAATGCAAGTGTGCATATTCCAGAAGCATTTTCTCAGTGTTTCTTTATTGCATCTGACCTTTAGTATTAATTTTTGTTCATTCAGAATTTCCATTATATTTATCTGAACATACCAGGTTCAGGAACTTAAAAAATAAGTGTTTACTTTGATTTTCATCAGCGGTCTGATTGGCAAATCTTATTTCACAGAAGGATTGCTTGTGTAGGAACAATTATGCTTGGAGTAGACTCATCAGGAAATAATACGTATATTTTAAATATCAGTAAGGGGAAGACATGTAGTCATTGGATGTTTGGATCTGAGATTTTTTGCTAGTTACTAGAAAATCACCTGTATATGTAAATTATGTTGCTGTCTCTCTTTTCAGCCTAGTTTAAGAATTTGTCCCTCCTCCTTTTATGTTTTTCATGCTTCAAAGAAGCTATTTAAAAAAAAAAAAAGCCAGTACATGGTTACTTTGATTTTTCATAATGCAGGCAAGGAGCCCATGTGTATTTCCTAACTGGCCTCATAAATATCTCTGGTATACTCCAGGGTCTACAGTGGTATGGATGATTATGAAATGATGATGATGCTTCATCAGTGTCATTCAAATTATGCACTAGAGACACGATACTACACAGCCCACAGCTGAATCATTAGCCCAGTTTCCATATAGTTCTACTATATAGTTCTACTTTCTACACTATTAGCAGACTTTGACTCAGTTCTCTCCTGTGCAATAGATGTACTCTGTGACCTTGGTTGAAAGGTGGGCTGTGTTTTTATCAAAGCAATCCCTTATTTTTGCATGTCCAAATTATCACAGCAAATTCATTTTGTTCTCCTTAATTTTTTAGAAATGCTGATAACCTGTAGCTCCCAATGATTTAGTGGGACTTGTGTGTAATTGGTGCTTCTGTAAGATGAGGTCTGTTAGCTCCAGCTGGACTCTTGAACACAGGAAACACAGGAGCACTACAAAAAGCCAGTTTGGAAATGGTGGTCCTCAGTACTCAGTGCCTTGCTTCCCAAAAACCAAAGTTGGGATAATAATTCCTTTGAGAGTGCTTTCAGAGCTGTGAGAGAAAAATGCTGTCGTGAGTGTTGTTTGTTACTGAAGCATCATGAGTGATTGTGTGCCCAAAATGCTATTGTAACTGATACATCATTACCGAGGTTCAGTTACCAGATCTCAGCTGTGTTCCTTCTCCATACTGTCTTTGGAATCATACCTTATTGGAGTGAAGTGGTTCATGGCAAACTTCTTTAGTTTGATAGAAACAACACTTTCATCTCTCTTGTAGAATTTAACAAGTATCGGTGAGAGGGAAATGGGTTCAGAACCAAGAACTTCAGTACCGTATTTCCAGTACACAGTGCTGTAAAACGCCATGCAGGGTCTCCTGGGTGGAAGCTCCCTTCTGAAAGGGTGTGCAGCTCATCGAAAGTGCAGGCCCTGACAGCTAGCTTAAGGTCCAACACTGCTGCATTATTTGTGCCCTTAATTGTGTTCATAAAATGCTTAACTGTTTTCCTTCTGACAACAAGAAACAGCTATGTGAGCATTATTTTTAGAGATCACAATTTAGAAGTGGAGTAGTAGATTTTTCAAAAGCACACACAGGTTAGGATTCCTCCTCCCGCTGCGATGTGGGGAGAATTCACTTTGTAATTTCCACCTCTCTCATCAAACCCAGGCACTTACTGGGGTAGTTCAGAAATTATACTTAAAGGCCTTCATGAAGAAGGGCTGAGTTTTAATTGAATTTTTGCTATAATCCACAACTAGGGAATAGTGGCATAATTAGCCTAGTTTGACACAAAGATATTTCTGTATATGCACCTGAATGAGTCTCAGGCATGGGGAATAATCTACTAGTATTCCTGTCAGAAAAGAATACTGTGGTTTTTTTTTTTTTTTAAAAAAAAGGAAAAGAAGCAGCCAACAGTTAGGCTTCTTTCCTTCCAGCCCCTGAGACAATGGTGATTTTCACTGCATTTCAACAGAAAAGCAAAGAATGCAGTGCTGTGGATCTTGAATAGATAGTAAAATGGAAAGTTCAAGCACTCCTTGCGTCCGTCCAATACACCTTCAGTGCATCTTGCTGAAATCCGGCAAACATGTAGTCCACCCTGATTCCCATTACCTGACACGGGGTTACTGTAAACTGTAACTTCAACTATACGAAATTCCAAATTAGCAAGCCTGGTGTCTAGAAGAACTATGAGACCTGATTCTTCGGCTGATGTCAATTGTTGTCAAATAACTTCTTCACATTAGCTGAAAATGTGCACCAGTATATCTACAGTTTCAGTCAGTGGCTGTCTTTTAGTGTGGATCAGCAATTGCAAAGCTGTAGTTGATCCTCTGTAAGGGCAGAGGATGTTTTGGGAGACTTCAAGTCCCTCAAACCCAGCAGGTTCTATGCTACATTGCTTTCAACATCTTGACATAAATGCCGTTGTTTTTAGCAGAGCAGGATCAGAACATGTCTGAAGACAGCATTTTTCATTCATGTCGTAGATGTATTTGTCTCATGGGTTTAACCATAACACCCATAGGAGTTTCATCCTATGTGTGGATTATGCAGTGTGTCCTGCCAGCATAGAATCAGCTGTGTGGGATTATTGACAAAGATGATAATCTTGGTAAAGGAAGTAAAGTCGAGCACTTGTGTGGATAAACAGAACAGCTGTATAGCTAGGAGTGATAAACCCCTTCCAAAAAACAAGGACCTTATTTATGAAAAGTAATTTTCTGCCTGACCACACTAAATACAATAGCATTAGAGACCTTAGGAATGGAGGATATAACTAAATTAGATTTAGTTTTATACAAACTAAAATCTTGACTTTTCTGCACCCTGGTCTCAAGAAATCTGTGGCGGAACATGGGACTGAATTTGTCTATGCAGTTCGTAACTCCTTCATCAGCAAGTGCATGGGCTTTCCCTGTGCCCATTTCTCATGAGCTGCTTAACCTCTTTGCCCCACTCAGGCTCCCTTTGGTCAAAAGCAACTGAGAACACCACAGAGGGGCTAAGCCGATCAGCCATAAAATCAGGGGTTTATGTTTCCCAGTCCTTTATCCTACATTAAACACAGGTTGGCCAGGGAGAATTTAGTTCTTGTGTCTTAGTCATTAGACTCTCACTCGGGAGTTTGTCTTCCATGTTTATACAGAGCCACTGGATTGTGCAAGTTGGTTCTCATTCATCCATATGGAAAATGGAATTTTCTGGTTTGGTTTTTTTTTTGGTCATTGCTTGTGGCTTTTCAGCTTTTTATATGAAATACGTATTTTGATGAAGAGGTGACTTGTACAACACAGCAGTTCTTCTGGACCATCTTACTGGTGCAATTCAGGAGTAACCCTGGTAAGAATTAAGACATTTTTCCTGTGTAACTTGAGCACAGAAGAATTGCTGGTGCAGGAGAAAATGACAGGGAGGTTTCCAGGAAGCTTCTGTTGGCTTTGCAGGAGGTTAACGGCTGAAGGAAAGCAAGTCTGAGGCTGGCTATGGGCTTTTCTGCAATGGTTTCAGCCTGTTCTTGCCAGCACACTTCACAGTGTATGAGTAAGAAAACCCCTGGGGTTGGCTCTCTGGGTTGTCAAGGTCCTCAGAGAATAACACATGTCAAGATAGGCCCAGCTTTACAACCCAGGGGACAAAGAGTTTTATACAACAGGGCCACTATTTCTGAACTCTGTGCAATGCTGATGACAGCTAGTGTCAGATCAGCAAATGTGTGCAGACTCCTGGGGAGCTTGAGGTGATGTGGAAAGGGAGAAAGACTTGTAGGGAATAACTTTGCAGAATGATTTGGAAGCAAATATTTGGTAGGTCGGTAGCAAATAAATTTAATTTTCCCTAGAGAAATAAATGAGTCATCTTGAAATTTGCCCCTTTTTGTAATGAAGTCAAAACCTTTATTCTGTATAGTTTTGTCTCTCCTGTTTGAAATACACACAGAAGTAGAGAAAGTCCTGCAAAATTTAGATAATTAAAATATCTGTTAAAAATGCCAGTGATGCACACCAATGGAAAGCAGTAACACAACTAGGGAATGTCTAACTGAATTAGTATTTTGAGTTTGGTATTGAACATATTGTCTGAGTACTAGGGAAGTGATCGATAGAGAAGTATCTTAGACTGACAGGCTGATTTTTATATTGTTGATTGCTGCTCTTGCCCCTCAGCTGATATTGTATTCCTTGAATGTTTCTAGAACAACTGGGGAAAATAAAAAATACATTAACTCCTCCATTGTTTCCAATTGATTTAATTGATTTTTGAACTGGACCTCCACTGGAAAGCAAGCCTTACTATTTAAAATGTGAAGTATTGCCATGAAGGTAAATATATATATATGGAGGAATGTGGGTTTTTGCTCTCTGGTCACGGAGGTGAGATGTACTACAAAAGAATCTCTATTCAAAAAATCACAGTATTTTGAAAATTAATTATTCTGAGGGACCTCTGAACAACGCTCCCTCTCTGAGCAACACTTGTGAACGCATATGACACAATGGGTGGATCCCCTAAATCAGTATTTCCTGTTGAGAAGTCTTTTGTTGCTGATGACATTGAGATAGTGTATCATGCTGAGTTACGGTAACAATTAAGAGGTTGTATTACTGAAGCATGTTTTCTTCACACAGTCCCCTTGGATCATAGCATTTTTAAGTCTTTCAGCTTCTGTATCCCAGTAGACTTTGATCTTAGGGAAGGGATTTAGTGTGATAAATTTAGCAAAGAATGCTGGAAGACTTCTGAACAGCAAGTAATGAGTTTAACCAGGATCTTGTGTAATTTGAAGGATTTATTCTGCCTACAGGACCTCAGGCCACAAAATCTTTTATTTTCCAGTTTATGGCCCCCTGTCACTTACTGTCTTAAGTCCAGATGTGATGGTCTGCCCCTTATAATTGGATTCCTTATGAAAGTGAAGCTTTTCTTTCCCTACCCCAGGAGTTACTTCCGCCAAGTGTGTAACCAAAGGGCTGGCTGGGCTGCTGAAGTGACTCTAGCATGGACATAAAAGGCTGTGATAACATGGGGGATGTTTTGGGGTTTTTTCTTTTTTTTCTGGTGGGTGAACAGAAGAGAGGAAATAAAGCCAATGGGGAATTTCAGATGGCTCATCCTTAGGAGTTTTGTCCTGGTTTCAGCTGGGAAATCTAGTAGCTGGTACAGTTCCTAGTAGCTGGTACAGTGCTGTGTTTTGGATTTAGTGTGAGAATAATGTTGATAACACACTGATGTTTTAGTTGATGCTAAGTAGTGCTTACCCTAAGTCAAGGATTTTTCAGTTCCCATGCTCTGGCACAAGAAGCTGGGAGGGACCATGGCCAGGAGAGCTGACCCGAACTAGCCAAAGGGCTATTCCATACCATAGGGCGTCGTGCTCAGTACAGAAATGGGGGAGTTGGCTGGGGGGCAGATTGCTGCTGGGGCATTGGTCAGTGGCAGTGAGCAGTGAGCAATTGCATCGTGCATCACTTGTCTTTCCTTGGGTTTTATTTCTTTCTCTCTCTTTATCTTCCTTTTTATTCCAATTTTTATTATTGTATTGTATTTTATTTCAATTATTAAGGTGTTCTAATCTCAACCCACAAGTTTTACTTTTTTTTCCTGGTTCTCCTCCCATCCCATGGTGCGGGTGGTGGTGGGAGTAGCAGCCAGGTGGCTGTGTGGTGCTTGGTTGACAACTGGGGTTAAACCATGACAAGATTTGAAAAAAAAAAAAACTTTAAAAAGTCTCTGCCATTTGGTGTAGTCTGACAGCAAAAACATTGACCTTCAGAAGTAGCTTTGACAGGGGAATAAAAGTCATGCCTGGAAGGCTTAGCACTCCCCAGAGAAGACAGTAAGCTTTCCCAGGGATGGGGAAGACAGTGCTCATTCAATGGCTGCCTGGAAAATGCTTTTGGAAGACAACATCTGGGCTCACTCATTTGGGACTGACTTGAGCCTGTTTACTTTTATCAGCAAAGAACCCACAAATCTAAACCTTGTTCCTCAGCCCCTGGATGCACTGTGATGTGAGCCAGCACAAGTGCCTGAAAATGCTTTTCCAAAGAACTGGAGTTTGGGAGATGAAGGTGCAGAGACCACAAGCGTGCAGGGCAACATGCTTCAGCTGCTTTGGGAAGACCACCACAGGGATGAGGTAGGGATGATGATATAGCTGGCAGCCTCCAGTGTGCCGTAAATTTTCAAATAAAGACAGGAGAGCTGGCAGGAATTCCAAGTGGAAAATGATAGATGTATTCATGCAACACACTTGCTGTGCAACAGCCCGGTGCCCTGGGGAGCTCTGGTCTAGGCAGTGTATCTCCCCACATGAACTAGCATTCAAAGAGGCAGAACTGCATCTGCAGAATTTCTTTCTAACTTTGACTAAATCCTGAACTCTCCCTTTTATTTCCCTGAAATCCAAGTGGATATGTCTCAGTTTACCTAAAATATGTTGTGTTGTCAGAAGAAAGTTTCTGTTCTCTGGAGTATTTTTCTGTGTCATGTAGGCTTGTGTCATTTGAGCTCATTAGTTATACTCTTGAGGAGGAAATATCATTGTATCGGTAAACATAGTTGGCTCCTATTGTTTCAGATTAATATACACAGAAAAGTCTATTTTTGTTTAATGGCCTGATTGATTTTATTTTTTTCCCCCAAAGGAACTAGTTCTTTCCTTTATGGGAAAGCCTGTATAATTAGCAGGGTTCCATAGAAATTGATGTAATGATCTCTGAAGTGTAATAGAAAATCATAAGCTTACTATGGGGTTTTTAACTGTATGACAGCAAAGATACAGTGAGAGCTGCAATGGGGGTTGCATTCTCCTATAACCCACCCTGTTCTATCTGTGCCTGTTCCTTTCAGAGCAGGAGAGGAGAGGACAGACCTCTCCAGATGCTCAGCTGACAACTTTGCTGTTTCCTTCACCCACTTTCTCCTAGTGCTTTTGTGAGAGAGAGGCTATTGCTTGTAGTAGATGACAACACTGACCCATTTTATACCATCAGATTTCACCTGGAGCTTTGAAGGAGACTTTTACTATTTCGAATCACCCTGTCTAAAGCTGACTAAAGGAAGTACTGTGCATGCTCAGCTTCAACAAAGATTGTCCTTAAATGGCAGCTATAAATAATCTTTTTCCTCTGGTTAGTTTGTATACGATGGGTCTGAGCAGATCTGTGGCTAGAACAGGTCTGTAGCCAAGGATGGGGACCTGTCTGGGGAGGAGGTAATTTTTTCCTCCTCTGGGGATAGCTCCATGGTTGCCCAGACCTCTGTATCTTTTGAACAGTTAAATTTTGTGAGATTTGGAATCTTTTCATTTCCCAGAATTTCCATAGCAACTTGAGTCCAACCGTTTTTTGCCAACAGTGAGGTGTTCCCATTAACCTGTATGTTGTGTCCCTTTGAATTCTTTGGCCTGTTTGCAGACAGTTAATACTGTCTAACAGGACATAGCTTTGGCAGAGATGAGGTGTTTAGCTGTCCTGTAAGTCAGCACCTTTCTGAATGTCTACTTGTAGCCCTGATTTATATACCGAAGATCCACAAACAGTCTTTTGTTGTAGATTTTTACCTCTGAGAGATGCTTTCAGGGTGAATTCTTTAAAAGCAGCCCACGATCTTTCATCTGTGTTCTCTATTCTTCATGCAAATTGCAGCCATCTCACATACTTATAAAATCTTTCTGTTGCCAGGGCAGGGTGGAGAGGATTGAGACTTCTTGATTTAATAACTCCCTTCACTAGGGAATAAATATATTTGCCAGTTACTATACTATCACTAAAAGAGCAATTTTGCTCTTCAACACTTTTGAAAACAAAAATATCTTTATTCTGAAATGTGATTGTACCACAGCCATAGTGTGTCTTAGATTGTGCAGCTATTGCAAATGAAGATGTGACCGGGATGTGGGAAATACCCACTTAGCTGATGTTGTGGTTTAACCCCAGCCAGGAGCCAAGCACCATGCAGCTGCTCGCTCACTCTTCCGCCTTCCCAGTGGGAGGGGGAGGAGAATTGCAAAAAAAGTAAAACTCGCAGGTTGAGTTAAGAATAGTTTAATAACTGAAATATAATAATAATATAATAATAATAGTAATTAAAAGCAATATAATAAAAAGAGAGATAAATAAAACCCAAGGAAAGACTAGCAATGAACGATGCAATTGCTCACCACCTGCTGACCGATGCCCCAGCAGCAATCTGCCCCCCAGCCAACTCCCCCATTTCTGTACTGAGCACGACGCCCTATGGTATGGAATAGCCCTTTGGCTAGTTCGGGTCAGCTCTCCTGGCCATGCTCCCTCCCAGCTTCTTGTGTCCCTGCCTGCTGGCAGAGCATGGGAACTGAAAAATCCTTGACTTAGGATAAGTGCTACTTAACACACTGATGTTTTAGTTGTTGCTATCAACGTTATTCTTGCACTAAATCAAAACACAGCACTTTACCAGCTACTAGGAAAAAAATTAACTCTATCCCAGGTGAAACCAGGACAGCTGACCAGTGTTTTGGTTGATAACCATCATGAAATACCTTAATCAGATAATATGGTGTCCCATTTTGGATCTCTGGAGGAGCACATTACAGCACTATTCATGAACTCTTCAACTAGTAGCATAGTTGATGGTATTTAATTGATTGATTGTAGGTATATCGTAGGTACTACTGTATGTTCAGCTGGTAAGGGAACAGCTAATCATGCATTTCCCTGGTAAAGCTCTAATCTGGCCAGATGTTGACTATAAAGCATGGCTTTTCAGACCGCTGTGGATGAATAGCTCTAATTCACTTAGATAAATAAGTAAAAAAAAAAATAAAAATCACAGAACAAAGAACATGCTTTACTGGATACAAGACCAGGGCAGTAGGTGTTTTATTGTGCTGGCTACCTGAGGTAAATAATGGAGGACAGGCAGTGGTGGGTGTATCCAGAAACAGTACTTAGCTGCTGTGTTCTTTTAATAGGGCAGTGGTTTAAAAAGCACAACTCATACTGAGAATCTGGAATGGAGAAGTACATCACAGTGTTTAAAGAAAACTAAACAGAGATACTAATATGTCCACATCAAGAACAATGTGTCAGTCAGTGTCTTAAGTCCAAGTGTGAAAACCTTTCACTTGTCATTATTAAAATTAACTATTATTTCAAAGCAGCAACAGTGGAAACATGGTTTTACCCTTGCCAATGTTTCTCTTGCTGAAGACCTTAACCTTTGACATGCAACAGTACAACATCCCTATATTAAACCTGGAGGTGGGGTAAACTCTGAAAGCTGGATTATCTGTCTCTATAGAAGACTAGTAAATTGCATTCCAGTTGTAAAGGGCTTATCCATTAGAAAAGATCTTATGCAAGGAAAAGCTTTGTGGTTTGCAACAGGAATGAATATGGTGCAGTTTATAGAGTATCACACTTTCTTCTGGGTTGTCTAGAGCACTGATTTCCCACTCTTCTCAGTTATTTTCTTGAGTAAGCAGTTTTTCACGTTCTTGATACTTCCTGTTAATGATTTTCCCAATACTATCACATTTTTCCTCCTAAACCATTTTCTCCAGTTTGAAGGCTTTTATTATGCACAGCCAAAGAGCTGAAGTCTCAGGCTTATTATGCTGGGGAGAAGAAAAACCACAGGGCACCAGATTTGTAAATGTGTTGCCTTAACCTTCCACTGGGCCCCTTATTTGAAAGTCTTTTACATGGCTTCAGTTCCAAGCCATTTGAAATCGAATCATAAGGATGAAAATATACATAGGTATTGTTTACATCTCTGATGAATTGGATACATGATCAGCATGGGTTTATTTTCCCTTGCATCTTACATCAAATGGTTATTTACATCAAAGTATCTGTATGCTCTTACAGATCACTCTGCTTTTTAAAAATATGTCTGATAACAGGAGATGTGCAGCATGAGAAATGCAACTCTGAATCTCTCTGAGTTTGAGCAAGACGCTGTGGCCAGTGAGGTGCTGAAAATGATTGCAGGAGCCACAGAGGAAATATAAGAAAGCCCAAATCTGAGCAGCAAATGTTGTTGAAGGCTTAGCTATTGAATTTCAAAGTAGCAACACGTCTGGCTTTAACCCTTCTGTTAATCCCTTATGGTACCTTAGAACTGGGCTCAAGATCAGTCACAATTCTAAACTGTCATTCTGTGTTCAAAGGTTAGGTTTTTCCATTTCAAAAAGCAAACAAAATATAAAATGAGCATTTGTTATTTACATTTTTTCTCTTTTTCAGCTTTAATATTTAAAATAGGCTGGAATTTGAAGGTATTATTTTACATTTATGAAATCATAAAACTTTATGCTTGCAATAATGTTGTATAGTACCAAAAGACATATACTAACATAGATTAATGAATCTGCTCTTCTGAAGTATATATTTTATTCTTGTATACATGTGACCCTTTTGTTAACAAACACAATCAAAGGATACAAGACCTTTAAAAGGAATACGACAGGTGCTTTGTATGAAGGCTGTGTCCTGAATAGCTTTTTCAGTGTTCGAGCAATACAGTCAAATACTATTGATTTCCATCCTTCTAGTTTCCTGAAGGTTTATCTTGAACATTGCTCTCAAGAGCAAAGACACTATGGTAGTTACTGAAAAGATCTCTGTAGTGGACATCGTATATCCATTTTCTGTTTCGCCTTTTCCCATGCCATTTTACAACTAACATGGACTATCCTATACAGAAAAATCTTCACTTCCGTGATCCAGTGTTAGTGAAAGCCTGATAAAGCTAAAGAAGATCCCCTTCTTTGTTAGGTTTTGGATCAGATCAATTGTCCTCAAAATATGAAATTAACAGAACTGTCTAATTTCTGGTGAAGCTGCAGAAAGAGCCATAGGTGAACCTGACAAGTCTTGTTAAATGGGATGGTGGTTTTCTCCTGTGATTTGTTTAAATCTTCTTCCTCCATAAATTCAGTGTGGTCTGCCCCATTTTTCTTTAAAAAAGTCAAAGGCTGACCTTCTCCCACATGCTGCTATTTCAGGTATTGGTCTCACTTCCCAGTCCCTTATCTAAGCCATTTCCTAGAATCCTGCCATGCACAATGAAGAAAGACTCAAAAGACAAAGCATTTCCCTTCCTCACTTACCATCCAGGGGACTATGTGTCTGTTAAGTGTTAAATGAAATAGTCAATGACATCTGTTTCTTGATTAAAGCGGACAGTTGGAGTTGGATATACCCACAAGACTTTATTATAATGGAGGTGGCCTGAAGAAGCGGTAACAACAGACTCATTAGTAACCACAGAAAGAAGGTGTTAATTAGGGAATGTGTGATCCCACCATCAGACCAATATGGGAATAAAAAGGTGAATGATATGGAGATGAGCTGCCAGCGATATAATATATCATAATTATTGTGCACATTGCACTGGCATTAATGGTAGTGGCATAGCAGGGTGGGATGCTGGTTAATTCACATTAGTGTCAAGACAGGCAGTTAAAGCCCTAAAAAGTAAATGAGGAAGCCTAATTGCCTGTTCAGAATCAAATAACATGCACTTTATTACCAAATTCCACCATTAACAGTCTGGAAAACCACTTACAGCTGACAGGAGACGGGACAGCTGAATTGTGAAATGTAAGGAGGGAACTGACTGGCTGGGGATCAGGTACAAGTAGCGGTACTGGTATAGCAGCACTGCAGGAGTGCAGGGCTCTGGAGAGCAGTTGCTTGTGCTAAACACACACATATGGTCATTATGCTGGAGACCCTAAAAACAGAAGTCATGTGCAGGTTAAGGATAAACAGCACCTTCATGGGGTCCGTGCCTGATAGTCATTTCCAGAGAGATTTGGAACAGAAAGGAGTGAAGCTTGGTGTGACAGGGGTGGAGATCCTGTGTGTGACTAGGCTGCAGAGGTTAGATGTGATCCAGAGGTTTCATGATCTAAACTGAAGATACAGGTCTTCTTTCATCTGCACAGAAAGCAGAATGTTTTCCAACCATATATCTAGCCCTAATATTTTTTTGTGGGTCAACGTTGATTAAAAACTTTGATTTTATGTGGTTTAGAAAAATACTAGAGTCTCCGAGTTCTTGATAGAAACAGATTACCTGGTAAGGAAACATTGGCTGTCCTCAGAAACATTCCAGCAGCATGTCTTGATGGACCATTGTTTTTCAGCATCCCTCATGATACCTCATCCATAGGTGGTCTTAGTTTCTCAGTGGAGCTGCCAGTCATTTATTTCTGGCAAGCTGACAGTGTTCTGCACTAACGTATAGACAATACTGGCCTGCTGTTATGGCCATCTTTGGTGGTAGTGCTGTAGTTTAACTGATGGGTGTCTGTGGCTGAAAGTTGGTTACCTGGTTTGGGTGTTGCTGTATGCAGTCACATTCAGACCTGGATGTATGAAATAGTGACAAACCAGCACGAACATGTAGCTTGAAGACTTTAAAACCAAAGCGCAATGGACCCAAACCCTTCCATAATTTACACTGCATTCAGTAGAAAGGATTTCTTTCATATATTTGCATTTGATGGTGTGGTATTCACATTTTCTAAACAGGCCTCTCATGACATCTGCTGATATATTCTTGCTGGTGATAGAAAAGCTTTCTCATGAGCCTTTACACACCAAAGGGTCCTAAGGAATGGCTGGTATTTGGCCATAGGCATGGGTGGTAAATGGTGTAGACACTTGCAGCAAGGATGTTGTCCAGTTTCTGGCCACATGGGGTTTTAAGTATTTTGATAAAGCAAAAGAATTTAATGTGCCCAAGCTTTCTAGGTTTGTTCCCCGCCTTCCCCCCCGCCCCCCTTTAATTTGAGATGGTAAGTGTATAGGTCAAAGCAGCCAGACTTTTTCCTGGTTAAGTGAACTTGCTGAACCAACTAGCTGAGTTGCTTGTAATTTAAAGCAGGAGAGGGGAGAGAAAAGATTGACCTGGAGTATATAAACCAACAAAGTAGGATCTGAGCTTTACTTTGTCATTCATGTCCTCATTGTGGAGCAGCAGTTGGTCCATTCAACTCAGGGAAGTGGTGGTAGGGCTTATAGAATATGGTATCTGCAGAAGTTTGTGTTTCTTATTAAAAGATTGGTGCTCTTTAGCCTGGAAATGTGGTCTAAACCTGCCTTCTGAGCCATGCTCTGCCCTGTGTGTAGACAGAGCATAGCACAGTGTGAATGTGGCTGCTGAAAAATAAACCCTAGTCTCTTCCCTGTGTAGTTCCACATTATCGTGTCTGTGATGTTCTACATGCTGGGGTTAAGCATCCTACTGTATCATTCATTCTCTCCATTTCAGGGCCACTAACTTCATCCAAAGAAACTCTTCTGTTAAAAAAACCCCCATTGCTATTGCTGTTCCTCAGTCTTCCTTTTTTCTGTCTTTTAGCAAAAATTTAAGCAGCTTTTTTGTAATTACACATTTTTCCCCTCACTTTCATGATATGCTCTTTACAATCAAGATTTAGTCTTACTTAGGCTGCTTCTGAAAAGGAAAAACAAAGTTGGTTTAATGCAATGGAAGAGCAGAGCTATATTCCTCCAGAGATAATTACTTTGAAGATATCATAGTCGAAAAAAAGGCTGTCAAAACCCTTTCACTTACTTTTCATGGGATTTTTTAAAAAAATTGTCTCTTCTCAGCAGATATGAGTTCAGGCTTTGCTTGCACCAGACTACAGATTCAGAACATAAGTTGGACTATGCTCATCTCATCCTTTCCCCAGGTGGGCCCAGCACCAGGCACCTCAGAAGACAATACAGGAAATACTACAATAGACAGAGGTGGAATAATCTTGCCCAAGGAGAGATTTTTGTACTAACTTAAATATTTAGAGTTTGACTCAGAAAGTAGCTTCACAGCATATGTCACACTATGTTGATGGAACAAGCTGTTAACTTCTATCCCTGAGAACTGGGCCCTTGATCTCAGCTATGTTGATGTACCTTCAGGTAACTGCACTCAGCTGAAAACACGAGCCAGCTTGAAATCAGACTCTCTCTGTAGGACTTTCAGAAGGGATGTGGGTGTATAGTCTGTGATCCTTTTAACCTTCACTAATCTTCTTTGCAAGAGCATATTCTGAGGTGGTTTCCCTTTAATGCTGTTCAGTTCCACTGCTTATATACGGTTAGTCTCACTGCCAAATGAAGTACCTCAATCAAGCAAGTGCTATTCCTAATCAGATCAGGCATCCCAGGGTAATTCAGTGATTTCCTTCTGGGCGATGCAAAGCCATTAGCAGGTTCATACCATTTTGCCCTTATTTAATTACACCCCAAGGAGAGGACTGAGCTGGCAGGATAGCTGAAGGCTGAGGTGACCCAGTAAGGACTCCAGGCGCGAAAGCTTCTTTTTAATATTTCATGCAAAATCCTTGCAGCAGCCTACAGCAGACGGGACTTTGGTTTCACTCAGTGCACACGTGCAATGGCTTCTATTCATTGCCACGGAAATAGCCTTTTCTGAGGCTATCATACAGAATCATCAAATGTGCATTAGCTTTTTGAGGTCCAGCAACTCTTCCAAGACTAGGTGATTGAGCCAGATAGAGAGATGATGCTGAGACCTCCCTTTATTCCCCTGGGGAGATTCAGTGTTAGTATTGCCACAAACAAAACAGAGTGTTTGTGTCTGGCGTGGTTAATGAAACCCACAATAAGAAGTAAAGTCCACTGTACTGTGAAGACATGTGTTTTGGCTCAGACTTCTGTGCAGGTGGGTGGTGGGAGTGCTCTCCTTGTGCCGTTAGCACAGTGCTGCCAAGCATAGGCCTGTTAGTACAGTGCTGCCAAGTGTAGGCCTGCTCTGACACCTACTGCTGGGGCTGTGGTGCCAGGAGCTGTCCCCTCTGTGCAGGGTGTGCTCTGTGGTAATCACTCGAAGCATCAGGGAGACATTATTTCTTTTCCCCTTTGCACACCCCTGCTTAGGACCTATGACTGGTTTCCCCCTTTTTTTTGTAGAGGAAAGTGCTCTCTGGAGAACTGTTCAAAACTGCTGCAGTCTCCCACCTCTGCGTGGGCATACACCCTATTCTGCAGCTCCTCTCTGCCCATGCAGAGGTGACTGGTTTTGCTTGAGCCCTGGGTTTAGGAGGACTCACCTGGCTGATCTGGTGAACATGGAAGGTTAGCAGTTTCCGGTGGAAATGCAACTTTGCTAGTAGTGTTTATTTAGGTCCTGTGATGACCTGCTCTTACACAGACATACTTCAGCATTTAATAATTTTGTATGTATGAATTACTCTTTGCACTTTAAAAGGGCTGTTGCAATGATGGGATACTTAGGAGAAGCGTGCCTGAGAAGGGGAGAAAGGAATGTAAGAAGAATGGGTGGAAAACCTGAAAAAGTTGAATATTAAAATTCAGGGTTCACACCAAGGTTTGTGCCATTCATTTCAGCTATGAGTTCTGCTTACGAATCAATGTTCTCAAGAAATTTGATAGTCTGCAAAGCCAGAAGTCATTTCCTCTAGTGAGGAGTTTTAGTAAAGCAATTGGAATGCATTCATAGCTAGAGAGAAATTTCATCTTGCTTTGCCTATGACTATTGAAAGAAAAATCTGAGTTTGCATGTAGCATTGCAAAACTGAAATGAAGACATCGAATAAGTCAGACCTGCAGTGTCTTGAGGTTTTAGGGCTTCACACAGGTCTGTCTCTAGTCCAGTGTGAGTGTACTAATGAAGTCTGACCATCTGCAGGTGAACTCAGCATGCCTGACTATTTGGTTTATACAGCCAGTCATCTCAAACTGAAGCTCCTTGCCATGTCATACGGTATTTTTATTTGGTCGTTTAATCCTAGCTGTTCTGAAACTTTGACATGCTGAAAACACACCTAAAGACTTATACCGTGGGTGGAGATGACAGAATCATACTGTTTGCTCTAGAATTTAATGGGGTTTTAATTTTAGTTTTTTTCAGAAATGCCTGTGAACCCATACAAATTTAAGCAGTAAACCTACAATAAAATAGCTTTGACTGTCCTCGCCTATTTAAAAAATAAGGAAATACATAATTTAATATCTGAAACTTTCTTTTGAATAGAAATGTGCTAGGATTTGGGTTTTTTTTGATGGCTTGTAAAATAATTTTACAGTTACCCTTGCCTATTATTTAATAATCTAATTATTTCAAAGTGAAGAATCAAAGTATTTCAACTACACATACTTGTGAAATCAGGAACTTTGCAACCCATGGTGTCTTACACAGAATATTTAGATTAGAAACTCAGAAAGCAAATGACCACTTTTAAATACAAAGACCTTTTCTTGCTTAGGAATTGAAATTTGGTGGATCTTAGAAAGGTCAGTTGTTTCTTTAGACTAGGTATTCCTTGTTAATGAACACAGCATTTTTAAAAGAAAGATTACCTCTTGTTATTTCTGGCATATAAAAGTGCAGCCCTAGAGAACAGGTTACACTTGTTTACAGCTGTTGCCACCTTTGTAGGCTGTGGGCATAGTCTTGCTTTCACTGAATTCAGGGGCAAAATCCTGATGTATTTCACTGCACAAATAGGTGTTAATTTTACACAACCTTTTATTTTAGTGGTCCAAAGTATAGAGGTGATACTGTTTTGTGCCATTTTTGCAAAGTCCTTTTTTGGCTGCAATTGCACCTTAACAGCCACTACTGTGAAGGAGTCTGCAACGATGTCTTGGGGAAGGTGTGATCGTAGGATTCATTTCCAGTATCCTGTAACCTGAGACTTTGGTGGGTGCATGTTTGATTAGCACTAAACAGCCATCAGTGACTTGCAGTCAACTGGCTCCACATTTCACATGGCTGCATGCACCTCTGGATGTGTGTTCATTAGAACACACGCATGAGAAATTCAACAAAAAGTGACAAAACAATATGCAGAAATTAGAAGTGCTTGATATTGCTCCAGTTGGAGTAAAGATAATGAGAGGGAAGTAGCAAATAGAACCGTAATCACAGTTTTAAAAAAATGCAGAGATAATTTGGACTGTTTCTACTGTAAATAGAATCTTAGGTGACTAAGGGCTTTAAAGTGTAATTAACATTTTCTTCTGATAAGCCACATACTGTTTTTCCCCTCTTATTTTCTTCTGGGTTTTATTTTCTCAGCTTGTTTTCCATCTACCATCCCAGCAGAGAAAAATAACTAGTATCTGCTAAATTAACACTCACAGATGGTCAATTTTTAATAGAACTTCATCCTCTTCTGGCCTAATTAATGATCCCTAAACTTCCCCTGGTCCCTCCAGTGGTCCTTTGACAATGAGTGTCTTAAAATGTCTGGAAGTTTTAACTTTACAAGGGGAGAGTGAATGAAGTGAAACTGGAACTGTTCAGGGTGGGATTAAAGAGGAAGGAGGATTAATAACAAAATGTGCTTTGGAGTGCCTTTTTGATAAGGGACTCAATCCTACAGTAGCTTCTGTGGAAAGTTTTCTTTACTAGACTGATTCAGATCTCACTAGGGCTAATCAGAGTATTTCTTTTGATTTCAGTGGCCTTTGGGTCTGGTTCAGGGACCAAGTTCTGCCTTGAAATTGCTTGAAATGGAAGGAACTGTGGCACTTCAACATCCCTGATAGCCACAAAGAGCTGGTGAATGTGCAGATCAGAAGCTGTCACCTTCAGGCCCACATATCTGCATTATAAAAGGGAACAAAAGGTGAGTCTGGGCAATGACTCTGTAAAGAAGGAGCATAATAAATTGCAATACCTATAGACAGGAATGTGAACCAAATAGGAATAGAAAACTAACTTGGATTCTTGGGTTTGTATACAGCCCATATTTTGTGTTACTCTGTGCTTCCTCTTGTCAAGTTCTCCCCTCTTGATGGTTAAACTGTGCACGCCTCAACCGTACAGGCTGATTTATTTTATTTTATTTTAAATTTAGTTGTTGCTGTTAAGACACAAGAATGGAACTGGAGAGAGAAATGTATTATTTGGCATTCTTGAAAAGTTCTGTTGACGTATCTTCGAGATCTCTGGCTACCTTACTCTCTAGGACATGGACTTGAATGGCTGAAGGGCTATTAGGGATGTTTCTTTTGCTGAGTGTCTGATTGGATTCAGTCATGTGCCTTTGATAAATGATGATTGTACAATCTGGGTATAGACTGTTTAGCTGCTAAATTTCCTAGAGATGATCTGTATGTTGAGCTGCTCCTTTGCTCCAGAGCCAGCATTGCTCAGACTGTCTGGGCAGGCTGCTCTGATAGGGCTGGCGAGCAGGGGTGTGCCAGATAGGCAGGGATGGGGTCCTCGCCCACAAGGGTGCCATCCCATGGTACCCAAGCAGGACGAGCAGAGCAGGTCTGGTGATGGCAGCCAGGCTCTGTCACAGTCCAGAGGTGATGAGGCAGGGCCAAGGTCAAGCCGGGATGTTCAGTCGGCAAGCCAGGGTTGAGACTGGCGAGGTACGTGGCTTAAACGCAGTTCCTAAGCAAAGCCAGAGAGACCTCTGACATGGAAGCTTCTCACAGCTTTCTTGCACAACTCTCCACACATCAGTCAGACCCAAGGTTATACAGCTATACCACCTATAAACTGGCTTGGAGCACAAGCAGCCAAACCCCAGGGAAGGGGGAGAGGTTGGAGAGCCCCTGTGGCTTGCTCAGGTCCCTGACAGTCTGCTCCAGCCCTTCACAGCTCTTACAGGTTAACAGAGTAAAGATGCACCATCCCTGCAAATTACTGCCCAGGACTATGGGACCCCAAGTCTTTTCTGTGTAATAGTTTTTTTGAGGTGCTCTAGGCTGACATGTGGATGGGCAATACATTGAATAAGAGCCTGTTTCTCTTTTGATCTTGGTGATTCATTTTCTGCTGACTCAAAATCAGATTAGACAATGCCACATCAGAAGAGCTGAAGAGACTGGGAAGAAGAGTCTAGGAACTGGGAATGATAGAGATAAATGTTACCTTGCTTAGCAGGGCAATATCTCGTGGATCCACTGATGGAAGCAGTAGCAAATAGTTTAACAGAGAAATTAAGATGGGAGGAGGAACTGGAGAAAATAGTTGTCTGAGAAAGAAGACTAGAGGAGGAAAGTGTATGGAACAAGAGAGAGCAAACTAATCTAAGGGGAGATTGAGCAGAGCAGAGGTGAAGCATCTTGCATACTTCTCTCTTGACCTTCCATCCTGACAAGTGTTTTCTGTAATTATAAAGAAGAGTGTTCAAAAGCACAAATGGGACTCAAGATGCACAACTCACGCTCACTTCACTTTCTGAAAACTTTGAAGCTACTGTGGTTTAAGAGGGTCTCCCACCATCTTATCAGAAATAAAACCTATTAGTTTATCCAAAGCCTGCTGAAAGCAAGAGAGTCTCCCCCATTAATTTCAATGTGTCTTCTACTGAGCTCTAATAAAATGTCAGTCTGCTGTGGCAAATTACTAAAATGAAGCTGTCAGTCAGTATTCATAGCATCAGACTATATTTCATGAGCTGGGAGATACATCACCCAGAAAGCCTGAAAGCACAGTCAGCTGAATCAGCTTCTACTACATAATTATGGTAAACCTGTCGATCAATATTGTGTGCATTTTTAAGACCTTCATATTGAGGCTTCTGATCTCTCTGTATTAATGCTGATAATAGTTTTGCTTTTCTCTGCAATCAAATAGCTTAAGACTGAGGTCTCTTCCTTCCTGCCTCTTGCTCCCACAGTTAATTACTCTTTCAGCTCTGGAAAGCAAATAGGGGGTTCTATTACTTTGGTTTTTTACTTACTTTGAAAGAAAAGAAAGAAAATGTCAACACGAGGAGATGGGCTGATGGAGTGCAGATCCATGTATACTCTAGTAATACGGTCCCTAGTAATAAGCCTTCATAAAGCCTTTTAAATATTGAAGTCTAATGAGCAGCATTTCACCAATACAAGCTCATTATTCACCTTTCATGCAGATGCATTTAGCAGTATAATCCTGTGTGTTTAGCCTTCCCCAGAACGTGGCTTCAGCTCTCCGCTTTCCCTTTTCTCACTTTCCCCCCTGTGTTGTGCTATTACGTGCCGCTTCTTTCAACACCGTCACAGTTGGTCCAGCTCCAGCGTTGTGGCAGAATGCACAGCAGAGCTGTTCCTGAGGAAGTGGTTCAAGTTTCTTTGAGGAGCTCTAAGTCTACCTGCCTGCCATGCAACTCGCAGTGGGGGTGAGAGAATTGTCAAGGCTATAAATCATCATCATCAGAGCTTAATTTTAGGACTAACGTATTTGAGTTCCTAAGACAATGTTGAATTCTGTTGTGTGCAAGTCAAGCTTAAAGATGCCTATAGCCAAGGACTTTAGGGGCCATTTAAGTAGCTTCCATGGTCTATCCAAATATTTAGAAAACTAATTAATAGATAAAGGGTAGGACACTTCTTTTTTCTTATAGATGCTGATTTATTCAGTCACTGACTTACCTAATTGTAACAGACTGCAGATCGCATCTCCAGCTTACAACTTTGCCTGTCATTACTGCAGTGCAATCCATACACATCAGCATGAATTGTACTTTACATAGGATTTTAGCTGAAACTTGGATTTAACCCTCAATATATTTTATGAAAACTTTTAGTTACTACAGGGGCTAGTTTCTACAAATTACAGTGCAGGCAGCCTCCTACATCAGTTAAAACCCACCAGTTTCATATAGGCGCAGAAGCTCTGTGGAGGATCAGAGCCATGCTTGGCATAACAAATTACAAGCAATGTCAAAGTGTGCAAAACCTACAGCTGTTCATCAGAAAGAGTCAGCTTATAATTACTGCTCTCATATTAACTATAGGACATTCATGAACTCCACAATATATCACACTTATGCAAATGTCAGTCTAACTTTGCTAATGAATGCAAATCCTAATAATCCAATATATGTCAGAATATGGCCATAGACTTATAATCCTCTCTGCCATTTGATTCTTTCCATTCAGATCCTAATTTGTAGTAAATCTTCTATTCCGAAGCTGCTGTGGCTCATACCATTTGTATCAAGGCCAAACTGGTAACAGGACTACTATCTTCTAAAGAATTGGTGTAATCAAAACCAACTGTGATGGGTTTGTGTGTGTGGTGGGGTTTTTTGGTAGTGAAGGAGGGGGCTACAGCAGTGGCCCCTTGTGAGACGCTTCCTGAAGCTCCCCCAGCTCCAAGTCAGACCCACCTCTGGCCAAGGCCGAGCCATTTAGCGATGGTGGCCGTGCCTCTGTGTGATAACATATGTAAGAAGGTGAACCTGTGAGGAGGAGTTGAAGTTGTGAGGGAGACATCTGGGCAAAACACCCAGGTCAGTGGAAGAAAGGATGAGGGGGGGAAGTTCCCTGACACAGAGACCCTCCTCCTGCAGCTCGTGGTGAGAGGGCAGGCTGTGCCCTGCAGCCCATGGAGGTCACTGGTGGAGCAGATGCCCACCTGCAGCCCATGGAGGATGCCACGCTGGAGCAGGTGGCTGCGCCTGAAGAAGGCCGGGACTCTGAGGGAAGCCTCTGTTGTTGTAGTTCATCGCTGCGATATGACACATGTGAGGGACCCATGCTGGAACAGTTCAGGAGGAGTTGCAGCCTGTGGGAAGGACTCGTGTCGGAGAAAAGGGGGACCCCACACTGGAACAGGGGAAGAGTGTGAGGAGTCCTCCTCCTGAGGAGGAATGAGCGGCAGGAATGACCCCAACCCCCATCCCCTGCCCCCCTGTGCCGCTGGAGGGGAGGAGGTAATCGGGAGCAAAGCTGAGCCTTGGAAGAAGGGAGGGCTGGGGGAAGGTGTTTTTAAGATGTGGTTATACTTTTCACTGTCTTACTCTGTTTGCTAAGTGATGGTGGTGTTGGTGTCTGAATTAAATCAATGTTCTTTTTCTTCCCCTAAGAAGTCTGTCTTGCCCATGACCATAATGGATGAGTCATCCCTCCCTGTCCTTGTCTGAATTCCAGAGCCTTTTGTTGTATTTTGTCCTTCCCATTCCTGAAGGGGAAGGAGTGAGTGAGCATTGGGTACAATAATAATAAACATTTAGAAAATGTCTAGGTTGGATGGGAACTTCTTCCCAGTTTTCAAGTGTGACACAGGCTTCCAGGAGGTTATCTTAGCTACTTTCAGTAGGATTGGACTCATAAGTTGCTTTCAAAAAGTGACTGGTCTAAATCTGCCAGATTTTACCAGAATTTACAATTTCTTTTTGGGGAGAAATGTCAGCATGTAATGTTTATTTTCAGCCCAAATTGTTTGAAATGATTGAAAATTAAAGAATTTTTTTTTTTTTCCTAATAGAACACAAATTTTTAAAAATAGATTTGGGAGTGGCACTATTTCCCATTCAAGCAAATTTTTTTTCTAAAAAATGAAATTAATGTTAGTCTTTTCAGTAGTTTTGTGCACAAATTCAGCTGTCCAAAGTAGCCCATTACATGTCCTTCATGTAGGTTTATATTTGTTGCACTTGCTAATCTTGAATTAAGCATATCGGTTCAGTTCAACAACAGGTCACTACCATATAGCTTCAGGTGAAATTGTGTAATTTGATATTCCAAAAGAAGATTTGCTTTATGTTGAAATCGAATCTTTTCTGAAAAACTGTTGATTCAGTGGAAATCAAGTTTTTAGTCAAAATCATTTGAATTGCAAATACTCATTCAGTGCTAACACAAGAACTGGACCAATTTTACTGTTCAGATATGCCTGTCAAAGCAACGCTTTGGATACAGAGTACAGTGTAGATATTGCCAAACTGGCTTTAAAGTAAAGCTGTTGGGATGCTGGGCATAGGAAAATTGCAGCAGCACAACATCGGAGTCTGATTTGGCCTGCTGAGAAGCAGAGCAAATTACTCCACGCTGAGACGTGACTCAGAAGTGTAGGCATAGTCCATCTTTTTAGGCTATATTTGGAAATGTGCAAAATTACCTAAAGACCCTGAGCAGCATCAGGTAGGCTTTCAAAAGTCTCAGTGCTTTGTTTGCATTTGATTTCATTGGAAGTCACATGCTCCACATTTCCTCCTGGTGAAATACTTGCATTTCTCCTAAATATCTCTTGGAGTGAGATCTTTCTGACACAGCTCCCATCAGTATAGTGGGAACTGTTAATATTCTCTTACTTCATAGAGGGTTTTAATCACTTTGAAGTTAAGTGATAAAGTGATGCTGTATTATTGAAGCAAATAGCCTAAGTACCTAATGCATAAAATAGCAGCTTGCTAAAATATTATAAATTTCAGGGTGAATCATGACTGATGTGAAATGAAACAGTATTTACATTTCACACGGTGACTCAACATCTGCTAAAATAGCTGGCGGTACCTGAGACAAACCAGCAAGGATCACGTTATAATACTGGTTTGTTTGTGCTTTTAACATCAGGAATGTAAAAGTTTATTTTTGGACATGATTCTCCGAAGGTGACTGAGAAGCAAAATATGGTTTTAGAGGAGTGCAGAAAAGGAAATCGTTTTCAAGCTGAAAATGGAATTTGTTTTGTTGCACAATGGTTATTGATTTTCTTTTTTTAAACAAAAATCTCCTGTGGGATGAAAAAAAGCAGTGCTGGTAACACACTTCTGGCATAAAAATACTTTAGTTAAAATGTATTGGCATAAAAATTTTATTAAATTTTTTCAGTGTTTCAGGACTTCCCATTTCCTGAGCTTGCTGCTGTGTTTGTGGAGTTCAGATATTCTCCAGATCAAGACACTATGGAGAATGGTGTTTTTCTAATCCTTATAATTAGCAATGAAAAGACAACTGACATCCCTGGGATTTTTGGATAAGAGCTTCTGTAAGCACATTCTTCTCTCCTTTCGGATGTAAGTACTCCACAACACACGTTTAAGCAATCCAGAAAAAGTAATTTGGGAATTATCTGGAACTTTACTGAGCAGATTATAAAGGGATGTTGCATGTAAAACAGTTTTTAAATGTACCTCTGTACATTGAGGAGTTTGGAAATAACTAACAGGGACTCATCAGTGGGTGCTGGAGAATATGCACTCACAAATTGAAAGAAAGATACAAAACAGAAGCAAAGATAATAGGAAGAAGTCGCAGAACACTCAGCGCTGTAAGACGGCTGGTGGCGTAGAAGTGAGGTATTTTGAAAACTTGGAGACAACTAGGAATACTATTTATGATGGTCATAATTTGTATGTTAACCATTTAGTTGATGTTGATGACCAAAATATAATTCAAATTGGTCCTATAAGATCTTCATAGAATCATAGACTGGTTTGGTTTGGAAGGGACCTTAGAGATCACCTAGTTCCAACCCCCTGCCATGGGCAGGGACACCTTCCACTAGCCCAGGTTGCTCAAAGCCCCGTCCAACCTGGCCTTGAACACTGCCAGGGAGGGGGCAGCCACAGCTTCTCTGGGCAACCTGTGCCAGTGTCTCACCACCCTCACAGTAAAGAATTTCTTCCTTAGATTAAATCTACCCTCTTTCAGTTTAAAACCATTACCCCTGGTCCTATCCCTACACTTCCTGATCAAGAGTCCCTCCTGAGCTTTCCTTTAAGTAGCCCCCTTTAAGTACTCGAAGGCCTCTCTAAGGTCTCCCCAGAGCCTTCTCTTCTCCAGGCTGAACACCCCCAACTCTCTCAGCCTGTCCTCACAGCCCCTGATCATCTCTGTGGCCTCCTCTGGACCCACTCGAGCAGGTCCATGTCCTTCTTACACTGGTGGCCCCAGAGCTGGACACAGCACTGCAGGGGGGGTCTCACAAGAGCGGAGAAGAGGGGGAGAATCCCCTCCCTCGCCCTGCTGGCCACACTTCTCTTGATGCAGCCCAGGACACGGTTGGCTTTCTGGGCTGTGAGCACACATTGCTGGCTCACAGTCAGTTTTCCAGTTTTCCATCCACTAATACCCCCAAGCCCTTCTCCTTGGGGCTGCTCTCAATCCACTCTTTACCCAGCCTGTATTTGTGCTTGGGTTTGCCCTGACCCATGGGCAGGACCTTGCACTTGGTCTTGTTGAACTCCATGAGGTTTGCACAGGCCACCTCTCCAGCCTGTCCAGGTCCCTCTGGACGGCACATCCCTTCCCTCCAGCATGTCGACCGCACCACACAGCTTGGTGTCGTTGGTGAACTTGCTGAGGGTGCCTTGATCCCACTCTCCATGGCACCAACAAAGATGTTACAGCGCCAGTCCCAACAGCAACCCCAATCCACTTTAGTCACCCACATCACTTTAGATGTAGCATGAGGATTTACAGGGGTTTTTTGATTTTCATGTTGAACAATCCCAGGTATATGTGTAATCTGATGGGTAAGGTCATACTCTCTGTGGCATAAGTCCAGTAGGACTGGTTGATGTGTGCCATAAATTTTAGCTGCTATATAAGACATATTCATGTACTTGAGCCATGTCTTGGTCAAATGCTCAAGAAAGGCAAGAGGAATCTCTGAAGAGGGGGAAAAAAACACCTTGGAAAATTAGGATGTCATCTGAGCAGGACATTTGACTTGCAGTGTCTATGAGTGATTTGTAAGTACAGCACAACGTTTTTCCTAGTGTTATCTGTCATCATATGCAGTGTCGATTATTTATTTTGCACCTACAAGTGCCCCCAGATAAATGGCAAGGACCATCCTCTCGGATAACTGACACTGTGCAGTGTTTTAATTGCAGAAATAGGTTTTACTGGATTTTTGCTACATAGGTAGGTATGTAGGTAGATTATACAAGGGATGAACTGCGCATAACTTTCGCTTTTTAAAGACGACTGCTGAGAAGGCATTTACAACCACTTGGGTATCTTAAGGACTTCTATTTTCCTAATTTCAGGTTGTATTTTGCGTCTACACTGATCATTTGGTATGAAGCTTACAGTTTTGTGTGTTTAAATCATTCTCTTGAATGTTTTGTTTCTGCACAGTGTGACATATCTGGCGGTTTTATATTTGAGGCTTTCACAAGCATAAAACAGAATCACAGTATTCACTGTGTCAGTACTCCATGTATTTGACTGATTTTACTATTTTGCAAGCTAGTGTGTGTTATAATATGCTGAAATGGGAGCCCAGGACATGCATGAGAGCAGAAAGACGCTCTGTATATCTAGAATTTCTACAAATCCAGGAGCAATTAAAAAATCCATGGAAATCTATTCCACAACTATGTCTGCTCCTGTGGTTCTGCCGAGAGCCAGTGTTGTAAGGGTAGGAGGGGATTCATGTCCTTCTCTGAGATACCATGAAGCTGCACCTCAGTTGCAGGTGAGGAACAGGGGTGGGAAGGCACACGCACTTCCTTAGGCCAGTGCTGCTTGCGTTTAACTCATGGGCCATTTTCCAGTGTCCAGTTCTCTTATGTTTTATTTGGGATTTAAGGGTTTTTTTTGTTTTTATACAAATGGTCACTCTTTCAGTTTGTAAAACCTTGCACTCAGAAGTTTTTGAAAAGATCAGCACTCCCAGCAAACTCCAGAAATGTCTGTTCCTATTACTGCACTCCTTATCTTCATTATCTAGACTTCATTACAGTAACAGTGTCAATGGTAAGTCATCATGTGTGCACTTGGTTGAGCACTTTGCCTTTGAAGCAAAACCCAGGAGCCAGCTGTATGTGTTGCAAGAGGAAAGCAATGCTTCTGGGCTTTGTATTTTCTCACTAGACTCCAGGGGCTGAAATGCTGTGCTTCAAATATGTTATCATACAAGTGGTATAGGAGTGATGATCAAATAATCTTACTCTAATATTCAGTCATTAGTGGTCAATAACTGTCACCTTATTTGGCCGTTGTTGGTTGCACATCACTGGTTTATTCTTATGAATTCTGATAGATTTTTTTTAATGCTAAATAGGTTAATCCCTCTTCCCATCTGAAAAACATGAAGTTAGGTGCAAAAGTCCCTAAAGCAAGAAGAATTACTGGGAAAAAATTACAGAACTGTAAATCAAGAAAGTAATATTGAACTTTAGAAGACAGCATACAATAATATGACAATTTATTCCACTGCTGCCTGAGGTTTATATATACTACTGTCACTTTCTTACTGTTCTCCACCACTAGTAATTTTCTTTCAATCTAATTTTTATTTCCCAAGGGTTTGCCAAGGTTAAAAGTGCTAGAAAACCAATGACTATTCACTTGCCAAAGGACAATAAATTAAATTAACCGTTGTTGGTAGCCAAGTCAGGTCAGAACTATTTATATGTAAATAGGTGCAAAACCCTGATGGCATAGTGTATGATTATTAGCAGCTCATTGCAGACTCTGTATTGAAAATGAAAGGCACTGGAAAAGCAATGTGTATCCTTTCAATTCTGCCGGCAAGAAAAACATCTGAGTTTCTGCTTTCACGGTAGCTTGTTATTAGTGGCCTTCCTATGCATTAGAAACCTAATTATTCAAGGTCAAACTTGATGGGATCTTTTAGTAACTTGTTTTATTTTAATTATCTTCTCATAACCACCATAGTAGTGATTTCCAATCGATGGTACTAATGTGGGTAAGTTTAATATGGGCTACATTGTTCTTCTGTTGTCCAGGAAATGAGTGCTTCTGCAAGTGGTATTCAGTAACCACGTCTGTGTGCTGAGGTCAAACCGCTTAGTGTGACCCTTTACCACATCCCATTTTGGGGACCAGGTAATAACAGTTCGCCTCTTAGTATCGTTTTTGTGTGCCACATCCTTTTCTCACAGATCCTCTGGACTTCAAGTATGGTATAAACTGTTCATTCTCTCTTGGATCTCTAAGATAGCAGTTGGAATCGTACCACATCAAACTTAAGAGCATCAGTGTCCTGGGGATTACTGATGCCTCCTTAGTGCCTGTAGCACAGTCCCAAAGAGTTAGTCCCATCTGCATGGCCTGCTTAGGGCAGTTTGAGAGCTTTGCTTTGGTGTCAAAAGCAATAATAGCTTTGGGGAAGGGAGAATGAACCAAGCCCAGGAACTTCCATTGCCCTGAGTGAGGAGGGTGCTGCGCTGTTGCTCAAGCCTCGATTTTAGCTGTGTTTATTCATCTTAACCCTTTATCTCAGCCTCTTCCTAAAGCACAGGGCAGGACATGGCCATTGGTTCCAATGCTGACAGTGAAAGTGTTGCCTTCAGGAGCACAGTGATGATTTACAGCTGTAGTGATGAGCATGGTGGTGATTTACAGCTATGGGTCAGTACTTTGGTATGAAGCAGAGAAACATAGTCCTGGAGAAAAACAGCTCTAATAACATTTGTATTGGGGTTCTTTCTTGAATCATCTGTGCACATTATATTCGTACTGCGACTTACCTAGTCTTCATCCTGTTTGTCTGTAATTACTGTGTGTTTGATCAAAGCTGGGGATTTTAAAGCTTGTACATTACTGCTCTTTACCAAGAGTAGGGAACTGCTCTTGTGAAGTGTGTTGTGCACTCCCACTGCAATTAAAAATTATTTTTATTGTTTTAACTTAAGGATGCTAAGTGTGGCACAGAAGAGAATCAGCACTGATTCTGTTGTGAGCAGCAGCGACATACATGCTGTCAGAGTGCTGTAGGAAAGACTAGGGGTTGAGGATGCAGTGAGCTCTGCAGAGGTGCCTCCATTCAGTGCTCTTTAGGCTCTGTGCTTAAGCAGTTACTGAGGAAGGATTATTATTATTATGATGTGGAATTCTGCAATTATTGGCCTGAGTAGACACAGATAAAATAACAAAGAGCTCGCTCTTTTAAAATTAAGACCTTAGGCCACAGGCCTGTCCTCCCCGCCCTCCCCCCCGCCCCCGCAAGTGATATTAAACTAACAGGTAATTTAGATGCTGGATGTTGGGTGTTTGTAGTTTGGACCACTTAATCAGTTTAAGCTGCTTGTGTAAAGAGTGTTTAAGATGAACAATTAAACAAATTCCCGAGTCACTATTTGCACATATAGATCAGTTCTGGAGCACCTCTAAGGTATGTGGCCAGACATTTTGAAAGTCTCACTGGTGGCCTGTGTTATTTGTTGCCTAAATAAGATAAAAAGTATGTCCCCAAGATATTCCCTGGGATAAAAGTACCCAGACTAATGAATCTGGACATGCTGAATATTAGGGCTGAGAAGTAGCTTGCTTTCTGAGGATTTGTATGCTACGCAGATTTTGTGTTGGCTTTCACTATAATAAAACCCTCATTCAGGAAACTCTATTACCTTTTTTATGCCTTTAAATAATTCTGTTTTTTTTTTCATTTCAAAGGAGTCTGGTTATGTGTCTTGGTGGGAAATAGGATGTAGTGAGATATCACAGATACTGTGTGGGACATTGAGAGAAGCAGAAAGGGAACATGAGGCCTAACTCTTTTCCCATATGTACAGTTGTGGCAATGGGAACCTCCACCTGAGTCAACGTACCATAGCTCAGAAATTTCTGGAGTATCCCCGTGCATGCACAAAGAATGCTTTCATAAAGCCTTAAGACTGTAAATAGAAATTCTATTATATGCTATGTGGTATATATGGGTTTTCAGTAAAAATGGGGAGTCGACCAATGGTCTCAGTGCAACAGTATTCAGCAGTATGGTTTCTTGTTGATTCCTGAAAAACATATGTCTATGTGTACTTCTTGCAAATTTGTTAGAACATGATATTCTTAAGAGAAAAAATCAGTGTCTAGAATTTCTCTGATGAAATAGATTTATGGAGAATATACGTTTCTTTCCAGATGGTTAGCTATCCTGTTTTTTTAATATGAAATCTTTTCTGTACATTAACATATAAAATTCTCTTATTTTTCTTTGTGACATAAAACTAAATTTTCATGAGTATAACTAACAAAAATTGAACGTGTTATTCAAAGTGTAAATTTGCTGATTCTATTGTAATGAGTACTTTTAAAAGTATGATACATATTTGATAAGCAACTTTTAAAAGATTTACAAATTGTTATATTGTATTTTTGATCAGACAGATGTATTTTCTTTATCACTGAGCCATTTTAATGATTGGCGTATTCAGTATGAGAAAATTGTACCTATCAGAATGATCAGAAAAAGTACCAAATATTTAGAAAAATAATTATAATCCTACCAACTTTGAATTGAAACCATTACAGGACAATCCCGACATCAATAAAAATATCTCATTTAAAATGGAAACTGCAACTATAAAATATTCATTATTCTGTCATTAAAAGAGAGTAAAAATATGTGTGTCTGATGAAAACTCTTGAATTGTTTTGTTTGTTTGAATAGGAAGAGATAGTTCACTGGCAGCCCTATGGGCAAATCCATACAGAAATTGTTTAAACATCACATTGGTATAGCTTAATTATGACTAAGCATGCCCCAAATAAGTAAATGAGACAGAGAAATAGCAGTACAAGCATATCTTTGTGTTCTGCGCTGTTACTGTGTGTTATTTAAGACAGAAACGTGGAGATTTGTACAAATTCAAAGGAGTATTGTGGGCAATTCAGGCTTTGCAAGCTAGGCTTTTCTCAGTATACCGCTGGTCTCCTTTAAACACTATCCTTTTCAGGGCATCTGGGAGCTTTCAGCAACACCCAGGACCAGCCCCTCTGTCCTTGTAAACAAATACGTGTTTTGTTTGTATGGTTGCATGAGAAAATAAAAACGTTGAATTTATTAATGTTCCTGTTGAACATCTAGCTCTGTAAGCATATGCCTGAGTATTGACCTTTTAATTTGTGCTTAACCTCATTCAACTTTTTTTCTGATTTAAGATTGCACTTCAGTACTTAATTTGGTTTAATTACCTTATCCTGCAGATTATTAAACCTTTCCTAAAGCCCATTGGGCACCCAGGTTTTGCTTCCATTGGTAGGGGTTTCCTCTCATAGGCAGCTTGTATGTGGCAGCAGGTTGTGGAGCTGTGAGTGTAGGTTGGGTTTAAACAGGCTTCTAATAAATTTGGTGTTTGGCATTTAGCCTGGTGACAGCTACTTTTCTTTGAAGTGTTATCAGACAAGCTCTCTTCGGTAGCTTTAAGTTGTTCCAGTCTGGCCAACTATTTATTGAATATAGGTAAGTAATACCAAATATGATATAGGGAAGTAATTCATTATCTCTGCATAATATTTGGTGCTCCTGCAGTGCGACAATCTCTATGCACAGAGGATTTACACTCTAAGGGTTGTGGCAGAACACAGGTGTCAAGTCTCATTCTTAATTTGTAGAGGGGTATTGACTGAGTATCAGTCCCTAATAATTCAACTTCTATGAGGCTAGTTCTCTTAAGCTTTAAGTTTACAAGCACATCAGGATACCTGCAGCATCATAACACTATTAGTGCAAATATAATCACATCTTTCAATGGTCATAGGACTGGCTACTTACAGTAAATGACATTTCCATTAAAACACATGTCAGTCTGCCCATTAATACTTGAAAAAGCCTGTGTGTACACAACAGGCATTGATTTCACATAAAGTGTCCCTCAGTTCAACATACCCTGAGGTTAAAATTGAGACACAATGAATATGGCTATAAAACAGGTTCTTTAATGTTTTCTGTTTCTATAAAATAGGTGTATTTTCTTCCTTAATTCTGTTTGACCAAATAGCTATCTGACTGTCCTATGGAATTTATTGTGCTGCTATATTTTTTTCACATAAAATTCATATCTCATTTAATATGGAAGTTATGGCTAAATAGTTTCTGGGGAAAAAAACCAAACCAAAACATCAAAATTCCACCCCACTAATTAGCAGTAAATCTATGTGTTTCAGGCCTAATTCATTAATCACACATGAGTCTAGATGCAACTGAACTACAATGTCCTGGGAAGAATTCTGGCAGAGACTTCTCCTTAGATGTTTTTCTTTCAAAGCATCTTTGGTTCCCCACAGAACATCACAATAACAAAGATTTGCAGTTTTTGCTCTTGCCTGAGTGGTATCATACTGTGCATTGGTTGTGCAAGACACACATGTATAGAAACAATGGCAATAAAATACTTTTAAATGCAAGCACAAGTCTTATGAGGAGCAGCAGAGTGAACGGGGGTTGTTTAGCCTGGAGAAAGGAGGCTCAGGGGAGACCTTAGCATTCTCTACAACTACCTGAAAAGAGGTTGTAGCAAGGTGGGTGTTGGTCTCTTCTCACAAATAACAAGTGATAGGATGAGAAGAAACAACATCAGGTTGCACCGGGGAGGGGGGGGTGGGTGTGTAAATTGGATATTAGGAAAAATGGCTTCACCGAAAGGGTTGTCAAGCATTGGAACAGGCTGCCCAGGGAAGTGGTGGAGTCACAATCCCTGGAGGTGTTTAAAAGACGTGTAGATGTCGCACTTAAGGATACTTAGTTTAGTGGTGGACTTGCAGTGCTAGGTTAATGGTCGATGATCTTAAAGGTCCTTTCAACCTAACTGATTCTATGATTTTAAGAACAACAATTACATTATTTTGAAATGGCTAGGAATTCTTTATCCTTACAATAATCATCTCTGCTATTGGTACAGGCCAACAACAGGCCTTCAAAACTTTTAGAAATCCCCCTCTGAATATATTTTCTCATTTCACTTTGTCATTAGTTACACATAAAGATCTCTCTTTATAAGGTTCTGTGAAATTCAATAAAATTCACAGACTGCAGAGGCTAGGGGTCTCTCTTCTCCTCTGTAAAATATTTAGTTGACAGTCATATAAATAAATAATAATAATTGCCCTTGTCTGTATGTTCTCTTATTAATATTATGAAGTAGTTTGTGATCATGCGATAATTAGCAGATTTCTGCCTAAAGAATTCCTTTGAAAGGGAGACTGTAGACTGAAAATTCCCTTAGATGTTTTAAGTTACAAAATGAATGATTGAAAAACACTTTTAAATGTGCTTTCTTGGCTCTGCATTTATGTGAGTATATTTCTTCAGTTATTTAACAGGAATCAAGATACTCTATCCTGGGTGTAGGTGATTAGTATATCGTGATTTTTGCTTTCCATATCATAATATCACACTCTCACAGATTGCAGAGGTTATTCCAGACTCTTTTCTTTTGCCACCCCCTGCAAAAATTACCTTGAGCATCAGGAAATAATTTACTTAAAGGGAGAATAACCGTTTCCCACTGAGGAGCTTTGGGCAATTCTGTGAACAATAAAACTGACCAATGTGGAACCTATTTCTTTGTCTTTTAATTCCAGAATATCACAGACTTCCTCAAAATGACCACTTTGCTATGGAAATTTTCTTTTTTGTGAATTGCATACTTTGAGTTTTCCTTAATGCTTCTGCAGACCTTGGATGAAACATTTGCAGTCAGATGTGAATGTTAGTGCTCTTGGAGGGATACATTAGTGACAAATCAGAACTTGAGAGATACTTCAGCTGCATAATATTGCTTGTGTTAGTGACCATCCCGATTTGAGCATTTTGCAGATGGATAGATGGATATGGATGTTAGGAGCGCTCAGGTCTTCACTGTGAAACTTGATTTATTGCTTCCTTGTGGGAAGGCTACAGAACAAAGGCTTGGGTTGAGGAGAGAGTCTCCTTTGTGAACTCTATGCTGGCTGTGGGTAAAGACCTCACTGATCCCATGCTTTTGGAGGTCAGCAGGGGTCCTTGGAGAAATCTGCAGAATTTTGGCTTTACAAATTGAATGCAGCTCTTCAGAAGTCAGCTGGGATGGGATGACCACACTGAGGTGTGCCCACCCTGCTCATTGGCCTAGTTTAAGCTAGGGATCAAGGGATGAGCTGAAAAAAGTTCTTGCATGAGGTGCAGCATCTTTTGGCTTCCTTGGGGGTCAGCAGCCAGTAACGTGTGTCCTCTATTGGTCACCCCACATGATGGGAAATAAGCCATCAGCAGCACCTTCCTGCAGAGTCAGCGTGTCCCACGCTCCTGGTGACACCCTGTCCGTACACTGTCGCACAGCTGGGAAGTTACAGACCTGTAACTAGTGTGGGCTTTGTCTCTGTGTGGGCAGATGGTCAGGTATCGCATTGCATGTTAAAGTGGTGCTGCCTTGTGCTTGTGTGAATAAAATCCTGAAGCTGCATGCTGCTGAGAGCTTTGCCCCTGTTCATTGACGTACCTGGTGTATGCTCTGGATTAGCTGGGACAGCCAACTCATTGGCTACTCTTTTCTTTTTCCTTTCTTGGAAATACTATTTCTCACTGCTTCCCTGCTTACATTTGTTCTCTTCTCCTGTATCTGCCACTATGTCTGTGTTAGGGACATGTGACAGTCAAGAAACCACCAGATACTTTTAAAGCTTTAGGTGGAACACAAAGATAATTGTACAGTTATAGTATTAAATCAAAGGAATTGCAGAGAGTTTGAGACTGAAAATAGCTAGTGGGGACTGGAGAAATCACTTGATTCAGAGTATTGTAACTCATAAAACCCTCTTGAGCTGCCTATTTCCTGATCTTGCATTTCAGCTTTTTCCCTTGCATCGCTTCTGGAGAGTGTGCTGTTTCCCTGACAGGCACACATGTTTAGCTGTTCCCCAAAACAAGAATGAAAGAGGGAGCTTTTTGTCTGAGGGAAGTGCATCCCCCAGTGTTTGGTAGCCAACCGGGTGTGCTCTGGTGGGCACCCAGGACATGGCAACTGCATGGGTGATGTTTGAAATGAGGAGGGTGTCATGCCTAAGGACCGCTGCAGTTCTTGTTCACAGCTTCAGGCTTACAGCGGATGCCAAGGCTTGTCTGAGGGGTCTTTCATAAGGGAGTGCCAAACTTATGTTGGCCCAGCCTTCTGCAGGGGCCCAAGTTTATAATAAATGTCTTCCAGAAATGCAGCAGTTATTCTGAGCAACTTGAAAAAATGTATTCTGAATTGTTACACTTTTGCCATCTGTGGTTTTGCTTACTGAAGCAATTCCAGTGTTGTCTACTCAAGGTCACTGGGGTTTTGTTTTTCATTTTTGTTCTGTAGCTTTCTATATTGTTTCCCTGTCTTGCGCTGAATGGAAGTCAATACCACATAACAAGATTAATTTTTTTATATTTTCCTTCCCAGAAACAGAGATCAGAGAAAATTTTTCCGTGTGAATCTGTGGTGAGTTTGTTGCCCTGTGGAAAGCCCCACCATGGCTCTGCAGAGGCTGTGGCTGTTGCTGGGCAGGGCCCCGATTCAGCTGTAAGCAGCCAGGGACCCCCTGGGAATGAGTGGCTGAGGGGCTGCCACTCCTCCTGCTACCCCAGGGTGTGGGCTCTGCCCGTGGGAGAGCAGCGTGGTGGTGACCTGTAAGCTGGGCCAGTGCTTGGTGGCCAGTGAGCCAAGCAGGGTCTGGGGATGCTGTGGAGCTGGGCGAGGCGAGGGGAGCAGGCAAGGAGCTTTGCAGGGTTGGAGGAGACTGGGGGGCAGTGCTTGTGGTGGAGGATGGCAAGTGGTAGTGCTGATCCCCAGGGAATGGATTTAAGATTTTAATGCACTTAGCCAGTGTTTTATTTGTGATGTGGAATGGTGTTGCCTTAGTTGTGGATCAGCAGAGCTGGGTACTGGAGTGAATCGCCGTGCTTGTGTCTAGTTGTCATCTTGGGCAGCAGCGGGAGCAGTGTGGGAGGGCAGAATGCCATTTGCTGTGCTGTGGGATTCCCTGGTCAGGAGCTGGCCTCTGCCAGCCTTTTGTTACCATTATAGCAGTGATGAGAGGGACAAGGTGGCACCATCTGAACCTGCTTCTCCCCTGGCAGCTGTGAGCTGCCCTGGTCCTGCATTTTTCAACGTGTTGAGACATGGACCACTGGGAATCGCTGTGCTGAGGCTGCAGAGCAGCAGTGGGGGAGCTGCTGTGCCAATTCATGGTCTCCTGTGCTGCGGCAAGTTCTGCCTCTCCTTGTTAAATGGTGCCATGGCTCCAAGAGCAAGGGGTTTGATGCTGCAGCTTTGGGGGTCAAAAAGTGTGTAGGAGGGCTCCAATTCCAACCATGAACCAGCAGCAGACAGGGTGAGCATTCAGCCTCTAGTAGAGATAACATAGCCAGGAGCAGGGGCTGAGACACCTGAGTAAGCTTAAGCCTTAAAGATGTTTGTAAAGAACAAGTATGCTTGGCTGTCTGATTTGTCCTTGTCATGTTCAATGTGAGTTTAATTTTAGTTATTAATAGTACATCAGATGGTACTTTATTGGGAGCTTTAACAACTTGTTCTGGAAAATGATGCAATATTCCTGTGTTTTTTTGTTTCTTCCTCCCCAAAACGAGATGCAGTTGTTCTAACAGCCTCTGGCAATTTGGAGAGGAACATGCAGGTGTAGTTTGCTTTGCACATGTTCCTGCTGTGTGCAGGGGTTGTTTACTGCTCAGCTGAACAAATTGCCAAGTGTCCTTCTGGATGTTTCGAACTGTTTAGCAGAGAAATCAGAAATTATGTTGCTAGGACTTTTGTTTTTCACTACATGTGAACTCAAACAAATAGTTTGTGAAGGGTCAGTGCCCGCTGTTCCCACAGAAGCTTGGAGGAAAATCCCTTCTGGCGTTATTTCTGCAGAGGTCTGTGTTGTTTCCTACTGTGATCAAGATGAAGGACTCTCCTAAGTGCTTATATATTTGCTAATAATCAGTCTCCATAATAGAGGTCTGCAGACTTTTTTTTCCTTTCATGTCTGATTTGGTTGAACTGTTTACTTCAGGGTATTTTTATCTTCCCATTACTATTCCTTTTTTTTTTTTTTTTTTTTTTAGTGAAGAAATGCTAGTTTTTGAGAGATTAGATGCAAATAAATGATACCACATTTCAGAGCAGGAGCAATACCTGGTTACACGGTTTTGCACATAAATTGAGTACTTCTCCTTCTCTTCTGCAACCCTCTTTGCATTTGGAATGATTGGACTGAGGTGCCTTCTGTGCTAATTACCTTGAATTTCCCCTTGTTGACCCAGACCTCCAGCAGTTTCAAAGGGACTTTCAGCTCCGTGGCAAAATGTGGTTGTAGGTGCAAATAGTGCCACAGGGCTGTGTTGTCAGGCAAATGCTCATCATTGTATCAGCTACAAAGCTTTTAATGCTGTTGAAAGAGAAAAAGAAGCATTTTTGGAACCACTGTTGTGCAGAAATACTGAGGCCAAGGCTGCATGGTGGCCCTTGCCCTGCCAGAAGGTGGGGGAGCAGAGCTGAGAAAGGGGAGGTGCTGGCTGCTCCCAAGGAAGGCTCTCTCCTGTCCTGAAGAGCTCATGCAGCAGCTGTCATGTTATGGGGCCATGAGGTGAAGGAATGTCTATTCTCTGTTAAAGTTTTTATTTCTTCAGTTTTGCTAGGCTGTGTCTTCACTTAGCTGGAGAAAAAGAAATTGAGCGTTGTGGTGCTGCAGGCTGGCTCACTGGTGCTGCCCTCAGGTCTTGAAGATGTAGGAGTGTAGCTGTTAGATAGCTGAGGGGATGTGCTGTGCATTCTAGTACCTGGGTCTCAAGGAATAGCAACACATCAATTAAAGTGCTGAAAAAGAGTCTTACCCTTTGTTATTGTTTTGCCATCATCCCCCACCCAAATATGGTTGAAATAGGAGGCAGCAGGTGGGGGTGAACGTATTTGCTGTATGGGGCTGCTGCTTCTGAAATAGCAGGTTTTCATGAATTCGTTTCATTGTTACAAGTTGCTTTTTAATTTAGTTCTGAAAAATCATTCTGAGTATGTAAGAGGGAAGCTAGACCAAATCACTGACAGGCTGTGGTAATTTAGAAACTTTTCAGGGAAACTTCCAAATTTCTCAGGATTTTCTAAGGGTTTTTTTTGTTGTTTTTGTTTTTTTTTCCTTTGTGTTTTGTTCGTTTTTGTTTTTTTTTTTAAATGACCCTTCTTTGAATTTGTGTTAGTCTTCCATAAAGAAATTCCTTATGGAGGATGAGTAGACAGGCAATTTGCAATAGCAAAGTTTTTTTACTATTTCCGTAGTGAAGATATTTTAAAAATAGAGATTGTGTGTCTTATTTGCTATGTCTTACATATAAATCTGTCTGCATATCACATATACTCTGCAGCTGTGGACAGATGCTGAAAACATAAACTGGTAATTAATAGATTGTCACTGGGAAGGGCTTTATGTACTGGAAGTGCAGAAGATGGAATGAAAAAGTTGTGTTGATTCAAAGTGATGATCTTAAATTACCGTATGAGCTGTTTTTTTAGAAAGCTTTAGAAAGTTAATTGCATGTGTGAGTGCAGTGGTGATTTTTTTTTTCTTGGTATGGTAGATGGACTGTAGGTTTTGGCCTTGTAATATATTTGCTGACTTCCAGCTGTTAAATATTTATGGCAGTATTCCAGAAATTTTCCATTACGAACATGTGAAACCTTAAAGCGTATTATAATCTACAACCTTGGTAAGCTTTTTCAACAAGAGACAATTTGAAGATCATACTATCTGCAAATGTTGTGCGCTTTTTTTTTTTTTTTACAAGGTAACACCCAAAGTTATTCTGGTTGAACATCGTTCAGAGAAAAATCAATTTTCTCTTTTCTGTTTTGCAGTTATTTTAACTATTTCCTCTACATAGTTACCTATATGTTTATATTCCACTATCCACAACTGAAAGTATGGGTTTGTTGCCCCAGGAACATGTAGTAAGGGACTCCAAGGCTCAGTAGTTGAGAGCGTAAATAAAATACAGTGATGGCACTTTGTAAAACGGGACGGGCAGAGACACATTAAATGACTTGCTTGAAATCACACTGTCAGTATGACAGATTTCAGTTTAGGAGAGTGGCATTTTACAGCATCTGCTGATTCATTTATTCCTTAGTTAAATGGACATACTGATGTGTCAGTATCAGTCAGGATACTATTTGCAAGGAAAGGGAGAAAACAATTCAAATAAACTCTTGTGAGTGCAACTACAGTATGTATTTAGAGGATGTTCCAGCTGCAGCCTGAAGAGATTAATCTATGAGAAGCTGTGCAGTTGTTGTGCTGACCTAATCAGTAAATCCAACGTGTCTGTTGATCCCCAGTGATGATAGGGCAGATGATCCATTTGTAATCCCTTGACATCCATAACTCCTTTAATAACTGCACTAAAACATCCATGTTATATTGCAGAGACAGCCGGTGGGACTTGTCCTCATGTAGGTGTTGGAACTGGGGTGGGAGCCAGGGTCTGCAGGATCAGCCTCTCACTGTCTTGAAGTACTTGAAAACAATCTATGGGAGAAATAAGCCCATAATGTGAGAGAAGTGTGGTCTGAATCTTTGAAATAAACCAACTGAAGTTGGTTATCCTGCTATGGAAATCCAGTGGGAGTCATTGGATGCAAGGTCAACTGGCTTGAAGGGTCTGTTACTGTGTTTAGTCATAGCAGACACCCTGTTGGAAACTCTATCAGATATGATGAGTGTGACAGAAAAGCGTGGATATTGCTTTAGAGGTGAAGAGTTCTAGAGGATTTGTTAAATTTATTTTAGGGGTGAGAGAGGTCTATAGTAAGAACACAAGATAATAACTAAACAGGAGTAAAATAAAGTTAATATTCAGATGGAAAAAATATCATGCAGCTTAATTGGGAAGAGAATGATACAATTCTGTGGGACTTGATAATTAAACCCTTGCTGATGTGGAATTTAAAGAGCCCCCACATCTTTGAAAATGCTGTACCAGGGATACAAGTCCTATCACATTTATTAGAATGCTTCAAAAGTAACATGAAGAAGTGTTATTTTCTCTCTTCTTTTAAACAAGAAAGAAATTTCTGCCCTGGGGTGCTTCTGCTAGACCTGAGAATAGCATCAAAGAAATGCCAATGACAGAGGTTTTATTCTTAATTTCCAAGCAGGAGTGTTTGTTCTCAGAGGCTTCCCAGACCGTTTGGATGAAGAGCAATCTCTCCAGATGGCCACGGTCATTTGTTCGAGGTCTGGAAAACAAATTATCTTTCTTGAATATTCCAGCTATATTGTGCATGTATTAATCAGATTAAGAGGTAGCACCTTGTTTGGGTCCTTTATTTCCCTTCACATGTTTCTTAGAATGGACCAAAGCCTGGTTTACCTGTTCAGCTCTTCTCATCGTTGATCTCTGCCACTGATGCTGCTGTTACTCTCCCCCTCAAAACAGCTGTTTTTACTTTCCTTCTGTTAGTCCACTTTGACCATTTTAGCCTTTCATACAAAGCTCTTGGGGCTTTTATTCACTCTCTAAGGAACTTTAAATATCCTGCAATGTCTTATGCAGGTCATGTATTAAAATTCAGATTAGGAAATGAATATATTTTGCTATTTTATTTCACCTATCATTAAGCTTTAATTTTACTTTCTGCTGTCTTGTTATGGTTGATATACCCTTCCAAACAGTTTCTTCTGCTCTTAAAGCTCATTTAAAGTCAGATCATTTTTTTTTCTCCCAAAAAGAAATATTGACACCATCTTAAAAGTATGGTATTTATGTATGAATGCCATATTTATACCAGTAATATGAAGATATATTGGCTGGCAAAAAGTATATGTTTAACCTAAGGGATATAGCTTTATTTCCTTTTTTGCTCAGTTTTCCAAGTGGAACATACTAACTAGCTACTGGCTCAACATGAAATATATACATGTGACATTCAACATTAGAGCTGGGTGAATTACTTGTGGTGAAAGACTTATTTATTTGCTCTAGGGAGTCTAAGATTCAGAAGGAAAGTGGAAAGACGGTGAAATCTCTAACTAAAAAAAGACAAGTCCCATTTTTGAGCCTGTATATCTGGTTGAGAAATAAATTCAATCTCTGCTATAATCTAATATCCTTTATCTATGGGACTCCATTTGGAGAATAAAAGGCAGTTACAGATCATCAGGGAGGAATTGTGGGCACAAGAACTTCATTAAAAAGAAATGCTTGCAACTTTTCCTTTGCTGCTTTCTGTAAACATAAGCAGAGCAGTTGTCTGAAGGAAGATAGCCACTCATAATGTATTCTTGACTAAACATTATTAATTCCTTTCCAATCTAATAGGAATCCTGAAAAAACTTGTAAATTACAAAATTGCCTATATTACAGAAATTAGGATGAGACTGAGAATGGAAATGTGTGATATAGAAATATCTAGATGGAAAACAGAACAAATGCAAGAAGTCTGCTACTTCTCTGCACAAAGGAAGCTGAGAAGGTTCACAGGCACTTGCACTTGGAATTCATTTTTAGAAATAGCTTTCTGCTTTTTCTTCATGTGCTTGTCTGTCCAGCTATAATTATCCATCCTCCTTTTTCTCCAATTACATGCTGTATAATGTTTAGAAGCTATTCCAAGAAGCAGCTTATTCCTGTGTGACAAGATTTAATTAAACTTTCACTGAAATAATTAGTGAGGGTATCTCAAAAGGCTGTTAAAAATCAATGCAGTACTGAGGACCGAATAGAGTTAACACTGTCATCAAAGATCAAAGTCACCAAAGAACGTGACTGAAAATTAAACCCCCAGCAACAGTCTAATGAAGAAGCATACTGAAGCAGTTGTGGTTTTCTGCCTCTTGGGTCCTACCTACAAATTGATTTGACATGGAAAATTTCCCTCAGGAAGCTTAAAAATGGTAAATTTCCATTAATTACATAGCAAAGAATGTTCTTTCTATAATTTATAATCCATTAGGATTTTTTTTTTGGTTGCCTCTTCCATTATCTATGTTTTCTGCTTTGCCAGTGGAGATTGGCTAGAGGTTGGTTTGGGTGGTTGTGTCTCTTGTTGCATCATGTAGCTTGAGGCACGGAAAAGGAGCTGAGGAGGGTTAAGTGCCTAAAGCATGAGATTCCTCAGGCACACCAGAAATCCCAGCCTGGAGGCATGTTCTTAAGTATCTTAAGTATCTCGGATCTTAGAAGGCCAAGACAGCAGCCTTTCCCAGTAATGTGTAGTCTACCGTTTACTTCAAGTAGGATGTTCTTATCCCTTTGTGGGGAAGTAATTTGTATTATGAACCAAATCGTAGGCCTAGGGCCAACGCCTGTGTAAATTTAATCAACAATTGGTTTCTGTAGGAGCTTATCCAGCAACGCAGAGTGCAATGCAATTATTTTTCTTGCACTAGTTGTGTATTGCACAGAGTGCACAGAGCTGCTCGGGGCCGGGGGGTGGGAGCGCAGCTGTGAGCAGTCAGGATCCTCAGAGCCACGGAAGTGAGTGGGGTGCGCTTTGCCTTGCCCCGTGCCCTGGACTGGAGAGGCTGCTTCAGTGAAGATAACTTTGCAGAAGGAAATATTCAAATTCTTCTTGTCTTGTTTGCATTATGGATCATTTCCTCTCAGGCGTTGATGTTTTATGGTTCCCTCTTTTTAAGCATCATAATCTGCAGTTAGCTTCTGAAGTTCACAGATATACAACAGTGCCTAAGCCGTAAGCTTGGCAGGATTTTAAACTGGCCTTTTATACATTGTAGAATCATAGACTGGTTTGGGTTGGAAGGGACCTTAAAGATCACCTAGTTCCAACCCCCTGCCATGGGCAGGGACACCTTCCACTAGACCAGGTTGCTCAAAGCCCCGTCCGACCTGGCCTTGAACACTGCCAGGGAGGGGGCAGCCACAGCTTCTCTGGGCAACCTGTGCCAGTGTCTCACCACCCTCACAGGGAAGAATTTCTTCCTTATGTCTCATTGCAATTTACCCTCTTTCAGTTTAAAACCATTACCCCTGGTCCTATCCCTACACTCCCTGATCAAGTGTCCCTCCCCTCTTTCCTGTAGCCCCTTTAAGTACTGGAAGGACACTGTAAGGTCTCCCCAGAGCCTTCTCTTCTCCAGGCTGAACACCCCCAACTCTCTCAACCTGTCCTTATAGGAGTGCTAAGACTCTTTAGAACTACAATATCAAGTGTGGAAAACATGAGTTTGACAGATGATGAGAATGCTACAGCTTCAGGGCACAAGACAACAGTGCACAATGGTTGATGAGGGAGGACTTTCCTACAGGTGGGAAAACGTGACTGCCTGTCACTGGCTGCCCTGCCTAGACCCTTTGAAACAGCTGGAGTGGTTCAGTGTGAGGCAGGATCCTGAGCTAGCCTGGCTGGCCAGCGGGTATTTCTGGTAAGATCATCTCTGATGTTATGACCTCTTTGTTCCAGTGGTATGTTCAGTCTGTTGTGCTCCTGTGTCAGGAGGAGGCTGGGATGATCACTGAATTTCTACAGTATTTATAACTGGACTCTGCTGATTTACATTGCCTGATACTAAGGAGTGCATCCCTGGGTAGAAGCAAGATTAAAATATCAAGAGCTGCAATGAGGGGAAGGAATTTAGTGGATATGTGTTATGCGTAGCAGGTTTGTCATCTCTTTTGAGCTGTGCTGTGCTTGGGTTGAACTGTGAAGATCTGAATAATTTATTCAGAAAGTTATGCTAACTCTGTATGGCACTGAAACACTGAACATTAGTAAATAATTAATAAAAACATTTCTTCTGCAGCCATGTCCTTGCATGAATCACTCAAGCTTTGCTGAATATGCTGAGCAGTCAAATGCAATATTCTGTGCCTGCAGCATCAGGATTCCTTCAGTGTTTCTGTTCTGCAGAAAAAGAATTCCTTTAAGGCCTCTTTAAGAATTTCAGCTAAATAATTAAAATCAGGAACAATAAGCTATGTTTGTGATATGTAGATAAGTCTGTAGATATATGTGTTTATATATACATAAAGATATAGATAAATAAAATTGAGGCCAAACTGTAAGCAGTAGGAGAAGAGCTGGGACTCAGTAGCGTCAAGTACAGTCAAGTAGATGTGATAGAAAATTACTGCAATCTAATAATGCGTATTTCTCCAGTGACAGCACCTCCAAAGCAAGTCAGTGTTGAAAAACTGCTAGAAGACTGGGTTTGGGTTTTAATTTTGAAGTGGGGATTCAACGGCAAAAATTTAAGCTTAAAAATAAATGTTGTAGCAGATTACAGTATCAACCAAAATTACTGCTTTCGATGGGGGTGATTCTGTTCGCCTGCTGCAAGGGCACAGGTCTGCTTGCAGCAGCAGGGAATGAACCTTTTCCAGAGCAGAGTAAGATCTTTTCCTGTAGAGCAGAATTCAGTGTGATCTTTATAGTATCCTCAGTCTGTTTTGAGCATGATATTTCTGGACATGATTCTTTGGTTCACTTTCACTTCCATTTCTGTTTTTCTTAAGCATACTTTAAAAAGCCAAGAATACATGTTGTTAATTTACAGTGTTAAATATCATCGTCCTTTTTTACACCCTTATAAATACTATTGACAAAGACAACCCCCTTTTTATAATAAAGGATAGTAAGTAGACGGCTTGAGCCTCTATAAATTACCATGTGTGTCATGCTGTTCCAGTGATTACATTTTAAAGTGCTCTTTCTTCCATGTATGTACAAAGGTAAGTCAAAGCATTGACTGATGAAATAAGTATTCAACACAACTCTCATGCAATATAGGAGTGGCAATAGAAACAAGAATTGCTTGTTTTTGAAGGTGAAAACCTGATCCTGTTAAAAAGCCTTTACTGCTGAGAATCCTCACCCACATTCATAAGTTTCATTGTATTCAAGTTGGGGAGGCTGTGGTGTGTGCTCTTTTTCTCTGTCCCACAGGAATGAGATATATTTTTGAAATCAACATTTCAAATATATATCTGAACTAATCCCACTTAATATACCTTATAGCTATAATAAAGTCTTATTTTAAGTATAGTCAGTTCTTTAGATATTTTTACTTTTATACACTTAGAATGATTATTTTATAGTCTGATTCATCTGCAGCCTTGGGAAGGAAAATAAGCCCCTTGAAGTTATTTGGCCTAATTCACTATTTTCAAAATTAATATTTAAGAAGAAATGTTATTGTTTGATTTCCAAATAGTTGATATGCATTCTCACAGGTGTCTAACACATTGTCTTCTCACTTAATGCTCTACAACATGTGTAGTAATTGCTGTGCAGTTGAAGACTTTTCCCTTCTATGAATCCAAAGTACTTTGGAATTTTTTTTTTTTTCCTGCTGAAATATTTAGGTATAGGATCTAAAACGGGTCTTCTGACAGTAATAATTAGACAGGGTGAAGACCTGCGATTTACAGGGTAATGAAAATTATATCTCCCTAAATGATGGAGGGAAAAGAAGATCTAAAAAAAAATTCAGATTTTTGTTCTCTTACCTATAATATGGAAGAAAAATGTGGGAGAATGTTGCAATCACCACCGTAATCATACTTAACTGATATAAGGTTACCCACAGTGTAGCTGCTCTTTCATTAGGGTTTATGCATATAACAAAAGCATTTTCCTAAATGTCCCTTGGATAATTAAGTGAATGTCTTTGCCATAGTAGGCTTTGAATAACAATAATGTTCTGAGAGGTTATCATCACTCGGAGCAACCATAATCATCATCTTCAGACAATGAAAATATACTTAACCAGCAAACCGTGCCACTCTCTGCGAATAAGAAAGGGAGGTGGCACATGGGCATTTTATCAGGCTGGATGAATAACTAAATATTTACAATGAACTTCTCCCTTTACAGTGCTGAGGGTTGAGGACTGCTTATGAAGTCAAGGGGCGGTGAGGTTAGTGAACAGCAACTGCATGCAGTGCCTGGAGTGAACTTGGGTTTCCTGGGCGATGCTGTTCTGTCATTACTCTATGTAGTGCTCATTTATAATGAATATTCTTATGTAGGGAATATTCTTAGGGCAGTTAACAGCTACATGCGGAAGGGCTTGAAGTATAGGACCTGTGATAAAGTGTACACAGTGGTTTGAACTGAGTTAACCTCAGGGTGATGGCCTGGAGCACCCACGAATACCCCATTTGCTTTGAACTGAGTGGCTCCATTACAGAACTAGGGTCCAAAAGACATTGTGTCAATATATAAGAAAATTGATATATGTAGTGCAGAAAAGGGAATGTTAAAAGCAGTACTACTGTACAGAGCAAAAAGATGCAATTTTCCTGTGTGTCTGTGACAATACAACCTGTTCCTTGTAAGTTCTTAACAACTTTGGAGATGAGGAGGGTGGAAGTTTAGCTCACTTGTAAAGATCTTGAGAGATCCCTACACATTCTAGACAATGCTTGCCCTGAGCGTGACGTGGGTCCTCGCAGTCTGGGAGATGATGGAACGTTCCTCCACAGCAGAGCTAAGAGATCTCATTTGGTTTCCTACCTTCTCCCTTGGGTCATCTCTGCCTTATGGTGAGCTGAGCTGGCAGAAGATTACCCCACTCTTTTCTCTCTCCTTCACCCTCCCCAAATTTTTCTGCATCCTAGTGTGCTGGACCCCCATCACCCACAAGAGAGTGAGGGAAGGTGCCAGAGCATGCCTGGGGGTGGGGATGGGGACAGGACCACCTCCAACAAGTTCCTAGAATAGTTTAGGCTTTTCCAAGCAGTCATCTAGAAATATCCTAGTGGGTGAACCAGTGGACAGATTGATTTGTGGTATTAATAATAAGAGAGTTCAAAAAATATTGATGGTAGGAACGAACTTGACCTGACCCAGACAGAAGGAGGAGTCATGGGAACAGCAGGGAAAGACACATTCAATAAACAAAAGACCAAGGCAGCAGCAAAGGGCTTAGCACCTGAGATGTGTTTCCTCAAGCAAATTTGAAATACCATATATTTGAAGTATCAGTATCATAAATACCCAGGTGTGTGAAGGTATCTGTCTTTGAAGATGCTGAGATTAAAACCCAGAAGAGCAGAAGGAAGCGGATGGCTTTTCATCGTGATGGAAGATACAAATGGACAAAGGCAGGACCAAGCCTATTACAGAATACAAGAGTGAGCCTGCATATCTGTATGAGAAAGCCTGTCAAGGCTGCAGGTGTTATCATAATTCCTCTCAAATACAAATGTCAACAAATTTAAAATTAGTATTTAATAAATCATCAACACCCTGCGAAGCTCTGGACACTTACCTGGCCATTTTTAAAGAGGTAGGTACCCTGAGTCAAACAGCTCTGCTTAGGTAGGAGTACAGGTGTAGGGTTTAACGCAGGATGGGAAGGATATTGGTGGAGGAAGGATAAAAGAGTTGTTTCTTCCCAAAAAAAGGATGAGAATTACTGGATTGGGAGATTAGCAGAAGTAAATATTTGCCCCTAAATTCACCTTGGCTCAGTTGCTGAGGAGTCACATTGTATTAGAGGGAATTGTGAACACAGGAGTTTTTCCCCTATGACTGTAAGTTTAAATTTGCAATTACAGTTCTGGTTTAGAAGCCATCTTGTTGGAAAAACTGGAAAAAATTCACATGCATAAAATAAATGTGCAGTCACAGTGAAGAGACAATCCTGTGTCACAGTATTCTTGTAAAGAGATATAAAATCTGTTCTTCTCTGGTTGGGGGAACACTGGACTTTGACAGTTGTATTTGCATGGCCACAGCTTGATTTTCCTTTGTCTTATGTCCTGTGTGGAGCACTAAACTATGAGCTTATGCAGATGTTTTCCACATCTTAGTGCCAACGTTACACATTAAGCATGAGTTGATCTACCATCCTGCTGCTGTCCAGCCTTCTCCCTTGGGTTGGATCTGACAGCAGGACCTTTTGCTGAGCTGATTCAGCTGGCTAATATGGCAGAAGACATTGAGTTTTGTAGCCAGATTCTAGTGGTTCCATGAGTTGAATCAGCTCTGCATGGGGCCCTTATCAGTGCCAGAGCTGGAGCAATGGGGTGGGAGGAAGAGGAGACCTGTACTGGGGCAAGAAGAGAAGCAGTGGGACCTCCCTGCTAGTACTGGTGAGCTATTTAGGCTGATACTGCCGGGAGAGCTTCTCATCCCTGTGCTGGAACCTTTTGAGGTGAGCTAAATCAACAGCTGTTCAACGACCACTTTTAGGGTGACCAGTATAAGCTTACACTATTTTTGCTTCAATTCTGAAAGAAAAGTTCTCTTTGCTGTAAGGAAGCTTTTTCCTGTTTCCACTTCAATATTGTAATATAGATATGGGGTATAGGGTAAGAAGGGAAATGTTCTATTTCGCTTCTCATAATGTGATTATATTTCGACATTTGAATGACTTCTTAACAGAATATTGTCTTTCTTAAGATTCTCCTATTTAATAAAATTGATAGAGTAATGTTAGTAGGACTTGTTTGTGATGACAATTTACTAAACAGCATTATAATTGCCTGATAGTATCTATAGCGATTGATATTACTGCTTTACCTGAGGATATTGTTGGTGATGTGCAGTCTTGTTATTGGCTTTGTTTCTCCAGAGAGCTTTAAATTTGGCTGAAGCTCTGTTTATTTTGCCACTTAAATGCTTTTCCCCAAACACTTGCTTCCCTGACAATTGTTCTTAGTCATATCCGTCATCTAAGGATTTTAGAACATTGGAAGTTAAATCTCCCAGTGATTTTCCTTGCTTGTTCTTTATCTTTTTTTCTCTTTGAAGCTGTTGCTATCAATACTGATTTTAGTATCTGTCAATTTAATTTGTTTGCTGCAAGTACCTTACATAATAGCTTACCATAGTGTAAATGCAATGATTTGTTACATTTTTATACTGCTAGAAGTCTACCTGTCTGGAACCACAAGTCTGATTAATATTGTTTGTTAAACTAGTGTCTTTATGACATAAAGCAAAGAGGCACTAGAAAATGCAAGAGCTTAGTAAGCAGTGCTCCAGGCAAGAGATAATGGTGCATGCACTGGAGGAGGGGAAAGTCTCCGAGGGAATATACAGGCAGATCAGGTCACTGAAGTCAGAATAAGTATTCGTCAGTGCACTTCCAGCTTACAGTGCTTCTGACAGGAACACGCTTGTGATTATGTCTCCAATTCAATCCAGTTTGCAAACCGTTAAGGTGCGGGACATAGACTGTGGGATGCCTGAAGGCACTGGGATGAAAACCAGAATAACCTCTGACCATAGTACATCAGTATTTGGGATTTTTGCGTAAAGTGCCCAGGTTGGACATGTAATACAGCATATGTCTAAGCAGTCTGTGGCTGATGAAAGAGCCTGTGCATGTTAGAAATAAGTGGGTTAATTTTTAAAAGATTGAAGGTTGAGACAGCAGATGAAGACAAAATATGATAAATTTATACCTCCTTTCAAAATTTAGTCATAGGAAAAATATAAATCTTGGTGGATAAGTTAAAGATGAATTAAGGCTGTTGTCAGTTGCTCGGTGAGGCTGTGCTCCTAGACCAGCTGCTGCTGAAGAGGGTTCATTTGCTTTTCATACCTCTGGAGTGAATCTTTTCACATGCTCTCGATAGCTGCTCTTTGAAAGATTTCTTCAGAACCCATATGCCATTGTGCCTGTTGATTGCAGAGATGGTGGAGGGAGGTTGCAGGGAAGGTGGCAGCCCTGTTTTAGCAAACCAAACTTAATTTTTTTTTTTTTATTAGTAAAATGTGTATCAGTATGACTAATGATCCAAAGAGAGAGAACAAGGTGATTCTGTTATCGTTCCTTGACCATCTTTCTGCAAATTCAGTCATTCCTTTTTTCTCCCCTCCAGCAGTCTTTAGGTCATTCCAAGAGGGGAAAATATCCGCAGGTGAAAAGTGAGACTTCTCAATATTTGGCAGCCCAGATAGCAAACATCTGTAGGCAAAAGTAAAAGATACATTTTAAAGTTGCCATAGGAACTATTTATTCAAAAATGCAGTGTGAGTCTTTTGATTTGTTTTAAAGGGCTTCAGAGGAGTTAATATTTCGGAGGGGTCATCATTGCCAAGTTCTTGATCAGTTAATCTTCTGTCCTGTTGGAACAAAAAGGAAGTTTATCTTAATGAAAAAGTCTGTTTTGTGAGAAGATTATATTTTACTACCACCTGGAGATGGGAACAAGGAGAAGGAAGCCATTAGCACTCCAGGACAGGGGGCATAGGGCATCTGGAGACAGTTGGTATCTAAAAATATAATTTTGAGAGATGAGATACTGGGCTCACTGCAGTATAGAAAAGGAAATACGGGGTACCTGAGGAACTGTACATGGTAGGAGGCTATGTGTCTTGGCAGTGTCATGTAAAAGTGGGGGAGAATGTGCTGTCGCAAACTTGAAGTAGATGGGGTAGAAAGTGAGATTGTAATTTTTTTCAATTTTGTGGAATGACATGAATGAAATCTACAGGCTGTTCCTCATTTTCATGAACTAGTTTATCCTTTTACGGCAATAATTCTTTTAGAAGTGCTCCGCTTGGAGAGCCCCATTTCCAGTATGCAATGGAAACTGTAAAGTAAAGCTAAGGGGAAGTGCCATGCTGGCCATGTCTAATGTTTGCTTGACATCAGTGATAAAGAGCCAGAAATCTGTGTTTATGCATGAAAATTGCCCTTATGGCTTTGGTTACTTAAAAAGAAGTATTCTTCAAAATAGCCTAAAAAGTCCCTTTCCCAGGACTCTGTGGAGGATGTGTTGTAGCCTGGTACAGGAGATCCAAACCCATAGAGCATAGCACGTTGTGTCCTAATTGAAAAATGGAGCTTTGTAAAAATGTCTTTCGAAGCAATGTGGAATTTGCTGGTTGCCTTCTATTTGCTTCTAAGTTCTTCAATTGTTTAAATACCACCTCTAAAACAACAGTGTCATTTACTTGGCAATTTGTCTTTTTATTCCTGATAATAAGTATGTTGGATACAAAAATAGCCATTCTACTTGTGATAGCTGCATTTCACACAAAGAGTTTGGCAGATCTCCAGGTAAAATATTACAGAGCAGCTCAAGCAGGCATTAGTAGTTGTTGCTTATACACTTTGTGCTTTGAAGTCTCTGTATTGCTTCTGACGTCTTAAAAAATAACAAGCTATTTTTCCCCTAAAACACAATTTAAAGTATGTCTGAATTGAATATTGCATTATTTTGTATGGGGGTATATCTTCTGGAACAACAAAGACTAAATATAGTTCAAGAAAGTTTTAATGTGTTTGCAGAAGGAGAACACCCCCTATCCCTGCAGTGGTTTGCATTGCACTGGTTTAGCTCGGTGAAGACACAGACGAACTGTCTAGTTTCAGTTTGGAAGGGAAGGATTGGATTTGCACTTCATTTTCTCCAGGTGGAGTTGTGTCTGTGCAAAACCCATGTGGGTCTGTTACTGAGGATTCAAGAGTCCAAAGCTGAGAGACTTGTGCTGCATTTTCCAGAGTGAAAACCTGGTCATTGACTGAATCAATGAAAAAGTTCTTACCTCAGTCTCATCCCAAGCTTTCTGTGGTCAAAGGAGTGAGCTCTGTTCACATAAATCAATTTGTCTAAAAGTGCATGGTCTTAAGCAAGCAAGAACCTGTCTTGTGGCTTCAGTGGGACGAGCCATGTATTTAAGAGTTACTCGGGTGTCAGAGAGGCTGGTAATCTGTTAATTGGAATTTCAGTCTTTTGGTTTTTTGAGACAGCCCTGGTTTCTCTGTCTTCAATTGTTACAAATTTCATTTCTGATTTAATCCCTCAATCCTCTCAATTTCGTACAGTTTATTAAATTAAAACTATATTCCATGTCATCTTAAATAAAATGCAGCAAAACCCCACAGATGAAGTTTTGTAAAGCTGTGTTGGGTATGGTAATCCCGACTATGAGCCCAGTGAGTAGGACTGCAGAACTAGTACTAGAACTACACCTACTTATTTGCAGAAGGCACTGGAATATACTGGTTTCTTAAATACTCTGAATGTATTTAACTGTAAAAAGTAAATGTACCTGATTTCTGATCATAAATCCATACTTAATTTATGGGATATTTTAAAGCTGCCTGTTTGAAGGATTAGAGAGCGGAAGAAAGAAGCATTGTTTCTTTATCTTCAAGCCACATGCAAACTGTGGCATCCAAGGACTGTTTTTTTGATAAGCTCAATATGACTTATCTCCCAATTGAAATATACATTGTTCTTCCCTTTAAATATATTCTGGGATTCAGATTACTTTCGGCTGTTTCCTTTGTTCCCTTCTCAGTCTCCAACTTCTTTTTGTTTTTAACATGCAGAGAAAATGATTTTCTTCAAAATATGTATCTTTTCATAACATAAATTCAAGGAGAGGATGGGGAAAGACGTATATGCTTGGCTGAGCTAATGAGAAAATGACTCAGTCTGTGTGTCTAACATCTCGTATCACATAAAGTGTTTGACAAAGAAAAATGGATTTTCCTTTAAATACTTAGAGCCACCACAATAACTGATCATATTTTGCAGATTACAATACGCTTAAAACAGCAGTAAACCATGAGCCTTACTGCCTGTTCTGTCTGAAGTTTATAAAGACCAAATGCAGCTCAGTTACAAATCCTTGATTTGAATTTAGGTAAAACATATTTTAGTGATATTAAAAATCTTAATTGAAGGAAGAGAACAGAAATGAAGAAGTCTAACCTTATCACCCCTCCCAAGAGGATATTTTCCAGCCACTGGGATACAGTATGAACAATTGACTGTTACAAATATTACCCTTGTATTTACCGAAAGCAAGGGGGAGAAACTGCTTGGTCCTGTGAAACTAAAAGATATTCAGCCCAATATTTGACGCCTATGCTAAAATTTGATACCCAAGCAGATCTGTGATCTGCCATCACAGTTGCATTACGGACCATCATTGCCATTTTTCTTGATATTCCATTTTTAATGGAATGAGCATGATGGACAGGTTTCAAATAAGGCCACGTGTTTTGGTTGTTCATAGTTCTTCCCTGTGGTTCTTCCCTCTCCCCCTTCAGCCAATGTGTTAGGTAAATTTAGTTTCTCCTACAAGAGGTCAGATTCTCTGTTCCTTCTTTTATCCTTCCTTAAATGAAGACGTCTTGTTGTGTGCAGGGAAGTGTAATACTGACCTTTATTATTTATCATTCTAGTGTCCTATAAAATGAACTGAAAAAAAAAGTCATCTATCTAATCATACATCTACTGATGTCACATATAGGGTACTAAATCACTTATACTGCTTGGTTAACTAAAACTTAATGAAAGTGGAAAATTTCAAAGCCTGGAAAATGGGAGGAAACATCAGTATTCCAGGAAATTTCTATGCTGTTTTTCTTCCTCAGTAAGGTGTTTTTAACCCTGTAGCATATGCTGTGTGATACGTGTGGTAAAGAAATGTTGTAACTATCTTATCGTTAGAAAATAATTTACTTTTAGGTATTTCTGAGGCAAGTTCCCTGTGGTTATTTCTTCATTGCGCTATGTCTGTCCTGTGCAATGCAAATGTATGGTTCCAGACATAGGTATGTGCCATTTATGAGCTTGATTTTAATGTGGTGGTCTCATTTCTTGTATCATTTTTGCATGAGAAAATTGCTATAGTATGACCTGAGTTTTTAACAAATTATTTTTTAAACCAATCTAGTTCTACTGGGGTAAAATCTGAATTAATACTTAGATAAATAGAAATATGGCTTGGTGTTGTTTTGTTAACCTCTTACTAAGTAATTTAAACTTTATTGAAATAATCTACTTTTGTACAAACATTACAGGGATTTAATTGCAGTTACACTAGTTTTACTGTACTAGCTTAAATTCAACTTCAGATTATAGTGGCTTGTGAAACCCACTGCTTGTTTATTGTACTCTGCAGAAGAAATTCTTGGCAAAAATTGCATATTTTAATTCAGTAAAAGAAAAAGTTAATCTGCTTTAGTAAAGTAATTTAAATTATCAGTTTCATGTTTTCAATTTATCCAAATGAACTGAGATTGCTGTGAATGCATGAATGTGACAGGTAAGAGGGATTTACTGCATTCTTTAAAAAAATTAGGTGTTACTGATCTCCTTTAGGCATGACTTGTTAAAGACATTGTTCATTACCAGTTTTTCTTCTGCAATGCTTACTCTGTAAACTAAACTTACTGCAGCCATCTGTGAGTTCAGAATTTAGTAAATTAAGAGCAGAATAAGCAAGAACTGTTGAGAGAGCATGTTTTGGCATGTACAGAACAAGGATATATAACTAGTAACTCCTTTAATGCTGTGGTTTGGATTTGGTGACATTTAAAATAACAAGCCAGATGTCTCTGAACAGTTGTATTTTGTAACCTCTGAGAGGATAGGGAGGACCTGACTTTCTGTAATAGTACTTTTACGTAAAAAGAGAAGTGGTAGCACCATGTTGAAATAAAAGAAGCAGTAAGCTCTTGGTATCAATTTTCAGTGGAAATCCTGCTTGCTACTTCAGTATTGAACTCTTTACAAGCCTTGCACATTTTTATAGTATCTTTAATGTGCATTAAAAAATGCGTGTAACTTTTGGCATAGGTAATAATTTTTATGTACGTTTAATTTCCTGTTCAGGAAAGAAGGTGGTACAATTAGGGCTTGGAAATGGGGAGGTCAGAGAAAGACTGGAGGAGAATTTAGGTCGGGTTGCTGGCCACAGCGTTTGACCCAGAATACTATTTTAAAAGCACTCAGCATCCAGCCCTCCATTTTCTTCATTGACAGGTCAGAAATGAAGCCAGGCTGAGCATACTTAAAATAGATCCTTTTTTATTTGGTGGCAAATTCCAATACTGTATAACCCTTTCTCCAGACCACCTGCTAGTAAAGCTAATCCACTTAAAGAGTCAGTTCCCAGCATTGCCAGCACATCCCTGATGTCCCACAGTCCCTGAGTAGCACCACTGAATTAAATGCAGGTCTTCTGTGCAAAAGAGGGAGAAGCTCGTTATAGCAAAATTCCCATGGAGGATCAAGAAGTTCACATAACTGTCTGCAGCAGCAGCATAAAGATATTTTAACATACAAAAGAGTCACCTCAGGGAGTATGTGTGCAAGCACCACTGCTATTTCTAGCAGCGGTTTATTTAGCTCCCCATTGAGTGTGCGTGAAGCCCAGTGACAGCCATGAAGGTTGTGCCTTGGGACAGGAAGGCAACCTGAGACTGTGTCAGGGACCTTCGCTGTTCAGAGGGGCTTCCGAGCTGTTGTAAGGAAAGTATCGAGCAACTGGAAAACTGCGTTTCTAGTACTTTTAACTTTCATTGCAGTTGTTACTTCTCACCCATCCTAAATTGGGCACTTGCAGTGGCTTTCTGAGCAGACAGCTGGATCTGCTCTCATGAGCTGTGCCAGAGTCGGGGACAAGGTACCTGTGTGTGCTGCTTAGATATGCAAATACAGATCTGTGGCACCGGTCTATTAATTTGAACACATTATGGAGACTCAGTAGCTTTGTGGATGAAATACTATTGCACTCCTCTACTGCTGGGAAGCTGGTTTGCATACAGCTGTATGTCTTTAAATAAAATTAGCTGAAATTAATTAGGTAGCTCCTCCTTAATTCTTTTGACTGTAATCCTGTATCACAAGAGCACCATGTTCAATCTGGCACAAGCTGCTCACAGGAGAGGCCCAGACATAAATTAGCATGTAATCTAAATTACCTTTAGCCACTTGAAAGACTGGCTCATCTAGACTAGATTAAAGTCGTTACTGGTGAACTCAAAGTGCTGTTCTTTGCCTGGGCTGAAAACATCTACATAAATGATAAATCTGTGTTTCTTTGTCTAATCACTTGTAGCCGAATGTTACAGTTTTGTTGATGTAGTTTGGAAAGGCAGGAGTGCATAGCATTCTTGAAAACCGGGGTGAGAATTCAAATTTCATCTGTCTGGGTGTCAGGGAACGTGTGTGCTTTCACCAGAGTGAGTCCAGTTTCACTAATAATGTCTGTTCAATTGCTGTAATTGGTGAATGGTTAGATTAATATTAAGGTAATAATTTCCACTTAGTAATGGGAGATTTTGCCATAAAAACATAAAAGATACAGGAGAAATTTTGATTGGAGAGCATTTTCAACTTCCCTTGTGGTAAAAGTCATATGGTGGAACAACTTAGACTCTGTGCACTGATGCCTAGAAGTAAATCCCCCATTTTAGGAGCAAAAGAAATCGTTCAAATCAACCCCACATCCATTTGTGATTATAGCAGACCATCATTAGAAGAAGTGAGGCCAGAACAAATAAACCCTTCATAAAGAAAAGTACTCCTCTGAGTGAAATAACAGTACTGAGGTCAAAGGGTCTACTTTTATATGTGGTTATTATTTGTATGGTTATGGTTTTATGCTTCAGCCCTCATAAATTTACATTGCATATTACTTATAAAGAACATTGTATTGGTGAAGAACTTGTTACTCTGGTGATACTTCAAGCTCGACTTGAAGTAGGGTTTTTTTTTACTATTTAAATAGCTATTCAGCTGTGAATCCTTGAGATGTCTCAGTACTCGAACTATTGGCATTTTGCCATATTTCATTATGATCAATGGGCTGATTTGCAAAGCAAGAATCCTACATCCCTTCCAGCACATGGCAATGTGTACTGTGCCTTTGGATATGGAAATACACTCGATAACAGATGGACAAATATTACCACTAGACAACTGCATGATGACAAAAAAATCATTCTGCAAAATTGTTCACGGGGAGCTTTATGCAATTAGAGGGTGTGTTTTGTGTGTTTTGTGCTAGCAAAAACCAACTTTTTGTTTGGTTCATTGTCCTGTAAAAGTGATGTTATGGTGGTATATGCCACTGCTTTGTGTCTGATGTAAGAAATACTGTAGTGACAAATGTGATTTTTTTTGTTTGTTTGTTTTTTCCATCTGGATGTTTTCAGGTATGACATACCTTCCTAGACAGATAGCAGATACTCTTGTTTCCATAGGTGCTGCTATAGTATCATGTAAGAGGTGCATCAGCTCATCATGGTGTCAATAAATTAGGATGTATTAGGTGATTCTCCTATGCACAAGGTGATTCTTCACATCATGGCCCTGTGTATGCTCTTGGTCTGTGGCAGTGCTGCAGTTTAGCCTGGCTCTGGTTGCAGAAGATCTCCTGTTTGCTGCAGGTTCAAAGAGTGTTCAAAGAAACAAACACCATATGTAGCTACTGGCAGGAGGAAAATAATTTGGGTTTGTGTCCAGGCTGTTTGTTGCTGTTACGTTTTGTATTACAGTGGCATCAGAGACCCTCCCTCTGAATTCAGGGCTTCCTTTTGCCTGGCATTGTACAAGAGCAGAAAGGTCTGATCGCTGCCCCGATGGCTCTATTGGGTAGATAGATGAGAAACACAAAGGCCTGTAAAAGTGAGAGCAATGATTTTCATCATAGGGACTAGTAATAGCAGTCCGAGAGGAGTGTGATTTAAGAAGGTGCCATCGGAAGCTGGACTGTGCTTCCCAGACAGTGCCACAGACCTTTTGTATCCTATTTCAGAGCCTGGAGCAAGATAAACCTCTGCCAGAGCCCGAGTGGGGTACAGAAATACAGCGTTGCTTAGGAACTGGATTCCTCCTGGTTTCTCTTATTTGTTTGTCCTTGATAGCAGCACAAAAACCGGTGAGTGGGCTTGAGGAGGAGAACGATGTTACAATTATTTGTGAGGCTTCTGTTATCATCAGTGCTACCATAGAAATAAGACTTTCCACTTCTATTATGTTTATTTTAATCTCTTTTCACAGATATTATGTATGGATGAGGTATTAAATATTATGACTCAAATTTGAGAATGTAGCTGGATAAATTGCACTGAGGAGAGGTCCTTAATAAGGCTGCTTTCTGCTGAGGTCCTTAAATTTACCAAATCACTGTAAAAGAGATTGATGGTGTTGAGAACCAGGCCCAGAGAATCAAGATGGGAACAGGCTTCTGTTTTACAGGACCTCTTGGAAGGAAAGAGGTTGTAGTGCCTATAAGCGTTCTGCATTTTAATGTTTTGTTATGCTTTTCTTCTACACATTCCTATTTTGTCTGACTTTGGCTTCATCCATCCAAGGGCTAAATACTTGTAAAGAATTTTGCTCCTTTATGGCAAATATTTATTTATTTATATCTTCATTTATTCAATACTGATTTTTCCCAGGTTTTATGATGCTTTAGGTGTCTACTGAGACAGCTACAAAACTGAAATCCCAGAAGTTTCAGCATGAGTTGTGACTAAGTAAGGTTTGCATGATTTAACTCATGTAAAATTACTCAGGTGATGTTTGTGGGATGATTGTACTTCTCAGTCTTTAACCATGAGTTAAATGCTTTTTTGTTGCTTCATTCCCAACAATTGTAGAAAATAATTGATTCCAATCAGTTTTCTGTCATTCGTATTCAGAAACCCTAATACATTTGAATTGCTTTTTCTGAAATAATAGCCTCAGGAAAATTTTAAAGCTAATATTACCATGATCACTAGAGCTTGGAAGTTTTCCATCTATCTTCTTTATCATACCTGGCTTCTTGCCTGTCACTATGGCTCTGCTATGTTGTTAAACTGAGTATGTCATCCCTTCGTACAGATCCTCCTCCCTGTGAATAGCTAATACCTGTACCCTAAGGCCACTTTGTTCCTGCGTGTTTGTCGTAGTGGCCTCCTCTCCTCTTTTTGGCTCTTTTTTTCTTCAACAATTCTAAAGATAAATCTCCCTCTAGCATGTTTAGGGGGCCAGCACCTTTTTTAATATTTTGTCATTTGAACTGGAACTGTTCTCTTTTATGTACAGGCTTTCTGCTGTCTCCTTGTTTGGATTGATTGTATCATTACGGATACTTTACTTGGCTGGATTTGACCTTTACTCACTTACTCTATTTAAATGTGTTTCTTTCTCAAGGCGGAAGTGTCCAAAGCCGTCAGTTTGCAGTCTTAGTGCCTGCAAAAAATTCCAATTGTTTTGTTCATAAACCTCTGAGGATCTCCCTCAAATTACTTTGCCTGATAGATATGCTCATGTCCAGCCGTATTTAAAGAATTTACTTGCCCAAGTGGAATAAAATGTGGAAAAAATGTGTTTTTTCCCTTCTCAGTTTTACAGACCTCTTTAGAGATCAGTACATGCTGCAAAAAGTTTTCAGAAAAGCTCATGCTCTTTTAAAGTGCATTTACACTAGTTTATTTTGCTCCACCGCTCTTTGCAATGTGCTTAGTATCGTGTGCAGTTACCGAGTTCTGTGTCTTTCTTGGTGTCGCAGGTTAGTCAGTGCTGTCAAAAAAAAGCCAGGATTGTGTGGGTGCCGTCCTTACCATGCTGTTCTGTCATGCTCAAAAGTCTCCAGGTCAGGTTCTGGCTCAGTCACAGGAACGGGGTTTTTACATACTCAGTGCAGCATGTTGCTCTGTAGTGACCTGGATCAAACACAGAAGGGAACTGAGGAAAAACCACTTTGAAGAGGCAAGGAAGAGGCACAGGGAAGTGTCCTGAACAGGAGTATCTTTTAGAAGAACGAGGCAGAGATCAGAGTAGCCAGTGAAAATGGCAAAGGGCTCCCAGGGCTAGTTTCTGTACTGGGAGTGAGCAACCCAGGCTGGGCACGGTGAAGCATGCAAAGGCTTTATGTAGTTTTACCTTAGATTAAGGAGAAAACGGCAAAGCTTGTAAACCCCTGTGTGTTAAGCAGCTGTACAGCTCCCCGCTGTTCCCAGAGAGGAACAAAATGTGTTGCAGGCAGAGCATAAGAAATGAAAAGGGGTTTGAAATTACATGGAGTCAAAAATGAATTAATTCCTCCAAGTAAGTTGCAGGAAAAGGGAAGAAGAAAAGACTACTAGAGTGAATGGGGAAGGGGAGAGTGAAGATGGGAAAGACCTGTTTCCAGGCAGCTGTGGATAATCCTTAGTACAAACGAATGACAGACGAGTTTGGCTTTCATAACTTGTGGAGCTGGGTTTACTGAGAGCAGAGATTTGAGTTATATTGGAAAACTTCTTTTATAACTGAGAAAGCAAAAATACCACATAACCGTCGCTGATGTCCTTTGTTTCATACACCTCATTTAAGAGGAAAAAAATACAGCAATAGTAGGAGAGACTTTTAATACATCGTTGGTGGGAAGAATACATCAAAGGGGCAGCATAATAGGCATGCCAGAAGCAAGGTGCAAAAGATGAAGTTTTTATTACTGCAGTACACAGCATTGCTGAATTTGGTAAATATGGAATGTTTGGAAGAGAATTAGCTGGGATGGACTTTGGTTGGCCTAAGGGACTTGAGTTTATTTGTGCTTTTTTCATTAGGCCCATCTTACCGTAGAAAAGGTTATTGCAAAAGGGAGATTGCAAGAGGAAATAAAGTAGTTGCAGTGTGAGGCTGGGATGGCACAGAGGAGGCATTGCTGCAGTGGCAGTGTTGACTGGTCACACTCCACGGGAGTATAAAACCTTAAAATTTAGGTTTTAAGGCACCTTCACAGGCCTGACCTCCTACTCCTTTCACAGTTTAGTGAGAACATCTGCAGATTTCAGATATTTGTCAAAATACTGGGAGTTGATGATAGAGGTTACCTGGATAATTTGGGTTATTTCTCACTTTTCTCTCTTAACTTTAAATTCACTTGCATGGATGGGGAGTATTTACCATTTGATCCATGTAATTTTTTTTATTTGCAAATTTAATCTGTAGTTAATTTATTTCACATATTAAAATCCCCTCTCTTATAGTCTCTGTAAGACTTCTAATTCAGCTTGCCAAATGCAAAAAAAAGTCTTTTCTAAAAAAACCCACTAAAACCAAACCAAATAGCACTTTCTTTTTTAATATATATGTTAGTGATTTGAGCTGTGTATAAATACATCTAAACTGATATTTTATTAGTATAGTGATTTAATGTGAGAAAACTATGAACAGAGTAATTTTATTGTAGAAAAACACAATTTTAAGGAGCAACAAATTACATGTTTTCATTCTGCATTTTTTGATGCTAGTATGAATATTTTTAGTTACACATTGCTTTTTGCAAGCTTTCTGTTTGTTCATTTCTGAAGATATAAAACAACTTCCCAGATCAGTTATATTCTTACTCAAGTTCAATTTTTTTTGTTTTGTTGTTCATAACCAGTCAAAAATATCTAATTAAAATACCCTTTAGAAGTTTGGCAGCTAATTATTTAAAAATAATACATCATACAGCAAGAGAAGGGAGCATGATACAGAGCAGGTAAGGGAAGAAATAAACCAGTGTTGGGAACAAATAAGTCAACACTGTGGTGCCAGAAGGAGTTGTGCTTCTCTACTGACTGCTTCTGAAGCAGCTCCAACTCTTTCCTATGCTGCTAATATCTCTTTCTCAGTGGGAGCATCGTGGGCCTTGGATCCCCTATAGCCCCAACTCCAAAATCCTGGAGGTCGCCCTCAAGTCCCTGGGGTGCTTTCTCCAAAGGCTTCAGGTAGGGCCATGCTCCCTGACTGCACTATAAAGCATGTTTCTCATCTCTTCTTACATTAGCAATAAAATGAGCTGTGCAAGGACAGTAAGTCATTTTGGCTTCCATTACTTACTCACTGGTGACACATTCACTCCCTGTCTTGGCAAACTATTTCTCAGTCACAATCACAACCACAACTCATGCTGATACTACGTAGTATTTCTCAAATATCAAAAATCTCAACACATATCAGCTAAGATTGTAAGAAATTACAGTTTTGTTTTACAGATCAGTAAGCAAAGGCAGAGGTAAGTGGAAGTGTAAACTAACAGTCAGGTATTTGTGGTTCCAGGTGTGTGTCCTGTAATAGATCCATTGTATAGCTCCTCAGTCTCTATGTAACTCAGGCTTTGCCTTTTGCATCTATTTAACAATTGCTGACTAAAGCTTCAGAAATACCCTTTCTTTTCTTCTAAACAAGTCTTAAAGAGAATCTGGGTCTATAACATCAGTATTCTGTCCTCTGCTATATAGGTTAACAATTAACCTGTTCTTGGAAAAGTGTCATCTTTCTCATGTCCTCCAGAATGATTGGGCACTGCAAGGATGCCAGCTTTGTCACTGGAAAGTAAATAAACCTGTGTATGTGATGATAATGTTTCACCTAGCAAGACAGAAACTTTGCATCTCTTCTAAACTTAATTCACTTCTCTCTGCCTTTCTGGGCCATGGGCAGTGAGACTATTTTGCAGCTGTTTGCCATAGTAGTAAATTTGGAAATAATTCAGCAAGCTTCTAGTGGGAAGCTAAGGCTTCTGACAATCGCCTGAGGCTTCTGCAGTCCTCTGGCGCTACAAATCAACATGACCTTGCAATGCCATGCTGACACTAGTGTGCCAGAAAGGAGTACCCGACGTGCTGCTGCGTGGGAAGAGACATCAACCTCTGTCGATGCCTCCCTCTTCCAGTTGTGACCTAATTGTTTGGGGAATTGGGAGAACCATAAATAAGAGAGATTAAATTCTGATGTTGGGAGAGAAGTTTGGCTTTAAAAAATCATGAGTTCAAGAATGGTCATGCTTGTGTGCAAGATGGCTGTGTAATTCTGGGACAAATAATTACAATTTATAGATAATTTGGAGCCTGTGACTGCTTGTAAGCCCTGATTTAAGATGCTGAAGTTGTTCTTTTGGTGTGGCTTCCTTTTGGGCTGATAGGTGTTTCCATGATAGCTGTTCTCATATAATGTTGTTTCCGTGATAGCTACTGTTCTTCATATGATTTCTTGAAATTACTTTTGAACAGGCATGTCTGTTGACATGTCTGCTCCTGAATCACCTAAGCACTCAGGATATAAATACCCATCGTAATTATGAACATTTTAATGTTTTTCTCAGTGTAAAATATTTACATATTCTGAAAGCATGAGGAATTGGTCTTGAGATAAATTTCCTTGTCTAAAATGTTTCTACTCTGTAGTTTACATATTACCCATTATTTTAGAAATATTTTTGTCAGTGTTTTTGGTCAAATGCTACAAATAATAAACAGATTTAAAGCCAAGAAAGTTGGGAGTAGTATCAGTTTCTCTTGGTAATGAATGTTTACACTCCAGACTCAGTGTGCTGCTAGTGCTGTTTGCTCATGTATGTAGTCTTCCGAGATGAGTCCACCTCGTTGTGTTAGCAACGACACCAGCATTGCTGACTCATGGTCTAACTCATATTAATGAAGCTTTATTCACAACTAGTTGTGATTTTAATGAGATTTGTGTTTCTGAGGCCTTCAGTGCTCTCCAAAATCATCTTGGGCTTCAGAAGTCTTCAAGAGAATGTTTACATTAATATTCTCAAGTAAAAATGTATATTTTGTGGCACTGGGGGTGAAAGAGATGGGCAGGTGAGGATTTTTGAGTTCATTCTTTGATCTTTTAAAATGTTTATTTAAAAGAGTTATGCTTCTTGCCATGATAGTTGCCCATCAGTCACTCTCTGTAACACTTTCATTAGAGGTGGCAGTCAGGCAACCAGGATAGCTATCATAGTTATCACCCACACAACTGACTTGATGAATCATGTCCCTTGCTCTGCCTGGCCTCCCTTAGAGATTGCCTGCACTCACAACTTGTGTGATAGGCTCCCTATGCTTATCTGTAGAGCAGAGCTGATGCCGTAGGTTGGATAAGCCAGTGATGAAACTAAATTATGCAACTCATTTTTCTGTACAAAGAACAGACATGGAATAAATAGTGAAAAAGGAAAGAAAAACATCTCCTAAAAATGAACAAAGGTAGATTTTTCAAGGTGTATCTTCTAGGAATGTAGATAATAACTTTTATATCTGTTTTTTATCTGTACACGCTGTAAATAAGACAGCTAGCTCTCTGAAAGCAAATATAATGCTAGGTGTTGGGAAGTTATTTTTTTAGATTACATCATAAACGTTCAGAGATTTGAGGCTGAATTATTCTCTAAATTTTGGTTGAAAAACTGAATGCTTGCAGCTCCGCTTGCATTTCAGGTAAAAGTCCTGCTTCACCTCCTACTCCTGTCCCCCCAGATTAGTCTCTCTGTCTCTTTTATTGCATCTTGCACTGTAATGTGAAGACTTTTTTTTTTTTAAGAACCCAAAAACTAGTCACATGCACCTGCCTTTCCATATCAGGTACCTGCCTTTCCATATCAGGTACCTGCCTTTCCATATCAGGTACCTGCCTCATACCATTTTTGCATTTGAATAGCTTTCCATTTGATCTCTTAAGCCCCTAATTCTACAAACTCTTAAGCACATGTTTTGTTTCATGGTGTGATTTTGTTGCACTGACTTCGGCTGCAGGGAATGCTGAGAATTCTTGTAAGTCATTGTAGAATTTGGCCCTTTAGTTAGATGTATGGAAAATTATTACCTTGCTAGGTGCTAAGTCTTTATAAAATCTTTTGTAGCCCTTACAGGAAATCCTAGTTTTTCATAATGATTTTTTTTCTGTGAGTTACTTCTTTTCTTTTTCCCCACCATTTTGTCAGGAGCACTGCATGAATGAAAATGAAAAGTGTTTTAAGGAGGCTGCGTAGTTGGATAAATTACATTAGAATTAGTTTGGCCATTCCTTTTGAAGACACAAAATACTATTAAATAGAAATTAAATCAATTCCTTATACCTCAGCATGTACCTGAGAACACAGGTGCTTGTATCCTTTAGCGGTAAGAACTGTATATATGTGGGCAAGCACAGAAGCAATTTCCTGTCCATTCAGCTTCTCAGCATGTAGCATTGACAGTGACCACCCGATTCCCAGATTTAGAAACATTTCTCAAGATTACTTATTTAAGGGTGAAATTATGTAGTGCTTATCTGGACTTTTTATTATTATACAAATTACTTTTGAAGTCCATGGAGTTTTTAGTCTGTTTCTGTTGATTTTTCACAACAAAGAAAGCATTTCTACCTTCATAGGATGAGGGTTAAAATCTTTGCTGGGCTAGCTACATTATATTTTAGTCTGTCTGATGGAAAAAGGGCCACTTACAGTGTGTATAGTATTGTTCTGCACTTAGAGGTTTCTTCATTGAGACACTTCTTTGAGATTGGTAGTGATAAAAAGCATTTGTCATTCAGTGCATGTTCAGTGACCCATGTGAAATCAGTTTATTTTTTAGGTAAAGGTTTTCAAAGCTGTGCTGATAGAACACAAGTATTTTTCTCACTGTTTGCATTTATAGAAGCAGGAAAGATACTAAGATGTGGTTTAGCTAAAATTCTGTCCACAGCAAAGAATTAGAATTGCAAAAGTTGCAGAAGTACTTTATTACTAGAATTTTGGTAAACTTGGTAGAAGATGCATGTGCACTGCATGGTTCAAAATTTCACAGCTACACATTTGGTTTGTTCAAAATTAAGTTCAGGTTGATCAAAGCCTTCGTATTTTCTTAGCTAAAGTTGGTTTCAACTCCAGGTTTACAAGAAAACCTTTACTCACACCAGTTTCAGGCTTTGTTACTTACATTTTTTACAGGCTTTTGCTACAGCCTCCATGCTTGGGTGCTTGATTGCTCCTGCAGCGGATATCGACTTTCTGCTGAGACAGACATGGCAAGCTGATGTGTTTTCTTTAACATTTAAAAGCTACTCAGGCAGCCTGAGGTTCACATCCACCTTGGGAGGGGAAAGAACAGAAAAGCAAGATGGAAAGCAAAAAAATCCAGAAAAAAGCATCTGTAAAAAACAGTTCTTGTTCAATAAATTCAAATTTCTCTCTAAATAATAGCAAAGTAGATTTTGGAAAGCTTCTGAATAGCTCCCTGTACTGAGGTCAAGGAAGAAAACAATCCCATTCACAGTAGAAGACTGATCAATAAGAAATCCAAATAGGCTGGTGCTTTTTATTGTGGTATGCTTGATGGCATTAGGGGATGGTGAGATTCAGACCATCTCAGTTTTGAAGCCTGTGTTTTCTGTATAGATAAGTGAGAGGTGTGCTTCCCACAGGCTATTCATATTGTAGATAAATGCCTGAAGTTATATGGCTTCTCTAAGTTGCCCAAAGACAATGTTTTATTTGTTTCTGCATCTTAGCATGGCAACATACCCTTGAAAACCTGCTTGCAGTCTAGAAATCACACTTTGAGGGCTGATTTGCCTTTGTCATACTATTTTTTGTTGATGTTACAGAAGTAATCTGCTGGTAAAGATACTATGGTCTTGCTGGCTCAGATCTCACCCTCGCCCCAGCCTTCAGAGATCTTTCATTGCCACTTGGAAAGATGCTGCCTTTGTCACTCGCAGAGCAGACTGCATTTGGAAAAATGTCATTTTCATTGCAAAACATGGTGCAAGTAGTGCTTTGCTGAGTCTCTAACAACTCACTCAACTCTCTACAACTCTATGTAGTTGTAATTTAAGTACATCCCATTCCTAAATATGGTTGCTGTGTCATTTTTAGCATATACAAGTTTCATGGAAGGAAGCAAAGGGAAAAAAAGGCCTTCCCGAGGAAGAATTTCAGGGTCATGTATTAAAGCATGTGAAGAAAGTCATGTCTTAAATTCCCAGGCCTGGTATGGTGTTGCAAAAATTCTTGGTTTCCGTGAGAGTCAATGTGCGTATCTCCCTGTACCGAAGTACGTGCTCCAGGTGCGTGTTGGGAACTGATCCAATAGACTCAGAACAACTTCCACAGTGTGATGATTGCTGGACAAATCTGTTATGATAAAGCATTTGATAGGAAAAAAGAAACAATTTTTGCTATCACTGAAAATAAGTTATGCCACATTTTTTCTTCATTTTGCTAAATCAAGAAATTCTAGAGCTTTTCTAAAGAAAAGCAGTAAACCACATTCTGACACTGTTAATATAATTTGGTAAAACTGTAATTTTTTTCCTGGATGTGTCTTTCCCCAGATGTGGTTAGAACCTTAGCAGCAGCAATTACAGTAGACAGCTCAGTTGTATCACTCTTGTTCCTGATTTACAAAGACCTGTTAATCCCAGTTAATCAGTATCCCTAAGTGTAAAGATATATATATGCATTCTGATATGCACATCATCTGTAACTTGCTTCTCTTTTTCAACTGTTATCTTGGTCTCGGTGATTTTTCCTCAGTACTATCTCTATGGTTGGCCTTTCTTGACTAGTCCAGCAGAACTTCTTCCAGGTTCTTACCATTTTGAACCTTCATTACAGGAGCTTCTGACTTGATGAATGCAGTCTCGCTGTGCATGTGTGTACCAAGTGCAGTTGCTAAGACAACTTTTTAGACAGCTTCTTTGAGCCTCGTACTGCTCTGGATTCAGCTCTTCTTGGCTTGCTTTCTTCTCTTCCATGAAACATTGGATACCCACCCAAACTATCCTTCCACCAGGATGTCCCATTCTCTTTCAAAAGATTCTTGCCTTTGTTTAGCCTTTCCCTCCAGTCCATGTCCCCTGGATGTTAGTGTGAGCCACCTATTTGAAAATTTTCCACGTTGACTCTTCCAAACAAGCCCATCACACCATCATGATGAAAATGCCTCACAATATTTTTGCTGACAAAAATGTAAGAAACTTTGCACTAAGCCACTAAGCTTTCACAAAGCAGTGTTGTTTCTTGATGCCTCAATCTGTTTGTTGGTTTGTGGGGTTTTTTTGTCATGGTTTAATTGGAAGTTATTTGGAAGAAAGAAACATTTTCATTTTTACTTTATCCTATTTTGTAGAGTACTTGCCTAACTGTAATATCTCCCATGCCTGGAGGTCCTTCACTGTGTTAAAAACTAAGAATAACTTGCAAGTCTTTGAAAGAGAAAAACCAATAGCTCAGTTTTCATGTCTCCTTCCTCCAACCATCCCAGCTTTAATTTCAGGTTATTAAAATTCAGTCATGGTAATACTAAGTATGGTTAATTCCATAGGAATTTAGATTAAGTGTTTTGAGCCTGCAAACCAAGTTAGATGAAATAATACTACCATGTGCCAATAATTTTTTGTCTTCCAGGATTCTATCCACAAAGATATTACATTAGAAAATCAAGGCAGTCACTTGAGTTTCAAGCATATCAATTTGGAAGTATTTTAACTCTGAAAGACATCCAAAAATGAGCCTGAAATGATTCTCTGTGTTACATTCTCATCGAATTAATTCCATTTGAGAAGCTGCATCTGTAGAGTTTCATTAGCATTACTTCCAAACTCAGTTACCCACCCCCCTTTCTGGTTCTTGACTGATGTAGTTATTGAATTCCTCACTGGATGAGGTTATCTGGAGCCTCGAGGATAAAATTCTGAGAGAGTTTATTACTGTGATAGAATTTGTATGGATTACTTACCATCGCAAGACTGTTTCTTTGTTATTTATATATATGGTTATGACACCTTATATAAATTTACAAATAAGAACAGAATAGTACAGGTCTCTTATGAAGGGATTTCAATACTCACTCTGCTAAAGCTATAAGTCTTGAAGTAGTCTTTCTGTATAATTTTAGCAAATTGACTAATATGATGTTAAATGTGCTGTTTGGCATTTTCACAGTCCTGAAGGTGACTCTGAGACTTGGATGCAGTCTGTATTTTGCATAAACTTTCCGCCTCTCCGTCACCTTAGACTGACTCTCCATTGCTTTAGTTCTCATTTATAATTTTTGATATAATACTAACAGCTTACGTAGCAGGTAAAACAACTTATGTAGAGCGCCTTAATTGCACATTAAGCTGCCCTTGCTGAGCTGAGGGAACTCAATATAAGGCAAATTTGAATTAAAGTAGTTCTGGCCATGCACAGAATTCATTAGCTGTTTAAAAATCTTTGTATTGTTAGCTAAACTGATGTGGCTTTGAATGTTGATAAGTCTGTAGGCGTAAATGATGTATGTGCAACACTGCTAGGATGAAGAAAGAATGGCTTAACCTGTTCTCTGTCTTCTAATCCAGAGTCTGGATTAACGCCTATAAAGAGAAATGAGAATTTACCATCAGTATAGAAAACCAAAACGTTCTGTGCTCCTAAGAGACTGGTTATGTGCTGCTTGGACATAAAATGGACACCAGCCTGCTCCCAGTAACCAGGATCTTGCTGGAAGCAATATCCTGCTGCCCATTAGAAAAACACAGCAGTCTTTCAGCAGCAAAGTAAGCACAGCACTTTCAATAGCCAAACTTCTCTACTACGTCGCTGGGATTACAGTATATAATACTGATGTCCATTTAAAAGTAGTAAAGCAGTTTAATAACTCCAAGTTATATTTTGTTTTTCTTAGCTAGACACATAGACACCATCTACTACCCTGTACCACCTTGTTATTGATCTGTATTGCATGGCATGAAATAGGCCAAGCTGTCATCAGAGGCACCTGGGTTGGCTCCAGGAAGATGATGAATCAATAGGTTAAATTTAATTGATGTGGTGTATTATTCTGAATGACTAAACTTGGCTGTATGTTCCAGTGGAAGTGTACCTTTTATCTTTGTTTTCCTGGGACTGAGGCTATAAAATTCTAGACTACATCCTTTACTCAGACTTACTGTACATTTCTGATACTATAGTGCTCTAATATCTTGCTGTATGTCACTGTCATCTCAGCTGCGAGACTAATGCAAGAATTCATCTTGGCTGTGTTGCCCTTATATCCTTTGCACAAGGCAAAAATATTTACTAGACTAGAGATAGAAAGAGCAGTCTCTGAGTAATGTATGTGAAAAATGATCTATGAATGCAGACCTCGATTGACTGGAAATGAAATACTGTGATAAAAATCCCATTTTTGAAATGTGCGATTGTGCCAAGGAGTGCATTGCCTGCTCTAGGATTTTATAGAATTTGTACAGTTTAAGCTTTACTATATTTTTTTATATAGTAGCTGGAACATCAGGAAAGTGTACTAATGAGTTTGGAAAAACAGTTATTGTAAGCCTACTGCCAAATTACCCAGCTAGACTTTGCTGTATGCACTTTACAACTCTGTGTTTCTTATGCCATTCTGGATTAGAAAAGCTTTTAAACAAGGGAGGGAAGGTATCACGAGATGGCAGATTTGAGGAAATAAAAAAAAAAAATTTTTAAATAAAACATATGAGTTACTTCAAGCTCATATTGCTTGTAGTAAAAGATCTACTTTTGAGACCCTTCTTCTTTAAGCTGGCAATGAAACAGCTCATGGTAGAGAGAAAATACTGTTTAGCTTTTGTATATGCCTGTTGTTATGCTGAAGGATGGGTACGGTTTAGGACTGCATTACACTGGGCTGATTGAGACTGATAACCCGTATCAGCTCCCTTCACTTGGGTTAAGTATAGGAAGCACTAAACGTGCCTTTTCTTAAGGTCAGTTGAAGTATCCAAAGACTAGAATGTATGTAAACAGAGACATGGTATCAGTTTGATTGTCGTCTGTCATTTGAACAGAGGCACCTCAAAGCAGTAGGGGAGCAGCATGAAAAACGGGAGAAAACATAAAGTGGGAGACAAAGGCAGGAGGACTCACACTATGGCCTGTGGGGCATGTGGAGAGCGGGCTGTTGTGCGAGTGTGCAGGGAAGGTAAGCTAAAACTCTGCTCAAGGCCAAGGGCTCCTGTGTGTGTGTATGACTGTTATGATGTTCAGCATGGTATCTTGGAAGGCTTAAACATGCAACAGCTTTTTTTATGCCTGTGCTTGCCTACCTGCTGTGCAGGCTCAGGGCACAATGGATGACCCTAGCTGGGGACTTCTACTCTGTTACATTTTCCTGAAAGTCAGGTTTTCTCAACAAAGTGTCATTTGATGCAGGTACCACCCATGGATCCATCCTGGAGCTTGCAGGATTTACAGGAGTTAGCAGTAAAGTGTGCAACAAAGTGAGTTAGGTAGCAGCTCAGGGCTGTGAATTCAGGCCAGTGCTGTGTGGTGCGAAGGGAGCTTTATAATTTACAGAGCCATCTTGGTTAAACATTTGGGAAGAATGCTTTGATTCCTAGCTTGTTGTGGTAAGTTTTGGAAGATTTGTAAACTCCAGTTGTGGGGTGTTTGAGGGGACAAAAGCTTTGATCACTGTGGGTGGTGTTTGGGGACCCTTGGCCCTCAAAAGGAGTGTGTAAGACCTCCATGAAGCTGTGTGAAAAGGCAGGTAGGACTAATTTTCTGCTGTTTTAAACAAGTTCAAGTCCCTGGGTTTTATTAATTTCTGCCAGAAGTGTTGCTTTAAATATAATAGATTATGGAGAAAAACTCATATCTATAAAAATACTTTCTCTTCTAAAGCACTGGACCCCTTCAGATCCAGGCTTATGCGGTACAACCTGCCCCAGCCAGAGGAGCGGCTGGGAAATGGCAGTTCTTGCTCCTGAGAAAAGGGGAGATTCATTGAGAGTGACCTTTCGGCCCTTCAGATATTTCATAAATGTGTTCTCCTGAGGTGCTGTTATTTAACTACTGTTCTCCTGCTGGCTCTGCAGCTCTTGTTCATTGACAGGTTAGAGCAATCGACGCAATTCCTACCGGGCCACGGCTTTGGAAAGGTCATGTACGCCCCAGCGAAGCCTGTCACTTGCCTTTTAAGAACAGTAGGAATCAAATCTTATCAGCAACTGTGACCAACAAAGCTACAGGAGATGTTTTGCAGCTTAATATTCTATTACAGATTAGAGCTGCTGGGAAAACTTCTGAAGTAAAACAAGAAAGAAACAAAAAAGTAAATAAAAAGCTCTTTAAGGCTGAAGTCTTTTAGCAATCCAGTCTGTTGGTACAAACTCTTCTGGATAATGTGTTGTGGATTGCTACGGAGCTTTTCTGAAGGAAACACGTGAAGATTTCACTGAAACTCAGCAAATAACCAGTCGTCTTTCTTTTTTTAAAACAAATTAGGACCTCTCACCTCTCAAACCCCCCCCCAAAAAATCCAAACCAACAAACTACCCAAAACCCCAAGCCAACTTGTGCTAATTTTACAGGAAAATAATTTTTTCTTTGTGGATCTTCTCAATGGATAAGAAAGAATATATTCTTGTATTGTGTGTGCATGGGTGCTTAGTGCAAATGTGGGTTTGCACCAGTGTTCAGGCATTTTAAATGCAGTGTTTGTCACCTGGGATGCTGCAGTGCCAGCACTGCTGGAGCTGGGAGCACTGCGCGGTTGCACCAGCTGCCTGTGAAACAAATCTCACGGTCACTTGCCACTGTTCTTGTGGGGGACTTTAACCTCTGGGGTATCTGCTGGGATCACAGCACAGCAGAGAGGGAACAATCCAGGAGGTTCCTGGAATGTGTGGAAGGTAACTTCCTCACACAGCTGGTTAGTGAGCCGACCAGGGAAGGTGCCCTCCTGGACCTGCTTCTTGTGAAAAGGGAAGAAGAGCTTGTGGGGGAAGTAAAGGTTGGAGGCCATCTGGGGTGCAGTGATCATGAAATGATTGAGTTTTCGATCCTTGGAGAAACAAAGAGAGGGGTTAGTAAAACTGCCACCGTAGACTTCTGGAGGGCAAACTTTGACCTGTTCAAAAGACTGATTAACAGAATCCCTTGGGAGGCTGCCTTGAAGGATATGGGAGTCCAGGAAGGCTGGACATACTTCAAGAGAGAAGTCTTAAAGGCACAGGAGCAGGCTGTTCCCATGTGCCGAAAAACAAGCAGGCAGGGAAGGAGACTGGCTGGTGTTCAGAGGGGAGGGAGAGAGGGTAAGAATGATGCAGAATTATGGAAGGTGACATCTTGAGATCATGTATGTGCTATGGTTGGCTGGATCAAAGGTATCAACAAGTGCATAATTCTCTTAGGGAGGAGATTGTGTTGTATATACGAACTCAGAGTTTTACCTATTTAAGGTTTTGTGGCAAGATACAGTCTCAGTGGTAGGAAATGAAAAGTTCATTAGCAGCTCTGGTGCTGCACTGAGTAGGACATTTCTATTCTCTACACGATATTCAACATCTGCTTTGCAGTCAGAAAGTGACTTTTCAGTGTGGCAATGGGAGTGGGCACTGTTGTCACTGCAAGCCCATACGCATTGTGTAAGGCACAGGTACTGCATGCTTCAGGATGGTTAAAAAATCTGCAGAAACAGCACTAAGCATATGTTAGTTTTGTATCTGTCATAAATAGGTATGTTCTTAAAAACAGCTTCTGTTCCTCAGCTGAAAAAGGTATTTGAAAGGAGGTGAAGCTGAACTAAATGACGCTTGCATGTGCATTCTCACTGCACGCTGGAGAGCCATGATTGCATGTAAAAGAATTAGACGCATATCTAAGCAACAGTTAGGTTATTCTGATTTGCTTGGTTGGATTTGTCTGAGGTACATTATTAACAATAGGACATTTTGCCTGCCTTGAAAATCATGTTTTAAAGCTATTTCCTGATTGTGGAGAACCTGGTCCATGACTTTTGAAGGCATGCTTGTACATTGGTGTAACTAGGTGCAACTATAAGCTGTTTCTGAAACCGGTGCTTAACACTTGTAAAATCCTGCTGAAATATGTAAGCTGATGCATTCAGAACTGGAGACAAGGTTTTAAATTCAACCGTCCTATCTTCATTTGTAAAATGAGCATTGGTTTTCATATAGAGTACGATGCCTATATACAGTAGTGCTTCGAGGACCTCTGTCATGTGAAGAGATGAAGAGAGAAAAGGGGTTCTCCTGTCTGCTTTGGGATTTGGCTTTAGCTTGATTTACTTGTTTATACGGTCCCAAGGCCAGAGTGTGTGAGATGAGGTGCTGCTGCCAAGGTTACACACATTAAACTCAATGGAAAGCAACAGAAAATGTTGATAGCAATGGTGTCTGTTGCCAGCCATTAAGGCCCACACAGCATTCTTGCATTACATCTCACTGCCTATGTTAAAATGCACTTGATTCCTCATAGGCATTTCTGTCTAAATAAAAATGTGTTGCTCTTAAAACCATAGAAAAGTTCGAATGGCAGCTTGGTACTTATGGTAATAAACTGCTGCTAGATTCCTCCTGTAAAGCAGCTAAAACAGTGTTCTGGAGTGGCCGCATTCAGAGCTCCACAGCATCTGCGAAACCCTGCCAGGCTGTCTCTTCTCGCTGCCGTAGCAACGCCAAGCACGAAGCAGGAGCTGTAAACTTTAAAATATGACTTTTCAGCCAGAGAGCCTTCCCCTGCAGTACTGAAACCTTTCCCTGCATTTCAAGTGAGTGGGAGATTGTTTCCCCAGTCATAAGTCTGACTCTAAATGCTATAGCAACCGAAATTAGGCCATACATCATCCTAATAGAGGTTTTCAAAGAATTCTTTACAGGATCAATTCAGACCATACAAAGCAGTAAGGTTTTGAGCCCAGTCACTAAGAATAGGATCATCATGAATGTATTACAGGATGCAAAGGACTTGGGGGGCAAGAAACAACACTGCAGAGCAGTGGGAAGAACATGGAAAGGAACATAGCTGTTGACCATGTTTCACCTTTTAGCTTGTGTGATAGTGCTTGGCATAATGGTACCTTATCAGAACTGCATTTGCTATCCCCTTATTGCCTTTCCAGAGGGAAATCACAGCATGGTTTGGGTTGGAAGGGACTTTTAAAGATCGTCTAGTCCAACCCCCCTGCTGTGGAGGGAACTGTTACGACAGAAAGCTCTATATATGTAAGAGGCATCCGTCTGCCCAGCAGCCTTGCTGATTATTGCGTGTGCTGATTTTTAGTAACAGAAAATCAGATTTCTCAACATGGCTAACATACTGTTCCCAAGTATGGCATGTAAGTGCTGCTGACCCTCTGCCTTAGACCTGCTGTGCGGGTGGTAGGGCTTGTGCAGGTCAAAGCGTTCTGCCCATCCACATGTGTTGAGGTGGCTGTCTAATAAGCATTGGTGATATCTGGGTAAATTTGCAGAAGATAATGGAGTGCTCTGGTCTGAGTAGGGAGCTACTCTGACCTGAATTTGCTCTTCCTGATGAGGTATGAGCAGTCTGGAAGATTGGTGGGGATTTCGCTCATGTGTAAGACAATTGTTGGCAGAAACAGTGGAGGGAACCTCCTACAGCCTAAATAAATTCAGTCCTGATGTTGAAGCGCTCGCAGCAGTGAACTTCTATGTTTGAGCACATTGTGGGTGACCAGGGCAGTGGCCATGAGCACTGGCACAATGTTGTTAGAGCACTGAAGCTCACATTTTAGTTTTGGGTTTCAAGTAATGGCACTGTGTGGAAGCAGGCTGTTGGAGCTCAGAGGCAGTTAAGATGCTCAGGTGGACTTTGCCAGGAACTACTTTACCTAAGCCCTCAATTCCACAGACACCTGATTTTGACCTGAAAACGTTGCAAGATGGAAAATACCTTCCTCCCTTCCGTAGCTAGTTCAAAAGATTCATGACACTCATGGGTTTATAAATTTCTGCTTATTTCTTATGTGAATCTGTTTGGCTTTCATTATCAGTTGTTTGAGTGTACCAGTGTGCTCGTCTCCTCTGTATTGAAGACCTTTTGATATTTTCTCCCTGCAGACGTGCACCATAGCCCTGTAACCTTATGGTTTTCCTTGTGATGGATGAAACAGATTGAGCTCCTTAATCTTCCAGTGTAACACAGGGCCATGTGTAATGCCAGTTAGTTGTGTCAGTAGGAAATCTTACACTGAAAAATGTCAGTGCCAGGAGAGAGGGGAGGAGTTTAATACATCTATGTTGGATTAATGTAGGCCAAACGTCTCATGATTTGCAGCCATGCAAATACCTTGCCTTGTAAATAATCTTTGAAAGAGTAGGATACCCCACAGCATTCACCTGACTGGCAGGTTGGTTGACAAACATTAAATAGTTCAGTATGTGATGCAAGTAAATGAGCATTGGCTTTATTTATGCACGTGCATGGATTGAGTCTTTCTTTTATTCATATGACAACAGGGGTGACAAAATTTAATGAGAGTTCATTCAGTTCATAAAGAATTATGGATTAGTGGTGGATAAATACAGAAATATGCTGCTTATATAGGTGTGACTGGATTGTAAAGAGGCTATTCAAAATGAGAAAAGGTCTTTGGCAATACAGATATATTCTCTGCTAGCTCATTGCTACCCTACTCAAGTAGATACCTAGTTGCAGTTTCACAACTACGGTTATGTTGACACAAGGAAAATGTCATGGTTAATTTTTTTTTAGTTTGGGTTTTGAAATAAAATAATACTTACAGTATATAATGTATATTTTTGATAATTGGTGGCACCCCAAGCTTGTTTTTGGGCTCCTCAGACTAATTAGGAGTTCTGTGAAATACTGTTTGCAGGCAGAGCCAATGAGACCACACTTACAGGTAAAGGGCAGGAACAGGAATGAATGAGCTTGCACTTCTTCCTCTTCTTACAGGCTGTGACATTCTCGATAGTAAGACTTAATCCAATCTCTCCTGCCTTCCAGGATTCTTGATGATGGCTTGGGAATGGAGGGCAGAGACTGTGTCTGTGGTTTCTCTGTGACCAGTGAAAATGATTAGTTGTTCAGTCTTAGGAACTTAAATATTTGAAGTTGTGTGTTATATATTAAAAAGTAGTGAGAATTCAAAATCTCAAAGCTAATACTTAAAAAAATTCCAAAATTAAGACGCACTCTTAATTTGCTTAGAGCAATACCTGGAGAGCCTGTTGTTTGGTTCAATAAGTGGAGTTAATACTAAAAATGGAGTGAATTATCGCAACTATTAATTGGTAAGCAATCAAGGCTCTCTTTGGGTAGAAATAAGGGATAATATAGAAAATCCTTCCCTCCCTCTCCATGACTTAAACACTAGACAGACCAGTCACAGCGTGGTCATTGCAGCATTAACAGCTGCTAACAAAAAATAATCTGCACTGTGAATGATCTAAGGGAAGAACAAGTGAGTGAGAAAGCAGCTATGATTATTTCTCAAACATATTCTGTAGGCCCTGACTGTATAGAGTTGTTTGAAGATGCATGTGGTCTACTCTTCAGCTTTGCAGAGTGAGAGCAAAGCTCTCCCTGGAACTGGGTGGGGGCAGTGAGCTATTCCCTGCTCCTGCGAACAGAGGAGGGCAGGGCTGGGCAGCCAGAAGGAGGACTTTTTCCCTTCCCCTGTAACTGAAAGTATTGTTCACAGAATACTTTGCTGAGAGGGGTGGTGTAGCACCAGTCTTATCCTCTTCTTCTGCCACAAGGGAATGGATACGAGCGGAGCAAGCGTGCATCTCTGCGTGCAGGAGGAGACAGGGGTGTGTAGGGGGTCACTGACAATGGGACAGTAACAGCACAGTTCCTGGGTCTTACTGGGCTGCTGCAGTCCCAGCTGGACTTAATGGACTCTAGGATCTTGTTAAGTGATGTGAGTGGAGCTCACTGCTCTGAGGAGAAGAAAAAGTACTTGCCAAAATCTGCTATTACAGTGAGGATGTGTAAATAAACTTGATAGGGGTTCTCCGGAAATATGCCTTTAAATAAATAGCTGATAGGCAAGACTGCAGAGAGATATGAAGTTAAGGCCAAATTAATCATACCGGTAGGCTTTGGTGGGACTACTAAATATTTATGTTCATTGTTAGCATGTGCATCACATTATGTGCCATTCATCTCAATATAAATACTGAAGCGTCTGACATGGTATTACTCACCATGTATAAACTGTCAGAGCATGTCACTGTAAATCATTCATACTGTTGCAACCTCATTAATTAATGGTTAAGTAAAAAAACCCAATGGATTTTTATTCCTGAGTAAGGACCAAAGTTATGTATTATTAAACCAGTCAGAGTGATAACCTAACGAAGTTCCCCGATGAGTTTTATATGTTTCTGTATGCATGTACAGTCTTTTTTATAATATCTTCAAAGGTTGGGTTTTTTCTACAACATTTTCATAGTTTAAAATGACATAACCATTAAAAAAACAATGAGATTTGTGTTCTTAGATCCTTGTGGAAAATCTTGTTTGCAATAGTAACATCACCCCATGGTTCTAGTACTCTTTAGTTGTGATAGGTGATGAGAGAAACTTTGGAACTGACCTTCCCATGTCACAAATTCCCAGGAAGGGAGAGTGTGTGAGAGAGAGAGAATGACAGGCAGTGCTTGAAGAACAGTTCTGCAGTGGTCAATGATATGCTCTTAGTTTTTGAGGACTAGTGCAGCCTGGCAAGTCACGTTTTTAAATATTTCAGTTTACAGTGCCAATAACTCCAGATTTTTGCTCCATGTATGTTTTCTTCTTGAAAACAGTCAACTTTTCTGTTAAAGAGTTGAGCTTTATATTAAATATCTATTTAATATCTCTTGGTTTCTGCTTATAAGCAGGCTCTTTGCTGCTGCATGGCTGATGTGAGTTTTCTCTTTAGTGGAGCTCATACGATGTAAAGTACCAGCACGGGAGGACAGGGGCACAGCTGCTGTGCTTCACTTGTTTTTAGTCATCTGATATAAGTTTTCTTCCTTCCCCAACTAGGATTTTTGTGCACATGAAGCTGAAGTCAATTTGGCTGTAAAAGGTCATCACACACTGGCTAATCTATCCAGTATCTATAATTAGAACTTAGAGGAAAGAATCTTGTGGAAGCACTAACAATCCTGGAGAAGCTAATTAAAGCTGAAATATGAATATAGTAAAACCCTCCGGGGGGGGGGGGGGGGGGGGGAAAATCAATCACATTATTGCATTGAAAGGAAAAGGTTCTGAACCTTAACTCAGATATCCTTTGTATTCTGAATTGCACAGCTTCCATGTGAATCTGATTTTTTTTTTTTTGAGTTAAATTAAGTAGTAGGAGCTTCTGCTAGAATAACAACCAGGGGATTGTGATTATTTTTTTTTAAAGAAGGAAAAACGAGTTATTTTTACTTGTGGCACAAGAGCTGGGAAATCCAAGTGTCGGCTCCTTTCCACAGATGTATAGCAGGAACGGATCTATAACATTTACAGAGTTACATCCCTGTAAATAAGGGAAGAACAAGACTTTTGTAGGGTAAATATTCCCTTGGTAATACACAGCTTTTTACTGCATGAGAAGTGCCATGACTTCATGTTCATCTCTCCAAATCGCTCAGTCAAGTCTCAGTCCTCTAAAGCATTTGAGCACGTGCTCAGCTCGATGTCCAGGCATCATCTGGAAGATACCTATATGTATATTCACATCTAAGTGTGAGTCTGTGTAGCCATTTAGGTTGGGGCTTGGGTATGGCAGGACTTAAGAGTCCTTCCAGTGCTTTTTTCTGTTGACAAAAGCTGGGGGGCAAAGGGTCTGTGCAGTTCCTGGCAAATCAGTTCTCCATGGCTGGCACCTCCCTGTGTCACCTCTCTGCAGCTGCCGTGTCTGACACTGGGATGGGAGAGTCAGTAGGAGGGCATCAGTTAAAGTGCAGTTTCTTGAAGTGTGAGTGGTACGGAATTTTCTAAATGCTTAAGATTTGAACTGGGTTCTGTTCTGCAGCTGTATCCACCTCTACAGTTCACTGAACCAAGACAAAATCCAGTCAGTCTTTAAACTTTCTAATATATTCGAAACTATATAGATATTTTGCAGCTCCTGCTTGTATTCAGTTTTTTTATGGAATCTGGAAGAAACAGATTCTATGAGACTGCAAATGAGTAAGATGCACTTCCTGATTCCTCATCCAGCTAATCTCTGGCTTTGCCTAAAATGAGCAGAAAGCCTGCAAAACTGTGGAGAGAATAGTGTACTTACGAAACAGGTGAATTAGGGTTATCAAAATCCTGTTCAGCGTGAGTGTTCGGAGTATTCTGAGACAGACAAACTTGGAGATAGTTAAGAAATGCACAAAGTATAAAAGAAAAGTACTACTAACTTACTTTTATTTGCTTCCTAGAGAATCCTGCCTTAACTTAAGACTTTAGTATATGTATGTCCCAAAGGCCCAAAAGATTCTCACAGATCTCTTAATATCTCTGCTTCTGCATTTCAAAAAAAAAAAAAAAAAAAAAAATTAGGCTGGGTGTGGACAGTAGGATTGATAATATCACATTTGGGATTAATAGCAGAAAGGATTTAAGTGAAGAGCATCAGCTCTAAGCATAGGTCTAACAGAGAAAACCTATGCAATGCCCTATCATCTTCTTTTCCTGTAGTTACCTTTGTGTATAAATAAGCATCAGCATGTCTTCTTTTCTTCATTCATAAATGTAGGCTTAATTTAACATGCCTTAGAGTCTGTGACCACGCAATAGTGATGCTAACTTTATCCTTAGGATGCTTGCTGCTCAAACCGCAAGGCTGGCAGAGCCTGTGGAGAATTTTTAGGAGAGATGCTGTAACAGTAAGTGCTAAAACCTGTATTAATTTTGGACTACTTCCAGGTGTACAGGAGGCAAGTCCAATACTTTCCTCCAAGAAGGAAACAAAGGTGGTGACCACTGGGGCAGAGGGATTTAAAGCAGTGAATGAGAGAGGCAGGCAAGGGTGTGAGAGGCGTCACTGGAGGAGGGAGCTCAGGTTGGAGCTTTTTGCTATGGCCAATTTAAACTGCTTGCCAGAAGCAAAAGGAATAGTCACATCCCTCCCCTTTGCCCCAGCCATGAGCCTCTGCTACACCCTCATCCTGGCACCAGTGCTCACGTGATGGAGGGGCAGGCTGACAGCAAGCAAAATGACTGAAAACTTGTTGCCAGTTCATGGGCATTGCTGCAAGCACAAGGGAGTGGAGACCGAGTAGCAGCGTGTAGTTAGGTTGGCTCGTCCCTGTCTTAAAACTGCACTTCTTAGTGGTGTAAATACAGTTCCTCCTGCTATTCATTTTGAATACGCGGTAGGGCCAGGATGCAGACAGGCCACTTATGCTGGAGTCACTCTGCTTGGGCTGGCCCAGAGCTGGAGAGTGTCCCCTGCTTTTTTGAAGCTGTCCCTGCCCTGCTGCAGGATGAGGAGGAATACTGTGTGTTGTTTTCAGGCGAGGGAGTGGGATCAGCCCTTGGAGATGCTGCTTTTTCAGGGATTGGCACAGCTGACCACCTGCTAGGGCAGATCTGTCCTCAGCTCTTAGCCATTCCTTCCTCCCTGTCACAGCAGATGAGAGGAGCTGGGGGCCAGAGCTGGGAACCATAATCTTCATGTTGCCCCCCATGGAACCCACAGTACAGGACCTGTGCCATCGGAGGATGAGGCAGGTAACCAGCTCGGTCACACAGGCCAAACTTGATGCTCATTCACGTGCAGTATCTGCCGATCCCGTTGCCTCTAGGGAGGTCCCTAGAAGCAAGCCAGACATTACTTTCAGATACTCCAAGGAGTCTGAAGCTAATCATTTTGCTTTGTTTCATTAGCTCAGCTGTAATGTAGCAGAGCTAATGCAGTCATATCCCAGTTAAGGTACCAAGCAGCTTTAGCTGCTTATCTGCCATGGAAAGAACCACGTTCACTTTTGCGATGAAAATTAAATGTGGAAATAATTCCCTTTTCCTTTTTGGAATATTACTGTGCTATTAAATAGGCTTAAGACCGTTAAAGAGTAATGACATGAAGTTGCATGCATCATTATTTTAAAGGAGATTGAATGAAAATATACTGTCTATCTGTTCCAGCCTTTGCCTAATCCTCAGTTTAATAGAGATTTGCAAGGGCCATGATGCACATATATTTAATAATGAAACAGAGTCTTCAGTCTCTAAAGTAGGAGTTTCAGTATCTGTGCTATGAATGAAGTAATCATAAAAGACACCAAAGTTCCTGTTTTCTCATTCTCAGTAACTTTAAAGTTTTTCTGTTAAATAATGTAGTTGAATGTAGAGAAGTTAAATACAAAATAATAGTAGAATATCAGATTCTTTGCTTTCAGTTACTCAGTGTACCAGCTGGTTACAACCAACTGATTTCTATAGTTAACTGTACTCTTTAGTCACTTTTGGCTCCACTGCCCTGGTTTGAGCAGACTGGGGCTGCTGCACGGCATGTGGTGCCTTCCCTGTTTTACCAATGGGGAGGTGAAGCACAAGAAGACCAAAGACCAGGTCTTTGCTCCTAAATCCTGTGTGGTAACTTGGGGAACTGAATCTGGGTCTTTAAAGCCTGTGGCCAGCAACCTACCACCTGCTCTAAGACACTTTATTAGATGAGCTAGGACTCTCAGGTCTGGTTCTGAAAATTAAGGTTTTATATGTATTTGTCACTGCTGAACGATTGACAAGATTGGGTCGTCATCTCTTATCTCTGTTGTACTTGCCTTAGTTTGGAAATTGTGTGTGTTCGTGAGAATCAACCACCTTCTTTATTCCATATAAGGAAAAAAATAACCCAAAGATCCCTTAATGCAAGACTCTAATTTCATGTGAAGGAAGCCTGACATACACTGTCATTCACTTCACATTCAATGCACTTAATGTACAAGGCAGGAAAAGCTGCTTTTGTCACAGAACAAGGAACTCAGTGAGTTTGAGGAAAATCATGGCCACCTTTGACCTGCTGTCCCTTGGCCCTGGCAGATCTGCTGCCTTTCATGCACCCTGGCTCACCCAGCTCGTCCTCTCCTGCATGGCTTTCGGCCAGAGCTGTCAACAGCTCCTGAGGTACCTGGTAGCACACAAGGGAAAACCAGTGGGATATACATCCACAAAATTTTTTAATCTTCCTTCGTGTACCTACGTTGGCTGCCCTGGTTTGTATTTTGATCAATCTCCCTGGAGTCTCAGCTCAAGCATGCACTTAGAAAATAATGCACTTTCTTTAGGGTGGCTGAAATCTTGCTGGAGGTTCCTTTTCTGCACCCCCAGGCTGAGGGTCTGAGCCCTTGAGGGAGGAGGGAGTTGGGAGGTTTTTTGGGGTTTTTTTAAGACATTGCACTTCAAATTTATTTTGATTTATAAGTAGAACTAGATTATATCAGTGAGAAATCTTCACATCTTAGTTCCCTTCTTTCAAAATAAGGACTGAAATGGAATAGAAGATATTGCCAAATAACTGGAACACGTATTCAGAATAAAATATTCATACAAGGAGGAAATGGGGTCTGTGTTTAATAAGAAAAAGAGATTGTACACTGTGATAGCAATTATGTATGTTCAAATATTGTACTTTTCTTCAAATCTTGGTTATAAATCCAAAATATATAATTAATGATCCCATCAATAATGCATTTCCAATTTTAAGATATGAAATAAAATCCCCTGGCTTATTTTTATAGAATGGCCCTTTAAGAGAAATCTTTCTCTGCGTTGAGTCCTACCACAAGACGTAAAGAAAAGATCAAGAGATTGAAATCTATGATAGATTCATGGGGAAGGAAGCTCCTGTTTGGAAAATGCAAAGTATTTAAAGTTTTTACAGATCCCAACTTTCCTTTTACGAAAAAAAAAAAAGAGTGACTGATAGATGAAAGCACCTAGTTGGCTCTGAAGACCCGTGATGGGATGCAATTTTATCTCTTTCAGTCACCATCTTAGGTCTGGACAGGTAAAAACAGAAACCCATTAATGTTTGATTGCTGCATAAAATAAATTGGTGGGTTCAGACTCATTGAGAGTAGACCAGGTGCCCATTATATGAAAACCACCCGTACAGGTGACTCTAAACTGATACTTTTGTGAGCTGTCTCGGCTAGACAGTGAGTCTAAGGCATATGAAAAGTGAATGTTGCCTTTATGTGGGGACAATTTCTGTCCTCTCTTGTGTTGGTTTCATACTGATCATTAGTCTCCACTGATGTCCTGATTCACCATGATGTATCCTGGGCAATGCTAGGGTCTGGTGTGAAGTGTAACAGTGGGACATCAGGAGGAATTTTCCTGGATGCTCATCTGTAAGGTGCTCTGCAGGTGTACTCTGAAGGTGCAACTTCATTGAGTTGTCTTTGCTTCAAAAACATTGTTCATGTTCTTGAGACAGAATTGACGAGCAGTTGGGTTTAAGAGAAACATTACAGTCAGCATAAAGCAAAACCAAAATAGAAAGTGCCCCCCCCCCCTTTTTTTGCACTTTTGCCTCCCCCCTCTCCCTTACTGTTTAAATGATGTTTAACCCTTTTTCCAAAGCCTCTGTTGCATTTATAACAAGTAGTTTGTCCCTTGCATTGTCAATTGACACTTGCAGGAACACCCCCAGCAGTGTAAGCCAGTTATATTTATTAGTCTTTCCAAGCTCTCAAATGTGCAGTAGTGGCCAGATGTTTCTGGAAGCCCATCATCCCCACTCTTCGCAGGTTAGTAGCAGTTAATGTTATTGCATTATGTAAAATTGACTTTCTCAGTTTTGCTCCTCAACTTATGCATTTCTCAATGAATGATGGGATTTTCTTTCCTATTTTTCAAGATTTCCAGCAGTAATATGTCCAAAAAGGGTACAAACCCAAGGTGAATAAGTTTTAGTCAGAGCAAACATCCTATTTAAATACTGTCTTGACCAGCTAATACCTTTCTTTTAAAAATCAAAAGCAATGGCTACTTGCTGCTCTGGCTGCTGCATGAGTCATGGGAGCTGTTTATTCTGCTGTGGCCTGTGTATTAACGCTGGTGCTCCAGCAGTGTGATACAGTAATGCGAGTGTTGCAGGTAGATGTGTTTGGACAGGAAATGAAATTATGGATACAGTCATTTCAAAATTCAAAGTGTTGACGTATGGCTAATATAACGGTGAGCAAAACTTCTTTTCAGTTTAAATAAGAATTTGCTGTGATTACACCTGAACTGTGTCTGTATTCATTTCCCTGGTCACCTCTGCCTTTGTTTTTTCTCTTGGAAGTAGGTATTATGCCATAATTCTCAAGCAAATCACTAGAATTCCCTTCAAAACCCTCTCTGAAGGACTCACTGTCTTTTAACCAAGAAATACAGATTACCATTTGAGTAATATAACTTGAAAGTAGAACTTCAGCTACTGATAAAAAATTATAGTGAGTGAAACTTAGGAAAATTGCTGAATAACTTTTAAAACTGAACAGGTTAAGATTGTCAGTGTACTTATGAACAGGTAGTGAATAGGCAAAGGTCACTGAATTTATTTTGCTAGGAATTACATAGCTCCAAGTTAACTGTGGTATACTGAATCATTCCTAAATTTAGTAACTATTTCAGCTTACTAAATTACTCTTGTAGACTCCTCTACTACTTTAAATAATTTGTGTTATTAATAAATCACTGCCCAGTGTTATAGTAGGGTGGTACAGTTCAGTGCTTTGTTTCCCTGGCAGATGTATCTTAGTGTGGTATTTCAGTGTCAAATAAAATGTGATTTATTTAGAGATTGTAAGTCAGTTTCTTTTGCAAAGTGCTTGAGGATTAAAGCAAATATTCTACAGCAAAATAAAGATATCTAAAGATTATAATCTGCCTTCCAACAGCAACTAGTCCCAAACAATTATGAGGCAGAACTACAGCATAAAAGTGGCCATACTAATTAGCAGTAAAAAGTTGGAGGAGGAGCAAAAAAGGCAGAAGGCTGGGCAGATTTGCAGGTGGCCCTGGCAAACGCTGCAGAGCTTCTTCCAGCTCTCTTGCCCTAGCTGGAGAGGATCGGCCGTTTCTGTCCAGGGCGGAGGTAAGGCGGGTGCTGTTGGAGCTCAGCTGCCTGGGTGTTTGCTGGCAGATGTACCTGGAGCAGTGGGGCTGCTGTGGAGACAGCTGCAGAGAGATACCAAAAAGTTAAACAAAAAACAGTTCTCCAATAATCCTAGAAGCTCAAGCAGGACTTAAGTTACTTTTACGGTGTTAACAAAAAACTTTATGATGAGACAAAGTGCAGTAGCCAGCATAGGTGCTTCCTAGAGCCAACCTGCCTAAGAATGCTCCATTTAAAGAGATGCTAAGATGAAATGCTGCAGAGAAATGCTTACTCTTCAAAATAACATCTCATTTCAAACAGGAAGTGTTCGGTTCAGAATCTGGATCACTGGTAGCTCAGGAAGACATGTCTTCAAAGGTGTAAGGCAAAGAGACTGGTATTCACAGCTGATGTGCTCTTTAAGAATTTCACTTGCCTTCAACTTATCTCTCAAACTGAATTTCAATAAACGTCTCTCTTGGAGGAAAAAAAAAAAGTAGTCTTTAGCTGAAATTATTTGTGGAAATGAACACAAGCAAGAATGCAGCTGCTGAGGAAAACAATTTCGTCGTCCTCTCTTACCTAGCAAGAGGATTCTTGCCAAGGTGAACAACTAACTAACAGAGAATCTGATCGATAAGGCTTTTGCCTACCAGGAGAGTAGAAGACTAAACACAAACTGTTTATTGTGTGATTATAAAAGGGAATGGGTGTTGAACTTCACGTTAAGAGCTGCTTGGAGAACAGAGCCCCATTGTGCTAGGGCAGCATACAAACAAGAGAAAGACAGTGCTTACTTTGAAATGTTTATTCTCTTGTAGGGAGCCAAGGGGTTGGAAAGATGCTTTGAGAGGTTAGCCTTCAAAAACCTAACATGCAGACCATGTAATCAAACACCCACTGGGTTATTCATTGATTGTTAGTCATTCACAGTTGACTCTCAATGCCAGACAAACTTATTTTCATCGTATCCCTTCATTTGTATTCACGAACATTAGACTGGTGTCTGTGAAAGGGAGATAAATGTGAAAGACAGTATTGTGCTACCAGTCATCCTGCTCTTCCGATAGGATGTAGCAAGTGAGATCATGTGTGCCTGCTGGCGTCGCGGCTGCGAGGGACCTCGCAGTCCATCGGCCAGGGAGCAGCCTTGGCAGCGCAGCCTGCCATTTACTGCAGTCAGATTGATGACACATCACAAATACCTCCGAACATACATGAGAGAAGTTAATTTTCATTTCAAGCCTAAAAATGTTTTGCCGTGTTGATCATGTGATGACAGTAGGTAGTAGCCCTTTTTTTTTTTTTCTGTATAAAAATCCAGTTTTTTAGTATCCTTTTTCTGGTCCTTACCTGAGTCCATGAATTACCTGGATGTAAAATGAGTGTAAAATAAAGTACAAAATGGAGAAAATATCTGCTATATAGATGGAGAGGATAGAGGAAGGCAAAGGAGATGCTGAAAGAAAAATACTACCCATTGCTACCCAGAAAAAAGTTAGTTTGTTTTTTAGACAGGATAGTTTCATTAAGCAATGGATCACTTGACCTTAGCTATCGCCTCTGTCCAAAGAGGATGAAAAGGCAGAAGAAAATGAAAATGTTTACAATAAATAAATATAGCTACTACACTCATAAGAAGGAGAGATATAATATCTGTTCAGATCACTCCCACAGGGAAATGTGGATTGTTTTTTAGTCTGGATTTTTTTCATTATTTTGAGCCTTATACCTTTTCCTCTGGCAATAAGCGGGCATTTTCAGAAAGATACTTTGCAGTGAACTGAACATTACATGCTCCATAAGCAGCAGATAAAAAAGAATAAGAAAATTTGAGAGAAGGTTGGTGCTTAGGAACATGAGACATTTGCAGTATGTTAGTTACACATGCCTTTTTACATTGTCTGGCTCAGTGTAAGAAATACAGTAATATTTGGCTATGAATTACATTAATCTCCCCATTTACTCCTAATTAAAGGAGCTTGATATAGCTGAGAATTCAAGTCACCATCAAAGCCTGTAATGGTGTTCACTAAGGAGGGCAGATATTTCCAGCTATTCTGCACCAGCTCTTTGTATTGCATCACAAGTTTTGAAACAAGATCTGGCAGCCCAGGAAGCAATGAGTAGGTTTCATCTGTTAAGGTAGTACAAGTCATCTCTATAGGGCAAAAGTACATCTGGAATTGCGTCTTTATTTTGGATCTTTACATTTCTTTTTATAGTCAGGCTCAGCTTTCTGGCAGACTTCTCACTGAAGTCAGTGGAAATCCTGACTGTACAGAGCCTTCAGGGTGGGACTTGGAGTCCTCATATTTTACCTGACAGAAGTCCATGACATAACTTTGCATTTAGGTTTTGTGTTTTTTTCAAAATTTCTTTGGAGGACTGGAATTTTTGAGAGGCAAATGAAGAGGACAGAAGCATAACAAGGAACAGAAGAGCAAACAGTTTGCAAAGTGATGCTTAGTGTCTTATGGTGCATATTTTTATGAAGTTGTATAGAGTATTGTGATCTTCTGTTTTGCATGCAAATAGTCTGCTGAAGGGAGATGTGGCTACAGACTGTACAGTTGTTGAAAGTTAAATTAAGCTATTCAGTGGAAGACAGAAATTGCCCATGGAAGGCTCTGATTTTAGTCTAGATTAACACCTGGTATACTGGAAACTTTGCCATAGTCATCAAAAAGCCAATGGCAAAATAGTGAAAGAGAGTAGGCTTTGTCAGGACACGGTTTCTGATACTGCCCTGTCATAATTTCTTCACAGCATAAGATGTGATGTAAAGGAGCGCTCTTTCCACCTAGGAGCGAATGACAGCCTTCCTTCACACTTAGGTCCCTGAGCATGACAAGATTTGAGACAATATTGTACTAATGATGGCAGTGGTATGTCTGTCTCAGTGATGAAGTGGATTTCCCTATCTTTGTACTAAAGGGTTTGGCCAAATGCATTGCTAGGGACAGGCCTACATGTTTTTTTGTTACTTCTTGATGTAAAGAAGAAATAGTCAAGGTACAAGAAAGGTCTTAGCTGAAGAATGTGTGTATGTATGTCTTCATTTTCATATGAGATGCTGAGGTCATGAGTTAAGTTATATATAGTTTAATGCCACCAATACTCTTGCATAAGCTTTATTACTTTAAAAGAAACCTGTTTCCCAAAGCAGTTATTTGATGCAGGCAAATGTTTGAGTGCTTCCATGAATGCCTTCCAGAAAAGCTGTGCCTCTCTGCTGCCATCATTGCAAATGACCTTGACTTTCTCTTCAGCGTGTTCTGACTACTCACAGTGGGACAGGTAAAGGCTGTGCTGTGTCTAAGAGCCAGTAAATCCTGCTGGGTGGGATGTGACCTACCACTTCTCGCCAGTCTGTGTATGGCTCCATCCCTTTTCCTAGGACTGTTTCCAATTGGCACGTGGATGCCCAAGTGAACTCTGAGCACAACTAGGATTTGCGATCGTGATAGAGTTAATGAATTGTCACAAAGCCTGCTGTATGCAGTTGGGAACAGGACACTCTCATCTGCCTTCATACATAGCTTTGCTGCTTGAAAGAGGCGGTGCTGTTACAGATGACGTGGGGGGAAATGAAACCGCTAGCACACGGTAACGACCGCTGTGTTCCCCACCTTTCTGGCTCTGCTGAGTGATTTCACAGTGAGACTAAGTTATTCTCTTGACAGAGTTATTTATACACTATGTGACTCAGCTGCCTTCTGAGGAATGGCAGCTTGCCTGCCTGAGAAACAAACTTTGTGGTGCCACTCATATGTCATTTCTTCCTTAAAATATTCATCCCATGATGTTAGATCAGTGGTGGAAGTGCTATAAGCACCAAAACAGTGATGAAAAGAAAAAAAAAAAAAAGGTGTGGAAATTGCTTTATGTTAATCATAACCTGAAAAATTGTCAAAATTGATTTGCTGTTTGTATTTTCCTTCCTTGTGTCAATAACAAAAGGCCTTGTGCTGCAGGAGGATTAAAAATAGGGAGTCTGTGTTTCCTCTTGAGCCTGAGCTTCATTTTTACATCTACAGATTTTTTCTCTGTACAGTGATTTCAATGGTTGCTGTGAAATAGTTTCTAATTTATAATAACAATGAAAAACCAGGATCATCCCTTCCTTTGTTGCCATGTGCATTATGAACTAATTTCTTTTGTGAGAGGCACAGGTACAGCTTAATGAGATGTTCCCTGGCTTTTTGCAGGTGCCATTTGCTTGAGCGGGCAAGATTTTAGCTCGGAAGAGTACTTCCATTGTTCTTGGGAGAACTTGGATCTATAAGTCTTTGTATTACCCCGCTTCACCCTGGGTCTGCTTGGCTATGTTTATGTTTTTCTCCCTATTGATGTGGTGTCCTTTTGCGGAGTGTTTTCGTTTGTATGCAGTAAGGCTTTCCCCCTTGTTTTCCTTTTTATTATTTTTTTTCTGTTGGGAGAGTATTCCTCCTCATATCCTGTGGTCTTTTTTATTCAGTAACAGTAATTGTTTTGCATTTCCTTGAGGCACTGAGCCATTCCAGTGGTGGGAGATAATCTTTTTTTCTGTGCAGTGAGTTATGTGCATGAAAAGGCAGAGTATGTGGATTGGGTATTAACCTTCATTGCTATTGGTTTCCACCTTTTTCAATCTTCTCTTTGCACTGTCTTTTTTAACCTAGTTTCTAGTGATTTTGTGGTGCTGGCTTTGTTTTTGCTGCGAGATAGCTGAAGCTTAACTGTGTCAGATGTTTGCATGCTTGTTCCCTTAATCCAACCAAATTCGTCTTTATGAATTAAAAATAATCTTTATTCATATTGTCCTTGTTTTTAATTTAAAATAGAAATCCCTTACCAATGTAGCAGTGCATTCAAATAAGAATTCATAATACTTAGAGCCTGATAATTTTAATGATATAGCGTGCTCATATACCAATGCCCAGAGACTCTTGGCTATAATACTTGTTACTGGGAGGGAAAAGAGCCCTACAAAATCGCTGTGGGTGCTGAGGATGTGTTTGTCTTTGACTACAGGTAAAAATACTAGTCTATTTGATCTTCAGCTTGATTATGTGGAGACAGTGCATTTATAAAGCAGATCCCTTGGTGAGAAGGAGCTAATGGCTGGTTGAGGATGCTCTTCTAGCTTGCTTCTACCTAGCACTGTTCAGTTGCAGGTTCTTTGTGCTGACTGAATACAAATAATCACCAATGTGATGAAAGAATATTTAAGAGAGGAAATACTGTGCACAGAGTGGTAGAATACTGATTGTGTATGTGCAAGTGATGAAGTTATGTCCTAGAGGTGGGACTTCAGTTCCTATCTTACCCTTTATTTTACCTTTGCATTGGGTAAATATTCTCCACGTGGAATGAGGTTTCCTCTACAGCATGGGAAATGCTGAGAAACATGTTTCTGTCTGTTCTGGATTTGGTGTACTGATTGTGCCTTATGTCCTTGAGAAGGACATTTACGTCTCACGAAGACAGTGTAGGTTCCGGTACATTCAGCCCCTGTGGGTGGCTGAAAGCAATACCTAAAGTCAAGAACTTCAGAAGAGGCATTTTGCTTGGGCTAGATTAATGTGAAAAAGTCAGGCCAATTCTGATGTTTCACAAATGGAAAACCACAAAATACTTGACAAGCTGAAAGCTCAATATGATTTCAGTTGCACAGACACTAATGTCAAATAAGCAATTATACAGAAGTCAAACTTCTCCTGTAAATTTGTAACACAGTAGAAGAACATTATGCATAATTACGTTACATATCATTTTAAGGATGAAGCTCATATTCCAGGCTCCATTAGCTTTCAGAGTCTTTGTAATATATCTGTTGAACACATCCTAAAAAGTTAGAGACAAGATTATCATTGATTTTTATTCACAGCAAGAGATTTAGTTGACAATTGATGCTGCAGTTTCAGTTCTATTTCTTTAAATACCTGTTGTTTTAAATTTTGGTATCTTTATCCACCAGACCCTTGCATGACACCCATCATGATTTTGGGTATATTTTTTGACCTAGTTAAAATTCTCTAATGCAATGACAGTGTGGGTGCTGAAACAGAGCTGCAGTGACTCAGCCATTGCTGCTCCTAGGTGCCTGCTCTGCCCTGTTGCCAGAGGTTACAGCCTGTGTAGCAGAGATGCTGGAGGCAAATCTATGATTCTACATTGCTCCTACAATTCATAACCTGACATTTTAATGTAAATGGCAGTTTAAATATCCTAGGCCATGAACTGGAGTGACTGAGGAATGGCCCTATAGGAAAGTTGTCTGTGATAGTAGCTTAAAATTCATTTAGTCTTCTGGAACCCCATTTTCCCTTTTCTGCTGGCAACTTCAGACCAAACACTGAACTTGTTCTCTCCTTATGTGCACTAAATGTCCACTGTTTTTACACACACAATGATTACTGTCTGTAGTCAGAAACTTGCCTTGGAGATGTGGCTATCTCAGAGGCATTGTAAAGGGGGTGGATGAAGATGATGGCCCTGGGAAAAGGAGGCTCTAAAAATCAGCTGGACATTGTGGGTGTGGGTTTAGCATCTGCAGATTTTTTTATTTGAAGAATTTGGCAAGCAGCATTTAATGTTATTCCTTCCTGGGGACACGCATTTTGCCGCCTTGCCCCCTAACACGTGCTGAAGAGTAAAAAGTAGAATTGCGTGATGGAAATATCTGTTCTCTTGTAAATCAGACTGTTATTCTCATTACATCTGGTATCAGATTACATAAAAGGTTATTACACTTCTATACCAGAAAAAGCTGCTCAGATATGTGGTCTCGACTGACTCAGGCTTCAAGTTGGAAAGTTTTTCATACTGTTTGGAGGTGGAGATGATGGCTCTTTGTTTCCCAGTATACGTTGGTCCTTAAGGTAATGGTATTTCCATTAGACATGTACATTCTAAACCAGGAAGAGTCTTATTTCTGGAATGGTGTTAAATGCACATAGTGCTGCTCTGAATCAATAGAATTAATCAATTCTTTCTGTCTGTTTTGTTCTCTAATCTCTGTTCTTCTGAATTGTTTTGTTTTGCTAACACACTCACTGTGTTAATTTAAGGGTGTAGTTCCGGGTTAGAAACGGGGCTCTCTTTGTTCTCATCAGCTCTTCAGCTTTTGAAAACTGAAAGTCTTTGATATTGTTCTCTCTTTAAGCCCATTTCTTAATAAGAGTAACGTGATATAAATTGCTGACAGTTGAGGCACTGATAGGAAAATCTGTAGATTCAGGGTGGAAAAATTACTAATCTGATTTCAGTGCAGAATTATGGTTTAATGAGAGACATTCCACGAGTGTCATACAATATAAAACAAATTGCTGCATAGAGGACTAGTATTTCTGCTTACCATTATAGAGATGTACACCTGGTTTTCAAAAAAAGTCATGACCAACTTACAGAAGACATAACACAGCTAGAATGATATAATACAAATTGCTTCATCATCATGGATTGATCTGTTTTGTGAAATGAAGCTGTTGACCTGTCTCCATTACAGTATAGCACAGCAGGTGGTAATGTGAAATACACAGTAACAAGGTGCTTTCTAGTGCTGTATCGTATTAATAATTTTTGTACTGTTGTAATACTGATTTTGTCAATCCATGCTGTGAGTACTGACCTGATCTTTTTCCCTCTCTGTCTAAATCACACTGTAAATAGAGGAACCACAGTCATTTGCAGGAAGGGATATGATTCAATAGCACCAAAAGAACGTTCTCCATTTGCTCTGTGCTGAAAAGCTCTGTAAGAATCCCCCTGTAACAGGCTACATACTGACCCTTATAAAATGCTTTTGTATGAGTATACTCATTATCAGCCACTGTGAAAAAAACAAATGCTTTCTTCCCTCTCTGAGATAAAGTGCTCTGAATGACAAACACAAGAGAAATGATACAGTAATTTGCTGATTTAAGGTGTGGGAAGTTGATTCACACTTTACAGAAACAGCAATGATGTCAGTCCACCAATAGAGTGTTTTTAGACCTCAGATAAATAGAGATGCTTTTCACTGTATTTTGCAGCAGAGTTTCTTAAATAGAGATACAGAATGAATACATATTTCATGTAGGTCTTGTTATTGAAAGTCAGTGTTTACACTGTTTATCTATAATATTTGAAATGCCTCTTTAGAATAAAGATAGGCAAATTCACAGATCCTGCTGATGACCACTATCAAATGCCAGTTTGACTCATCTCATTTATCCCTTTTGACTGCTTTATTAATATTCTGGCACTTTCGGACATGTTGAACAACCCTGTTAACAGAGTTTGGGATTCTCCTGGAAGCTCATTCTTGAAGTGTAGTACTTGTAGGAGTTATGTTTGTAGGGATGCACCAAGACTGGGAATTGCTGGATTACATCCTTCAATTTACTGTCCTGGACAGGGTACAAAGTTATAAGAGAATGGATTTGGAAAGAAAGGGAGACTGAGAAGACACAAATGTCCTTTCTTGTGCAGCAGCTCTCTGACTTTGCTATAAGGCTTACAGAAAAATGTAAGGAAGGTCTTCGGTCTCAGCTTCTGCAGTTGCAAAGCACAGCTTTTGAAAATGTCAGGCACTTGCTCCTGATGGATGCTGTGCGCTAAATATGGCAGTCATCCAGACAGGCAGCCTCTGGAGTCTGCTTCCCTTTTGAGTCTCTAACTGTGACCAGGGCAAAGATCCCTCCCAGACACAGCGCTGACTATTCACAAGTGGAAGTGTTTCTTTTTTGAAGAGGTGAAGACTTGATAGAAAACATTTGCTCCATTCCAGATAATGCAGAGATAATAGTTCATTCGCAGCTTAAAACTGCCCTTAAGGAAAGGTATAAGTCAATATTATTTCAGGCAGAATAAAAGGTAGAGTGTGTTAATAGAATAATAATGATAGAAGCACTGAAAGGCTGCCTTATTCCATGAGATTACTTTGTTACAGCAAGGCAGGAATAGTGTATGATCAAGTCATTAACTACTTGTCGTTTCTGTAAGGCTGTCTTTGTGCCCATATGCTTTTGTGTGTAGTCCCCCAGTGCTGAGCCACCCAGCTGGTGGCCAGGCTGGGCAGTCGGGCTGAGCAGTTCCTGTGTCCCGAGCTCAGGGGAGCTGGGGCTGAGCTGCTGGGTGCTCACTGTGCTGCTCCGGATGTCTGCGTATCCACCGTGGGCTCTGCATCTGAGGGTGAACTGACTACAGCTACCCGCCTACAGCCAACAACCACACCCTGTTACATGGAATATGTATACTATCTATATATACTATCTATATATACTACTTAGTATGGTAAAAAGGTAAAAGACTGAAAGATTCTCAAGCTTGCCATAAATTGCATCTCAAAATCTTTCTGCCTACTGAATTTTATGTTCAAGAGCTGTAAAGTAATGACAGAAGGAGAAATTTCAGTATGGATAGAGCTTTGCTAATTGAGCTGATGAAACCTTCCAGTGAAAATGACAGATGAAAGAAAAATGGGATTGGATTTCTGCTGGCTCCTAGAACAGAATTCAAAGAGGAGAAGCTTATTTTTTTCCTGGGAAGTATATTCATTCGCATCTTTGTGCTTCCCATTCTTACTTAGTTCTGTACTTAAAATAGTAATGCCAGGAAATGTAGGAAGAAGTGAGTTTACAACTGAAATTCTGAACTACCTTTCAGAACAGTGCTAATAAGCAATCTACTTTCAGGCAGATCAGTCAGTAGTTTCAAACATTAGATGTGTGTGTTCCTACATGTTTGCTGGTCAGATGAAGGAGGATCTTGACATTTTGTCAGAGGAATAGAGAAAATGAAAACATAAATCATGTAAACCAGAGGTGGTTTAGCCATTGGCGCTATCACATCTGCCTTGAAGGTGATGGGTCCGGACTCTCCCAGGGCAGGAGTGGGAACAGAGCTGCAGGAAGGGCGAGCAGACTCCCCAGCAGATGCCTGTTAGCATTCTTCTGTAAGGGCTGAGCTCTGATTTTTTTCAGATGGGACACTTCATGACCAGATGATCTGCATGCACAGTGCTGCCGTTGAGCTGGTCGTTCTGCCTGTGTGCCGTTAATCCAGATTAATTGCTGCTCTTTCCTAAATGCTCTGGCTCATTTTCCTGACCTAGTGCTGACGTCTGGGGAAATGCAAGGGGCTGGTGGGTTTCTTGTCACTGCTTTGGCTTTTTACAGCATGAGCGATGCTCTTGCTCCTCTGTTCTGAATTTTCCAAGGACAAGCATTTGGGGCATTGGCACTGCTTTATTGGTCTGATTGGGCTTGGGAGCTGTGGCCTGGCCAGAGAGACCCCCTGGGATGGCTGGAGCGCTCACCCTCCTGAGCAGACGCTGCAGCAGCATGCTGCAGGACACGCTCCAGGAGCAGATGCACATGCAGGGAATGATCTCAGGGTGCAGGTGGCAACAGGAGAAGGGAAATCAGATTGCTGCCAGGCAGACAAGGTCTGTAGAGACCAAAAGAGACGCATCAGCCTGGGGAGCCATGGCAGGAGTGTTGGAAAACAAAGCTGGAAGGAAGGACAGTTTTGCAAGGACATCATGGGTGGGAAGGGAGGCAGGATTTGTTTTCTAATCAGAAGATTTGTATTTTGTATCTGAAGAGTTATGTTGTCCTTGTTTAGGATTTTGTGTTCTAATTAAACAGCTTCAGAGATTAAAGCCTTTGAATGCTTTTGGCATGGTCCCCCTGAAGGCTGCTCCCCTGTGGAGGGTGCCCTGGCGAGTGCTGCCCTCCTGGGTGCCTCCGAGGCTGCCTGCCAGGCTGCCTGTGTCTTCTCGCTGTCTTCCCAGCTCCCCACCTGCATCCTCAGTGGAGTTTGTTTCTAATCTTTCTATCAGCAGAGATGTGTGGAAACCATTGCTAGATCCTGCCTTGCCCCTCACACTCTGCCCTTAGCATTATGAGACAAGGATGTATGGACATGCCCAGGCTGTTGCAATTTTCTGAGTGGATGCTAGGTCCTGGCCTTTTCTTCAGGAAACCCAAGCAATCTTCTGCCAGGGTTTACCCCTGCAATGTTCAGTGCTGTTAGGGGAACAATCAGAGTTATCCAAGTGGCCTAAGAAATAATTTTATCACTGAGATGTTTTTTATTTGTGTTCAGTTTCTTTGACTTAGCTGGACCAGATAGTGTGCATATCTAAGTAAATATTTCCTTCTTGCAGCTAAGTGGGGAGTTCCAAGAGGGTGAGAGAGAATAAATATTCATGCAACTCTTAATTAAAAATTTCAATAGTGGTTGCAACCAAAAATAGACTTCTCTTATATCTCTGTTACTGTGACAAGATTCACAAATTCATGTTGCTGTATAAACTATATACGTCATATGAACTTAAAGAAAATGTTAAATACTACTGATTGGAATATCAGATTTTTTTTTTTTTTTTTTAAATTTTTTTAACAAACATATATGGCTACTGCTAATCCTGGCAAGAAAGAGTTGACTGTTCTGGCTGTGTAAAAGTCTGAGGTTTCCATATCAGTTCCTGCAGAAGATCCATGGGGCTTGTTCTGAATTTGGCCAGAAGATGTACTGAGAAGAAAGATCTTGGTTATGCTCAGGCTTGTTTTCTGATGGGTGTTTGCTTGCCTCTTGGTTGGTCCTGTCACTCCATGCAGCTGCCCGTGACAATGCTGTGACAACCAGAACAGACCTCAGGCCCTTCTCTTTGGAGGACCGTGGAGTCCTGCAGAGCAGTGAGTGATATTGCTGCAAAGGAAAATGGGGTCTGTAGGCAACTGAGACACAGACTGAATTTGGATCATTTGAAGAGGCAGTGTGAATGCTGCATGATAAGTATCCTGAGAAGTCAACACCTCTGGGACCTCTTTCTGTCCACGGCTCTCAAATTTCTTTTTGTGATTTATTGAGGTCTTTTATTTGTGCACTTCACAGCATTGCTATGGAATTTATTAGGTTGAGTTGTGAATGCAGAGAGAGCAGTTGCTTTCGAAAGAGAAGGAAATGGGGTTTGCAGGGCTGCCTACAGATTTAAGATATGCAAATTCAATTTCTTAGAACTTCTTAAAAAATTATTTCCTTGCCCATATTTCCTCTCCATACTTCGGGCTTGGAGAATTTTGCTTTCTAATTCTTTGTTTCAGGGTGTTTATACGAGAATAACAAGAAGAGATAAAACTATGTCTGACAGCTCTTCCAGTTTCCTCTTTTACATAAGCATGCAGCATCCTCCACGCATGTGTAAATGAATTCATTTTGTTGGTAATGCAGGAAGGCTATGTGCTTTTGTATTGTTTTGGGGAGTGATTTATTCAAATATACAGAAATGGATAAAATTTTGCTGTTTAGGTATACTACTGTGAGCAGAAGGGACAGCAGAAGTTTATCTGGAGCATATAAAAGCAGGATCCATGAATGTTGCTGGGATTTTAGTCAGGTAAGATTTCAAAGAACCAGGCAGAGCAGCAAGTTTGGGTTTGGGGTTTACATGTAGACATCTTTGTTCCCATCTTTGAAACTGGCATGTAGGCAGCCACTGTCAGTCTGGGAAGCCACGGATCACTAAAGAGCTGAACAGGCGACCAGACGCCTGTGAACGTGGGAGGTGGAGGAAGTGCTCACCGGGAAATGAGGTCAGGCTCCATTTTTTACAGAGCAACTCAGCAACACAAGTTCACAAACCCTTTTTTGATTGCAAAGGAGCATTTGAATAATTTGACCCATATGATGGTACAAGAAATTAGCCAGGGCTGGGATAGTTTTAGATTTTACCGGGGAAGATTTGGACAGTTACAGAACTGGAAAGACTGAAAAAGGAAAATGGGTGGAAAAACGATATTTCCAGTTTGCTTAGCTAAAGAATAGTCTCAGCGCAGTTGGATATCAGTCACAGATGGAATTTGATACATGAAAAGACATACAGTGCTGGATGATGACCAAGCAATGTTCTTCAGAGTCTCATAAAAGGGAAGTAAAAATAGGATTGTTACAAGAGAATTTGATCTCAGAAAATATTGGAAAATATTTTTCTAACAACACAAAACCTAAAGGAAAGTGAAAAGAGAAGCTACCTAGGGACTAGCTGTGTTAGGGTTTTTTCTGCAAACTGATTGTAGAGTTATGTTCTACTTCCTAACTAAAAGTATTTTGTAAATTCTTTAGGGATAGTTTTCATCTCTATCCTAAGGGGGGAGTCAAGTTCAAGACACTGAAAAATACATTGATTTGAAATATCATAATACAAAAAGGCAAACTGAAAGCCAGAGACAGAAATTTTCCCTATAAAACAGAAATCCTATATATCTTTATACTATATACTACCTATTTATATACATGCACTTTATCTAATAGAGTAGCAGGTCTCTCGCTCTTTACCTTCTTGTTTCAGACAAAGGTGGTAAGTTTGATCGGTTTTCTAGAGTTTTTTTGTTATGCAAAAATATTTTAGACTATTTTACATTGCAAAGCAAATCAGGCTCCCAACCCAGTGACTAGACCGGGATTCCTCTCACCTAACTTTAGCCATCTAGAAGGTTTTTCAGCTCCCTGAGAAGTCAGTGAGGATCAAGAGGCACTGCCACAGAGGCATCCTCAATTGCCTCTTCAGTCTGAGCCTAAGGAGTAAGCCTCTATTCTGCTCTGAGTTCAGTTTTTAAATTTTTCTTTAGGTGATGACCATTGTCCTTTTATAGGTTTACTCCATTCCTATATTTGCACCACACTGCAGCAAAATCCAAAAACTGCAGGTACATGGAAGGGAAAAAGGATGTTCTGTGCTTACAACACTTTATTTGCAATTCAACTTAGCACGATTTTGGAAAATGATTCTGGTTTGATTTTGTAGAAGTAGCTAATAAAGACTATTCCTACACTAGTATTAAAGATAATAAACATATTAAGCCTTCTTTTTTAATATCTCGTTAATACGAGGAAATTATAAAGATCTCCAAAGAATATACCTAAGTATAATGAAGTCTTTACTGGGCGAGAGAGGAGGGGAGAGTGCAGCTTCTGTCTTCCTCTCTGTGCAAATACCTATCTTGAGAGAAAGAACCTGCTAAAGATCAGCCTGACATTTCCTCTGACCATATCTCAGGAAGATGAGGGGACAAGAGATTTGCTCAGACTTAATCTATGGAGCGCAAAAGATATTTATGCAATTTATGAATAACCTTTTTCCTTTGGACCTCCCTCTTTAATTTGGGGATAACTTTTTTTTTGATGGGAGCCCATATGTTGCAACTGTCTGTGCATAGCTCTTTGGACACAGATAGCACCCCAGGAATTAATGGGTGCTGTGGATGGAAAGATGAATATTGTGTTGGGGGACTGAAGCTGGGTAGATCCATGTCATTCCTCATGGGAGAAAGAGGAAGCCTTCGTTTTAGGATCAGAAGAAAGATTTTCTGCCTCAAACTGCCACATACTCAGCCTGTCCCAGACAAATCCCAAATATTTTGCTTTATTGGAATAGAGATTTAATCTTTTCCAAACACATCTGTCTTTTAAACTTACTCTCTGCACTGACATATGTATCTTAACTACAGAAGCATTGTCTGTTTCTCTAAAACTAAGGAGGTGTGCTGATATCAAAATACCTTAGGATAGATATTTTCAGTCTATGAGAGGTTGGTTTATTGTTTTTTCTGGTCAGCCTAAAATTCTGCATGTCAATAATTGATCTCCTGAAATTTCTTTTCCTGTAAGATGAATTAGCAAGAATCAAAAGTCTTGAAAACCTTTCGTTAATGTGCTCCTCCCTTTAATTTTAGATAAAAACAGATGCTGTTGAACGCTATTGAATGCTGCAAGGTGGTGAGAAAGGTGGGTTTCCTAGGTTCCTTATAACTCTTTGAGGCCATGAGCATTTGACCAATATGTTGATTCTCATTTGGTTGTTGTTTCATTGTGCATGTGAATTATTTTACTTCATATTGAATTATGAAAAAACCTGATAGGTGGAGCAGAATCCTATGTTTTCAAAATCTGCCTAGGTGAGTCAGGAATTAATGTGGACTATTAATTTGAACTCTACTTGTAAGGAAAGGTACATGGGCAGTCCAAAAAGTTGGTGACCCTGAAAGCTCTGGTGGTTCTAGAACTGGTTTGACAGTCTCCTACAGCTTGGGTAATACCCCAGCACAGCACTGCTCCACGACAGTCAGCTTCACTGTTAGCACATGTACGGATTTGAGTGTCAGAACTACCCGCAAACAAGCCATCCTTGTGAATAAGAAAGCTGCTATCCTAAAACAGAGCCTGGAGGAACGTCCACTCCATCCTCTGGAGAAGGTTGCTTTTGATAACTTCACTGCCTGCAAATGATTTTGTTAAATGTTGCAGGAGCCATCATGTTACACTGCTTGGGAATGATGAATTATTGGCTTCATTGGAACCTGAGGTAAATAAAACCCAATTGTTTGGTATTTCAGGAGAAGGCCTAAGAGTTGCCTTTTGCTTGTTAATGGCAAATTGCAGTTGTATTTACATTTTGCTGAATTCTGAATATGGAAGGTTTATCTTTTAATAAGCCCCTGGGTGCTTTCAGCCTGCCCTGGATATTCTTACCAAGGCTGTGACATTTTCCAAATGCCCTCTCTATTTCCAGTAGTATTAAATTCTGTTCCAAACCACGTTATTGTTATGTCTGAATATTAAGGCGTAAGCATGGTAATGAAGGACAGGCATTTGCAAAAAAAAAAAAAAACACCAAAAACCAGAAAACCTGCACTGCATTTTGAAGAGCCTCATGATCACTCTCATTTTGTCTGTGCTAGTTAAACTTGATTTTTACCTTGCTTGGATTAGTTTCAGACAGACGAAACAGCCCTCGCTTCTGCTGGAGGAGGATCTCAGTCCTGCAAGCAATGCAAAGATCAGAGCCAGTTTGAAGATATCTCATCTTCAATTTCTATGTTGCAGATGCTTTATTTTCTTTTATTTCACACTTCCTTCAAACTAAATATGAAAGCTTACAGCTTCACAAAATAATACTTCCATTAAGTATTTCTACTTCTGAGCATTTATAAAAGTGTCGACTTTCCTTCACCACAACCTGGGCAGTAACTATAACTTGCTTTTATAAATGTGGGCTAGGAAGCACGAGGAGGCAAATGTATTGCTTGGTGGCCACCTTGTCATCAGCAGCAGAAATGAGAGCAGGGCCTGGGACTCTGGGTCCCAGGTCTGGTGTGAACTGCTGGAGCCAGTCATTGATGGACGATTAGTGGTGAATTAGTTTGGCAAACCCAGCCAAAAAACAAAACTAAAACAAAATGATGCCATTTTCTGGCAACTAGCAAAGCTAAATTAAGCTGGCCAATTCCTGATAAAATCACAGCAGGGAAAGCAGAACAAGCATATCAGAACTTTGTTTTTCCTTTAGTTCCTGTACTATTTTTAAGTCATCCTGACAGCTTGTTAAATGCCAGTCTGGAGAACAGCTTGAATCACTGACTCTCACTTATGACATTTTCCACGGGAGGCTTTGCCCTGAGAGGATGGCTAGCAGCAGAGTGCCCTTTCCATATGGAAGTCAAGCCCAGGGACTCAGTCTGTGGGTCCTTACACCTTTGGTGTTAGTTCTCCGTATGGTCTCACCAGTGTTACACGCTCAGATTATGCTGCATAACTTTGAACACCACATTTTGATGTTTTCGGACCTACATGCCCACTATAGCATACAGTTTGAAGTAAATATATTACACAGGCACCGTGTAGAGATCTTTGCTTAGGCTTCTGATGGATTGTCGGTCATACTCGTGTCCATCCAGTCACTGCCAGTGTGCAGGTTCAAGCAGTAAGAGAATGAATGTTCTGAATATCCAAATAGATGTATAATTCTGGGGAAAAAAAAAGTAAAAAAAAAAAAAAAAGTTGTCTTAACTTCTCAGGAGGGATGTGATTCACACCACCTAACTTGATATCACACTTAGGTGCTTGTGTTAGGAGTGGGAGTTACCAGTCTCTGCCAGTGGCAGACAGCACGCCTCTTCTCTCCACCTAGGTATGCAAAGCTGGTTGGGCTGCATTGCCTTTATAACTTTTTGTGATAGACTTTGAATAAGCTGGGAAAGTCAATGACATAGTTGGATTGCAAATTCAAAAGACCATTTACAAAGGATTATAGTAAATGAAAGTCTCCCCGTTTTCCTTTACGAGGCTTTGTGGTAGTTGCAGTCTCTCATTTTCTATTAGCGATGTGTTCTGCAGAGTGAAGCAAAGCTCTCTTGTATTTAATTCTGAGCAGCATCCCTTATGCCTTGTAAATCTGGTAAGAATTGAGTTACAGGAGCACGTAATCCCAAGCATGATAATTCTTTAGATTTCTTTTTTGTAGTGAAAGTTTTCTAGTATCAGAAACTACATTTGTGTAACAGGACCCTATCACAATATATTTTAACATGGTATAGATGAAACCACACCATAAGTAATTAATTTCTTTTTGAATGATGGAAGATATTGAAGTTTCTTCGTATTTGAGGAAGATACGTATCAGCTTTTATCTCTATGCAAGTATGATCTAGCATTTAGATTTACTAGATCTCATATCAGACCCTTGTATTTTAATGAAGAGTATGTGAACCAGTTAATATTTTATATGATACTGTTCTTCCTTCCATGTCTAACACATATTCTTTGAGGTTTGCATTATGAGAAAAGATCTCATCTTTGATAAATTGATCTTTAGAATTTGGAGTGACTATGAGTGGGTGGTTTCTGGTACTTCAGAGGGTATTTAGTAGAGAAAAAGATTGTTTAGCAGAGTTTTAAAAATCTCAGCATTTGAGAAGAACTTCAAAGACTAAGTTTAGGATGGAAAGAAATGACTAACAGAAATGACACTTCTATGCAATAGGAATGATAAACAAAGTCCACTGTGATTTCTGCCGTTTTAAATACAGTATTGTTTAATTCTGTTCAGACCAGTTTTGAATAATATTTTGACAGTAGTGCTTCATTTTACCTCATCTGAAAATGGTGAAAAATGTATGGCAAAGAATGTAATGAAAGGGATGTATGATGATCAGCAGTTTTCATAATTTGTTCAAAATCTTGTAGAATCAGATTCAGATGATACATTCTGCAGTGAATAGCCTTCCGGTTTGAAAGGCATGGAGAAACATGACATCTACAGTCAGTGCAAAAAAGAATTGTTATGATTTTTTTATGCCTTTTGCTAAGTCTGAATCTTTTGCTAATCCTGCTTTAGGCAATGTTTTAAGGGGTGGAGTTTGGTTTAGTCCCATGGCAATTCCATTACAAACTTCTGAACATGAACATTTGCTCTCGCAGAGTTGTAACAGGTGCAGCAGTGCTCAGCGGTGATCGCTGGTGCAGGGGGACAGCAGAGGGAACCTGCCCCACCAGGCAGCACACAAGGGACTGCACACCAGGGACGGGGCAGAGCACCAGGGCACTAAGGGTGTTGTACTGAGATGGTCTACAGACATCAGTGCAAATGAGAAATACTATGGCCAGCAATGTGATGGCATACAGTATCAAGATTGAGTTTATTGCTTTGTGCAGATTTCTTCATAAGCAAGGACTTCGGTATGGCTTTTAGGATGATATTAATTGATTTGTACTTAACATACAAATTAGTTTTGAAACAACATTATGATGGTGACTGGTCTGAGTGTTTTGAATAATTTTATCCTTGTTTGGTTTTGCTGTACTTGGTAATATCAAGCAAAAAATTTGGTAGGAAGACATTTCCTGATTGGTGCTTTCTGTCTAAATGGAAAGTGGATGACTAATTGTTGGTAGGATACTTCTTTAGCATAAGCTCTCGTTTTATCCATATTGCAAGTACACTGGTACACTGACTGTTCAGTGAACAGCCTTAAAAGTTTTGGCTACTGAATTCTGAGCAGGTCCCCTTTTTGTGGGATGGGCAGGTACTGCAATTTACTGAACCAAACCGCCATGCCATCTGTGCGATCTATCTTGAAAACCATGCTCGGGCTTTTCTCAGTAGGCTCTTTCTGGAGAAGCTCTTTCATGCTTTGTCAATACTCAGAGGCATGGTACAGCCTGCAGTTTCTGAGAGAGGGTTTTCAGATGTCTGGGGACCTCTTTTGGTATGCTTCCTTATCACTTCAGTAATGGTCTTTAAAGTGAACAAGAGCCAAAAACTTGCATCCATATACCTTTACCGAACTCTGTGTGAGAGGTAGGTAGCTCTGAAACCTCATGTGATTCATTTGCAAGATGCTCTGCTGACTGAATCAGTTGAACCTATCTGCCTTGTTTTGAAGCCTGTTTCCATTGGGAGGGAAAAGCTGCGTGATCTCTGGACACTGTATTGCAGCAGAACCACAGACTCAGACCAGTCTGTTCCTCTGGGGCTGTGGCCAGTCAGTCTGAAGACCGGGGCGTGTTATGGCAAGCCCTTTCCAGACGGGTAACCCCTAGTGAGTGAGGAGGACAAAACCCCAGTCCTACTGCCAGTTCTGTGCAGCTGTATAAGTGGCGCTGTGGAGGGAGATAAATTCCTTTTACCTGCCTTTTGCCATCCTTGGTAAATCTGCTGGACAGAAGCTGGTGTAATTTCCTCATTACAACAGCTTTCCCTTCTCTTGCCCTTGTGTGACATCTTCTACTGCTTCAGAAGTAGCCAGACTTTAGGCTAAAGCCAGAAGCTTTAAGACAGTTTCTTTATACAGACAGATGTAACGGGTGTTGATCACCTGTAGGAATGGTCCTCCTTGGTGGTGCCAGGTTTAGGAGAGGGAGGTTGTACACTGCTGAACCCAGCTGACTCCTGCAGATGCTTCAGGGCAGATTCCTTGGCCTGCTCTCAGCTCCAGCATCAGCAGATCCCCAGACACCAGAGACTTTGGCTTCGGGGACCCTGTGGGAGGTCGGAGCCCCCTGCCCTGTGCAGTTCTACCCAGAGACACTGGATGTCTGTATGCCCTTAATGTGTGCTCATACCTTACCGCACTTACATGTGGCTCCTGTGTGCCCATGGTCTGCTGAAGGACTTACCGAGTAGCTGCACTGTGCAATTCTGCTTCATCATTACAGTGTTATTTCCAGCCAGTGAGTACCTGCAGAGTCCTCTTTTGTTTTGAAGAGGAGGGGGGGAGGTTGAGAGAGTTGGAGAGTTGTCAAAGCCAAATGGAGCGATCTTTGCCTGAGCTTACTTTTGTTCTGATGTTGGTTTCTATGCCTCATTAGCTGTTCTGCGATTTATCTCTCTGCATTTCATCATGCTGTGTAATGTGGCAGAGTGGTGCGGGCTCATGTCATGCGTCAAAATCTAAGAAGTCAACTTGGGGAAAAATTGAACATTATTAAAAAACATCAGAATTATTTATCATTCTAAATGGCTTAAATAGTGAGGTTAATATTGGTTTAGATATATAAAAGTCACCCTGAAAGTGTTCACCTCATTGATTTCCAACGAACAGCAGTAGAATTCAGCTCTGCGCAGGGAATCATCACAGAACCTGTTGTGCCCTTTATTTATTATTTTAACTGACCCATAAAATAGAGAAGGGGAGGAACCTTCAGTCACCATTTAATCCCTTCTTCTCCAAACAAGCATACCAAGCTGAAATACCCGGAACATGTAGAGTTTGTGTTTCTCTTCTACGCAAGAAGTAGGTTTCCTCCAATATGCTCTGCAAAACTTTTTCAGAAAGATGGCTGGCTTCATATTCTATCTTGTCTCTGACACAGCAATTTGTGGTACACTTCAAGTAGTAAACTTGAAGGACCTATCAAAAGATGTCTCTGTTTTTATTGAAAGTATGTCCACCATTTAATTTCAAGAAAAATTAGCATTGCTTATGAAAAATTGTGACTAACTGGAAGAGGGAATGGAGTTGTCATTATGAGCAATTGCTTTTATCAAGGATGTCCCATGTTTCATCTGTGCAGGTAATGCTTTTCTTGCCAGTAATGTGTAGTTAATATCCTGTGCTGTTCTACAAGTAGTACAAATACCGTAGAAGGCAGAATGTAAATATATTTTAACGTCCTAATCCCTTTGCATTCCTCAGGTTAACACTTCTATGTTAGTAAAAATGAATGTTTTTAGTGATCAGCTTGAATATCAAATGTGAAACCACGTCCTTTCCAAAAGACACTGACAAACTTCTGAGGAGCTGAAAACGCATGGAGAGTCTGGTGCTAACAAGCCTGTACCTAATTTTATGTGCTGAAGCCTTGCGTGGTGTCAGCACAGCTAGTTCCTGCAGAGCAGCCAGGCAGCTCTGGTTTTCGTTTTGCTCCCACTCGGTTGAGATGGGTATTTTTATTATGCATTTAATGACAACTGTACTCTAGTGGCCTTGATTGCTAAAATTTATGTCTATTTACAGTGCCATTATTAGCATCCAAGTACATGTTATTATGTTGTTTTTAACATCCTGAAATCATATAGCTGAAAGTTTTCATTTAACACACTTGGTTGCACAGTATGCAGTATTGGATAGGATAATGAAACTCCATCTTTCTGGTTTTATTGACCTAATTGTATCATCTGTATCTCTTTATTAGTTTGTTAAAATACTCCTTTCCTCCCAGCCTATTGAAATGATACTGCCTAATGCACAGAATGAATTACTTTTACTTTAATATCACTGGGTGTGAAATGTTTTGGGTTTTTTTAATGAACTCTTTCATATTTTTGGAACTTCATTTTCCTTATCAAATTCCATTCTTTAGGACTCACTAACTTCTGATGACAGTGTGTTGAAGGGGACCCTTCCCCATTACATGGTACCTACATGGTCAACTAAAAACCAGACTTCAGTCAGATTTTATCTTTGTAATACCTCTTGACTTAAGTTCCTTAACCACAGGCTACTTTTAATCCCCATTTACAGCAACTCTCTCTCCTACGTCCTGTATCTCTTGTGTAGGCATAAACATAGAGAAGGTGTTGGCGTCAAAGAAACAAAACAATTTCATGCATTCCTACATTGAAAACCAGTTGTTTATCTACATGTCAGGTTAAAGTTAGCTTTTCTCTCACCAAAATGCTTTACCCCAGGATAGGAGGATTCAGAGACCCACTGGCAGCAGGTACTTTGCTCCCTCTATAGAGGAAATATCACCTTTTTGCTATGTTTGCAAGAGGCACTAACATAACATTATTCTACTCCTATTTGAAATCCTGAAATGTTGTGTTAGAGGGATACTGCTATTGTGTCAGAAATGTATTCAGTAATAATAGCTCAATATTTTTACAGGCATCTGTGAATAGGTGTCATACTCGTGGCTTTGTTATTTTCTTATTTCTTCCATTACTGCTCTGTTGTTATCTCTGAACAGTTTCAGGGGCTTTAGGAGTTATGTTTTCAGATACCTAAACTTCATTGTGGATTTTGCCGTCCTGAGCCTAAATCGGTCCTTTTCTGGAGTCACCCACGCAGTGATACACAAGTTGCATTTCTTGAAGCCTCGCATCCTGGCTCGCCCCTAAAAAGATCCTCCGAAGTACACACATTGTCAGGAAAGTTTTCACAGCTGCCCTTGCACACACGCACAGAATTTGGGAGTGGATTCCCAAGTGTTTGTATCAAGATCTACTTACGTACTCAGATATGAATATGCTTCTCACAATAATTATCTATAGATGTAATTGCTGAAGTTTTGAAAATATGAATGTCTGAATAGATGATTCAGTTACCTCTATTACCAGGGTAATAGAATCCCTGCTGTGTTTTACATTCATCTCCCTGCAAAATGTATTTTTATACTTTAAAAAAAAGAAAAAAGTACATATTTATGCACTTCTCTTTATTTGTGCTTGTGGAATAAAAGTAGTAGCAACACTTAAATAGGATGAGTTAACATCTTATTCATAGTTACAGTGAGCAGCAGGGGAGAAAGTCAATACCAGCACTGGTATTGTCCAGTGTGACAAATGATATTCTGAGCTAATGCAACACGCTTGCTGTAAAATGACTTTTTGAAGCAGTTAATAAAAGAGAAATCTGTTCACAGAATTCAATATTTGTACCAAAGTTCTTTGCTTCTTTTTTAAGGCAAAACTTTAGTCTGGATGTATTGTTTCTGCTGGTGTTTGTGAGGCTGTGAGGACCAAAGCAATCCCTAGACAAGAAAAGGCAGTCTGGCCCAGAAACTTGATCCCTTGATTCATCTTTTAAACTGCACTTTCTGTTTTGTTCCCGCTGCCTTTATCAATCTGTCTCTCAGAAGCACTGTGTAAGGTGTTGGAAACTTCTGCCAGACTAAGACACAGCTTTGAAATGAGCCCTTTGAATAGAAGAAGATACTTTTGTGCTTCTGAAGAGAAGCACAGAGCCTGGGGCATCCCTGCTCCTTGAAGGGAGGCTGTGCAAAGCTGAGGCCTGTGCAGGTTTTTATTTTCCTAGTTAGTGTTTAAGATATTCCTTAAAAGCAATGCATTTAATAATTTAGCATTCAGTGAAAAATGCTATTTTATTATAATTTTATAGTATGTCTCTGTTTTCAGGTATAAAGTAAATGCCAAGGAATGAGATTTTGAGATTATTTTAAATTCTGAAAATTTATTTATTTTTATTTATAGTTTTAAATTCTGAAAATTCTACTGCATAAATGCTTTATGGAGCCTCAAATCTATGAACTTGCAAAACCATTTTGTAAGGCATTTCTGGTTGGTCAGACACACCCGTGCAGGCCAGCTGAGCTGGAGGAGGGAAGGACACCTGGGTAACTGTAAAGTCCAGTGTATGATATAGATAGCTGTGCGGGGTAACTGCAGGTAGGCTGACCACAGTGATGGTGTTTATAAATCAGTTTTGTGATGTTTCTGTTTCCTAGCAGTTCAGTGCCAGCAAGGAGGAAGAATATACAAAAGGATGCCCAAAGTTATGTTGGAGTTATTTTGGTAGTTTTGGTGTGAAAAAGGACAGAACTACTACTGCTGAGCTTTCATCCAAGGCTCACATCTCTTACAGCCTGTACTTCTGGTTCAGAGTAGCAAATTTTATGCAAAATTTTGTATTTTGTTGTGTTTTAGTTACGTATTTTTCTTCTTGGTCAGGTTCATATGCAGCCTCACAATTTTTGAACTTAAACTGATCTTCCAAGCTTGGAGTTTAAATCAAGTCAGTTTTGGGACAGGACTCCTGCAGAAACTCAGAGACCTTTCAGGGAGTGCTGGTGGCATCCTGGTGTTTGGTTTTACCTCCGTCCTGAAGCTTAAAGTTTGTGTGCACTTGCTGTAGGTGGTGGTGCGTCTCAGAGGCATAACACGAGGTCCTGGTTAGGAGTGGGCCATCAAAGGTCCCATGTTGTTAGCCAATAGCCGGTTCTGGCCAAATGCCGCTTGAGGTTGTTGCAGGACAGGTATATAAATGGCACTTCCATTTGGATGGACTATTTGTGTTCAATTCTCACCACAATGTTTGTATGAAATTTCACTTTTCTGTTAAGTAACTGCTGTCATCCACATCGCAGATTAAATGATCTCTTTACCTGTCTTGTCATGTTAACAAGAATGAAACACTTTGTGCAAAGTCCTTTATGAATTTCATGACTTGAGTAATAGTATAAAGGGAAAAAAGCTGTTAAAATCTTCACAAAATAAGTGTCACCTGTGTGCACTGTGTTTTTTCCAACTTGGCCTCTTGTATAAAACAATAGCAAAATGTCAACTGGAAGTAAATCACTGTGCCCAGTCCCTGTCACGCAAGCAGAGAGACATCTCAAGCATGAACAGTTGCTTCAATCAGTCTTTTTGTTGGGAGTCTTGAAATTTTCCTTTAAACCTTGAAATGACCCCAGCCACAATACTGGGGTCAAATCCAAACTGGCTGTCAGGCCAGGGAGACCAAATCTTCTGATTAGCACTGTATTCAACTTCCTTTATATAAAAAACTGATACTATTTTTATATATTATTCATTAGCACTTACTAAATAGAACTGTGAAGAAGCATCAGAAGGAGACACTCAATTAGTTACTGTACCCTGTGGAAAAGATGGGTGTATAATATCCTCATCCCAGGGTTTGATTTATTTCCTACAAACAGAAGAAATAATCTCAGCAGAGAAACTGTTGGCTTGAAAATTCACGACAACCACGATTCAAAGGGGTAAAGGCAGGTTTATTGCAGGACAGATTTTTTTCCTTTTCTTTGAAAAACAGAACACACTTGCTTGGTCATACCATACCAGACTGGAGGAAAGCCGTGCACAGAGGTAATTGGATATTTGCTTGGCTGCTTTTCTTGTTTCTAATGGAAATACAAATGAAAACTATAAACCATTAATCTTTAGTTTAGTTTTGCTAAGTATTGAGCAGCATTTAAAAACAATTACTTTGCTTCGGCAGCAGAAGTCGTTAGAGGAGAGGGATTTAGCAGCTGCTGCAGCCCAGGATTTGTACAAGAGTGGGCTTGTTTCTTGTTTATATGGTAGGGGTTACAAAACAGGTAAAATTATTTACTTAGGGCCTCTATTTAAAGCTCAGAACTTGAGGAATTCAGAAGGTTTTGCCAAATGGATTTTTTTTCCAACTGATACAATTAAAAAACCCATTTCTCAAATTTAAGTGACTTTTTGTAAAGGAATGTAATTTTAAAAGTATGTTTTTACTACTCCTTTCTTTCCCATCTCCCTGCCACCAGTGTAATCAATGAAACACTGCCAGGTGTAAAAAGTAGAAAATCCAGTGTGCAGTGAAACAAAGTGAAAGCATCCTGTGGATTTCAGCTCTGAGCTCTGGCACTGCAGAAGACTGCATTCTTAGACAGAAGTTACATTGTGGTTGTCTGTGTTCTTCCAATCTGCCATTACCTGCTGCTACCGCTCCAGGAAATGTTAAAGCCATTTCATATTTGCATAAAAAGATGAACAGAAGGTTTTGCTACTCCACTCTGGAGCCTGCTGGAAGTCAGTGGGAGAGCCAGAAGTCTTGAGTGGACCTTTAATCCTGAGCTTGCACTGCTGAATCTGTGGACTTGGAGCCTCTTGTCATTAAATTTCCCACCTTTCCACCAGTATTCCCACGCTGTACTGTGTTGGCTTTCTGCACATTTTCAATCTAAAGCTGAACTGAAATGCTGGAGTGGTGGTACCCAGTGCCATGCTAACCAAGCCCAAGCTGCCCAGTGCACTGTGTAGGACCTGAGGTGTGGTCCTGCCCAGGCTGCCTTCCCTGGGGGGCACAGCAGAAGTGGTGGCAGAGGGAGAAGTCATTGCTTGAACATGAGCTAGTCAGAGCCAACGCTGGGTATGACACTGAAGCACTGCCAGTTTCAGGTGGTCTAATGCAGAGTAAGGGCTCAACACTTCCTTACAGATAGCCACGGCTTTCGTGCACTTGGATGTCCCAGGCCATGAGCTTATTTAGAATTCAAAATAATGGGGAAAAAAAAAATGTGGGGGAAAAGATAAAAAAAAAAAAAAAGAAAAAGGCAGGGGTGGGTGTTGCCAGGAGATGACCAGATAGCATTGCTGTGGGGCTGCCCTTGTCCCCTCAGGCTGTGGAATACCCAGACCCTCAGCTTTAGTGTGGCTCCTTATCAAATTTAATACAGTGGTTCTGGGGATAACCAGCCCCTCTTCGTTGCTAGGAGATACTTGAATCACATTACTGCCGATGTGCTGCCGGCACCCAAATACTTTAATGTTTCTTCCATTTCCAGAATGCTCCAATGTGGAGCAAAGACAGAGACTGTAAAATCACTTCTAGGTCAAGGGAGAGAAAAGTAATGCAGCTGAAATTGGCAGGTTTTTTAAGGAATGAGCAAAGTCAGTGACTCCTTCAGCATTTAAAAGTGTGTTTTATTTAAAGTTACCAAGTGAGGTATTGCATTTCTTTCATGTAGCACTCCCAAAGACTTTCTTCCCTTTGGGACATCAGTTTCATCTTCATGCTGAAAAGACCGTATCAAACCAGTAGAAACCATTACAGTAAGCTGCTGCTCAGTGGGACCATGTTCCTGTGTGATCAGTCAGCTCATGAGCAGGCAGCTGGCCTCCCCCTGCACATACAAACTTCCTAGAAGATAAAATGCATCTTGTGATGTTCACGGTTTTGGCCAGTGGATCAGAACGGAGTCAAACGTCTTGATATGTCTCTGAGCCTCCGCTGCCTCCGTTCACCCTCGGTGCTCAGAAGAAAGATGTAAAGCCAAATAAAGATATATAATAAATAGGATCTGATTAATTTATTCACGCAATAAAACAGCAATAGCCTAAAGTTAACTGAGCAAAACCAGACTTGCAGTAAAGTGCTAAATTAATACCTCCCTGCTGCACAGAATCCATTGCTTGAGTGCATTTTGCAGAAGTTTAAAAAGGTGGCATTAAGTGTGAATGTGTTTTAAAGATTATTAGAAAGGGCACTCCTTGTGGGTAATTCTGTTTTTCATTATTTTTAGTATTACGTTCAGAATATTTTAAAATAAATTGTATCAGCAACTCTTGAACTGCAGTGCATAGCCACAGCTGACTATAAAGGCATTAAAGACCGACAGTCCTGATGCCTTTTTCAGCAGCTAACCAACAGTTGGAAATTATTCTCCATTGGGTATTTTATTACCTCCTTCCTTCTACTGTATTGTTTCTAGCTTTCAGCCCTGCCTCGCAGCAACTCTCTGTGACAGCGCTGCAGTATGTCCTGCTACAGCATCTGCAGGTCTGAAATCTCCTCGTGCTCCCATCTCCCTGGCATGGTTGTGCTGAGTGACACAGCGGGACAGAGAGCTGCCCGACACGATACCTCCTCCCACTGCAAATGCAGGACAGGACACTTTCCCACAAACCCAATGAGTTGCCCCAGAGCACATTGAATGGCCAAACATATTTTTATGCATAAAGACAAATGTTTGTGTTCTGATGTAGGACTTAAGTTTTTATGACATACAGCTAGACTCTGTCCCCCGCATTTGCTTTGGATAGTGCCACACTCTGCAAGCAGCCATGTGGTGTCACAGAGAGGTCAGGGGCAGGTTGTGACCTTCTTGCATTCCTTGAAGGAAGAGTCATGCTACTCTTTATGTGATAATGGCCATATGCCACTCTTAACGCTCTTGCTAGCTTGTCTTCTTATCTTTGTCAGATGGATGGATCCCCTTATCAGCAGTACTCATCACCCTGATGTGGCTTTCTGTGGACAAAATTTACACCTACAAATCCCAGAATACCTGTTAAAAGGACAGGCAGTGTTGTCTGTACCTATTGATGGCCTGAAAAATGAGAACCTCAAATAGTAGATAAAAATAGGGAGGGTTAGAAATTAGGTAACTGAGAAGTAAAGTGAATTTTAAAATGTGAATAATAGTAAACAATTGCAGTAAACAGTACAGCAGAGAAGAAAATGGCAAAACCTACACCCTTCCCTGAATCTGAAGTAATTCTGAGCTAAGCACAACTCCTGTCGTGTGTCTGCAGATCTCAGCTGCATGGCCTCTGCAAACTGAGAAATGGTTCTTTGTAGCCTTGTAATATTTTTTATTGCTTGCAACATTTGTTTTAGCCACAACAGTGAAGCATCCCTCTAAAAGTAAAATACTGACATGTCTGAAGGAAACCCACAGTCCATAACATCATTTAGCAGAAAGAGATTTTTATGTTGTTTTCTAGCTTCCATGTCTCTAATGCATTTTAGTGATGGATGATGTTGCAAAAGGATCCTGCCCAGTTCATGATGCTGTATAATCCACAACTGGTGCAGCTGGAGTGGGACTGCATTCACCTTCAGTAGCAGCGCGGCTCCCCTGGGCTGTTAATTCCCAGCCCCACTGTTGAATCAGTCTGACTCCTGTCTGCAGGAAAGCAGAGTCAGAGAAAGTAGGAAAACTGGTGTCTTCCTCTGTGTGGTGGATCCTATTACAGGATATGGGTGTTAAATGTGGTCCTGAAGTGTGAACCTTGGATTTAAATATAATAATTCTCGTCTAGACTCTTTCTCTAAGCTTCATAGAAATTGCTAATGTCATTTTACTTATAAATTATAAATGTTTCTACAATGTGCCAGGTAATTTAACACTCCCTAGAAATTAAGCCATTAATCCAATCTCCATCAGACATTTTCATGCTTTTTCCTACAATAATGCACAAGAAAAGCTTTCCTAAAAGCCTACAAAACACTACATTGTCCTTTTTCAAATCTCTTCTTGATTCTTGCCCCTAGCGTACTGCCAATAAAATATTCAGCAACAGCTAGACAGCTACTCTTCTGTAGCCACTGCTTATTGCATTAGTCACAATTATCTCTCTCTAGATCCACCTGCTGTTATTCCAGCTCTTGTGGCCTTTTCCAGTTGTGCAAATATATATGCATGCTCTTGAATTCATGAATAGGATGAATAATCACTTTAGAGTCTTTGCAACAGCCTACCTCCCTCAAGATAGGGATGTGAACAAGTGTTCAATCACAGATTTAAATTGTAAGCTTCTTGAAGCAGGAATTGGTTTCTTGTATGTCTGTATAATGTGTTTTGCACTAGAGGACTGTAACTGGACTTCTGTCCTACTGTGAATAAAATGCTAAAGTTTATGGTTTTACAGCTCTTTATCATAAAGTCCAGTAAATAAAAAGTTAGTAGTTTTGAAACAATCACAACATAGTAATTGCCAGTTAAGGTGAAGGGGTAACCTCTGAAGAAGCAGTCAGGAATTAAAGCCAGTTAGAATGGCATTTTTTACAAAAAATTACAAAGCGATCCCTCTGCACTTGGAGAGACAAATCCCCTTTCTGGGGAGGAGCCAGCACTTTGGAAGGGAACCACCAGCCTGGTGCCTTCTTGCACGCAGAGGTGTGCTTGGAAGGCAGAACTCCTGGCCAAGTGAAGTCATTGTCTGTGAGGCCTCTGAGCTCCCCAAACAAGTAAGACTCGCTAAGTTAGGTGTTCTTGCCTGTGGCTGGCAATACTAGTTCCTTCTAGCGTGCTGCAGGCACGTTGGGAGGGGAGAGGTGATACTGCTGTTGCTCGTCCTGCAGCTGCAGGGGTTTTGAAGGCCATTGCTAAGAGGCTGTTGTTCTTTGCATCGGTTCATTTCTTAGCTTTCCCCAGTGTTACACTGGTGGTTTTCCTCAGTTTCATTCTTCTCTCTAGCCCAAGCAGTGGTGTTAGCCCCTGCTTGCTCTAGGGCTGTGCAGCAGCAGCTCTGGCGATGGCTTCCTGGGACAGCTGTGTGAAGGTGATTCATGGGAACTGCCCACATGGCTTTCCATGGGAGGCATGAGCAGCGAGAGGTAACACACTTGCAGGCAGTTAGTCATTTGTTCCTGGTGTGTGATTTTGCACCCTGTACATGTATTCCTGCATGGGGCAATGGCAGTGCCACATCCTCAGCCTCACCATTTTCCCTGGTGTCTGTGACTAGTGAACACACCTTACCAATCAGTAACTGGCTTTCACGATATAAGAAGGACCATACTTCTGTGTGAAAGCCTGGTCTTGCCAAAACTTTCTGGGGTTAAATCTAAAATCTCAGTCAGTGGGAAGACTGTCATTGATTTTAGTGGACTTGGGATTCTTAGCTGTATAATTACAAGGCAGTAAATGCCTGGAAAAAAACAGACTTTAAAATACCAAGATACTGGAAGTACTGAGCTGCAAATGGAAGATATGTCTTCAGATGAACTTCTGCTGAGCAGAGGGAAAGGTGGTCAGTAGTGGGAGTGCACGTCACTTCACACCAGATGTGTTTGGATCACCCCTCACAACATTTTGGCTAGCAATTAAGTGCACTTGCACTAGTGGAAATCTGGACACCTTCTTCCCAATAATGATTTACTGTATGGAAAGAATGAAGTACAGGAAAGTTTTGGATTACAGCCCACAGGGTGGAAGTGAATGATCGCAATAGTTGAGCCATTGTTCACCATGCTGTCATCATCTATTGGGAAGTTTCAGGTTGTAAGCAGCAGCTGTCTGGGGAGACAAATCAGTTGAAAAAATTATGTCTTACAGGTTTCCACATACTGACCCCAGGAATATAATCAATTATAAAATCAATGTAATACATGGAACTTGGGATCACATTCTGAGCACGCCGGGTTTTGAAGGATTCTGGCTGTGTCAGAAAATGTGAATGCTGAGGAATTGTCTTTCTATCTTTATAAAAGATTATTTTATAAACTGAAACAGTCCTGATTCACACATGCCAGCGCGTTATCAGCACAGAGCATCGGATCTGCAGAACTGGATGAATGCATAAATAGAAGTGAGATTTCTGGTGTTGTGTCCCTGTTCACAGAAAACAACTTTGTATAAACTAGGAAGCATGAATTTGTGGAATTTTATAGCTTTTTCACCTTTTTTATTTGTTTATAAAACTCCATTTCTATTACAGGCAGGAAACACTGCAGCAGCCATTCTTAACCAATATATAGCGCCACTGTGAATGCTGTGACTTGCTCAATGCTTTAAAGACATGCTGAGTATTGTAAAGAAAACATTAATAAAAAACCAGCATATAAGAGGCATAAAGTTCAGCCATACTATGCTTTCTTGTTTATAACAAGATTTGTGTTCTTATTTTTTTGGCGTGCCTTTTATTAAAACTTTCATCATTTTATTCTGTCTTTTCAATTACATGCTACCTAACCTCAAGCACCATTATAACCCATCTCCAAGAGAAGTAACATGAGATCCAAAATAACACATACTATATCCTTCTAATGCAGAAGGAGAAGGTTTCATTCATTCAGTGATACATTTCTGAAACAGTTAAAAGTTCTGTAGTTTTTGAAGTTGATATAGTTCCAAATGTATTAAAGTTCAGGAGCAGTTTTCATTTTGAATGTGAGTAGTAGCTATAAAAGTTCTTTCTGGATACAGGTCCTCATCTTGTGAAGAGTTGTTCATTTCTATCAATATTCTCATTAAAAGACACAAATGCTGGCAATGGGATCAGATATAAATGGTATGTATGGTGCCAGCGTATCTTTACATGTAGGGTACACAAGTGGCAATAGTTGTAATGCAGGAGTGGGAAGCAGGCAGAACTGGCACAGGTGCATTGCACCTGACTGCTTAGTTATTTCCTTATCACTTCCACTTGTGCTTCTTTTTAATTGTTAATCACATGATCAAATGGTGAAACCTAATGCAGATTAGCATCTGCTTGTCACTGATTTTTCTAGTTTGAGTAGTTTCTTCTGTGAAGAATCTAGAAACAGTCATTTCTTTTTAGGTCACCACACCTCCCTTGGTAGTTTACTGCCATCTTGCCACGGTTTGTACTTCTACCTTACCTCAAATCAGCAACAGTCAGAGAATTGTTCCTTGATTACATGGACACCACAGATCAGCATCTGAGTTCAAGGTCAGTCATTCCTTAATTATCTCTTGAAGTTTTATTTAAACAATGAGATTAATGGTAAAGGTGAGGGGATTTTACTTGGAAGTGCAGTAAGTAAGAATTTCTGAGCTAAAGAAAATATTTTAAATACTTCATACTGCTGACAGTGGGTACGAGTTAGGGGAGCTCAGTGGTTCCAGAAACACAATACTAAAGGTAAAGTGAATATTACAAGCTTCCTGATAGTTCTTCAACTGTTTAGACAGTTCAGCGGAGTTCGAAATAAGGAGTTAAAGGAAGTCTCAGTCTGACTTGATTAAGACTGCTGTGGATTTTGAGCAATGCCATAAAAGCAGTAAGATTTCTCATGATGTGACTTCATTGTGAAATCTGAACATTGGATTCAAGAGTTTCTTATGTACTTATTATATACTGTAAAAGTTTCAAATAATGAGTAAGAAGGGGAAAAGCATTAATGCCGTGGTACAAAATGTGAGCACCAACAGAAACGCAAAGAAGAAATCCTCTTGATGTACAGTCTTGGGCACTGGCATTCAACCTGAGGCAGTCCTCGATAATGTTAAATGGTCAAGAGAAAACTGGATCTACTTTGTAAAGACTGAACTACCCACATCCACCCCGACTTATCAGTAAACAGCCCTGCTGTTGATCCTGTGAGATGGTAATGTGCAAGGACAGGTAACAGCTGTTACTCGAAGGACATTTCTACTGAGCATTAACAAGTTTTAATTTTCAGGCAATGGAAAGAAACAGAAAATGTTATGGTTGTTATATAACTGAAGAAGTTTGGAGCTGACATGTCAGTGCATTTGTGGCTGATTTTTACTTTCCCATGCTGTATTATGAAAACGCTTTCTTGTTGATGTGAGGTTTTTGGAAGCAGGTAATGGCTGTGGGTTTCTCTCCCACCTCGCAGCTCACCTGGTATGTGCTGCCAGAACAAGGCTGATAAAGCTAAGTGACAATCAGTACACATTCAACTAATTTAGGGCAATGTGAAACCCTCATGTTCCAGGCAAGTTTTATGCCAGGGTGCTGTTTGCTCCAGAAGATAAGAGAAAGAATCTGATCTTGCTCTTTAGCAGTTTCCAGAAATTTAAGATGACTTTCATTTAAGTTGAGATCCATATGTTCATCAGATCATGATCAATGATAAATAGTTTTGAATCGTGACTGGTATTTTGAACATATGACATTCCTCATAAAATTATTTTGGACACTGTTATTCCAGGCACACAGAGCAGTTTTGTTTCAAGGTGAACTGTATCAGTCACCAAAATTAGATATTTATTGCTAGGGGAAGAAATTCCTTCTCCCTCCCCTAGAAGTCAGCAGTGTATGCCAGCATGTATTTTTACAATATTGGTTTTATAAGAACAGTTTCTCACTTTTACTCATTTGAGAATTGAATTAGTTTTTGCTGCTGCTTCACTGACTTCACAGAACATTTCCCTGCAATCATTTAACACACTATTAAATTCTAGAGTATGTTGTCTGTACATCTGATAATTTGATTTTGAGTGATGTTTGTGTCATTACTAAGCATTTTAGTCAGCAACAACAATGTTAGTAATACGTAGTAAGGCTTTTAACAATGAGCTCAAAAAAAGATGTAGATACCCCAGTGTAAGGCTGGCAGTGACTAGAATGTATTACTGTTAAGCCATTATCTTCCAATGGCTTCTGAGGCTCAATTCACTTAAACTTGCTGCTTTTGCATTTTCATCAGCTTCTTTAGTTTCTTCTATTTAGTCCAAGTGGTGCAAAATTGGATTTCATAAAGCTATTTTTAAACAGTTTGGAGCTTCCAATCTACAAAACATGAAGTACTTTGAGAATTGTGCTTCTCTCTAAATGTCTTTATATTGCATGTTGTTATTCAGGGGCTATCAAATGTCAGTGAAGACCGAACAGATTATTAACTGTGGCCATCTATTTATTCTCCAATTCTGGGGCTTGTTAACCAGTGCAGCTCATTCCACTGAAAACAAATACTATTAAAGTCATACCAGTTTGAAAGTATCGAGCACGGGAGATTTGGTGTGTCTGAGTACCAAATTTGACAGAGAAGTTACATTGGCTTTAGCAATTTATCATGTGGAAGATTTGTACAAAAGGGAAGAAAAAAGAAAATCCTGTTTAATCAACAATGCAGATTTATCTTTCTGCCCACAAATGTTCACGTTAAGGTGCTTGTCTGGGACACCATTTAATCAATGTGTCAACAACAGAAGTAGTTTATGAGGTCTCCATCCCAACCCAAGGGCTCCTTTGTGGCCTCCTCTCCAGACGCTCCCACTGGAGAGAGTGCCTGTTTTCTATGAGTGTTTGAGTGATTGTGCTTTAATGCAGATCTATGATGTGATCTAATTAAAAGTAAAAAAATCATCAAAGTACCAGTGACTAGAAGCCAATGTGGTTTGAATTCAACTTTGCAGATTCTGGATTTGCACAGACCCTGATCTAGCTCCCTATAAAAGCCAGCACAAGCTCACGGACCAATTGCTGATGATCCCAAGAGCAGGTATCTTTTCTACCTACAGTCAGCAGGTAGAAAATACATGGTCTGTTCCAGTTACTACCTCTTGCTCTGCTGACTTTACCATTTATGTAGAGGTTCACAGAAAAAGCTAGAGGTCTTAGTTTTCTGGGTTTGTATTGCCTATCTGAACCTTTCTGGATGCTGTGAAAATTCAGCTTTCTTGTAATTCAGTATAACAGCAGTCACTGACTGAAGCCATGTGCTAAAAGGAAGCAGGCTCTGCTCTGCAGTCAGTGCTGTGGCTGGTGCAGGTATGGTTAGATTGAGCAGGAGCAGCGTGAGAGGGGACAGGCCTCAGGCTACCCAGCCCTGGCATCGCTGGTAAATCCATGCTACTAATGAAGAGACAGCAAGGGAATACACTTGAGTACTGGACCCTGGGTGATCACATAACTCTGACTAGTCCTCGCCTGGACATATTTTGCTCTAGCCCAAAGATACATGGATATGAAATAGCTGGTACCTTTTCTACCATTTGGTCTTCAGGCCCAGGGTCAGTCCCTGACACTTCATTAGCAGCACAAACAACTAATAGAGACTGTATTGCTTTGCTTTGCTCTTGTTTTTTTCTGGGGATGGGAAAGGTGATATGCTGTGATTTGCAGAAAACCTCTTATTTTGCTGCTTATTGGGTTTTGTGTATTTTTGGTTTCTTCCTAAAAGTCTTGTCCTGGATAATTCTCCTGTGGCTTGTGAATGCTTTGCTTTGTGAACATTTAATCCAGCATGGGCTTCAGCAGTAATTAGTAATGTGGATATTTATGGAGACATTCTAACCTGCATTGTTCATGAATATTTCACCATGGTAGAAATTTCACACCCAATAAATCACTAATGAAAATGTCATTTCCCAGCTGCATTTACCTGACATGCTGTTAATCTTGCTGTACCCATTGGAGCCAGAATTACTGTCAGATTTGCAACACAGAAAGGAATTGATTTTTAATTAGTGACCCCAATAGTGTAGGTTAAAAATTATTTTTTAAATGGTGATTTAATGGCCCTTTTCACATAATACTATCAGCTTCATTGCCTGTAGTGATGTTTTGTAGACTGCCATTCATGTGGAGGCTTTGAAGGACAGCATAACAACTGTTGACATTGAAGGGATTAAGGAGAAGAGCAATGGTGTGGGGAAGGTGGCTCTGAAAACAAGAAGTGTCAGAGAGACACTGTGGAACCCATTACCCTCTCTATTGACAAAGCTCACAAGGCAAAAGTGCCAGTCTCCTTGCGTGTGGTCTCTTCCCAAAGTGGTCCTGAACTGGTCTATCCAATACTTGGATGACATTTCAAGAAAGCAATTATTACAAGATAGATTATCATGTTTGGAAAGATCATAAATGATTTTGCCCAATTTATGAGTTGTATCCTTGTTTTTTCATAATGTAATTTATATCACTGCCAGCATTCATGTGGTCAGACATCCCTAATTTAAGGGATAACAGAATGTCACGGCACAAAAAGAGTGCAGCTTCTCTGAGATAGTCACTGCAGATTAACTAATTGACTAAATGAAGAAAGTTAATGAAATATTAGAATAGGATGGTTACTGTTAAAAATGATAGTGGAAAAGGATATAAATCATGCCATATGAGGGAGCTGTAGCATTCTCCTTTCTTGAAAGTCATACTCTCTAGCTGCATTTTATTATCCTGTATATTGCTGACTGCAGATGCTCACAGTAAAAAAAAAAATAAATTAGTAGACACTGGTCAGTGTCTGTGAAGCCTTCAGCTCATTAGACTCTGGGAAAATCTGAATTTCTGGAAGTCAGGTCCTGCTTCTGAACTTGTAGGTGTGCGTATCCTTGTATAGACAGATGCTTCTCAGTGTAAATATTACAGCAAGCACCTCAGCAGTCAGCCAAGCAATTGCAATTAGAGAATAATAACTCCTTCTCTCAAAGGAAGCCTTGGGATTTTCACCTGAGTTTTGAATAGTCCACAATTAAGGGTTGTCTGCATCTGTGGTCATTCAGCCCTTGATAAGGTCGTAGGCTTCTTGTATAGATGCTGCTGTGACTTTTCCTGCAGGAAGGATAACCCAGACTGTCTGCTGGCTCAATTTTGAGGTCTGTTACTCAGTCTTGATCATTAAACAGACAAGTTTGCCACAGTTTACCTGATAAAGCAGATATCTGACATGTCTAAAATAAGGCATCTTTCTATAACTGCTACAAATACGAATTTAAGAGCTTGGACCACTCAAGTTCCACCAAAGTCAAACCCATTTTTTCCTGTTCATGTTGCTATGTTTTGGAGCAAAGCTTAATTCCTGAATTTAGAGCACTCATGTTTGAAAACATTATCTTTCATGACTAACAACTCCGTCATGTCGGAGACCATGGAGCTGTGACATGACTAAACACCCCTTTCCCAGACTGCAGGCTTTTTTATATTTTATAAAGGCTCATAACTGTGGTGTTATTCACTGCCTTGAGATGACTCCTCTCTCTGAGGTACTTTGTCTGAATCAACACTCCAAAACCAGCTGTCTCTCCCATTAGTTTTATTCGCCTTCAACAGAAACACAGGGCACTCTCCTTTTCAAAAGGAGAAAGCAAGTACCTTTTTGAGAAACAGATTAACCATAAAAGTCACTTTTGATTTCTTAAACTGGGGGGGGGGGGGGGGGGGGGGGGGGTTAGCTGTCACAGAGGAAATAAACCAAATAAGAAAAGCAGCCTACTCTGTACATCAAATCATGTCCAAGGGGGTTGTAGGGCTAACATAATAACATGATACATTGCCTCTTTGATGGCTCGCCCATTTGTATTGTGTCTTAATGTGCATTTGCACCATGTTTTGGAGGCTGTAAAAGCAGTGTTGATTCGGGATGATGTGCTTTCTAAGTCTTCATGCTCCTGTACAGAGAGTACAGAAGGTGGTAACGGACCCACCAGTTCCTTCCCACTTCGCATGACTTTGAAGGGTAGCCTCACTGTACCTCTGCTTTTAGGTGATGTTTTTCTTTAACTAGAATTAGTTATTCTGTGTTGGTGCAGTTTGCAAGCAGAGTTGCTCCCCCATGCTTATGTGAGAGCTCCAAGCAGCCTGCTGGTGAGTTCAGCAGAGCAAACCCGGCAAGGCAAGTTTGCAGGAATGGATCCCCAAGCTCGTATTGTCAAACACTTTGACAAAATGGCAGATGAAATTCATTGTTGATAAATGTGCAGTGATGCACATGGGAGGAAAAACACACTCGGTGATGGTCTCTGAACTAGCTATTAACTCCAAGATCTCTTTCCTGAGTGGTTTTATAGAACTATCCATTATATTGTCAATTCAGCAGCAAAGCAAAACAAACCAAAACCCCAGCTGGAATGGGAGGAATTACTAGGAAAGGACTGGAGAATAAAGCAGAAAACACTGCTGTGCGGCTTTATAAATCTGTTCTGCACCCACATTTTAAACACTTTATCCAGTGTTGATTCTGGCCCCCCTCTGCCCTTTCGAAAAGGGGCAGTGCAACTGGGAAAAGCACAGGCTTTTGGTGCTGACAAAGGGGGTGTGGGAATGGATAAATGGACTCATACTTTTTATGACAGCAAAGAGATAGCTGAGGTGGGGTATGATTGAGATGTATGACGTGATGGGGTAGCTTGGAGAAGGGATGTGGGAACTTAGTGTGAGAACAAGCCACCTTCAGAGAAGACGGTCTCATATAAGATTTAGGACAACTAAAAGGAGGCACTTCTTTAAACAGCAATTCAACTGAGCTGTGAAACTCCACCATTTATTGTTGTAGATATCAGAAGTTAGTATTGTGTCAGAGCAGGCAGGTAAATTTTCAGAGCAGTTATGTATGTTAATGAAAACTGGTCTGGCAAAGGCCGCTGAGTGTGTGTATATCACCTCTAACTCTGGAAGACTCTGAGCCACTGGTGAATCAGGAGATATATCAGGGAAGTATCACTTGCTGTATGGTTGTCTTACACTCGCACTCTACCCTTTGCATCTAGACACAGAATCCTGGATCTTTGAATTGAATGATCTTTGAATCATCCCATGCAACTTTTCTTATGGTTTTTGTCTCTTAAGCCTAAATCCTGCCTAAACTCTTGTGCAGTGTGAGCACAGGTTCCCAGCAGGCATTCGTAGCAAGAAGAGGTCTCAGTAATGTCATTCATGAAGATTTAAGGAGACTACATAGCCTGACATCTGTCAGATACCCTAGGAGCTCAGTACAGAAGCTTATTCTCCAAATATGTGTCCTTTTTAATGCTTATGAACATAGGGGACTTGGCAGCTTAGTATAATTCGAAGTTTCGGGAAGATATGAATGGTTCCAAGACAGAAATATTTGAAAAGACTGTTCCTTTGGATGCAAGCTAGTTTGCTGTTTCACCTTACTGTGCTGTGCGCTCTCAGATGTTACTGGTAGAGCATTAATTTTTCAAGTTGAAACGTAGCCTCTCATTTTTCATTAATAAATTTTCTTAGGAGAAAGGGTGATGGTATGTAATTGTCAGGACAGACAAGGGAATGGTTGGGGAAGCTGAAGATTCTGCATATTTGCCACAAAAGACTCTGCAAGGGCAACTGAGGTCTCAGATCTCTGCAGAGGTGCAGTCAAATTCAAATCTTCCCCTGAAGGCCTGAACCTTTTCAGAGAATGCAACCAAACCAATGACCAGAGCACTTGCTTGTGAAGGTTCTTCGGGGATACACAGCTGTCTTGGCTTTGCACTGAAATTTTCAGAAGGAAACAAACTGGAGACATCACCTAGTTTGAACTGAAATTGTTGCCTGACTCTCAGCTTCCAACTTTTTACTCCTAAATCCACAGAAAAGAACATTTATGAACCTGAAGACCTCTGTCCTCTGAATTTAACTCACTTTGTAGCTGTATCCGAGCTCCCTGTTTGATGAACTGAGAACTACGCTTGGCCTGATGGATCCAGATCTTGCAGTCTTCCTGTTTGGAAAACACCTGTATTTGATCCAGATGGAACCTGGTCCAGCTGGTGGGACTAGGGGATGTGAGATGTCCCTGTAACACTGCACATTGCTGTGGCCGATGCTCTTCATGTGGGAGAACAGTCAGGTATAGAAAGTGAAGAACTGATCTCAAAATACAGCTTTGCAAATCAAAAGCCTTGAGACATCTGTTTAAATCTTGATTATATCACAAGCTAGTATAGATATCCTGGACAAAAATCAGATTTTCTGTCTGCTGAGTTGATGAATTTATTTTTAAAACAATATCACTCCGTCAAAAGAGCAGAAGGATACTGTTTTTAAAAGTTATCTTGTATACTGAGAAATAATTGAAGAGACTATCTCCTCAAAAAACCAGACCTTGAAAATAAGCTTGTTAGCCAGAGTCAATAACCAACTTAGAGGTAAAAGGGTTCTTAGCTTGCAAACCAACATAGGGAGGTTCCTGCATGGCTGTGCAAGGACTTTTTTGAAGAGATGGGGGGTCATTTTATTCTTAACTGACAACATTGGTGACACCAATAGGAAGAAAAGATGACAGTGGGCCCACTGCACGAAGGGCTAATAACAGCACACAGGTTATGATGAGTTTTTCTGGGATATTTTCTTCACACTTCAGATAGTTTTCTAAAAGTTCAATGGGCCAGTCAGTTTGTGTGCTAAGAAAAAAGCAAAAGCTTCAGAAAAGCAATCTGAGGTTTAAAAACTGTAGTCTACATATTTCTGTGTCCTTTGGGACTGGTTTAGATAGTGCTGTGCCATGTAAACATTTAATTAAAAGTTTTAATGATTTTTTGGCCTTGTGTGTCACATGGGTAAATATAGCCTTTCATATGTAATGTATTTCATGTAGTTCCTGAAGATCTTCAGTGCATAAGGGAACAACATGTATCATTTGGCTGATAAAGTCATGAAAGTCTAGCAAATAGTGAAAGATGATGAGAGGTTCTAAGAGGAAGAGGTCTGAGTATGTGATAAATGTTCTTTTACTCTAAAAGGATGACACCTTAGCTCATTTAGACTTCTGATTGTTGCAGTTCATTATTTAAGGAAAAGGGGAAAAAAATACCACATGTGTAAAGCTGTAGGGACTTTTTCATAATTTGTGATTGATCCAGACATAAATGCCATATTCCAAAAGGGCTGAGTATATTTGAAGCCAAGATTTTAATCTGGTCATGGGATTAGCCAAAAAATTAAGGTTGAAATTTATGTTTCAGACTCTGTATTGTTCATTAAAATGAATCAAAGGAAGAAAAGCCAAGGGAGCCATGGGAACCACTGAGGACTACTCAGTCAGGTCACTACTTCAGCGCTTATTCAGAATTGTGCAGTAAAAGACACCTTGATAGTTGGAAACTCTGGGTGATAAGAAAGAGAGATGGTGGCCCAAATCCTTTCTATGCTCTTTTCTGATGTACTTCTGATGACTTTGAGAAGGGCAACATAAGCTGAATCCTGAAGCAGCAGTTTTTTTCACTATTTTTCTGTTTAAACAGCAAAGTGAAAGGGAGAGCAGAGGGAAGCCAAGCGGGATGCAGTTTCTCCCTTCCACCTGAAGACCAGGGAGCTCACTGTGGGACTGGAGGTCAGAGAAATCCTTTAAGACATTGAATGCAAGAGGCAGGTGGTTATGATAAACTGATTTATAGGTGACTAAGCAAGATTCTTACACAGCTCGATCTATCTGTGTATTGTGATACTCGCCTACCTTCTGAGCATCAGCAGTTGTGCTTTGGCTGTATCAGTTTGTGAAGTAAAAAACCTCAGCTGACTTTGTGCTGGAAAGGGCCAGGAGCACTCGCACAGTCTGTCACGGTATTGCAGGGCTGAGGGCAATAGTGAGATCTGCAGGAGCAGTGTGTCCTGCAGCCGTAGACAAATGGGTGTTTTATTCCAGATGTAGCAAAGCTGTTACTGGCATGTACAAGGGGATTGGCACACTTCAAAATTTATCCTTTCTAGGCTGCTACATTCCAGCCAGAAGGTGAATTTCTCTTCTCCTTTGTCTGGTTTCACTGCCTTAATAAGTCTCCAGTATCCAGATCTTGGAGTTAGTACCTGGCCCATCTGATGGCTTCATGAGACATCAGAACAATGAAATACTTGAACTCTGCCATGCCTTTTGCAGCACTTTATCACATGTAACTTGCTCTTCTGCCTCTCAGTTCCAGGCAGAGCTGCCAGTGTCTCTGTAGTTCTGTGGGCAAACATGAAGGGACCGTGGGAGGCTGCTGCCAAAAAGCAGTAACAGTAAACGAAGTGCCCTGCAAAATATTTGTCCTCCTTTCGTTCCTGGTTGTGGGAGGAAGTGCAATGAAGGCAGAAGAGGTTCAAGGTTTGGTGAGCTAGAGCAGGAGCTCTGTCTCTAATGGGTAAATGTAGTCTGGTAAAGGACATTAGTGGGAAATGTGTGTACTGGAGATGAGTGAGCCCTGTGAAAATCTGTCTTTAGCTGGTTGGATAAATCCCGTGAGCTTAGATAAAGGGGCTGGCCAGGACTCTGCAGAGCTAGTTCCACTCTGCTGTGCTAGAGAAGTCTCTGTGCGAGAGGAAAAAGCCCAGAGTGTGTCTGCTATTCCTTTCCACCATTGCTCTACTTCTGGTTGTAACTGCACTGGCTGACAGTCTGGAGTATTCCATTGTACAGAACAGCCTGCCTTCAAGTTTATTTGCAGTTTCTGTAAACTTTCCTGAGATAAGGCAGACAAGCTGCCCTGAAAAAATCTGGATCATTGTAAATCTCTTCCTAGTAGCTATCTTATGACTTATTTTTAGTACAATTTATTGTAGTTACCCATCAGACAATAGGATGATGACTTGCTGTAGCTAAAATATGTATTGCAAAAAAATGTTTTATCCAAAACAGTCAGATGCAGTCCTGAAAGAGAAAGCATTCGCTGTTAAGCAATGTAGTTAATGCATAATTCAGGAAAAGTCTAACTGCATGTGTCCCTCCCCAAGCCTAGTTTGAAATGAAGACTTCCAAAGCCTGTGTCCTGGGGACAGCCTGCCCTGTCCACGCTCAGCCTGGCTGCTCGTCTCACCCTCACCAGCTTTCAGGCAGGGCAGCCACAGCTCAGCTCAGAGCAGGGGCACTGATTCTTCCAGGCGCCACAGTTTTAATTTATTTCTTGCTGCCAGCTAGAAGCACTATATGAATACTGTGCTAGTAATGTATCAGTTGGCTGAGATTTCCAAAGTTGAGTAGGATGTATAAAACAGCAGTAGGGGACTAGAAAGGGAAAGGGATTGAAAACTGATTTAAAGTATTCATTTAGATTTGAGTTGTAATTATAACTTTTTTTTTTTTTACTTCATCTTCACGGCTTAGCTGCTCCACTTTTTTATTGTCTCATGACTGTACGGCTACATTGCTGAAGGGCCTGTAGCTGTTTGATTTTATGTCCCTCTCAAGATGTAATTCAGACTGATTTGTGAGAATCCTCACCCTCTCCCTATCTCCTACCCTCTGAGTGTGATTTCTTTGTTGATCTTACCTTTTCCCCACTCTGTGCATTCTCCATTTACTTACGATGTACTTTTTGGAGTGATTATTCATCTACACTTGGAACACTCCATAGAGGATTTTTTTTCCCTGCCTGTGACAAAAGCTCTTGGGAATTTCACTATCCTGAATTCAAGAACTTGCAGGCCGTCATGTACCCACAGACCCTGAACACATTGGCCCAGATGGCTTTTAGATTCTTTAATTATCCTTACAGGCTTGTTTTTTTAATATTTCCATTTAATTTAAACAGAATCAACTTCTTGTATTCAATGCCAATTTATTACTCACAGTCAAATCTTCTGTAATGCCCTCATTACTTACAAAACCAAGTCTAGAATAGCAAAAGCTATTCAGTGTCTCAGTATGTTGGACTTCATGTATCTCACCTTAGTAAAGGCCTTTAGAAATTTACAGAGACTCTGTCTGCCAACTTCCATGAAAAGTAACAGTAGCTAAATCCTCTTGCTGTATTTGAAGTTTCCTGTTAGTGTTTTGTTAATATAATTTAATCATGTACAGAAAATTAAACAGATTCTGATCTTGGCTTTACCAGTGTTTCATGTTACACACTCTATCAGATACTTCTGCCTCTGCTGACAGCCTGCACTCCCTGTCCCCACACTAAATGTTAATTCCCTTCCATCATTCTTTAATTACCGAGCTTTCAAAATGTACAAATTGTTTTCTATCAACTTGTCAGGCATAGTCACTCTTATGAATCCATTCATCTGACCCCTACAAAACATACTTACTGCTTTAAATCCTGATTGTCAGTGATGGGTTTACAAACTCCTGGCCTTCCCCTAAAGCAGATGGTGTCCCTTAGGTCACTCTGAACGTGCCCTGATGGATACCTGTGGGAAACATTGCTTTGTTCTTCTACACAGCAGTCTCCGTATCTATCAGCATTGTTCAGATCAGAGCTCTCAAGACTGAGCACATAGAATTCTCCATTTGGATCACATTCCCCCATCTGCTTTTAATGTGTTATTCTTGAGAGAAGGTTTGGTGACTAAACATTAGCAATGTAGTGACTGCGATGGGTGTCCATGAGTCAGTTAGCTTATTCCTTTGTAATGGAATAGATGTCGAATCAAAACATATTTAATGATAATAGAAATAGTAGTACAGCTGTATCGTAGCCATGGTTTATAATTGAAGGTTAAGATATGCTCCCTACTCATCCTTCCTTCCCACAGCACACAATTTTGAAAGGCAAACTTGAAGGGGAGAGCACTCTATTAGCACTCTACAGCACTCTAACGGCTATGAAATGCCTGCCACTGAGAGGGCTGGTGCATCCCAGGGCACATTCAGAGGAGGAGGAGGCAAAGGAGGGCACAAGGTTAGTGGGACTTGTTGAATTGAGGATGGTTGTGTTGCTTTGCCTTGTTCCTCTGGACAAAGCAGTTTCATTCCCAAATTCAAAGATTGGGAGATCTTTGTGTTTATCATTACCTTTATCAGTTTATCAGACAGATGACTTTTTTTTCACAAAGAGTTTTCTGTGAAAAAAACCTGCATGAAGAGGAAAAAAATACAGTCTCTCTCTTCCCCTTTTCACTTCTTTTTTCTCTTAACTTGTCCTCAAATGAAGAAAACTGACAATTCTCATGGGGGGAGAGAAGAAAAGTAAGGGCCCAGATTTACAAAGCGGTGGGAAGTTTATCAGGGAGCCTGGAGTTGAGGAAAGGTTATTTAATTCTAATGCAAGAAATGCCAAGGAATTCAGTGAAGTGGTACATGGTTGGGAATATTTGCTCTATAGATATGCAACTTGTGGAAGACCAGCGTAGATCTGGCAGTGGAAATCACTGGCACAGTTGAGGCTGGCAAGAAAAAGTAGAAGCAGCAGCGACTAAGCAGTGAGCTGCTGAGCTGTGGAGTTCATTTTCTGCAGCAGTGTGAGCTGCAAGAGGCATACCACTGTGATCCATGGTGGAAACGCTGGTTTTCAAAAGCGCTCAGCATCAGGCTGCAACAATCATTAATTACAGTGACTGCACAAGTTAATAATACTAATAATTATATTAATAATGTTACTAACTGCTTGTACTACAGTAGTATTCAGAGATAATTTTCCTGGATGGAGTATAAGTCATTAGGAGAGACTTAGCTGAGGCTGTGGGTGCTGTGCTGGTAGCAGATAGCTTGTCTTTCTGAATGCCTGCTCACGTGCGATATCAACTGCATGTCATGGCTGGTGTGGAGTGTTGGGGAGGACGTGGCAGAGCCGTTATATTGAGAGATGACAGTTGCTGTATCACTCTTCATTATACCTTCCAAATAATTGGAAGATGAAACACGTTCCCTCTTGGTCCATCTCTTTCCTGAAAAGATCTCATTGAAATCTGAAACCCCTGGGCAACACAAATCACTCACTTGTTACATCCAGCAATTCTCTCAAGCAGTGAATTTTAAGTAAATTAGAAACAAGATCTTTCTGTGTTGGATTAAATTAGGTTTTATCTGAAAGCACTGATCTAAGCTCATAGCCTCACCCCTCCTCAGGTGTACCCGCCGGAGGCAGCATAGCCCTGTGCGTCTCTGATCACCACAGCCTTCATGTGTCTCCTCATGGGTGTGCCTGGGCTGGGTGTCAGCCCTGCTGTGGGTGATGTTTGCTCCTATGCTGGAGAACACAAAATGAGAGGGCACATTTCACGCTGTCCCTGGCCAGCAGCGGGTGAGATGGTGTGCCCCACCCTCTGACTGTCTGCTGCGGGGTCTGCCTTTGGGCCCTGAAGGCAGCCATACTTCACCAACAGAGCCTAACCCATACTGTCTAGTCACCTTGAGAATGAACTCAGTGTTTGCCAGAGTATGAAGCTAATTTGTTTTTGCGCCATGCAGTCATTTCATGAGTGACAGCAGCCATCCTAAGCGATGAATCTTTGTGCCAGAGGCTGAGAGAGTGAGACTCCCTAGCTAGAAGCAACAGCAGACTTGTGTGGCTTCAAACAGGAGTAATTGGGGGTCACACAAGCTGATGGTGTCCTGCTTCTTGTGCAGCTGCGTCGCTGCCCTTGTCAGTCCTTCCACTAGCAGCAGTGCTGATATTGCAGCTGGGGGGTTTCCTGACGCTGCGCTTTGTCATGAGTCATCTCTGAAACCCAGGCCAGGATAAAATTTGTAGATGGCTTTTGCCCACAGTAGTCACTGCGAGGTGAAGGGTGGTAACCTACTGCAGTGGGCTACCACGCACCCCATGTCTGTGTTGCTGGAGGATTGTGCCAATAGCATTGTTCTAATGAGGGCTTAAGCTCATAGAGAAGTTGAACAAGACAACCTAGCTTTGCTCAGTGAAAGAAATGAACTTAGCATGTTATTTTGTGATAATGATGCTGAATTCTGATATGAACAGACTGTGCCTTGCATTTTGCATCTTTCGCTCAACTTTGCTGTCTAGGTTTGCTCAGGGAAAGAAATGAACTTAGCACTTTAATTTGTGATAATGATGTTCAATTCTGATATGAACAGACTGTGCCTTGCATTTTACATCTTTCACTCAACTTTGCTGTAAAAGCTGCTATAAAAATGAATTAAAATACTTGCTTCACTTGGGTTAGCTCAGTGTAACTCTTCCTCTGGGTCATTTACTAATTCCAGGTGAATTGTGAATCCAAATGCAAGTAAAGTGTAGGCATTGAAGCAGGTGTCAGGGTTCAGGACACAGACCTGCACAAACCCAGCATGCCAAGTTGCTATGAGCAGTGGTCTGCCTCAGCACATTAACTGTTAACCCAGCCTTTTGGCAAAACCAGCCTTTGCAGCGTGCAGACATGAGAGCCTCTCTGTGCAATAGCTAACAGCCGTGTCCACTCCCAAACTACTGTTTCTCCATAGATCTGACTTTCCAGCATCACGCTATTTAGCTAGTAACTACACAAATGTCATAGACCCCTTTGAAGCACAGTTCTTGGCTCTAAATCATTCCCAAAGCCGGTCAAAACCACCTTGTTCCCAAGCTGCTACCTGCAGTGGCTGCTAGAGACCCTTTATCAGATTTAGTTGGAGTTTTCTCTTATTGCTTACATTACTGAGCACTCTGCATTACGATAACCCAGCACAGGCCACCTGCTGCTGGATGTTACTGGGAATCAGCCTTGATTGCTTGAGGATCCATGTCCCTAACAACCCTGTCTGCTCAGAGTAGTGCCCATAAGGCTGTCCAGGATCCTCTGCTGCTCTTCCAGTCTCACTCTCTGCCTTTTGCATTACTGTTCACGTGGTGTTTACCCCCTACTCCATCATGGTCCACAGATGATTCACTGTCCTGTTGCTTGGTTTTTAAGTACATTTTCTGCCTTCCTATCTAAATTATTACCTGTCTGGAAGCCACAGTTTTTACCTCAGCTTGTGCCCTCTTTCACACCCAGTCCCACCTTGACTCCAGAGACCCACAGCTTCAGCTAGGAGAGCAAGTCCTTCATCCCTGTGCACAAGATGACTGCTGTAGCATATAGTACTTTCTTTGGATAGGAAGGAGCTATCTCAGGTATGACCTGGTTTTCTTAAGCAACAACCAGTTTTATTCTGTTTGCTCCCAAGTCTGATGTATAGAATTCTTTAGAAGTTTAGCTGTGGGGTAACCATTTGATTCCTGCCAAAAACAGAAAGGAGAAACTGGTTGCAGTCACTCTTTGCGCTTGATCTTGGCAATCTCAACTGAGGTTAATTTGTCAGCAATACAATTAGGGGAAATGCAGTGCACCTGATCTGCATGAATGGAGCAAGAGAAAATACACAGCATTCTGTTTTAAATTAATATTGATCCCCCTAATAGGAATCAGAGGACCAAAATAAATTACATAAATGGAGTTAATCAAGACAAAAAATTTCCAAAGAGTAACCTTGTGTTAATGGAGCTGATTTTGTTGATGTCAAATAAAGACACAGAGAAGGATAACACACCATTTGTTGGGAAAGACACTGCTGCCTCCTGCTCTGACTGCCCAGGAGTGCTGGGGTAGGAAATGATTTCTGAGGACCTAATATATGACTTTAAGAAAACTCATTTTTTTCCTGTTTCACCTGGTTCTCTGTGAAAATACCCAAAAGCCTGAGGCTGCCAACGTGTTTGCTGTGTCTGATTGATAGCCCACCTTCCCTTTGTTTGGGGAGTCTCCCCAGCTTGCAGGTGGAGGTAACCTTTGCTGGCAGGGAGCTGTGGTATTGCTGCAGGTAGTGCCTGTGAGCTCTGTGCTCCCACAGAAGGGCAGAGCAGCAACGCGTGCGGCAGACAAACAGGTAAGGTTGAACAGGAGCTGGGGGCAAGGGGATCCATTTGAGCTTCTTGGCAACTGACAGAAAGCACATAATTTTTAAAATGGTTCTACTCCTACAGTCAGTCCTTGCTGCATGTGACGTCGCTAAACAGACGTTGTTTAATCTGAAACTCCAGCTGCTGAGCACTGAACTTCCCTGGGGAGGAGGAAGGAAGGAAATGACTGCAGGAGGAGCGCATTCTGGGCACACTGGCCTGGTGGCTGGTGCAGGGTCTTCTCCCAGGGACCTCAGAGTATACGTTTTGCAGCATTGTGTTCTGTAGGTAGCAGAGAACAGCCATGGCACTCACAGGACTTGTGCAGTACAGCTTGTGAGCATCTTTGCTTTCTGAGTAGCCTCTTATGGAAACAGAGCACTGCCACCACTGTCCTGGAAGGCAGCGCAGAGGAGACAGAGCGGGGTATTTCTCTGTTTGCCAGGTGGTATCTGCTGTGCGTTGGAAGGAGAAGCTCAGGGGATTTCCTTTGATCAGGAATTGATATGCAGAGTGGAAGTGGGACTCAGGCAAACCTTGTCTGCTGTGGGAAAATCTGTCATGGTAGAAACATTCAATCCTACCCATGCTCACTTCTGAGTCCTAACAAAGCCAGGCACCAGAAGTACTTCAGATACTGTATCTCATGGCGTTCAGAGTAGGTCCTCTAAGCCTGTGTTTCAAAATGACAATGGTGGCTAATGGGCTGCTTATTTCAAACTGCTTGAAACATGTCTGGAGACTGCCTGTTGCTGCTCCAGCTCAGCAGATCGAGAATTTATTTCCAATCCTTGCATAGCTCTGTTGTCTGAAGCTCAGATGTTCACCTGAGTATGTTCAGAGAGATCTAGCATATATCACTGAGGTTTCCCCCAGTGAAAATCAGGAATATGGCATCTCCAGTTTCACCAGTTTGGTCCATGCCCTCCCTTACTGAAGCATTATGTCACTTTCTCCCACCACTTCTACCCCTGACAGCAACCATGGTGGAAAAATTGCAGAAAGAGAGTGTGGTGAAAAAAAAGACTTTAAACAAAGTTTGACATTCACTGAAGCTGCTTCTGGATATTTTGAAACAGTTCAAAGAATTTGGACGTGTCATTTTCATTCTTTCTAGTTCAGTTCAATTTTTATTATATAGACTTTATTTAAATGTCTCAGGTGGCATCAAACATTGCTAATACTTGATGTGGAGCTGTACTGGATTGTTGTTTGTTAAATGTATTAGACTGTTGCTTGTTCTTCAAATCTAACAGTTTTTCATGACTTTTTCTGACATTATAACTTTATATTGCATATTTAATACATTTCAGTTTTGTCTTCTGCAGCAGTTGCCAAAGTCTTCAGACAAAACTTTCAAAAATACAGAAAGTGTAAATCTTAATTAAAAAGTTATAAGAAGATTATTCCAGATATTTTGCCATGGTAGTCATTTCTGTGTGTTTGGGAGAGAGCTTGTGTGCTGTTGTGCTCTACGACACTGCACACAAATTCAAGGGACATAAAAGAAAGCCTGAGATAGTGAGTCTATAAAATAATATGGCTTCATAATAACTGAGAAGCTACATTATCCTGAATACTCAGAAACAAATATTTCCTATCCATTAACTGTATTGTTACGAGCAGAACATTTGCTATCAAAAAGGAACAAAAACAGTCAATATGGACATCTTAAAAATATTAGCTGGAGGAAAGCCAGAAAGTGAAGAGCAAAGCCTGCACATATGCAGCGTGCAGATGTTCTCCACTGTGTTATGTGGCCAACAGAAGTGTGCAAAGACAGTTCTGTTTATTGTCGTATCAAGTCAGTAATTTGCATTTAACATTCAGAAGATCTTCTATCATCCCTCTATTCCTTCATTCATTTTCATAGAAAATCCTTCCAACATTAAAATAATTTCCTCCAGCTTTGAAGTAATATATGCCCAAAGTCATCTTCTGACTACTTGAGATAAATTCAAAATGCCACCATGTAATAAAGAAATAAAGTTTTCAGCAGAAGAAAGTTACTTTGCCTACCTTGAGGGTGCTCTTTGCCTATGTGTGCTAGAAAAACATCTCTCAATCAGTTCTCTTTCATTGCAACGGCCTGGCTCTGCTGTCCCTCTGTCTTCTTTTGGTACATGGATAATTGATCTCTGGGGAACTGCAGTAGTGTAGTCGCCCCCAGTTACTGAGCTCACTGGAGGGGTAAATACATAGTATTTAATGGTTTGTGCTTTACAGAGGAGAGGAGGAGAAGGAGGACAGTCAGATTTGATAAGCAAATGATGTCTTATGAATTTTAAGTTCTGCGAAATCATTTGGGCTGTCACTAGGGCTCAGACACTTGAGAAACTCCTGTGGTGAAAGCGGAGGAATGGAGATCTGATAATTCCCCTTCCCAGTAAATCAAAACCTACCAGCTGGAAAAAGACAACCAGGGTAACCTTTTAGAACTTAAAGACAAGAAAGGAGAAGTGTCTTGGGTATTTCTTGGCTTTGCAATTACAGAAAAAATCTTTCTGTTCCAGCACTTAGGCTGTCGTCCCTCCAGATGAGACCATCACATTAATCCAGGTTCAGGAGATCCCGTTGCATGAGAGGAAGGAGTGTAGAAATTGCAAAGTGAAAGGGAACGGGAACACGTTAGGCTTTGATTTAACACCAGTGGACCTCACTCTTCACTGCTGCAGCTTGTGCTGTCTTTTTTCCCAGTATAAAGAAAGGGCAAAATACATTTCTCCTTCGACATGCAACCTCTTCTGATGCAGCAGCAGAAGGTACAGGTGAGTGAGAATCAGGGTCATCAGAAAAACACACAAAAATCAGGAAAACACACTTGAAATTCTGGCTGTGTCTTATATCCCTCTTGTACCAGACCAGCAAAAAAATCGTCCATTATCATAACACCATGAAGTCTGGAGCCTCTGTTCTTTAGCTGGGACCTGTGACAGAGCTTTGCCTCCAGTCCTGCAGGCACCAGGTAGCTGCAACAGGACTGGGACCCCAATTCCCTGAACTCTGGGGCCCGTTTACTGTCAGACCAGTCTCTTCTCATCGGTTCTTGATTGATAGAAGACAGCAGAATAGCTTGGCTGGAAGGATGATGTATGAACGTGGGGAGTATTGACACACTGCATGAAAAAATAACGTTTCCTAAACTGGTAAATTGACTTAAATTAAAGCCATGCCTGTAGACCCCCCAGAATATGAAATATTGTAATTAATTGCAATTAATTATTAATGGTAGGCAGTTAATTAATTGAGTGCCATTTGTACTGAAGCACAGAATGATGATTTACAATAGCGGAGGCTTGTTAGTTTGGCCATCTGCTTTTTAGCTGACTGTGTTACCATCACAAGGTGTCTGGCACACGACAGGCAGGATTGGTGCATGTCAGGTACCTGGCAGAGGGTGTGGGGGAGACCTCTGACGGAGAAAATTACCTTCAGCCCACCTCCACCTTCCTCTTCATGTGGAAAAAACAAATTAACCCAAATCCAATATGACAAGTATTTGAAATGCTAATGCCTAATCATTTGGAATTATGAAGGAGGAAGGAATCATAGAAGCAGAAATTTCTTCAAGCCTGACATGTTCATGGGTATGGACTTGGCTGGTCTAAATTGTCACACTAAATATCTCATAGAAAACTTGACTACAGAAAGGCAAGAAAAAATTCATACTCAAAGGATTTTAAAACCTTTCCCTAACCCATAAGTAGGAAAGAACAGTACCCAGTGACCTGAGTGCTCACAGCTGAAACGTCCTTAATTGCATTCATACTTCTCTCTTTTTGGTATAATTTCTCTGAGCAGAGAATTTTTGCTGAAGTGAAGATTAGGCTGCTTTTAATTTTATCCCTTTATTGTGCATTCAGACAGCTGCTTGCATTTTGTTTACATGAGCATGTCCAGGGGATGCTGCACCGCTGATGCTAATTGACACCCCAAATGCCACTTTCTTCCTGGTTCTTGTCACTCATTGTGTGATGCTGCTAATTGGAAAACCAGAATTCAGGGGAGAATCTCCTGCCTGAATTTTGAGCTGTAGCAAAGATGTAGCCTGCAATCTGAGGCAGAATTTTTCAGGTATCTGAATTTTGCTTGACTGAGTGTGTGGGACCAGCCTGAGCCTCCTTAAGCACTCACAGCTCTGGCTAAAGGAAACACCGGTCTGCACTCTCTTACTTGTAAGTGTGTATTTGTTGACCATTGTGTATTTGCTGGGATACTGTGACTGCAGGGCCAAATCAGAGGCAAAAGGTGTAAGCAGGAAAGTGGGAGGTTAGCACAAAGCCACATGAAGATTTTGCAGAAAGCAAGTGTGAATGTGGGACCAAGGGAAGGAGGTGTGAAGGAGACTGGGATGCCGTGGTGGGAGGCAGGAATACAGGGATGGAGGAGCTGGAAGGAACTGGAGAGTGGCCGATGTTGGGAAACAGTGATTGGGCATCCAGTTGTGGGCTGAGAACTTTGCAAAGGTATGAACAGGCCTGAGGGATATTGAGGGGAATGGAGAAACTGTAAAGCGTGAGAAGCAATAATTCCTATGAAAATCTTTATAGAAATATTTGAACCTCTTATGTATGAATCTGTGTGAAAGTCTATATCAGCTATAAATATAACATATTCATCCTGGGGCCAATAATAATGTTTTATGGAAAATAAGCTAGCACTTCTTTTATTTCTTCTTCATGCTTCTGCAGGGCAAGTATTCTTTGGTAAATTTTCCTAACAGTTCTTAGAGCTGAAATACAATCGCTCAGTAATTTGTATTAAAGCTATTGCTAAAATTCAGAATCAATTAATGAGAATGGTGTTAAGTCACTGAACTTTAGAAAAGTAAAAAGGGAACACAGAAAGAAATCTGCCTTGCTGTGGTTTTCACTGAGTTTGTCTTTTACATCATGATGCTGAAAGGCCAAAGCAGCACTGGGGAAATACACTGTTGAAAGAAGAAGTTGTTCTTCCCTCCTTAATTAAAGAAAATGAATGATTTAAACTCACAGTTGATGGTTAGAGAACCAAAGCCAGACTCATGAACTTTTCAAACATACTTAAGTTCCCCAAAGTCTGCATCAGGGAACTGGCAAGGGCTTTATCTGTGATTGCTCAGTTGAATTACTTGGTCTGTTTTTCTCTCCTCTTTCATGTCTGACTCTGGCGAATAACCTCCAGCAGAAGGACCTACTTTTGCTGTCTTGTGGGCAGGGTCCTATACTCAGCAACAATTTCAGTGCCACATCCAGCCCATGTAGTCTGTGCTGGGGCTGAGGTGGCACTGGGGCAGGTATACCACTGCCTTGTTGGCAGAGTCAGCGTGACCCTCCAGACATCTGTCCCTGGGTAGAAAAAAACCTCATGGCTACAGTGTAAGAGTACTTGCGGCATTTTTCTCCCTACCTCTGCACAGAGAGGGTGGAAGACTTTTGCAGCTATTAGTCTTGCTTTCAGCCAGCCTGCTTCACAGCTCTCTTGCCCAGCTGTTTACAAGGAGAGCACCATTAAACTATCATCTGTGGACAGTCATTCACACCGACTGCTAGAGGTGAATTAGACATTCTGCCTGGGGTTTATTTCTGTACTGATAATAGGGATTGAGATGTTTGGGGTTTTTTCTCAATGAGCATTAGTTGTGGTTTTGTTCATACCTACTGTTACCCTTTACTGATAACATTTACATACCAAATTTCTTGGGGCATGCTTTGCTGGCAGTATCCTCTCTTAGATGGCCAGCTCTTGTGCAGTTAGGGAAACCAGGCTGGACTTGGAACTGACTGCAGATCTTGGCTGCCCGAATTCTCACTCAGAAGTAACCTTGGTGTAAGACTCTCATAGTCTGCTGCTGCCTACCATTGGCTTACCTGAAAAAACAATAGTAAAAAAAAAAAAAAATCCATTTTTGTGTGTGACCCGTTCATTATGGTTTGCAGCAAACATAGGATGGAGGTGATCAGAGGCTCCATGGTTGTGTTTTAAAGTTAGATGCACTGATGGAGGAGTGCACTATAACTACCTATTAACATGGAGAACCAAGAGCAACCTTGCGTAGGTACAGCAGGGCTTACAGACGACGCTTTGGATCAGCGTGGGCCTGTTCAGCCAAGAGCTCCCCATCTCCGTCCCCCATGTCCCATGGCTGCTGTGCCACCGCCCCCTCAGTGGGGTGTGAGAGCAAAGCTGCTGTGCTGGTGGAAAGAGCTGGGCAGGTGGAAGAGAAAAGGTGTGGAGAGATGGGCACCTCCCTTGCTCACATCCAGCCATAGTTTCAGGAGAGTGAGCAAACACTATGACAGCCCTTGTGACAGCAGGGGAAACCCTTCGTGGTCTTCTGACCCCCAAGTTCCGTGTTAAGGGGTACTAGAGACATTTCAGGTCTTTCTAATGGGACTATAACAAGGCTTTGGAAAACTAGGTAAAAGTGTTCCCTTATATATTTTTTATTTTAGATTTATTTAACATATGTCTATATATAAAAAACCTAAACATGTGTATGTCAACTGTGAAGAAATCAATCCTGAAGTTCACAGTCAACTATTCCTTGGTGCACACGCAAGGCTCGCAGCAAGGTATATAAGTGAAATCAAACTAAAAGGCAGGAGCAAATATATGGACTTCTAAACTTGTCATTGTTTTCGATATTCATTACAAGTAACAGAAAGAGGGATGCTGTAAATCAGGATTTGGCTTTTCTCCCTTCCCTGTATCATAAAACATAATGAGTCTCCATGGGCATGAAGCAAGGCCCCATCTCCTTCCTTGAGATTGAGTGGTGCTATAAAATGCAGCAGTAGAAAGGTGGCTCTGTCAGGTTTACTGGGCAAGACCTTGGTGGAATTTTTTAGGGCATAGCTGCGGAAGCAGACATGAGGGCAAGCTCAGCCCAGGCTAAATGTGAATCTGTGGGGCAGGGGAGCCAGGCTGGGCTGTGGGCACCTGCTGCTCTGCGCCAGGCAGGTTCGGCAGAGGCAGTTTCAGCAGTGCCAGGTTCCCTGCGTGAAGGCATGCCATCGCTTTCCAGAGTAGGGAAACTAAAAGGAGATCTAATTGCCGCCTTCTCGAGAGCATTGTGAGAATAAATATGTGTTGGTCTGAAAGTAATGTAAAGAAAAACTATCAGTGGTTTGATCAAAAATCAGTTAGATAAGACTCACATGATTTACTGTGCTTAAAATTACTAAGAATTGACAAGCTGGCTTTGTCTTCCAGTTAAAATTTACATCTGCTGTAAAAACAAACAAAATAAAAATGTCCCAAACCCAATGAACTCTCTTGTTCTTCTGAGCCATCCTTTAGCTCATATGAGTTCTCCTTTAAAAAAAAAAATCTTTTGTCAAGTCCCCTGACACACAACGGAGCTGGATTCAGCAGGTTCAGATTTATTGACTTGAATTCACTGTGCCAGCTTTTGCTAGAGAGCAATGTGGCCTGATAAAAGTTGTATGTTATTGAATGAAGTTCTTGTGCAAATGCAGTTTAGAAGACCTTTAAATAAACAATAAAAATATTCTATTTCATACATGCATATATATTTAGATAATATGCAGCTAAGTTAACAAATGCATTTTTTGCCTTAAATACCGAGTTTGATGAAAACAGTATTTTGTGCCAAGCTGGTTATAATGATCATGTAATTCAGAAAATATATGAGATATTAAAACTCTGTGACATCTCCTTCCCATGCTAAAGACTGTAAGAGGGATTGATGGGACCAATAAATCCATTCCCACAGGGAAGACTGTAGAAAAACCGGGAAGCAGTACGAAATATAGCCCACCTGGTAGTTTTATGGCCCTATCTGAATGCTGTAATCATTTTAAAGAGATGCTGATTAGTATCAGCAACAGGAGTTGAATTGGCAGCATCAGTAGCATCAATTTCAACAACAGCACTGGAGGTCCTTAAGTTCCCATTTTGTGACTCGGATGCAAATGATTCATCCAGTCAGCAGATGCTGTTCAATCTGTACTAAATATATATAACTAACAGATGAAGGAATGCAGAATTTGCACTTAAAGAAATAATTGAATGCCTTAACTGTCACCAAAATTCAATGATTTGAAAGGACATTTTAGAGCACAGACAGAAAGTAGACAGTAAAGATACAGGCCCAGCTCTTTGGTGAAGTGAACATGGCCGTGCCAGTTTATCCTAACTGGGAGTCTGGCATGGAGATGGTTCTTTCACTTTTGTCATGAGTTTCTGCAGGTTTCCACAGCCAAACCTCTTTCTGCTAAAACCCAGTCAAGCAGCAGCAGTTGGCTCCAGTCAGATCATCAGGGTTCATCTGGCTGAACCTGAAGGAGGAAAAGCAAAGCATTGTAATTCAGAAAAGCAAAAACACCTTTCCACAGCCAAAGATGGTTTTAGGTTTGGAAGCTGCATAAATGCATTTCATGAACCTGAAAACCAGCATGACTGCACGATGCCATCAGCAAGAAGCATCAATGATTATGCTTTGCAAGCTATTTGTGTCTTTCCATTCAGATCCTGTCATTGGGGTTTATGTGTTTTCAGTGTCTTCCTGGATGTGGTATCTGAGGCATACAAATACATGCGTACATACATTTCTTATGAAGGGAGGAATTGTCCACAAGCTTGCTGCGAAAGGTCTGTGAGTGGTACTTGACGTTCAGCTGCAGATGAAAATCACATCCTCTTAATTCAGTTTGCTTTGGAAAAATTATTTTTAAATTTTGGATATAATAAAAAATACCTTAGTATAAACCTGACATGTTCTCCAGACATTTCAGGTCTGGGAGGAAGGGCTTTCTCCAGCAGACTGCTCCCATCTGGTGTTGTCCCTTGTGCTGCACAGAAACACTTGGCTGTCTTGCAAGCAAACTCACTGCTGCCCCACTAGTCAGGAACACAGACAATACCTCACCGTGCCCACTCTGCCAGGGATGACAAGCCGAAGTGAGGCGTCTTGGAGCTGCTCCTGGTTAAGGGGAGGAAGAGATTATGGAAGTATGTGTCTCTGGTATGCTCCTGCTTCTGTGAAAAATTCTGGTCTGTGGATTGGAGAAGGAATTGGGCACAAAGCAGCCCTAATTTCACCCTCTCTGATCTTAGATAGGTAGCTGAGATGCAAGGTTTGGTGTCAAGTGTCCCCATACTCAGTCATGCAGGCAGTGATGCTGATCTCCATGCGATGTGCCAGTGCTTGTTCAAGGCACAGCTTCTCTGGAGTCCTGTCTTGTTTGCACTTTATTCATTTTTGCCTCTTTTGCACAAATGGACAAAAATTCTTTGAAGAGCTGCTCGTGGAAACTTGCATGTGTGCCTTTATTTTTGTCTGGAGCTGCTGTTTTAAGGGGAAGCTTAATAGGTTTTTATGAGTATTCTCAGTGAAAGGTGGCTGTTACACCATTTCTCTAACACCCACCAGTGACAGCTGTTTGTGGTACAACTGTAACATGTTGCTACTGACCTGGTAGGGTTTTATTCTAAAAAAAAAAAAAGAATTGGAAGTACACAAGCAGTAGATAGCAGTGTCTTGTTTATCCCAAATACCATATAGACTCTGAAACGGGCCATTGGTGTTTCACCTTCCTGCTGATAAAGGGCCAGGAGACATGCTGCATTGAGACTGTTTGTTTCCAGCACACTTACATTCAAGCATTTTTAATGTGTTAGTTCTATAATATATCAAAAGTAAGTTGAGTTTGTAAGAGTTGTGTAGGGCCATCTCTGAATACCAGATGTGGAGTTCATAGGGCTCAGCAGGATTTGCAACAACCCGCATCTGGGACAGGCAGAGAACCTGCGGCCCTTGGACTAAACCGGTCACATTTCTACCTGTAGGAGGTGAAGCAAGAGAACTGCCAGTGTGCACATAGTCCTAGCACAGTGAACCCCACTTATCTGTAGGGTGTGAAACATATTTTTCTCCTCACAACCTTTTGGGGCTTCAGCTACGTTGTATCTTAAATACAACTTTTGCTGTACCTATTAGCCTGGCACTTCCTTTCTTGTACTCTTTTCCATGGAACCAGTTTATACAGAATTCAATGACAAATTGGACTTCAGCAAAGCCTTGAGCATGCTGGCCATTGATCTTGTGGCAGAATATATTGGCTCTGTTATTCATGGTGACTCGGTTCCTATCACCATTTCTTTTTTTCATTTCTTTGTCATTAATAAAAGGAGAGTGGGAAATACCTACTGTTCTCATCTTTTCTATTCCCTGATTTTTCTGCTAATTTCCTGATATTTTAATTTATTTCTTTCTCATTTTGGTTCATTTTCCTTTAAAGCTTTGTAATTAATGGACTGTTCTAATTTCCTTTGAGACAACATTCTTAATTGCTGTAATTCTCACTTATGTCTTTTAGGCATCCCTGCTGGCATTGATTCATTTCAATTTGCATTCCTGAATGCTCCAACTATAAATACTCAGTCAATACATGTAGCAAGCTAGTCTCTTGTCCTTTTGAATGCTATACAGGTTTTTGTTTGCTTTTTTTTTTAGCAAAACTAAATGGTGACTTACGGTTGTAGCATCATCTTAAAAGCTGGCATATGTATGTCTTTATCTTGTTCAGTAGGTTGTGATTTGGGTTGGTTGTAAAGTGACAGGGAGTTTTGTGTGAGGTATTCCACTGTGTGTGCCTGCCATTTTTTAATTATTTTGAGAATAATAACCTTGAGGTTCTTTTTAAACCAAATTGTCCAAACAAATGAGTTTTCCAGGGATAGAAATTACAAGTTTTGAATAGGACTTGCAGATCTGGAAAAAAATAATATGTGCTGGTGACACGAAATTTCTTTTGTAAAGAAAAGGTGTGAATGAGATCATATGAAGCTGAAGGTCTCCAGCTTGGGTGCTTAATGAAGGCAGCAGGATCAGCATGGCAAATTCCATTATGTAGAAATGTTTTTCTGCCTCTTTTGTCCTGGTGCTAGCAATGACCCCTGCCCCAGGGATCGGCCTCTCACAGTGTGACAGGAGAGAGCAAGTCGAGGGTCTTCTGCCACTGGCCTCTTGACCTCATCTTATGTTAGCTTTCATAGAATCTTAGAATCTCAGGTTGGAAGGGACCTGAAGGATCACCTGGTCCAACCTTTCTGGCAAGAGCATGGTCTCAACAAGATGGCTCAGCACCTTGTCCAGCTGAATCTTAACAGTTGGGGAATCTTAACGTTGGGGAATTCACCACTTCCCTGGGGAGATTATTCCAGTGGCTGGTTGTTCCCATTGTGAAAAATTTTCTTCTTCTGTCCAACTGGAATCTCCCCAGGAGTAACACTACCTTTCATCTTTTCCATGTGACTCCTTGTAAAAAGAGAGTCTCCATCTTCTTTGTAGTCACCCATTAAATACTGGAACATGGTGACAAGGTCTCCCCTAGGCCTTCTCTTCTCAAGGCTGAACAGACCCAGTTCTCTCAGCCTTTCCTCACATGGCAGGCTTCCCAGTCCCTTGATCATCTTTGTGGCCCTCCTCTGGACCCTCTCCAGCCTGGCCACAGCTTTTTTGCATAGCGGCGACCAAAACTGAACATGATGTTCCAGGTGTGGCCTGACAAGTGCTGAGCAGAGTGGGGTAATGACTTCTTTATCTCTGCTGGTGATGCCCTTGTTGATGCAACCCAGTATCCTGTTGGCTTTCTTTGCTGCTGCAGCACCCTGGTCACTCCTATTGAGCTCCTTGTCCACCAGGACCCCCGGGTCCCTTTCCACAGATCCCAGCCTGTGCTGCACTCCCAGATGATGTTTTCCCAGGTGTAAGACCTTACACTTGTCCTTGTTGACCTTCATAAGGTTCTTATTAGCCCCCTCTTCCAGCCCAGCTAGGTCTTCCTGCAGGGGTGGCTCTCCCTTCCGAAGTGTCCACTTCCCCACTCAGTTTGGTATCATCAGCAAACTTCATCAGGGTACACCTGATCCCATCACCCAGATCACTTACGAAGATACTAAACAGCATTGGGCTTTGGACTGAACAGCTTTGAGTAGAGGTTTTTCCGCTGTCAACTCATTTCCTTCAGGCCACCAGAAAAGCCACAAGGGAAATAAGTATTAGTCACAGCTGTAAATAAAATGAGACAAAGTGAAGCAGCTCTGTGTTCTTTTACCAAACCCTGGGTCACTTGGTCCTCATGGTTTTTTGTTCAACCTTTCGCTCTGGTACAATTACTTCTTGCAGGCACAGAACTTTAAAATGAAATGAAAATTACTTGGTTATGCTTTAGAATAAGTGCATTCAGATTGCTCCAAATGCAATAAAAATATCCCCTACAGAGCAGTCCTATTTATAGATCAAAGAAATACAACAAATAATCCACTATTTTTTGTTAGTATCCATACAAATGCATTCCCATGGAAGGAAACATGAAATGTGGTTCTGTGATCAGCACTTGAAGCAGTTGCATTTTCTGTATTGATGACAGAGTTGAAACAGGGAAAGATTGCTGCGTTGCAGTAAGATGGAAAAGGATTGACCAATTGTCTTCTCACCAATTAAGATGATTAATCAATGAATTAGGACAGGAATTAAAAGAAGCCTAGTGCATTAAAATGATATTTATACCGGTGATTTAAATGGCTTTCACAGATTACCTCCATTCGAATTTGTGTTCACTGCACATCATTTACAAATAACAAGTGATGGGCAGCACACAGAACAGACAGGAGGCAGAAAGCAGATAGATCCATGCTAACAAGTACAGTCACAGGGCAGCCACTGGCAAGCCTTCACTGCACTCTTTCCTACTTCCACATGTGCTTATTTGGAATTGTTTCATCGTTTCTGAGTATTCTGATTATTTTTTTTAATGGAAAGCATTTGTGAACTATCATCATGTTCGATGAAGATTCCCATTTTCCCCTGCCGCATTTTTTGTTGTTGTAAATTTTCCATTCATTGACAAAAATTGATTCTGATTACCTTCTTCCTTATGAAATATATATAAAGAGGTTTCATTGCAACCAGCTTAAATGCCAATTGGAATGAAATGTGACATCGGCTGGCAGGAAAGCTCACCGGCCAGGCAGCGTTAGAGTCTAGATAAGGTGGTAATGTGCTCTGAGAACAAGCTGTACTGCCCTTACACCTTTTGTTCCCACCTTTGCTCTTACATCTCTAGTGATGTGCTTTTACACTGCCCTGGGTGCTTGGCCGTGAGCACACTCACTGCCAGCCCAGGGCAGACAGGTCTTGCAACTCTCCCCAAGAAAGCAGAAGCAGGGAAGCAGTGGGGCAAGCTACAGGTCCCATTTCCACCTCTTGCATAGTATGTCTTCTCCAAGGTGAGATCAGTTGATGCCAGCCAGCAGTCTTTGAAATCCTACTGAACACATGGTGCCTTCCAGGAGGAGTTTGCTGACGGTGGGGTCTCTCTGAGAAATCAGTTTGGTTACTCAGAGCTGCAGGTCTGGGTGCTCTAAATGGCACCATGGGGCTCGGGGGGTGTTTGAGGCTTTCCCTGTCCTTTTGCAGTAGGCTGTGGGGCCTGATCGCCTGCCTAGGTCCATACCACAGGTCTGTGAGGGACTGAAATCACCAGTGCTGGCCCCTTTGTGGCCCTACTGCCACAGCTGGCTCCAGCGTGGTGCCCACCTCTTTGGTCCCAGCAATGCTGAGGGGCTCAGGGGTGCTGCCTGCTGGAACAAGTGCTAATTGCCAAGTCCTGAGGGCAGCTTAATTAGACAGGTTTTCTATCTTACTTCTTATCTCAGTAATTTGTGCTGGGTGAGCATGAGGAGAGCAAAGGAGAAACCTGTCATGTGCTTTTACACTCATTCACTTTCACACTTTCTTCATTCTTATTAGCTTGGCAGGTTGTCAGTGGGATGGAGAAAAGCACCTAATAAGAGTTCTGGAAAATAGAATACAAGCATCACTGAGAAGTGCACAGGCTGTGAAAGAGGAGATTCAGGGAAGAGATGAAAGCAGTTGTATGAAAGGGTAAAAGTAACTTAATTATTACTTGGCAAAAAGTATATACAGCCAGCCACAGTGTTCAGCAAAATCTCTGTTCATTTTCAGTCCAGATGCAGTACTCTGGTGACTGCCCTAGAAAATTCTTGATGGTCATAAGAGGTTGTGATCAGGGGCACAATGTCCTGCTGGAGGCCAGGCATGAGTTGTGTACCCTTGGTGTCGATACTGGGGCCAAGGAGGTTTAACATCTCTGTTCACAGTCATCACTGACAGTGTTGTTCTGGGGTAACTCAGAAGCACAGCCCATGAAAACTAAAGTAACTGTAGTTACAGGGGTGGCTGAAGCAATGTAAGGCCTGAGAAAAAAGATGCATGAGAGAGAGGAAAGGCTGGGCTGAGAGACTTCATTGACTAGATCCCATGTCGTGGTGGGCTGCAGAGCTCTGCAGATCCGATCCTGCCCCAGCAGTTTCACACCAGCTCCAGCCTCAGTTCACTTCTCAGTGGATCCTGCTTAACTCAGGTCTCACTTTGCTTGATGATGCACGCTGCTCCCAGGGTGGAGGGAGTGATCCCAAGCCAGAGGAGTAGACAGTTTTGCAGCAGATGTATGGTCACTCCATGGTGACAGACAGGGAACATTCCCACTCGAGTTTTTGGGGGAACTGCCTTTCAGACCTGCTCTTAACCAGCTGTAACTAATTTTTTTTGCAGCTGTCTTGAGTTCAAGGGTACGTGATACGCCAGTGGTGGCCAGCCAGAAGGCTATTTAGTATTTCACTGACCTGCAGGTGTAATTGATGTATTCACTGGGTCATCTATTTGACCATTGATGTATTCAATATTTGTAGCATCTTTCCAAAGCGGGATATTGCTGTACAGCGAGTTTTGTGCCCCCAGTTCACTTACCTGCACCCCTCCAAGCCAATATTCCCACCAAGCTGCACATGCTGTGATGTGCTGAGAGTGGACAGACCAGGCTTTCTCTGCAGATTTGTTTTGGTTTATGTTAATTATAAATTGGCTCATTCTCCTTGTGACTTGGTTTAAAAGAGAAATAGATGACTTAAAATGAGAGTGAATTAAAATTCAAGATGTGTTAGGAGCTTGAACAAGCTGGGCTGGATTCCAGCGTGCTTCATGAAGAGACAAAGACAGGAGGGGAGGCAGCAGAAGTGGTGCGAGGGGACAAGCAAAGGTAAAGTGGTAGTTGGCAAGGGGCAGGGGAGCAGTGATTTCCCCCTTGCTGATGGGGAAGGTGATAGGAAAGAGGTGCTGCTGTGCCTGAGCTGACCTGTATTTTAAATTGCTTTTAAGTTAATCAAACTAGGAGGGAAATGCTTGAAAAACAATGCCCTTTTTTAACTCCTTCCTCCTACAACCAATGCTACTTTTGTCTTTGGATTTTTCAGTTCCCATGGTCTGCCAGCAGGCAGGGGCACAGGAAGCTGGGAGGGAGCATGGCCGGGAGAGCTGACCCGAACTAGCCAAAGGGCTATTCCGTACCATAGGGCATCATGCTCAGTACAGAAACTGGGGGAGTTGGCTGGGAGAGGCATCGGTCAGTGGGTAGCGAGCAATTGCATTGTGCATCACTTGACTTTCTTGGGTTTTATTTCTCTCTCTCTTTTTTATTATACTCCTTTTCATTACAATTATTATTTCATTACTGTTATTAATATATTTTATTTATTAAACCGTTCTTATCTCAACCCACAAGTTTTACTTTTTTCTTCCCAATTCTCCTCCCCATCCCACTGGGAGAGGGGAGGAGTGAGAGAGCAGCTGTGTGGTGCTTAGTTGCTGACTGGGGTTAAACCACAAGAATTGGTATTTTCTTACAAAGAAAATGATGAATGGGTCTTAAGTTAACACTGCTTTTCTTGTAAATGAACTTAAAATAAGTCCATTTAACGATAAAAAAATTGCAATACAGCTGAAGGGAGGGCTAAGTAATTTATTGATTTTTTTTTTCCAAATGAATATATAAAAGAAATTTGAGCAATATAATTTTCAGCTGGCTTCATAAAAATAAATAAGCATTTTCTGCAAAGCACAATTAAAGCAGGAAGGGATGTACATAAGATGACCAACTCATTGTGCTATGGCTGGGATTCCATTTTTGCAAAAGAATAGCATACTTAAGCAAATCAAATTATTAATGAATGCTTTTATCCTCTGAAATATCAAAGGAGATGTGAAAGATTTTTTGTTATTATACAAAATTTTCAGTCAGGAAAGCGTATGCAAAAGGTAGCCAACCTGCGCTGTAAAAATTGCTCCTCCAGCACTTTTTCTTGTCTATAAAGTCACAGAATTAATTGTATTCCTCTCTGCTCTTTTCGTGAAGTTAATGCATGCACATATGACTAAGCTTGCCACCTGTACGCTTACCAGCCTGGAGCCCTGTGAATGTGCATGTTGTTGTTTAGATGGCCACACTGAACAGACCAGAAGCTAGTCTCACCCAAATGTTAAGGGTGGTTTGGTTATTGTCCTAAAGGGGCACAAAGCATTAAACCAAATGGCTGAATATCGGTGGCTGCATCCTGTGCTGTGAACTTGGACTGCATCTCTAGCAAGAGTAACCCAACTTTTCTTCCTTCCCTGAATTTAGCATCTGCCTCATAAATTCTCCTTCCTGGAACTGCCTGACATAGGAGCACACTTATTTAAGGTCAGAGCTAGCTTTTTGATAGCTTCCATAATGGTGACTGCCATTCTTAAGAATATATACTGGAAGAAATATAAATCGACTGGCCTTTGCTGCCTGCCGTTGTTTATCAAAGTTCTCAGCTGTTAAAAATGAATATCATCATGCTCTTCCATTTGCTGCTAACGCCACTGAAGCCAGGTGCTGTGGGGCTGACGACTGAGTGGCTAATGTGTCTGTTTTAACACCCTGGCTGCTGCCGGGGTGTTACTAAAGCCATTTGTTTGGGAAGGGAGCTGTTGTGACTTGCGTCTCAACAAGCACTAACTTTCCTAAGAAAGTGCAGGAAATCTGTGTTTAAATTACATAACAGTTTGCACCAGTGTAACACCATGGAGGTTTACTGTGCTCTAGAATCCTGCTCCTTCCCCAGCCTCTGCTTCTGCCTGGGTAGTCTCTGCACATTAAGATGCACACATGGGAGAAGTTAAGTAGGGCTTTCAAGATTGCACTTCCCCAAATAAACATGGAAGCCAGAACAAATAGCTTCAGAACCTTTTGAGAGCAGCCAAGTGTCTGAGAGAGTGATGTAATGTGTAAGAAACAATAGAAGTTCACCATGGAAAAAATAAGCTGATGTGCTGGCAAGGAGATTTGTCTGTTCCTGTGCTAAAGCACATCATAGATTCATAAAGATTGACTTCAGTATTTGTGTGATTTACAGAATTCAACTCTCTGTGGGGATATGCCTGCCTTGGCCTTTATGAGTGGCAGCAAAGGCAGTGGCTGAGACTTGCTCAGGTTACCTGTGTGGCTTTCTCCATTGGCACAGTAGATCTCTTTGGACATGCTGCTGCTTCAGCACTTTTGTTTTGGTCCTTTGTGTCCAGGCTCTTCTCCTGAAAGAAGACAAAGGTTATAGTAAAGAATGCTGATGCTACAGAATAAGTGTTTTCCTGGGCTGTACAAAGTTACTTCTCTTTGGAAGACTTAGTTCTGCTGGCATAACAAAGTTGTGGTATCTGTGCCTGTCCCTGTTGTTCCAGCCAATTGTAAAGAGCCAAACCTGAGATGTGCTGTTGATTCTTAAAGGCTGCTAAAAATGCTTACGTGACGCATGGAATCTTGGTTCAGTTGTTCAAAGAAGAAAGAATTGTTATAGCAAAGGTTGAGGTGTGCAGTTGTGTCTTAAATGTAGATGCAGTATTGTAGTTAGACATAGCCTATATCATTTAAGATTTACACATTATATGTAGAGAGGCTCAGTAACTCATCTCAAACTCTCTTTTTCACCCAAGGAAGAGTGTAAGTAAGTGTGGAAACATCTTTGGGGAAAGAGCAAAAAATCTGCACCTCTGATCCAAAATTCAAAGTGAATTGAAACTAAAACATCTGGGGCATTTTGGAAAGGTTATTTAACTCTTGTAAAAATGTAAATATGTACCTAGACTCCTGATTTTCAGGTTTGAAGTTATCTTACCTGTAGCTCTTGACAGCAATCTGCTATAAGTTATTGGCTGGATCACTTTGGTCTTATTGCATTCATTCATCCCTGCCTACATGACACCACTTTCAGATTTGTTAAAGCCCCTGTGACTGGACCACTGGTTGCACATGTAGGTTTTTCTCAAAGTTTTTAGAAGAGCTCCCTTGCAGTGAGCTCAGGTTGTAAAATTCACGGTGCCTGAAAGGTGAACCGAGAAGAATGCAAATGTAAGGAACATTTTACTACTTTCTGCTGGTTGCTTTTTATGGTATGCACCTTATATTCAGATCCTTAGTATAGAAAATCATATGAGGATAAAACTGTGTCTTTTTTATCGCAGCTATTTAGCGTAACAAGACCCTTACTTTCTTAAAAGCTTCTGAGTGCAACCTGACATAAATAAGTTACACCAATAGTATTCCTGTGTGTCCACTTAGAGATATTACATCATCCTGCATTTCACTTGTGAATTTTCCCCCAGTTGAACATAGCGTTTGGCTCGGTGGTGAGCGCTGGAGACGATGCTGTATGCAAACTTCTCGGCTCCACTCCTATGGCAGAGGGTGGCTTCAATATAGATTTTCGTTCCAAAAATGGTAAGTGTTGTAACGGCACCCTTGCTTTTTATTAACACAACCTTATCTAAGCTTGAGTGAAAGCTTTTGTGAGCTGTTGGTGAATGCTTCTGTGGCGTAGGTGTTTTGCTAATGACCTCTAATGAGTGGCAGCAGTTAACGTGGAGCAAGCCGAGCAGCTAACGGACTCGCACCCGTGTGCGAGGGTGATGCTGCACGCTGTGCACAAACAGACCAAGCGAGGATGGCGTTTGTCATGAGAAGTGAATAACTGTGAAGTGTACAAAGTTGAAAGCCTGCTGGCTCCTGTCCCAGCTCTTGGATGGAAAGAAGAAATTGGAGGAGGGAAGAGGCTGCGGCTAGCAAAGGCATTTCTGTGCAGCACGGTATGGTGTGAATCAGAAATAGCGAGGATGGGTCTCAGCAAGCTGTTCTGTAGCTGTTTTACTTTCTACATCAAAGCTCCCTTGTCTAGCACCAGAGCAACTTTCCCTGAGTGGCACCACATTACAGCTTACAGTCACCAGCAGCTTCAGCTGTTCCTTCACGGGATCAGATTTCTGACCTACCACTGTCATCTACCATCTCTCCTAGCTGGTGACATCTTGTGCCCTTCTTGACTTCTCCCTCCCATCATCAAGGAAAATGCATGATGAACGTGTTTGTGGCCTGGCAGAGGCTGTGCTGTTTCTCGCTGTGCAGTGGCCGTGCAGAGCCGTGGGTTTGGGTTGCAGTGCACCTGCTTGCTCAGTGCTGTGTGAGGGTACTGACCCCCCACCTTACGTGCCCCTGGCTGTGGGTCTGACAGGACTGCTGGCCTGCCATGGCATGCTTTGGATGAAATCTTTGAAAATGAGAGGCTGTTGGACTGAAATATCCTTTTCATCCCCCACATCTTCATTGCTGCACTCCTTCCTTTGCTTACATTCAAGAAGTCCTGAGATGCAGCTGAAAATCTTGACTGAAGTCTATTTGCCTGTGACCTCGGCTGTTTGCTGGGGTGAGGATGTGCGCAGTGCAGCTTCCCGAGCTCCATGCCTCTTGGAGGCTGAGCTCTGCAGCTGCCAGAGCCTTCAGTGGGAACGAGGAGGGGCTTTGCTCTTTACTGGGGTACATGGCAGTTGCAGGAATCAATTGCTAATGTGGAAGGAAGTGGTTTGTTTCCTGAAATGAAGAATACGGCGAAGTCTCAGATACCAAGGTCAGACCTCTGCAATGACAAGAGGAGCTGTCTGTCAAACTCCTAGCATCAATACAATGTCCTCTTGTAGAGACTCACAGATGTGTGTAAACTCTGCACATTACAAACCACTGAGGAACTATTCTTTCCTAATTCATTGAAAATGAGGAAAGATTTCAGCCCTTGCCTCCATTGCACTGTTTTATTCATGCAACGCACATTGCATTTAAATCACATGCAAAACACTTAAATCCAAGTAAGAGAGGGAGGAAGAAAGAAAAATCATGGTAAAGGCTGAAACAGATTTTGCTGTATCGTGTCCCTCATTACCCAGTCACCGAGGGGTGCTATTTGACAGCTTTTTCCTGCACCCATTTGTGCCAAGATACTTGAGGAAATATGCCTTATTCTGTCCTCGCCTGTGAATTTCTTTGCCTTTATGGTTTCTCATTATCACCTTAATGTTTTCTTACTGTAGTTTTTAGAGCGTGAATAAAACCAGTGGCAGGACACATGGCGCTTAGAAAATGATATCTTGTGTGTCTGGAGTTCCAGCTTATGGCTTTTTGTTGTTGCTTCTACAGTCTAACGCATGGCTAGAGGAAGCATTTTAATCTGGTTCAGATGTTGTCTGCAATAAGGGGGAGGAGAGAAACCTTCAAACAAGCACGGAGGCTAGCAAACGAGAGATGGCTGAGTGCTGCAACACATCGTTATTCAGGGTGTGCCTTCTGAAATGCACTGGCTGGTCAGCAGCTTTCATGTGTGCCAGATCTGAGGCTATGAATCACTTGATATTGGACCAGCACTGAATTACTTAACCCAGGCATTGGGCCTGATTCTGGGCTTCTTGAGCAGAACTTGTCATGATGCAGAGTTGGCATGGGCGGCAGATCAGGCTGCGGTGTTGGGCCTCTCTCTACAGCATGTTACCACTGTTGGGAGATTTAAGTGTTTGTGGTTTTTTTAATTAAATGCTTATTTAATTTATTGGCAATCACATTTAGTTTTCTTTTAGCACTGGCAGTGTGGTGCTGCAGGGCACTCTGGTGGGGTGAGGGTTTGCAGGGTGACTGGTTAAAGGACTGACCGTCAGAAGCCAGGCTTTGCAGGGAGACCTGTAGGGCAGCAAGGAAGCTAGGTGCTGCAGAAAACTTTAAACCTCTTTTTTTTTAGAACCAAACTGTCCATGAAACTTCACACTCGTCGTTATCCCTGCTAAGTGCCACTGCTTCTAGCAGTGTGTAGATGTCACTAGAACAGAATTCAGACAGATTTTTCTACCTGTGGTATTTTGCAGGTGATTGTCAAGGAAACATAACTCCCACTCTGTTCAGGAAGTATATTTTATAATCTTAACAAAGGTAAAGCAGTGTTTTTGTTACATAGCAGATGGAGAGACCCCAAACCTTTTGAATGTTTGTGAAACTTTCCAACCACTTATACATTTTCTTTGAGAAACTAAAGCTTATTTCTGGAGTTATCCTCCATACTTTGATGTCTTTATAAATGCTGCAAAAACGTCTCCCTGTCTGCTGTGGCTCTACATTTATAGCATGCTTACAGCAAAATCCTATTTCTGTTTGTAGTTGTAAAAACTCCCAAGCTGATCCTTAAATAGATCTGATTGCTCTGTAGTCCTTACTGCCTCAATTTGTCTTAAAAATATTGGTCTATCCTTTCTAGTCATTAAACATATGCCCCTTCTGTCTGCCACCAAGGATTTCTGTGGTGTGAGTACTCTGTGGAGATTATTTCATATTTTCCACGTGGGGATTAGAACAGGCTTAATGGAGTGTAAATCTTTATATGATTTGAATAAACAGGTTTCTGCCTTTCTTCTGATAGTTAATATTGTTCATTAATTTTGAGCAGGTCTGGCAGACCTGCCATTGAGATCAGTGAGACCTGAGGTCAAGAATTGCTGGAAGTGAAGGGATGGAGACAAGCTGCAGTTACATCAGGTTTTCCAGATCTGACTGGGAATGCTGAAGGGCAGCGCTGTCCTCTTATGTAAGGAAGGCTCTGTGTGTGGAGCTGGTCCACCTCTCCCAGCTCTTGTTTTCATTACCTTATGTATTATTTACCACTAGCTTGAAATACCATAGGAAATGAGTGTCTCATTTTGTTAAATGTTTTAAATTCTGAACGTAAGCAAAGAAGTCAAACATGCAGGGAAAAAACAAATTAAAAAAAAAAGAGCAGGGTTTTGAAAAAAGCCATTTGTGGCTTCTTATCTGCCCAGTTTAAGGACAGCCTGCCATGTGCAAGCTCTGGCCCAGGAGTGGACTGTGCAGGAGCCCTGAGCGGTTCCTCTGTAGCTGGTCTACCAGCCCTCTCCACTGCGTCCACGCCAGTCCTGGGAGTAGTGCTGCTGGACCAGAGCCTTTCTGAGGTGACCCAGCTTCAACAGCCAGGGTCCTCACCAGCCCCTGGCTCAGGAGAGCAGCTTGTGGGTGGCCAGCTCTTCCACGGCTGATATTTGCACTTGTTCAGCAGTAAACAGCCATCATTTAAATGGAACCGTAAGGTAATTTTTGTAATTGATTTTGAGGATAGAAAGATGCTTTTGTTGTGTTCTTTTTGCTGCTCTTACAGTTTCTCCTGACATCATCCATGGTGCTGTCTTGGCATCCAAGATTGGCTTTCCCTGCTGGAAGGATTAATGTCACATCTGTGTCAGTCCTGTAGGCACACACCGTTACTGTAATCACTCTGGTGCTATTATAAGCTAAATGTAGCATATTTTCTCCTTCTTTGGTGTTGCAAATTGACATTAATAGGCATGGTTTGGAAAATGTTATTTATACTAAAGAAATTATTAGAACTATTCTGCTACTTAAAGCTTTCTTGGTTATTTTCCTTGTGCTCTTTATACTTAGCTCTTTAATCCACATTTAGGGCTGGGTGGTTGGGAAAAGGGTCTGTGGCAGAGTGAACTGAGATCTTTGGGATTAGTGGGGAGCTTTGTGTCAGTAAGTTATTGAAAATATGCCTTAAAACAGAACAAGTTTAGGGGAAGGAGGACATCTGTCAATGATTTGAAGAAATTTGAATGAGTGGAAGATGCTGGTGAGAAATTAGGTGCTGTTGCTGAAAAAAATGACAAATAACCAGATGTTGAGATCTGTTTTTATAAAGTATTGGGTTGTCCATCTCAAAAAGAAGAGGCATAGATTTGAGGCAGGCTTTACAGATTTTGCAAGGGAAAGCATTTTTTTAAAGAGCTGTCATTGTAGAGCACGTGGCTTTTTCAGAGATGTCCTCGTGACGAGAGCTCTCCTTCCTGAGCAAGCCTCGTGCAGTGGCAGCCATTGAGAGTATGCGTCGTCTTTTACATGTCTGTTTATGTTACAACTTCCCACTGGTTTTTAATAGAAATACTGTGTGGAATAAAACTCATTAGTTTCTTCTTTTTCAGCTTTTTAATCAGAAATTCTGGGAACAATGCTTCTGTTCCATCCTTGCAGGGTCTCTAGTTGAGGTCTGTAGAGACATCCTAGGGATGTCTACAAGGTTCCAGGCATGTTCCAATACAAGCACTCTCAGATTACCTACCCTTGTTCACACTGGCCAGCTGCCTTGTTTATAACCTTCACCTCTCCCTGCTAAAGAAACAGCTGAAAATATCTCTTTTCATTTCAGAGCAACTTGCGCTTATGTTTTGTCCCTCTGAGATATTTAAAGCTCAAGCGCTGTGCAGTGTTTTAACATAATTGTTGTGTACAGTTCTCCCTGTGTACTTGCTCACCTCAGCAAACAAAGAATCACACATCATTGATGTTTAGAGTCTGCAAAATTTAGTCCCTAAGGTTGTTTATACACTATGCTTGTTTTATTTTTCTTTCCCAGTGCTCATATCTGTCAGATGACAGCTGGGAAATTCAAGATACTAGTGTCTGTATGAAATGAGAAACCATTTTCTGTTGGTTTAATAGACAAGGCAGCAGTTCTAGGAGGGAGGCACCACAGTTTTTTTCTTCCCCAATTTAAGGCCTGAAAATAAACACCTCTGGGTATTTCTTGCTCTGCTGTGAAGTGAGTTTCCTGTGCAGACAGCAGCAGGATCAAGCCTGGGAGCCCAGGCTGGAGCAAGAACAGTCCCCAGGTTTTATGTGACGAGCAGGGTAGTTGTGACACTGTCAGCTGAATGTTGGCTCTGGATCTTGCTCTGAAGCAATGATCACGTGGAAGATACTTCGCGTTCATGTAGGTGATAATTATACATGTGAAGGTTAATACTGTTTTCTAGCAGTCAAGTCAGGTATGAAGCACTCCGATGTGCTTCCATGCTGTGGATGTTTGGGGTCTTTAATGCTACAGTTGCAGGGATTGGGTTGTTCTTTATGTCTAGAGAAGTTGTGTTACATGGTGTCACATCATATTCTTCAGGTAAACACATACCACGTACAGATACAAAGTGTACTCTAATTTTTGGGGGGTTTTGCATCATATCCATGAAAAAATGGAGAGGCAGGAAGGCCCATGAAGTGGTCTGCAGACTGGGAATCTGGTAGTGCTCTTCTAAAATGCGAGGCTGACCCCTTGCTGAGGAAAGCCACCCGGTGTGGCCGGAGCTGTCCCTGAGCATGAGGTGTCCCCTTGTCAGCCTGCTCTTGCCTCTTGCTTTGTGATCTTGGGCAAGACACAGAGATGTGGCACTGAAATGGCCCCATTTGTAGAGGAAAGATAACAATGCTCGTCTTCCAAACAGAGATTTTGCTAGGATTAGACAGTTAATGTTTCTGTGGGTCTTTAAAATGTAAAGTGCTACATAAACGATGAGCGTCCCTGTTAAATGCCAGGGACATCTGTGTTGTTGTATAAATAGCAAACAATAATAAAAATATTAAATTGGGTAGACTTCTTAAATACTTATTTCTCCAAGCTGCCAGTAACATCTTTTTTAAATCATTCAGAAGCAAATTAGCATGCAAATGCTTCTGCCTCCATTAACAGATGATTTTGCCAGTTTTTAGTTTAAAAGATGAACAATGCAAGATGAGAAGTTAGAGCCTGTTATTCTCTGGGTGACAATGGAAATCAGCTGTCAAGAAGAATTCAAGAGATTTCTGCTTCTAGTTAAAAAAACCCACAATTGCTTAAAGGAAGTCTAAAGGGGAAATACCATCTAAGATCTGGTGACCTCAAAGGAGCAAATAACTAAATACAGAAGCATTTTAAAAACTCACCTACACCCATCAGGGGAAGGCAGCGTATCTTTGCACATGATCTGCCTTTTGAATTTTGCAAGGTCATACGTGTTTGGTCTCACCCAAGCACACAAATCAGTGAAACCCAGCAGTGGGACATGACTGGCAGCCCAGTTTTCAGGTAGGCTGTGGGATTTTGAACAAATCCTAAATGAGTTCAGAGTTAGTCTGAAGCAATGTGGGTGAAGCAGATGGGTTTTGCTCCATATGAGAGAAAGGAGAATCAGATCTGTTGCCTGGAATCCGAGTGTATTAATGGATCTCTCTGCTATTTTGCATGCCTCTTCCTGCTTATCTCCAGTTTTCACTCTCTTCCTCGGTGTTGTTTCTGGCTTTCAGATTATATAAACATCCTTCGTCCCTTTAAGGTATAGTCTCATGTTACACCTAAACCTATTTAATGGCAGCTGCTGTCAGAAGCTCTCCGAGCTCCACTCTTGGCTTTGCATTCCTGCTGTTCCTTTTGCGTTGGACCTTGCAGAGGTGGTTGGCCAAATATGATGCAAAACTAACTCACTAAAAAAAACCCACAAAACCTCAAACCCTACCTTTTCCCTTTTACCAGCCCAGTCATCAAATTTAACATAAGCAAGGGGACAGGAACCTGGAGCAGGGACAGACTGCTGGAAGGAATGCAAACTGCTGATTTTGACAGAAACCTACAGTTGCACCAGATTAAATGTAATGTGAAATTCCTGTGGTAGCACTCCCTGAGTGGGAAAGGTGTGATATGAGCATGTGTTCAGGCAGATAAACTTGCTATTAAGGGAATGTGCTGCTCACACACACTGTAGGTCTCGGGAGACTCATATATGCATATGGACTCACCTTCTCACAGGGTGAGCATACTCTGGAGCTGCTCTCCAGAGTGACACATAATCTCAGGGACTGGGGGCAGCCTTGCCATGGCAATACAAGTATTGATGGTGGCAGCCCTCTCCTGCCTGGGAGTCTGTTAGGAGGACCAGCCTGCTGCCTGTGCCGAATCTGGCTGCTTTAACATCAGTGCCACTCCTGGACGTCACCCTCAGGCATAGCAGGGTTGACATGCCCCTGGTTTGCTGCTGTCAGATGTGTTACAGAAAAGCCAGGGAGCAGTCAGTTCAGACATCAAGATTGACATCGAGATTCACATGCAGACAGAGTTCAGATTAAGTGTGTGATCTACCCGGAGTCATAAATGTTAGTGCAAACAGATGTCTATGATAATTAATTAAATACTGCTGATGAATTTGTAATAACTGAGACAGACACAAAGTGCCTTTATTCAACGTGCAAAACAGCACCTCTAGCAGCTGAGGTAGGGTTGTTGCATTACTGTTCGGCTGTGCCCATCGCAGTTCAAAAGCTGCTGGTGTTATGTACGGGAGCAGAAAGTCTCCCTGCACCCAGGGAATACAGGATAGTTCAGTACATGGTTTTATCTTCAGTCATTTTAACAGCAGCACATGTGTTAACAGGAAAGAAAGATCATCAGCTGAAGATGCTGTTGAACCAGTGTTAGTGTTAACCCTGTATATGGTGTAACACAAACAGCCTATAGCATTTCTTTTTCTCTATATGTAGTACACAAAGACAGGAGCTACCTGCAGGAATGTATCTCTGTATAAACAAGGCACCTTAACTTGGAAGCCAACAGGAGGAGTCAGTAAACACAGGTCCTTTGTCTATCTTGTGGGTCTGCCCAACACTGCTGAGCCAAGGACGGGGCAGAGTATTATTTTTATCTAAGGGCCCCGGGGTCTGTCCTGGTGCCAAGCAGCAGGAAGGGAAAGCAGAGCCATATTAAATCCTGGATACGGTACAGGTTGGTCTGGATGGCTCGATACCAGACACAGGCACACAGCCTGGTAACATGCGGCAAGTTCTCAAGTGTGTGGTGGCTGCTGGAGGAGAGGACCTAGGTTAACGAGGGATGCACTGGTGAAGCATGATTCAGCTTGGCCCACAAGCTGCTCAGAGCAACAGCATGAGTCACAGTTCTTCCATAGAATTGCCAAGAGCCCCAGAAAATGGAGATGTTTATTGCCAAGCAGTGGGCCCAAGGACCTCCAGTGTTCATTGCGTTCAGAGCATCACATCACTGAATCATTTTTGACATTGTAGCCAGCAAAGACTAACAAGACCAAGGCCTGAAGGCACTTTTCACTGCAGCAAATAGCACCAGCTGGCACTGCAGGAGATGTTATACTCCCCATGGAATTATTTCTGAGCTCTGTAAACCTTATGTGTTCCTGTGACTTGATGCTCAGGCAGCAAAAATTGGCAAAGGCCCTCCACCTCCATGGGGGCGATGCTCTGGAACTGGAACAGGATGGGATTACAGGAGGAAGACTGGATAAACTTGGAAGCAAGAAGGAAAGAAGACAGCAGGAAGAGTTGTATATCAATCTAGGATATATATATAAGTGTACATTACAGCTGAAACCAAAACAGCTGCCCTAACAAATCCTTGCCTCCTCTGGTAAAAAAAAAAAAAAAAAAAAGGAGAGGGAGAATATGTGGGGCCAGACAGGCAATGGCTGCTATGTTTCTAATCACTCTTGCATATTTCTGATAAAGGTACTATAAGTCTAAAAGATGAACCATCCTGTGTTAGCAAGCAGATAAACAGAGGATGATTAGAGAAGTCCAGACCTGCCAAGTCCTGTGTGTTCAGCACAAGATATGCATGTCTGGCCAGTGTCTCCGTGTCTGCCTCTGCAGCACAGCTTGCTTATTTCCCAAACAGCTCCAAAGGGTTCCTGGACCTCAGGTACCAGATGTAGATGGGATGGCTGCTCAGAGATGTCAACTTATTTTGCAGAATGAATGACAAGAGCAGCAGTCTCCAGGAAAGGTGCACATTCCCCTCTATCTGTCCTGGGAGTGAAGGAACTTTAGCTCCATGCAGTGGCACCTTAAGTAAAGGTTCAGCTGCTGATTTATGCACCTCTGCCAGCTTTCCTCAAGGGGCTGCAGCACATAGCAAGGCACATGGTTTCAGCGTACGGGCACACAATCAAGTGATAGTTCCTCTTGTTTAAGCCAAGCTTCAGTAACTCAGGGGAGGTGTGCTCACAGCTGGTGCTAAGTGCAAATCCCAGCATGCCAGAGCATGGCCGTTGCTGCAGAGGAGCTGCAGTAACATGTTACAGTGGTACTTTCATTACTGGTTTTGTTTTGTTCATTTGCTTTAACTACGATACAGAGGAGATTGGTTTATTTATAGATGGCAAAACTGAGAGAGGCTCAGAATAAGCCCCACAGTCTGGGAGTCCCATCCCTCCACATCTGATACACACCTTTGGCTGAGAGAAGTTGTTGTGCTGCTCTGAGATGTCAGGACAAGGGGTACAGCACACATGCTCCATGTTGGCTGCGGCCAGTACGGCTCCCTCAGACAGCGCTTGCTCACATGAACTTGAGGCTCTGGGTTTCCAAACAAGTAGCTCATCCTAAACTGAAGTAAAGGTGCCTCAATCCCTGCATGCAGCTTCAAGGCACTCCATGGTGGGTGACACAAGCAGCCAGACAGCAGCTCTCTGCTTTCTGCTGAGGCTGGGACATTCACAAGGGGACACTCTAACGGTAAATTGTTCAACACAACAGCACCTTGGCTTTCAGGAGGAAAAAGGGAAATCCTTTGTTCCCTGTATTATCAAAGTAAGGGGAAGCAGCATACTTGAGAGTTGTAGGTAGCTTGTGGTCTTTCTGAAAGGTAGGCTGTGAGTGGGTGTATATATGTACCTCTACCAGAATATAAATGTATCCTTCATCAGGAACACAGTCCCTACCTCCTCACAATTGAAAGAGATCACATAAGATGTTTTCATTTGCAACATCTTAAAAATATGTTCTGCCTTAACCATCAGTCTTTAAAAAAAAAAATAAATCTGTGGATGTGAGTTGTTAGTTTTGTTAATGTTGGGAATTGAGCTCTTGTGTAATATGATTCATGAAGTTTTCTAAGGTGTAAAAATGCTACCGCTCATCTAGTAATTACAGCTTGACTGATGGAAGAAGAGATGTGTAACTTTGTCTCGCAGCAAAATAAGACCCCATTTTTGTTTGGGACTCTGTACCGTGTGGTTTTTGTAAGTGGCATGAGAGGAAGGGATCGGTTAATCTTTTCCAGTTGAAACCTCTTTGATGCCTGCAAACTGAATGGAGTTTGATGTATTTTTAATTAATAGCTCCACACAGAGACAGTTTGGGATGGTCAGTGGGTGAGGAGGGATACTACTTCTGAGCTTAGCATAAATCATTGTTTGCCTTTTTTTCCTGCCAGACTTAACTATTTTCTGCATGGTTTTCATGTCATTTCCTCCACCAGGATGAAATAAAATAATTGCATGAATGATAAAGAAATCCCTGGTCAGTTCTGTTCTGAGAGACCAGCGTTGGAAGCTTTAGAGTGAGATAAGTGAAAAGACGACGTAACTTTTCAATACCTATTTCAAAGACTTTTTTTCCCTGCTTAATCTTCAAAGACTTTTATTTTGTCACAGCTGACAGTTTTGATCACTAATGTATCCACAATGCTCTCTGTACAGATTGTGGGCATTCAGAGACGATGGGGGATGGTGTCTACCCTTACTGACTTGGAGGCACTGGTCTCCTGCAAGGAAAACCGTAGTCTCCAGTATTTGCAATATCCTCTTATGCACAGGTAAAATCAACAGGAGCTTGTCATTCAGTGTAAGCCTGACAGCAATCAAAAAAAAAATTCCAAACAAATAACCCCCCTCCAAACCCTCAGGAGGCATTAGATTGAAAGCAAATGGTTTGGAGATTAATTTCTTAGAAATTTCTAAATGCAGAAAAAGCTTCGTGCCTTTGAGTACTAATTAGATGCAAAGCTTGTGATTTATGTGTGTATTTGTGCCAGGAAGTGATTGCTGGAGTGATGTGCCTTGATGCTGTGTGCCCAGTGGACTGGCGCTGCCCTCACAAGATGGATTTTGGGTCTGATGTTGCCTCATCTCTCTTGGGCAAATGCTGCAGACTCTGACTGCAGGCCACTGGTAGCTTTACCATACCGTCCTGCTCTGTCTGGTGTTTTAGGAACTCCTATTTACACCTGAGAGCAAGGAATTTCAGTGCTTCCTTGGACTATGTCTAAAACAGTTTCCCCATCCCATGAAATCGGGCACTGGGGGATTTCTCAGTGCTCAAACCCCGCACGCCCCCAGGCCCCCTGTGCGGCCAGGCGGCCGCGGGAACGCACATGCTGCTGCAGGATGCCCTGGGCATCACGGGAGCACCATGATGGACAAAATAACTGCTCTCTCACAGCAAGCAGAGGTCGATCATGCTCTGTCATAAGTGAGCTCAGATTCAATCTCTGTCTTTGAAAGTGAGCAAAGCCTACTCAGCCTTTCTTACAGCTATTCATCAAAACTTCAAAGAGGTAACATTTTTCCTGCAAGGTAGGGGCACAGCCTGGCATCCCTTTTTACTTAAAGCAGTAAATCTTCATTTTCTTAGAGCTCTAGGAGCAATTTCATATCTCCATATATCCCTGTTTATAAAGACGTTACTTATGCAGACATCTCTTCTGCAAAATCTTTTCTGCCTCAAAGGATTCAGTACCTTTCAAGCACTATATTGCCCTTTTAATGCACATCTTGTTTCCAGCCCAGCACCCTGCCTCTAGCCACAGGACTCTGCCTTCTGCTGTGGCTTCAGCCTTCTACTGACAGCAGGTAATTTGCAGCTTGTTCCCTTCCATGCAAAAGCAAAGCTGATCATCAGCTTCTTCTAACCCATTGCCTCTTACTTCAGATAAAAGGCTGTCCTTCTTCACTAGGCAGCATGGAAACGTGTCAGAAAGGCAGCATATCACACGGCCAGACTTGTCGCGTTAGAGGAGAGTCTGATCCTCTCCTTTGGGACCTGTCATTCTGTGTTGCAGACCAGCCCGAGCAGCTACAGGGCTCTCTCATTAGCATTCGCTGTATTTAATGCGGAATTGTAAAACACTGAACTCAGATGAAAACAGTCTGACTTAAGTTATGTGGTCAACTGCAAGCTATCAGAGCAAGACGTGCTCTTCCTGTGATAGTGGAGCAGCATCAGGCCACATCTGAATGCTTGTGGCAATCCCATCTGGGTTTTATTCAGAAATAATTTAGTAATACTCGTGGGACTGAAGAAATTAATATCCACTTACCCACTGGCGTTTGATGGGGGTATTTTCAGGGTGCGCTCTGAAAAGGTTGTTGAAAGACGCAGTGGGACAAAGGAGAGAGCTTGGGGTGCTGAGTGCTCCTGGGGGCTGAGTGCCCTCAGCCCAGCAGCTCTGCTGGGCATTTGCTGACCTGGTTTGATTCCACATTTACCTTGCACTAGTCCGAGTTCAGTGACTTCCCCAGTAGGCTTCCAAAATTACAAATATAAGAAAGAGGAAAATTTGACCCTAGCCATGATGACAGTAGAAATACCAGCACTTGCTGCTTACTGGGGGAGGGGAAGAAAGAAGGGTAAAAAAAGAGCAAAGACTGAGCAGACGTGCTGTCTCTAGACTACCTCTAATAGCGCCAGTGCTGGCAAAGCAAGGCATGAAGAGGTAATAGTGATTAGACCTCAACGAGCCAAAGCCCTGGTGGCTGTAGCCCTCGCCATGACAGGCGAGCACCATCTGCTGCGCTGGACTTCACTTAGCTAATCTCTCCCCACTTGGTACTTTCTTAATTCTAGTCCAGGCACTGCATTTGTCCAGCTCATAGTCAGTCTTACACCATGTTTGCCACCATACTGTCATTCCAGTCTTCACAACTGAGAAGCTGGAAAGGAAGCAGACGAGAGCCATCAGCCCCGTCCCTAGCTCAGTGCAGGCCTCAGGCAGGTGCTGCACAGGGAGGAGCTTTGCTTTCCCCGTTCCGTTATTGTTTTGGTACCTCCAGCTGTGTGCGCCCTCCTAGCACGGGCTAATTCTTGGACACATTAAATGCCACCATACTGCAAACACACTGACTGGTTCCGCAGGGCTCAGCTACATCAGTGAATGGCACAACTTGTAATTCATTGTGTCAATAAGTGGGTGTGTTAATCCAGGGGAAAATCTGTGCAATTGGCTGATCTTGATTCCAATTAATTTCCCATTAACAGATTTCCTAAATCATTAACAGAATGCCTAGTTACAGATGATGCCAATAACTCTTTGGCACATACGGCCTTCCTGCCATCATGGGAGGGAGTGGGCTGGCTCAGTCTGAAGGAAGAACTTTGAGGATCTTGGTGCCTTTCTTAAAATAAGGACTTTTTTACCTGAGTGTTTTTATAGAGGAGACTGCTTGCTGGAAGACCTGTGTCTTGGTTAAGATTGATCTCTTTGTAAAGGGAAATTAGGTTTTGTGTGATAAGAAGCAAAGTTTACAGTAGCATGTGTATTGTGAAGTTTGATAATTTTGATTTCTATCTGAAATTATTGTGGCTCTACATAAATCTGAAGAATATCGTGTTCCATTTGTATCCCTTGCTTTTTTTCCTAAATGATGAGGGCTTTTCACAGCATAAATACTGGAAAAAAATAATCATATGAGTGAAGCATATCTATCCTTTTCTACCCATCCCAAAAAACTCTCAGGGCTATGGAAAAGCACTTTGGAGCTGCTAATAATTGGGGGTATTGATTGGGTAGCAGGGAGTCAAGATTCTGGCTTATGATTCAGAAAACTTGCTACAAGATCAGACCTCTAAAACATGCGAAGGAAGAAAGTTTCAGCATACCTAGGTATTTTAAAAGTTTCATAAGTGCTTCAGGTTCCTGCTGTTTTGCACCACTCCACTATTGAAGAGTTGCCTTAAATTCAACCTACCAACTGGGCTCCTTCAGTGGAGAGGAAGTTTTGGGAGCTGAGACTTCCTGGGTAGGAACTGTGGATTTAGACCATGAGCAGGATGACATAGCAAAGAAAGTTAATTTTCATGGAATCTTTTTATAGTTCTGGGTATTTTTAAAAAAATCCCTTCTTCAGTGTATTAGATTTCAGTTGGTAGAAACAAGGCCTCTGTTTTTTCATGGGTGAGTTCCTGGTGCCTCTAAAGTCAGTGGGAGTTCTGCTGTGGGCTACAGCTGCTGACCCATGGTTTTATCCTTCAGCTTCACAGTTTGCAGTGAGCGCCCAGGGTTCACTTCTGTTCCTGGACATACTGATTTGGGCTGCTTGTGGCTTCTAGCTGTGCCATAGACTGTCGAGTGAGGACTCTGTTAGTGAAAAAAGAAAACCCTTAAGACTAACCCTAGTGGAGTTAAGAATGGTATATTCAGTTGCGGGTGCTTTATTCAGAGCATCCATCTCAAAGGAGCTTGATGTCATTCCTGTCATTGAAGGTTGGTTCTGGCAAGAGTTACTACACCTCTATTTTCTGCAGGTTTGTTGTCTCTTTCAACTTGGAAATCATGCTTGAGGTCTCTTGGTTTCTGGCTATGTGGCAGCCCCTGCTGTGCTGTAGAGTGACTGGGTATACAGAGAACATCACAAGTCTCAACATGCAATAACTTAAGCAGTCCTATGACTTTATTATAAATGGCAGACTTTAAACGTGAATCTCTTTCAGCATAGCTCAGACTCAAATGCTTACACATGCAGTTTAGGACCCTTGCAGTGTATGCAGCTTTACAAACGAACACCATGTTAACCACCAGCCCTGGGAGCAGCCACTGAAGTAGGACCTAATGGATCAGTTACACAACCCTGGAATTTAAAACAGCAGCACGAGGAATTAAAAAAACCAGAGCAAATAGTCTGACTGGGGGGAAGGAAAATAATTTTATTTTATAATTAAGCTACAGAGCAGGATGACAGACTTCATAAACTGAGTCCTGTTTCCCTAGACAAGCCAATTAATGTACATGGTTGGAATGATACATGTTTTAACAAGCAGCATGAAAAATAGTGTGTTTCAAGTTAGCAAAGTCACACTCAAAGCCTTTAACATGCACAGTCAGCTAGATACAAAACGCCAACAAATCTATCTTAACAAGCTTTTAAAATGTGTTTGGAGTAATGAGGAGAAAATATAGGAAGACTTATAAACACACATGAAAGTAATTTCAGCAGTTATAGATTGCATAGCACAGTGGAAGCATTTTAGTTACTGAGCAGCAGTAAAATGTGTTGACTGTTTAATTTGTACACAGTTTTATTTTATAGCATTTTAAAAGTTGCCTTTTGGCAGAGAGAATACATAAGGACATAGACTTATTGTAAGGCAGATGACTGACAAGAGAGCTCAAGTTATCTTCAAGGTTAGAACTATTGTGGGAGAATAATCCTCCTGAGGATCTGGGATGTATGTGGTTGTGTCTGTAATCAATTCCAGTTACAGATCCCACCAGCAAAGGCATACTTGGATTCTTGCAGTTCATTAACAGCCGTGTTTCACATACTTTGCCAGGGCCTGATCCCAGCGTCGTGCTGGACAGCCTGCTCTTCATTCAATGGACTTCACATGGGTCCTTTAATGAGAAATTGTCTTTTTACAAATGTGCTGTAATAGAACAGGTTCCTTGTTGCTGTAAGTGAAATGACTGTGACTTCCTGAATATTCTAACAACCACACAGGAGTCCCAGAGTCCTTGTGAGGTCTAGAAACTTCATTACAGATTATTTTACCATTGGTATCTTCAGGCATAGCTCAGTTTAAAAATAATGCACTTTGAATAGTATATAATAGTTCTTCACCTTGGCCAAGGAGTTTGGGTTCCACCCTTCCATCTGAGAGGCAAGTGCTTTTGAGTTGTAAAAGCAGTAACTAGCAAGACAGTAACAAAATTGTATAGAACTACTTGATTGTGTATGAAGTCCGTGCAGCAGGGTGCGCAGTAGTTATGTCTACTGTGTACTGGAAAAGGGAAAGATTATGGTGATGCTTAACTAGTTTTAAGCCTCAAGAGAGGAGGCATCAGTCAGTAATAACTAAATGGCAATATAAATGGGTGAGAGCAGAATTTGCACTTTAATAGCTGAGCATGGTGCTCTCTCTGCATGCTGCAAGGCTTATTTATGATGAATTTTCTCCTCCCCTACCCTGGCAGTGCCTGAGAACATCTGATCTGAAGGTGGATGAAAGGGGCAGCCTGACTCAGGCCGAGGGCAGAGCTGAGCTCCTCCGAATCCACAGCCCTGGGAGCGCTTTGCTGTGCGAGTGCTGCAGCCGCTGTTTCTGTAAGGAACGGTTGGCCGGTTGGACTTGGTATCAGCTGAGACAGAGCCATCAGTGTTTCAACTTGGAAAGTGTTATATCAGGGGTCAAAAATCTCATACTCTCATTTGTTGTGTTAAGCGGTTGTTTCCTGACTGCTTGAAGCTAAATGCACACGATCAGCAGCGCTGATACACAGTATTGATTTTTATGCTGTTCTTGGATGGGGTTCACATGTGGCTCCCGGATACTGTAGGCACAAGCCAAGGAGTCCTGGGCGAGCTCTGTACTATCAAACCCATGAAAGACTCTATTCAGTTGTGTTGTTACTGCTGAGCTAATGGCTGGGGAAAAGCTCTGCTGTACTGAAGATTAATAAGAGCTCTCAAAATAGCAGCCCAAAATTTACCTCTCTTTGTGGTTTTGTGCAATATCCTATGAATCAGTGGTGGTTAAGGCTGTTTCCTTCTATTTTTTTCCCCCCCTCTCTGAGATGAAAGGTCGGGGCCCCACCCTCCTTAAGTAATAAAGTTTCACCAGCAGTTCCTCTCTGCATGTGGATGGACCAACTGCCTTCCTTGAGCAGCCAGACAGCTTCCAGCCATCTCTAGGCCAAGTTACACTGTAGCATCTGCTTGTCATTATATAAAAGCAAATAGGCCTGTTTTTCCATCTCTCTTACATATGTTAATATAGCATAGCTGAACTCAAAAGGTGGAGAAAAGCTCTTTGCAGAAGTGTGAGACCAGAAACCCTCCACTTTCTGTTGCATGCAGTCTGCTGCAGTGGTGGGCAGGCATCCGTGCTCCTGTTCCTCCCAGGGGTTAACCTGCTGCTGCAGCTGTGAGCCTGCCTTGGACCCCACAGAAAACACTATTGTTGTTGATGCTGAGAATCACTGTTTGGACAGAGCAGAAAGCAGCCTTTCGTGAAAATTAGTGAGGAGGAGTGCTGTTTCCATGTGGTTGCTCGCCCCCATCACCTGGTATCTGGGGGTGTGGTGCTGGGAACCACCTGTAGAACAGCTTGGAGAGGCTTCCTAGGAGCACAGGTACTTTCCTTGTCAACGCTATGCCTTGTTAGTTTGGTATTTCTTTTACATATCAGTTAGGCAGCAGAGAAAGCAAAACTGCTACAGCTTCCATCTGTTCTCCTTTCAGCTCTAATCCCATAAAACAGCTCTGCATGTGTTTAATGCTCAGCGTGGTCTGGTCATCTTGCTGAAGTTAAAGATCTGGATGTTCAGCCATGTGCAGGGCTTGTATGGGAATACCAGCATGGAGAGAGTGGTGCAGCCACAACTTCCACCTTTAAAGCCAGATTCAGTAAATATCCTTGCTGTGCTTTGGTCTGTTCCTCTTCCCAGCACTTAACATCTATTGGCATCTCTTGCTTACATTCCTTTTTGAGCCACACTGCACCAAGCGTGTGCCTTTTGTTAGGTAAAGGGAAGGTAACACGGAGCTGAGCTCGACTTCCAGGATACATAGAAACCTTAAATGTAACTTGACATCCCTTGATGACAGTCCCTTAAATGTAACCTGAAAAAAGGAAAACAGATCAGTATTTCAGTTTTTGGTAGCTTAATTTCTCTTACTTTTTATGTGCTTAATTTCTCTCTACATTTGGAATTCCTCATGCAAATTACCACTCTTTTTAACTCTGCTTAACTAATTGGTACTTGTATATGCAAGATCAGTGATCAACTATATTTATATTATTGACCCCTATTTGCCTCTCAGTGCTATCTATCTTTCCCAGGTGAATGCGATTAGAGTGTGATTAATTATCAAATAGCTATGTTCCTTTTATTCCAAACACTGTAACTATTACACACTGAGATCAGCACAAAATCCTGAATACATAATTCATTGTTTTGTGCTTTCCCCATAGAATCCATGGGAGATTTGCTAGAAAACAGACACAAGTAGTTGATACATAATGTATTTAAAGACCTATGAAAGTTTCATCCTTGAGGGCCCACTGGGAATAGAATGGTTTGAATTTAACTTTTAATTGTATAGCTGAGGATTGAAATACAGATAAAGGGATGGTTACTGTAACTGGCACCAGACCAAAATAAATGTCAGATCCAGCTGTCCATAGCCTTGAATACATGAATAACTTTATGCTCTTGGATTGTTTAATTGGATTCTGTGGGACTCTGAATTTGAGTAAACTTATTCATACGCGGGTATTTTTCAGGATCAGGCTATGGCAAGTACTTTCATTGTTGAACAGAAGAAAAAAATCACAGTGACTGTAGAAGAGGCCACACGTTTGACTTTGGGGCCGTCAGGTCTGCTCTCGCCCAGTGAGTGTTCTCGTCCATCCTGCGCTGGTGCGCGGGAATCCCATGTACCGGGGCAGCAGCTGACTCTGCAGGTGCTGAGTGCTGTGGCCACAGCACCTATTGAAATGGCAATGTTAGAAGAAGAAATGATTTCTGACCTTTTCAAGGCCAAATCTAAATGTAAACTGGCTTCTTCAGTTGAAGCAAAACCAGCGATGGGGTAGGGAGCCTCTGTACAGGATGAAGATACTCACCTCACTGGCCGTGCAAGCCACCACAGGCCAGGCACTGCATCAGCTTTACATCCCTTGTCCAGTCCAAACCTGGACACTCACCCTGGTGCAGGGTGCCCTGTTCCTCGCCTGCAGCTGAGCACCGAGCCTCAGCCCCACAGGGACAGGCTGTGGCCACTTCAGCTGGTCAGAGCAGGAGCCAGGCCCTTCCTGTGCTTGCTCCAAGCCTTCGGCTTTCCCACCTCCCAGTTAGGGGTGTGATGTACTCGGGGGTGCAGGGGGATGGATATTAAGTGTGAATATGGCCCTTTTACTTCGGGTAAAAAACTTTTTGACATATTGGGATTAAAAATTAGATGCATGCTGCAACAGTTGCAGGTTTCACTTTCCCCTTTAAAAAAGCAAAGAGGAGCAGACAAAGAGAAAAGCACAGTTAGCGAGCGAGATTGGCAGGAGTGAGGAGAGGTTGGGTGGGATGCGCTCCCAGAGCAGACTCCCGCTTCACTTAGGCCCTTATAGCCGTGCAACTAGATAGTCAGTTCCCTTGGGGGGTTTCTCCACCTTTCCCATTTACAAAGGACCACTGGAGCACACTGGACAGGAACGCAAAACATCTTGATTTTTTTTGTCTGGGGTAATTTGGATAAATTGGATGCACAGGGGTAAAGCAAGCTTTTCTGTTAGTAAATCAGGGACAGTCACATAAATGTTCTTTCTATAAAGTGCTTTGAGATTATTTTTTGTTTATTACTGTGACAGTCTGGGATCTGAGTGCACAAAAATATGAAGTCTTGTACAGTGTTTCCCTAAATTTAAATTACTGTTCTGAAATGTGGGTTTAAATTACAAAAGAGGGAAAAAGTATCTGTTTATGAGATTTGGCCTGTTCTCTCCCCACCCCGCCCCAAATCAGTTCATTAAATCCTAAACTCAGTGACTCAGGCCAGGCTGCAGTGAACAACAGCAGGCGCTTTCTGCAGGTTTAACTGTGCGGGTCTGGGTTGGATTTTCCCCTCGGTTCTCCTTTTCGCTTCCTTTGCTCTTTCGGCTTTGGGAGCAAAACGGGCACGGACCGGCGGGCGGCGCCTCTTGCTGGCTGCAGCGCCGGCGGCGGGTGCGTTCCCTGGCCGGCGGCCGGCCCGCAGCGGCCCCTTACCAGCCCCAGCGGCTCCCGCTGGCCGGCCGGGCGGACGGACAGACGGACGGACCGACCCACCCCAGTCTCGGGAGGGGGGGCTCTGCGCCGCCCCCGAAGCCGGTGCTGCGGCGCCACCTGGCGGCGCGCGGGGCCGAGGCCGCCCCCCCGCCCCTCCTTCCCTCCCCTCCTCCTCCCGGCGGGATTTCCTGACCTCGGGCGCTTCCCTCGCGTTTCCAGACCGTCCCGCTTCCCCGGGCTGCCTGGGAGCTGGGTAAATCCGCGGCGGTAGCGTTACCGGTTCCCGAGGGTTTCCCCACCCCGCGTTCGCTGGCCGTGCCGTAGGGCTCCATCGGGTCATGCCCTCGTGATGTTCCTAACAGCCAGGAATCGGTGTTCGAGGGAAAAGTGTCTCGTTACCTGTTTTAATAGTTTTCCAAGAGATTTTCCAAGAGTGGTGCTCTGCTAATGCTGAGCTCAGCTTTCCATGGCAGGTTTTACTGGTTTGGGATGGAAAATAGCTGTTAAAAATGAGAAGGTGGAGAGGGAGGAAAAAGTAAAGAAAAGACCCCAAACTCTGGGGATGACTGTTTGGAATACAATTAGCTGAACTCCTGGCTGCAAAGCCCTGAAGTACTAAGGGCTGCTGGAGACTTGGAATGGTATTGCAAGAAGTTTGAAAAATATATCCATATTGCCCCTGAGTTTTAATTGGCGGGGAAGAATAAGCCAAATTTTATTGGTAGAAACGCATCAGAGAGTTCTGCATTTAATTCTCTCTTGTTATGGTACTTTTATATCTGCTTTCTAGCACAAACGTTTATTTGAAGATGCACTGGACAGTTCTAAAATATCTTCATGAATCTGTGATGGATGCCTGATGCAAATTAGGCCAGAGGATTTCAAGGTTTCATTAAGTTACTGCTCTTCTTGCCAGTTTATACAACTGAGAAACTGTGAACCATAAAGGCCAGCTTTCTGATCTCCATCAACATATCCTGGGGCAGAGAGGGTGGTTCCAGGCTATCAACTGTGCGTGTGGCCTTAATGATTCTAACTTCAGTTTTCTCTTTGTCAGAATCTGAATCGAGTAGAGCAATGAGCCAGTCTGTCTTTAATTCCTCCTTCTGATTATCAAAAATATCAGTGCATGAAGGTGAAGTTTCTTCCCCTAAATCAAGAGGATTTGCAATCTGGCTGTCCTGTAAAAATAACTCAGAACAATATCTGGAGATATCAGACCTTTCCTCTTTCAGCTGTGTCACTTTGAAATTGCTCATTTGCTAAATTAAGGTTGTTCAAGTCTTAGCTTGACCCAAGGCTCTGGATTACGTAGGGTTCCTTCTACTGATTTTCAGTGGGATTTACATGAAAAAAGATGATGTTCACCACCCTCACCTACTTTCATTTCTGCTTCTCATTCAGAGCTTTTCTTGGCCTTTTACAGTTCTAAGAATTGCTTTTTCTCTTCAGTGAGGGAAGGCTGTTGTCTTTGACAACTGCCAAGGTATACATAGTCTGTCACTCACAACAGCAAGTCACAACTACTAAAATTCTGGCTGCATCTCTCAATAGGTTAGGTAGTTAGCAGAATCATTAACAGAGCCATTCCTTATAAATTATGATTAATTGAGCATGAATTATGAATTGTAGTTCACATTTGGTGCTCAGCATGCTGCTTAGGAACACTTGTCACATGTGGTCCTCTTCCATTTTGCAGAAAGAATTAAAGGATGTTATAGAGAAGGAAGTATTTTGATGATACTGTGGCATAAATTGGAACAGCTCCAGTGTTCAGTGATTTTAGCCTGGATTTCATCCAGCATTACTCAAGGGATAATTTTACCCAATTTTTATTGCATCTCTTCCTTCAGTTTGGGTTTTTTTTTGTCGTTCTTGTTGGTTTGTGGGTTGTTTGTTGTCCCTTTGCTCCCACTTCACGTGAGTTCCTGGTACTCAGGTTTATGACTTCACCTTTGTTCCTAGTCCATATGTTGTAGGGCAGGCCAACGATATTCTGGTTTTGGGGGAGAAATAAGATTGTAGGCTTTTCATCTACTTTTTTTTGAACCAGACAGAAAACGAGAGCTTTAAAATCAATGTTATTTCACTGTATCATTAACATAATGATAGTGGGGATGAAAGAACTGTAGTGAGCACAGAAGAAAAATTAAAAACATAGTACACTGCATTAGATGTAAATCAGGACAGGCATTTATTCCACAGTTGTTTTTTTAAAAAAAATTCTTAGTAGGCAAACATAACTACATACTGGGACTGAAGATGTTGTTGTTCTGCTAACATAAGATTTTTCAGTTGAGTTCTAAACAGAAGACACAAAAAAAGATGTGGTCATTTAACCAAACTCACCTCAGCTTCTGAATCTTCTTTTCTGTCTCCCACCCTGCCTGTGCCTCTTGCATCTCTTTCCAGGATACCTCTGTTCTCTCTGCCCCAACTGTGACCTTCTGCAAAATCCTGGTGGCAGAAACTAGATTGGTTGTGCTGGAGACAAAAGCTGATTTAAGTCCAGTGACCTTTAACGGCCACATTCTGGGTAGGACTTTTAGACCAACACAAATGCTTTAACTGTGACATAGCAGTATCAGTTTATTCCAGCCTGAAGAGCTGGTCCAAACCCTTTTTTCAGTTGCACAGGTTTACACTTCATCACACATTACAAATCACTTAAATCTTCTTTGGGGTTTGTACTTTCTTCATTTTTGTTATTATTAAAATAATCATCAACACTTATAGGTCCACAGTGGTATGAAGTGGGGGAAGGAAAGTTCTTCAAGTCACTGATTTCTTTTAGAAATAATGCTGCCCTACACTTATTTGTACAGATAGATGCATTGTCCTAATTAAAACTGCTATAACTGCATGTGCAAATGTAAATGAATATTTGCTTACATCCTGGAGGTGCTGACACACAGGTCTTGAAACTTCTTTGTGACACTCACGGCTCTCCCATGGGATGTTCCCCCCTAGGATGATCATGACTCGGGTAGTCAATTGCAAAGCACAAATTCTGGCAGTGAATCAAGTTGCAATAATCCATTTGTTAAGTATTTGTGATGAGCAAATTCAGAAGAAAATGTAGTTTGCTTGTAGAAAACTCCTGATCAGAGAAAGTGATTGTGTTCTGGAATTGGGGATTTGCTGAAAATGGCTCACCCAGTTTTAGAAACCTTACTTTCACAGACTCTGAAACTGTTGATTTTTAGGAAGATTTTGTGAGATAAGATGTTACTCCTCATACTGAGTAAAGCTGTGCTAACTTCCTGGTTTCAGGAGAATGACTCATATCTGTGTAACCTAGCAGAATTTTACACTAAATTCTAGAAAACTGGATTGCATTTCTTTTAACTTATTTATTTTTTAGTATATCATATTTCCGATGCATCTGATTTGTACTACCTTCTTTTTTTTTTGGTTGAAGAATTACTTGGTGTACAAACCAGCACTTTCAGTGATGTAAGAATACAGAGGAAATACTAAAAATGCAATCAAATAAGATCCACTGTGTCCTTGTTTAAAAAAAGTTACGGGTAATTGATCCCATATTTGTCCCTGGGCTGTCGGATTGAGTCTCTGGGTTGGGTCAGTACAGGTCTGTGACGCTGAAGGCTGTGATGGCAGTGGCATGGCTGACAGTTCTCTAATTAGCCCACGGGAATTACAGGTGACATGACTGTTATAATGAATATTTTGAGCTGTAACTACGTTTGTGAGCACTCTGACATTTTTGGCACCTTTATGCCCTGTCAGTATCTACTTTTGACAGCTATTCCTCTAGATAATCTTTCTGGCACAAAAAGGGAGGGAAGGTCTTGCATTGGAAATGGCTGTGGAGAATGCTTCAAGACAACTGGGATAGATGGAGAAAAAACCCTGGAGACTGTCTTTTTTTTTTTTTTTTTTTTTCTGGCAGTCTAAGTGAGCTAGATAGCCACATCCTACTGACATTAGCTTTCCTTTGAGATTGCTGTGAATAAGTCACTGCACTGGTGTGACAGGGTGGTTTGTGGGACCAAAACTAGTATCTTCATACCATACCCTGTGTACTGCGTAGACAGACACATCATCGAGATACATCAAGTATGATGGCTGCTTTTACCTTCTTCACGGTATCCTTGGATTCACCTAAATTAAATTCCACCAGAGGAAGTAAAAATTAAATATTACTTTCTGCTTAATACATACTTTTTGATTGAGAATATTGCTAAAGTTTACATAAAAGTTTCCTACAGTAATCTAAATAAACAATTTCAAGGATAAGAGCTTAGTTAATTCACAATGTGGACTTCTGCGTCGATGCTTCATTTGCTCTAGACAATGTAACATGTTGCTGAGTGCTCTTTGCCCCCCCCACGCCCCACCATCCCCTGCCCCCCGTTAGCTCACTAAATTGCCCCCAGTTCCTGCAGATAGGACTGTAACCAGAATACAAGGTCTCATTGCAATGTACGAGCCTCAATAGATTGATTCTCATTTCAAACACATTGATTTTTGCGGTGCTTGCTACAGTAACAGCATTCTGCTCTCCGTGTTTTGTACCCTTGACTGATCAATGTTAGTCTTCAGATGGAAGCCTGGATGTATCTCTGGTATGAACTTCAGCTTTATGTTCATTTAGAGCTTACAAGCCTGAGGAATTTCAGCCTGAAATATGACAGTGACTTATTAGCAGTTCGGAAAGGAGATTTGTCATGAAAATATGTAGGAAGCTGAGCAATCGCTGGATCAGGTGGATCTGTTGTGTCTCCAGCCACATCATCTTGTATATGCTCCTTCACAGTTATGCTGACTTTGGCAGCGAGAATCGGTATAAATGAGTGCCGTCTCCTGAGCTGACATCACACCTAGCACAGCAAAAAAAAGAGAAGTTTTAACTGACTCTACACATGTACTGAATTAAAGCTTCTTCTAGTGCTTTCTGTTAGTCTTTTGGTCTGCAAATATTTTGCCTGGAAAAGTATCCCATTCTTCCTCTGTGTGTAACAGGCTAAATTTATTTAGAGGCAAATACGTGTCAGAAGAATACAGAACATAAACTAGAAAATGTAGAATCATAGTAAAATCTGAATGAAATTATCCCGTCAGTCAACAATATGGCATGAAACTTCTTATTCAAGGAAGATAGAAGGAAGGGTCATCTGGATGTTACCCACAGATCCTCCTAGAGGCATGTCTCAACAGGACTAGAAAACTCATGTTATTTGTTATCTAAGGGTCAGGAGTACTATAGCAGGGGAAACAGGACATCTTACATCAAATCTAAATGTTTTAGAGGTAGTTATGGTTATTGTATACAGAGTATAAATATACATTAATAGAATTCTTGAAAGGGTGGAACTGGATTTCTCTGGAAGTTCTCAGTTAATGTTCTCATTCCTACAAACTGGCAACCCTTACCTATTGGTACTTAGTGCCACACTCTTAACTTGTCCTACCTCATCGTCATTTTATTAATATTTGTTTCTGTAACACTAATTTTAATAGTTGTAACTTCAAGCATATGAACTAATCTGAAATTATTTATAATTAAAGTAGAACATACTACTAAAAATGGTAATGTCTAGAACAACATTTTTCCTATGTTCATAAATTAAAAAAAAAAATAATCACAGGGACCATTTTTTAGTCTTCTCTCAGCTTGCACAGACATGAATTAATTATGCCTTGGACTTTTAGGGATAGGTTTTTTTCCTAAACCTGCCTTGATTTTACCTTAAAACTACAGATGATGAAGGTGATTCCCTAAGAATCCTCAGTGAGAAGTTCTACAGGCTGTTTTGATCATTGCTGCCAACCTTTCCTTAAGATGCCCAGCTGCAGTGCCAGCCAGCCTATCTTGCTGACCTTGTCTGCTGTGCTAAACAAACTAGTCTCAATTTTTTGTCTGAATTGGGAACAGTGATCTTAATTCTCTTTATATTTGAATAAACATTTTCAACCTCTGAAAACTTTCAGCAGATAGGGTGTTCCTCCTACCACCACCCCCACCCCACCACCATCCCCCTTTTGTTATTCCTTTGGGTTTGTTTTTTTAACACCTTTTAATTTATTAACTTCACCCACTGTGGATTCTGGTGCTGGATATAGTATTCTGGCAATGGCTGAGACAGTGTAGTGTCTATATAACTTATTGTTCTTTAAATGCCTGAGGCACATCAAGGTCATATAAAACTGTATTTTGGCCAGGAGGAGGGAGGAAGGAGGAGGAAGATGACCCATGCCCACAAGACTTCTGCAGTTTCTGTGTCTACTGTATTTGTCTGAGCTTATATTGTACCTTCCCTGCTGATACATTTTCTTGCAGAGGGAGGATAGACTACAGTACTTCATCTTCTCTGTGCTTGCGCTGGCTCTCGGGGGAAATTTGGTCTTTTTAGTATGCAGTTCAAACGCTGTCTGAAAAGGCGTCATGGTTTGGATAATAATTTTTCAAACAAATTTAATACACTGATTTCCTTGGGATGAAGATCAAGTACTGTTCCATCCAAGATGCACCTAAAGGGCAACTTGCTTGAGTTAAGTTTACTGAAACAGAAGTGACAGAATATCAATTTGTTTTCTAACTTCATGTCATATTTGAGAATCAAATAAACAATTACATGAGAGTAAATTGGATTTATTTCAATATCAGATTTGCAGTCCACTTGTTGTTTTATTTGATTGAGATAAAATAGCCCTTCATTTTACAGTAAACATGCTCAAATATTATATTTCTTCCTTGGCTTCTTCAGAGCTTGTAGTTTCTCAGCCTTAAGTTGAAAACATTACTGATACATAAGATGTAACTGACTGACTTTAACGCCAGAAGCCTTCCCTGTGTTAAGGTGGTGAAGGGATGAATAGTCCCAAATATCTTTCTTTGTGATGAGGTGACTTGCAAACTGGTGCCAATGTATTCATGTCAACTTCTTCTGCCATTTGCATTTACCAAAACTGCAAATTTGCATATAAAAATAGGACTTCACACATAATGTATTTGCTTACTCCACAGGTTATATGACCCCAAAAGGGTACTATTTTATCTTTTGTTTTAGAAAATGTGGCATTTTCAGATTCTTCCCAGACTTCTCCAAATAATCCAAATTGTCCTACTAAAAGAAAGCAGATTTCAGCACTCTCCTCCTTTCTGTTGTTCATCAAAGAGCTTACAGTGTAATTTGATTTGTTACTAGATACAATTGACACAAATATTTCTGCTCCCTAACACTATGTAAGGAACCTAGACAGCTCAAAGGACTACTGAAAGGAAACGTAAGTGGTTCACCTCTAGGCCTCCTGCTCAAGATTAATGGTAACAGAATTGCTTCCTTCCCCTGCTTTTACCCACAATCTATTTTGCAAAATGTGTCACATCAGACTCTTTCAATTCCATGTCTTCTGAATCTGAGTTAATTCCCACGGTGGGGAGGCGAAGATCATTTTGCTTTTGTTTCAGTTAATCTTTTACACAGAATTATTTTGGAACATACTCTATTACAAATTACTTCTGTATAAAAAAGCACATTCTTCATCTAGAATTGTAATGCCCCTCTAGGCCAAACAGAATCTTGCTGAAATATGTGAAGCTTTTTACCAGATCCCTGAGCCACTGTGAGTCACTCCATTCTATACAAATCAAACTCAGGCATTTATAATAAACGTTAAAGAAACTCCAAACATGACAATTGAGATTTTACCAGCCTGAAAATTATAGCCCAACCATGATAACTGAAGTTTTGACAGCAGTGAAACTGAAATTTGGCCACCAAAAGCTGTGTTTAGCTGTTTGTTCTAATGGTTGTGATCACCATGAATTCTGAAGGGAATTAGCAGTCTTGGTCCAGAAGTTGCAGTGCGTGCAATGTGCATGAAACAGCCGGTTATCTATGTGCAGAGTAACAATGGTCAGCCACAGGAATGATCTCGGTCAGTTAAAGGCTGAATTAGTCTCCTAAATGAGCTACTCAAAGGAGTTGCCTACAAAGGCTGAAGCTCATTAGTACTGCAGTATCTCATACTGCCGTTGCCTGCTGCAGTGGTAAACGTAGCACTTGCTCATTGGGTGCTGCCAGCCTTTCAGAAACACTTCTGATAGATAAATAATACTCTTTGCAAGTGTTTCTTAAGCCATGATTTGGACCTTCTTATGGCAATTGTTTCTTTAGATCCCTTCAGTAAAATCATACAATTTATTAATACACATGGCTGTGAAAGTATTTTTCTAGCATTCTACAATTTGCAGACGGGAAACATTGAGTTAATCTGTGTTTCCATGTGGAATTGGCAGGGCTCCTCTCCTTCTCGTTCACCTCTAGCATATTCTGTGGAATCATAAAATATTGGGTGGGAAGGGATCCTGAAAGTTCATTACCCTCAGGGAAAATCAGAAACACCTAAGCCATTCCTGACAGCTTATTTGTCTAACCTGGTTTTGGGGAGACTGCACAACCTCCCCAGGTGATCTCACCAGTGCTTAGAAACTTTTCTTAATGTCTTCCTGAACCCTTCTTTGTTGCAGTTTTCTTCATTTGGACTCAGAGAACAATTTATTGCCTTTTTCTTTGCAACAGTCTTATGTATATTTGAAGGCCAATATTTTGTCCAAGATGTATAATACATATTTTCATTTATCTTTTATTTTTGCATTGCAGGGCATGCAGTCAGATAGGCTGTGTCATAGAATTTACCACCTCTGGTGTTACTCCATGCTGTGTTAAGGACTTGGGTAAAGAGTTTGCCCATTGGCTTTTAGCAAGAGGTGGTATGTACATCAGCTCAGGAACAGGACAAGGATAAAGTTCTTATTGTTTTACCCTCTTGGGTGCCTCGTTGCTTCAGTTGGGAAGTAATTTGATTTGGTTTATATGCACATTACTTCCCAAATGTAGGGACTGAATTGTTACAGCTTCTCTGTTGGTGGCAGCAGAAAGGATTAAAACCCGATCTTTTGCCCAGATCTGGTGACAGTGGGGAAGAGAGAGAAGTGGAGATTAATTGGACTTCAGAGACAGCTCTTTGGTTTGCTGGCCCAGGCAATACTCTGTTCAGAGAGTGGAGGAACTATACACAGTGAACAAGAGACTTGTCTTGAGACTTACCTTAATTATTACTTTTCTTGCTGGTATCTAATATTATTTAGCAAATTAAAGTTTTCTTCCCCACCCCCCCTTTTCTGAAGAAGTTACGAGTATGTCTCATAGGTCAGAGTCATTGGTAGGGTCTACAGCTGCCAAAGGGCTTGGCTTCATCACTGTCTACAGATCTTTTTGGTAGCTGGAGCAGCTCACCTAAGCATATTGTTTCATAATCTGTGTGTGTCTTTATTGCCTTGTGTTGCCTTAGTCCTACCACCTTTTTTTTTTTTTTTTGAGTCCTCACATTTCTTATCTCTTCAGCAATATCTCAAAATTCAATCAGCTGAACTGTTCATCTATAAAAAAGAAGAAAAGCTGTTTTGAGATTTTCAAAGCTATTTTGTCAACTTGAAATGTTTTCAGTATGTATTTATATGTACTAAGTGCAAATATATTACGTGATTCTCTTTTCTAATGATTTATGGCCCTTTTGGGATATCACATGTCAGTTTAAATTTGCACCACTGCTGAAGTTATCTGTGACTAAGCTATAATTCTGACATGCAGTTACAGTGGTGTAAACAATATCTTGCCTTACTGGTAAAGAAAGCCAACCTCAGAGGCTCCTCTAAAAGACTAACACCATAGTAGATGGGTGTATTTCTTGAGACTCTAAAGAATACAGGGCTTTTTCCTCCAAAGGTTTTTGACAATTTCCACGATATTTGTGCTTTTGTTGTGGGGTCTCGATTATTCTGCTTGGTTGATGATGATATTTCATGGATTAATCCAAAAGAGGAACCAGATGTCAATGTGAGATAAACAGCAGCAGTGCTGGAAGGGTTCCTCCTTGTTCAGGGTACCAGTTTTCATTTCTCTATAGTAAGACTAAGTGCTTTTTTTAGCCCTTTTGCACAGTTATTTAGAAACCCGGGGAGGAGCTGCTCTTTTCACTTCTTTCCACTTCCTTCCCAATCCAGCTGTGTCAGAGGACAAGGTCACCATTCAAATGCTCTTTACTACTGCTCTGAAGGAGAGCAGTTTGTGAGAGTGCTAATAGGCTTCTGACAGAGCCAACTGGGCAAGTTTAAACGGTTTTTAAATGGATAGTCTGAGCTATCTCAGACAAATTTGCTTGAAGCACTGTAGGAGTGTTCCTGTAAATGTATTCAGGAGAGTTGTCTCCACCAGGGAGTGGTGACAAGTGGCTGGCATTGATGATCTCTCCCACTAAGACAGCTGGATGGGGAGAGGATGTGTGTCTCCAGCCCAGTCCCCAGGCCAGCAGTAAGTGCCACTGGCTGTACCTTTAGAGAGGACTTTTCTGTGTATGAAAGTTTTATCAGTCATACGCTCTCTATCCATGCTGACTTTCTCAGTTTAGTGTTAGCTTTTCCCTAAATACCTTAAACAGAAGACCCTGTTATCCCCACAGGAATTACAGCCTTATAAATATTAATGGGAATTTACACCTAAGTTTAGTCCAGCATAACTCTTCCTTGCATCTTGAAACTTACTGTGCATCAGATGAATTACATTAACTTATCCTATGTGTGCTCTTAGCCTATGATAAACTTGGGGATTTTGTATCAGTTAGGCAGTAATAAAAACTAAATATACCAGATTATTTAAGGCAGCGTAACTGTTTCCAAATGAATCCCTATCTATTGTTTGTAGGGGGATGACTTTGCTGTTTGAACAAACACATTGAATTTGAAAATTGGAAGTGGGAGAGAAAGATGGGAAGAAGCACTTAAAACTGTTTGATATATACTATGCACAGCAAAAATGGATTAAGGACCTGTCCTGAGTTGAGTTGATGGTAGTGACTGTGATTCATACCAGATTTAAAAAATGTATTATGTCTAGTTTCATCATGTTTAATTTTTAGTGAAATATTTTGTTTGTAATGACACACATGCCAAATAAATAAATCATAATCCAAGCTAGTGATGACAAAGGAAACATAAAAGAAAAATGACAGATTTGATTGGAAATGCAATATTATGAATTTCACCTATACTGGATCTGCAACTATCCACTGCATTTTGCACTTGTATCTTTGGAACAGTTCCTCTGCATTTCAGAGCTGATATGGTAGAAGGATTCATTTTGTCATCACCAAATCAGGTGGCACTTGAGGCTGCTTAAGCAGTGCAGTGACTACAGTCGATTGGGTGGCATAACCTTTCTGAAGGTTATTCTGACACCTAGAACACTTGGTCCTGTACCACATGAAACTGAGAAAATGCCTGTGGTCATTCAGCAGGTTATTCTGCCATTTAAAATGCCAGAATTACTCTATCTGGCTAACAAGTGCCTATGTTTCCATTTCATATACCATGTTAGCATTGCTTATGGAGCAAAGTTTACATCATCGTCTTCAAAGAGACTTCAGTTGATCACATGCATTCAACATCCACTGAAATTCAGTGGCATTTGGATTCACTTGTGCACCTTTAAATACTTTGACCTTAATTAGCGATAACCTTTATACTACTATTTAATGAACCAGTGATTCTCCATCTAATCTCTTACTGTGTGTGTGAAACAAATGGAACTAATATCGATAGACCTCTTAATCCATTAATCTAGCTAGCTTTTGTGTTATGAATATGAGTCTGACTTTCAAGCAGCTCCTTCTTTATGTTTTGCTTAGGGTTCTAGTATTTGTGCTTAACATCTCTAATGGATTAATGAGTAAAACCAAGCCTTTTGTGATATACCTCTGGATCTATGTCTGTTACAATTTTTCCTTGAGGCAAAGACAGTTCATAAGGTTTCAGAGGCACAGAGAGTAATGAAATTATTTACTGTGTACTCAGATAGAATCTGCATTTCTTTGGAAGAAAGCTTGGCTTTTCTCCACAGTATTAGCAAATTTGCTAGTTTAGAGTGGGGGGAGGCAAGGAAGGTCCTAGCAAGTCATGGAGAACATAAGAAAAATAAGTTGGACATGAGACCCAGAATACTGAAAGCTCAGAGCTTGGCACAGTACTGGGCCAAGACACTCTGAATAGGGAGCAGTCTTTTGCAAAGGAAGGGTTAGAAATTTTATGCCAATATGAAGTTAAGAGCTGATGCCCCTGGAGTCAGACATTGATTGCAGTATCTCACTCCCATTGGTGTAAGTTGGGAGCAAGCACAGTGAAGTCCAAAGATACACACTGCTATAAGAGCAGAATCAGGCATCATTTCTACATGCTGTGGGATTTATTTGCTGTTCAGGATTTACAGTCATCTCTGACAATTGCTTCTTGCAGCCACAAAACCAAGTACATCCTACACTGAAGCACAGCAATAACAAGATTTGAATGTCATTAGGGGCTGCTCCTACACATCTTGTATTAAAGCAGCTAAGTGTTTAACCCATGAATAGAGCTCCTATTATCTCTGCTTTTGAAACCTCAGTATAGATCACTTAACCACTCTGCAAGAAATCCCATGAGAGACCAACAACAGCAGGGAACAAAGTCAGGCAAAAAGGATTGTATCTGCTAGAGGTTTTTAAGTACATTTCTCATATGAGTGCAGAGTCAACTTGACTGTTACTCCTAATATAGATTAACCTAAGACAGATTTCTGCAGAGCATGAGGCTATAAGAGAATTTGGCCCTATAGGTTTTCACTGAAAAGCTCTGCCAATTATGTGCAGCACAAAGGAGAGACTAATGCACAAAATGCATAATACGCCTCCTCCTTCACAACATGGGGCTTAAAAATAAATGTTACAGATCCTATTTGCATTTTCCATCTGTGATCAGGTAAATCCAAGTCTGAGATAAGAATCTGTGTCAGCGTAGTTCATCTAGCAAAATGAGCTACCAAATTTATGGGTTCCATTTCCAGGCAAGAATGTGGCCATTTGAGAAGTTTCAGTGTTGTATAGGGTCAGCTACAGTCTCATCAACAGTTGTGTAAATCTGGAGGGCTGGGGTTGAAGAGGCAATAGAAATGTGAGCTTGATGAGACTGATGAGAAACCTAGAGCCTCTCTGCTAGCTAACAAGGAAATCACCTTATTCACTTAAATATATTTTATGAATAGTAACTGATCATTAACAAATCTACAGTACTGTGTTTTTTTACTTATGTTTTAATGCTTAAAACAGATATCAGATTGACAGTACATCAAACAAATCTTTGTTTAGTCACTGAAAATTTATGTACTAATGACAGTGAAAAAGTCTGGTTTTTCCTCTGCCCTTAACTCAGTGATTTAGGTCTGACTTGAAGAGGCTCCTTCCAAAGGGAGATGGGGTCAGACTCCAGCTTCATCTTTGGCATTCCTTCTGAGATTGCAAACAGATAATTGTGATGATGGGAGTTGTGTGCAAAGTGAGGTGAAGAGATTAAGGCTGTGAAATGCAATCAACCTATGCTACCAGCCAGCTGCATTCTACTCTTCTTATAAGTGTATTTGCAACAATGTTTTAGCGATAAGTTTTACAAATTAAATGTAGGGCTATGTATTAAAACAGGCTTGCACATGCATGCATCAAATCTGCATTAAGAGATTTAATAAATTATTATTGTGCTTCCTGGAGCAGCAGCAGTGCTGGAGAACAGATTTGGGATCGTGACTATGCTGTGGACCTGCCTGCATAGCAAATCGGAACATTTCCAGAGTAGTCTCTGCATCATCTGATTATGGACTAGACTAGCTCTCAGTCTGGATGTCACTGTGGGACTTGGATACAAATACACCTCCCTTACGAAATGTGGAGATGTTCGCTGTTAGCCAAATGAATTACAGAAGTTCATTTCCTAAGCAAAAGCTTAGCAGGCCACTGCTAAGCAAGGAGAAACAGGGATGCTGACTCCCCCTCCCTATTCTGCTCCTCTGAGGTTTTCTTTCGTAGGTCTGCAATGGAGGAGAAATTAATCGCTCTTCAGATGAATCGGATAAGCTTTTGTTGAGCTGGGCAGTTTGTTTCTTACTTCAGCCACAGGCAAAGCTCATCCAGAGATAACAATGTGTTGCATATGAATTTTAAGGAAAAAAAACCTCACGCCTACTAGTGAACAGCAACCTGAAAAACGTTTCTGAATACGCAGGTGGGAGAAGAATAACTTTAAAACTCCATACAATTAAGAGCCTAAGAAATCATTGTTGATCAGTGGTTACATTCAATTTCAAGCCAAGCTTAGTTTCTGAGTATTTTTAAACTGATTTGCATACCATCATTTCATAAGGCCTCAACTCAGCAAAGCTCATAAACACATGATTTGAAGCCCTTGCATACGCCACCAAATTGAATAGGATCATACATGTCATTAAGTGCTTTTCTGGGTTGAGACCTAATTCTTTGAATTTACAGGATTTCCAGGTGCTTATTTAGGTCATAACAAATCTGAAATATTTTATTTTAATAGTTCTTCAGTAAAAGAAAAACCTAATGCAAAACTTTGCTTTCACTAATCATCGAGAAAGGTGTGTCCTACTATTACATGAAATTGTAACTACATATTAAAAGCCATTCTAGGACAAAAGAGAGTCATATATTGTAATAGTCACTTTGCTGAGAAGGTAGATTGTATTGAATTGGATCATTTATGTGTTGTCAAAATTTACTACATGGTTCAGAATTGATCAGAATTAAAATTCACCATAACTTAACATTTTGTTTGATCTTAAAGGCGGCTTGCACATTATATACAAATAACTTGCTATATGAACTTCCTGAATAATTTATTTTATACTGTAATTTAGCGTCAAAGACTTAGAGACAACAGGAGTATGTGTGAATTGTTTTATGAGCACAGTGTAATCACTGTAGGGTCTACTTACTTATTTTCCCTTTCACTGAATAATATTTAGTTTCTCTTCCAAATCTTCTCTGCCTTTACAAGAGAGGTAACACTTATTAATGTCACTCCTGGGGCAAACTATTGTAATTTAAGTTCCAACCCCTAACCTGCATTCTGTGAATTAAGGTGTTTTATCTATTCAAAAATGCCTATACATGTACATGCCTGAATTTTGCTCATATAAATATTTAGATAGTCGAGTACTTCTGTAATATAGTATGTGCATTATGCACCTATGGTGGGTTATGGGGAAGTGCGTTATTTGAGTTCTTACATGAAAAGTGGATGTCTCCTACACATCACATCGCTGCCAGAACAGCTGTCCTTTGTGGCAAACACCTCTTGGCCTTTCGGAGCAGAATGTTCTCCAGGCAAACAAGTTGTCAGGCATGTGCTGTACCCGCAACTTAATAATAAAATGGGTGGAAGGAACCAGTAATTTCATCACTGAGTTGTCATGGCAAGAACCTGTACTATCTAAAAGGTAGAACTGCAGTCATGTATGTATCTTCATCTTAGGAGGCAGAACTGAAGGAAGTAGAAGGAGCAGGACCTCATATATGATCTCCCTTAGTGAGACCATAGAGAGCAAGGAAGCCACTACCTCCAGTGGCGCTTGCTGAAGAGTCAGCACTACAGCGCTCTTACGTGAGATAAATACCAGTTTTCAAAACTGATGGAGCCACGATGATGGGCACAAAACCACACCTTTTCTTTAAAGGTGGTTACAGTAGTATGTGCTGTACTGTGGTGTAACCTGGCCATCTCCATACTGCATACAGCCTGCAGCTGCAGGTGTGCAAACCAGGGAACAAAGCCCTGATTACGTGTGTGCGCATGGTCACTACGGAGCAGCCACTGCTTAGGCACAGTCAGTAGCATGGCTCTGGAAATCGCAGCCAGCTGGTATGTTTTGTAGACACTGCTGATGTGGACAGATTGGTTTACCAGCTCTTTTTCCTCCCAGTCCTTAAGTTCATCAAACCAGAAATCATTGTAAGTTCAAAACCATACAGATATAGATCATTTCGAGATACTTCTGCTGTCTGCTACTGCAAAATTGCTGTTAGCTTGCTTATGAGGATGTTCCTCTGGCTCCTCAGTCTCCACAGGACTTCAAGAACCTGCCTTCTTGTCTTGCAAAGATGGAAACTTGTTCCCTAGAGGTGTATGTATGTTTGCTAAATTCTCCATGAATCTTGCATCTTTTGGTCCTATTTATGGAGGTTTTTTTCGTTGTGATGGAAGATCTGGGGCATAGATAAAAGTCAGTGCTTGAACCATTAAAAATGAGAGTAATTCTCAAAGATTATAAGGGAGGTATCACCTTTACCAAAACCTTCCCTGATTCAATAACAAGTATTTACAAGGTGTTACCAGTTTTACAAATCCAGAAGCTATTAAAATGAGAAATCATATAGTGTGCAATGCAGTCATTTACCATACATGGACTAATACCTTACTCCTCCAAAAACTGTTTCTTTTAAGGCACATCAAATGTCTTGTCTGAATACTTCCTTTTCTTGTAGTATCCAAATTACAGCCAAGCAGGTTTTTGCACCCGCTTTTGTTAATGCCTATCTAAATACAGCAAGATTAATGATAGTTATCAAGCTTGTTTGCTTAAATTTGTATAATTGTCTTCAGTTTATCCCTGATAAGCCTGTGTTGTTGACAGACCAATTTCAGAGGTAAGCTGAAACTTCTTTGATAACTCACTGCTAGGAATGGCAGCAGGAAATGCAGGCTACCTCTTCTGTTCCTCTCTCCCAGGGGGAAACAGCATGTTTATGCTTCACCCCCAGCCCCAGGCAACTTGGTCCAAGGGTTTGGAGAATTTATGCAGAAGTTCAGCAAAATTTCACTGTCACACATGGGCATATAGTACCAGCTTCAACTAGCCCACTGTTTTCTGTGGGACTGCCCAGGGTGGTCAAGGGACACGAGTGCATCAGTGGCAGGCTGTTGAAGCTGCCAATGCTGGGTTTGACACAATATCATAAACAGTGTTACCTGACATAAAAAGTTGTATTAAATCAGTTCCCACAAAATGGCCCTGTATGAAGAACAGCCACACTATTTCGTTAGATATTTTTTATAGCAAGCTTTCATACAGATGAACTTGTATCTTATCAGAAGCTTAAGAATAAAACTTTGTCTTTAAAATACTGTATTTTTCAGTGTTAGGCAAAATGAAAGGGTACTGAAATCTTTAGAAAGCTTGTTTCCTTTCTGATTATTGTTTCTGCAGCAATAGTGATGTCTCAATAAAAGTTTAGACACATGGGAAATGCTGCAGGTGACTAGTGGAAGAAATCTCTACATATACTTTGCACTGGTATGCATTCTAATAAACGTAGTCTGAAAAATTCTGTTAGTGTTTTGAAAAACTGGCTAATCATGCAAACACAGTCTATAGTGTCAGGCTTTGTTGAAAAGTCTCTTTTTTTTCTTCTCCCCTTTGATATTCCTTTTTTGTGTACTACCTGTCTTTTTCCATTAAGTGGGAAGACAAAAAAAAAAAAAAAAGCAAAACCCAGAATGAAAGCCCAAGCCAAAGAAACCAGTTCCTTCTGCATCTACACAAAATGCTATTTGCAACAATCAGTGGCTGGTTCTAACTTAGATAATCCAAAGTAGGTCACCTTCATGAGTCTTCCAGACTTTCCAACTTAGTAACTCCGAAGGATAATACTACAATTTTTAGTTAATGAGAGAACATCAAAAAAAAGAACTGCAGGAAGCTGTGAACTGCAGTATCTCCTTACTGAAGACAGAATGCCACATGGCAAGAACAGATGGGTAATCCTTCCGTGATTATCCTCGACCACTGGCTGAAAGAAAAGCTGTCGCAACACTGAGGGCTGTATATAAAGTACATATACGTGACATCTCCCCTCATTGGTAGTAAAAGGTTATATATACTAAGAGATTACAAAGAAAAAGGGACGCTTTAATGTGATGGCGAAGGGAATAATTCTTCCACTTTCCTTCACTTTCTGAAGTGAAGCATATGCCAAGGTCCTGAAGTAAATTTATCTCTCAGAAGGAAGAAGTAATATGTATTCCCCATATGTATTACTTATATAAATTGGACATAGAAAAGTACCTGTTTTTATTGTCTTTGACAATACTGACCCAGAAGTGAAAAGTAAAGATTACTTCTGCTGCTAATTTAGAGATACTGTCACCAGAATGAAATGTTGGTGTTAAAAATTTGGGTTTGCATATACACTGACACGAGAGTTTGTATTTGCAAATTATTAAGTGGCAAAATGGACCAAGAGTGGATTAAGACTGGCTTGCTGGAATCTCAACTTTTACAAAACCACCAGAACTAAAGGTATTTCTTGCACACAGTGGTCACATCTCCATCGGCTTTAGTTCTGCCAGTGCACACTAAGAGAGAACCTGGCTTTTATAACTCACTGGGAGAGAAGCTAGATGTAAAATGAGTGCATAGCAAGGAATCTTGGGGTTTTGTTTGTTTATGAAAAGAAGAGGTGGAATAGTGAATATTCGTGGTACAGTATACCTGAGTGGTGAATAATGTACATGTAAACCATAAAATGACTGAATTCAAGAACACAGAATAAGTTAACAATGGTGCTGTGGTTCCAAAAAAATCAAGATACATTTTCCCCTACCTTTAACGTATAGCAATACACCTGTGTTTAAAAACAAACAAACAAAAAAAAGAGTTGGGAATCTGTTGCAGAGCAGACACTGAACTGTAATCTGAGATGGCGAAATTCTCAAAGAGTAATTCTCTACCCTGTTTTGCTCTTTCAGATTTGATGCATAGACGAGTAAGACTGCCAGCCTCCCGGGAAAAAGGTGTATGTCCTCCATATGCACAATTCTGCACTAAAATGATTAGGGATGGTATGTTGTTCCGGCTAGTGATAGAAGGAAAAGAAAAAAAAATGAATTTGCCACTTCAGGCGAGAAGCCCAAACCTCAGGAAGATACCTCTGCCGCTACTGCAGGTGACTTATAAAACACTGTTCATGCTTGTGGCCTATTTTCAATCTTTTCTATTCCTAAGGTGCATTCCTTAGGTGCTATGATTTTTTTAAATCATATGAATATACACAAATTTGCTAACTGTTCTGGATTCTTCACAGATTTTCTTTTAAGATTGAGTATATTAGAGATACCTATCCTTTGACAAATCAGTTCATTCCCAGATAGGCCTTTTTCCCCTTCACCCTGATAACATGTATCTGAAATCTAAATTTTGATGTGATAGGGACACGACTGTTTTTAAGAAAAATGCAAATTTTCACTCTGAAATAACTTAGTCTTTCACTGATTACAGAATGTGCTTCTAAACCGCCTATGAGTCAGCCTGTGAGTTGGAGTTCAGATAAGCCTGTAGTGTTTGTTCACCAGATGGACTGTAAGCTCTTCAAAGTAGAGGAAAGGATATTGCTTATTAACATTGCTCTCAACTTCACTTACTTCTTCATACAAAGTCTGGTTACTTGATTCAATTTTAGACTATATCTACACTGGAAGGAGGAGGAAATGTATTTTTATAACAGGATAGGTAAATCTAGCAAAGTAGATCAGAGTAAAAATTTTACTGGAACAGAGTATGGTTCCTTTTGTACATCATTCTAAGTAGCCAGGATTGATACCCACCTGCTCTGAAACACACCCAGACTGAATTTGCATACCTATGCAGAGGTAAAAAATATTTAAGCCAATTATCTGTTAGGATTTTAGAGCAAATTAGCCAAGTCATATTAGTTATCCTTGCTTAAAACACCATCTCTTTGACAATTAAGTGCAACGATGGTAATACTTACCTATTAAGAATCAAATCTGCTTTTTCTCTTATATACTTTGTGCTAGATACTAATAGGCTCACGTCACATGAGCAACATCAGGAATTTTCAGAGTGGTAACTCTCTCAAATGTCCTCTGTGTAACCAGATTAAATATTTTCTGATGCAAAACAGCTCACTTGAGCTGCCATTATTCATGAACGTGATAATAAGAAAAGTCCATTTTATGGTTTTAACTTTTACGTAATTTCTGATTTTGGTTTGTTCTTAGGATTTGTACAGTTCAGTTTTTGTGATTTTTTTTTTAATTTCAAATTCTCAAGAAGCTGAGCCTTGCCCTTTTTACTTTCAGTTTGAATCAGCACAAGAAAAAATAATTAGTTAAATTATTCTCCTTCTTATTTCTATTTGGATCTTTTCTCTAGCAACAGAAGAAGGATGTTTTGAGCAGTTAGCGGTCATTGGTCATGGCACAGTTTTAAAAATTAATGACATACCTACTGCACTTGCCTTTCCAGATTTTACATAATCTCTATAAATACAAGGAAAGGAGGATGTTGTCAGAGAGGAAGCCTGCTCCTCTCTCCGCTCCGCTTTTTCGCTCAGTGAAGACGTGTCTCATGCTGAGGCTCCCACCCATACACAGGGCTGACTTGACACGGAAAGCTTGGATCTTTATGGCCTATAAATGATTGTGGTTTGGATACAGATCTTCTCACCAGACGTGCTTTCAGTAGGACACACGTGAGACTGAGCATGCACTGCTGTTGCTCACTGCCTTATCAGTCACAGTAATTATATACAGAGATTAGAAAGATCCACAGATATTTTCCAGTATAAAAATTGCCCCTGAAAATCTGGAGGAAATTTTCCAATAGATCATAAAAATTTTAAGGAACATGGATCACAATTTGGTCATAATTACTGCTGTGCTCCTTTTATAGAGAGCAGTGTTGACCTGTGCTAAAACATTGCCTGGCATGAATGTTGCTTTTAGGGCTTTTAGCCATTTCAGGGCACCTGTTTGAATGTGTCTCCCACTTCACAGTGAGGTACGCAGGATCAGAATCAGGTCCTGAGTTCTGTGGCCCTTCAGAGCTCTTGGTGATTTGGCCTGTTGAAAGTCTGTTTTTTCTGGCTCCTTGAGCACCCCCTGCCCTCTAAAAGCCCAAGGGAAAGCTGCATGGGGCAACCACATGCTAAGACCACAACTTCCTTTTGAAGAGGAAGGCACTTAATCCCAAGTGGAAGACACTTTTATCTAGTATTTGTCAGCAGATTTTCTTGAGTGTATTTATAATGCTCAATTATTTGATGATTTGGAATAAAAATTATCCATCGACTTCCCGAGCTGTGCAGACTCCATCAGAATATTCAAGAACACTTTGAATCTTTTTTGGGTTTTTGTTCAAACAGCTCACTTCACTGTACTGTGTGACCAGCAAATACCATGGCTGTGCAACTGGTGTGGAAGCCTGGCACTGTCAAAATTTGTTGTCAGGGTCTCTCTGCCTATAAAGAGCAGTTTGCCATCACCACAGAGGGCAAAAATGGACACTGTCCCATTGATGAACTGAAAGTCAGCCAGACAATGCTCAGCCTTCACACAGGAAGAAGCCTTTCTGTGCTGACTTTCCTGGAAGTTACTAATGATGCATTTTGACCTCTCTGTTTAATGACACCTTGAAGTCAGTGATACTCTGACTGCGACCCAGTTTGAAACTGCATATGTGTATTTGGGCCTGATTCAGATCTCACTACTCTATACATGAGGAGTAACTGCACTGAGTTGATGGTTTTACACCAGGACAGAGTTGCTGTGAAGTGAGTATTCAACAGCATCAGAGGACAGTACAGGACCAAAGAGCCCAGGAACCGCCATGTAAGGACCACCACCTTATTTTTTTTCTTGAGGCTCTAATTTCCTACTGGAGACACAAAATTCATGTGTTAGGAACAACAGATTATTTGTTTCTAAACATGATTCTTCCATCAGATCATGAGATTATTATTAAAAATTAATTGTAATATTAGAAAGCCTGTTTATCCAATCATGCACACCTCTGTAAGGCTAAATACTTTCACAGTGCTTCTTACCACTAACCTGTCATGTACTTCATCTGCTTCAGTAACACTGCAACAAAAGATACATCCTGTGATGTATCTTTTTTTTTCATAGCCTCACTGGATCATGAGGAATATTCCCTTTATAAAGGATGCTTCTGAATCTTACTACTTGTTTCATTGTTCTTCAGATCAGAAACTAAAGTACTTCCAATACAAGCAAAATCCTGCCGGTCTGTGAAAATCCTACTTGGCTATCATTTAGAAAAAGCAACTATCCTTATCAGAAGATATTATTTTTCACCTTTGAATTTGGTTTGTAAAGTGGAATTAGGCTTACAAAAAGAGGCACTGTGCAGGCAGATTAAAAAAACCCGCCCTACTTCACTACTATCATCAGATAATGAGATCTTTCAGATTAGAAAACCAATACACGTATGGGAGAAAAAGGTAACTGAAGTCATCCATTACGTACACTTTTTGAGACACTGGGCATTTAATTACAGTCATCTTGCACCTATGCCTGGTACTTGCAAACCCCTCAGGGCTGTGGAGGTGTTGCACCTTGCTCTCATTCTTAGTCTGCTGAGGCCAAATGCTGCCAGCAAATCTTTTGCTTCAGAAAAATAGTCTCAGTCCTGGGGGATTTGGACCATTTTTACTTGTGAAACGGTTTGCACGCATTTACGCCAGTGTCGTACATGGGGACCACTGTTTGCCAGATGGGGGGGAAAACGACAGTGTCTTTAAAGGCATCACCTACGCTGCGGTCAAACCGCTTGCCGTTGGCAGGGCCGACACAGACTGAAGGCCCCACAGAATGAACGTCCCACTCAGGTCTACTTTGAGCAGTTGGAGTAACAGCCTTTCAAAAGTAAAGACTGGTCAATAGCTACATGGCAGGGAAATTAACGAGTATAGGTGGCGTTATTGATAAGCTGTGGAAGTTTGACGATTTATCGACAAAATTGTTTTTCATTAAGGAGCACAGGGCACAGTGCCTTTTTGCTGCGGCCATTTTTAATGCGACCAGCTACGACGAGAAAGCCCCCTCTGGAATGGCTGGAGGTCATTTCGGCGCGAATTGGTTCCAAGTCGGTTAAAAGAATTAAATTAATAATAACAGTAATAGAAAAAGGGCCGAGTACCGGCCTTCACAGGGGAACCATCTGCCAGTCGGGAGCGGGGGAAGGCGGGAACCGGGCGTGGGGCGGCAGGCGCGAGGCGGCACCCTCGTGCCACCTCGCGCCCGCCGCCTCACGCCCCGTTCCCGCCCGCCGGCGCGCGGCAGCTTTCCCTCAGAAGATGGCAGTCGCCGCCCGCCCCGGCGCCGGCCGCCCCCTCCCCTCTCCCGCCAGCCGTGAGGCGCGGAGCCGCCCCGCCCCGGCCCCTTTCCCTCACGCAGGGCCGGGTCTCGCCCGCCGGCGGCAGCAGCAGCAGCAGCAGCCCCCGCCGCCGCTCCTCCTCCTCCATCTCCAGCCCACCCTCCTCCTCCTCCTTCCTCTTCCTCCGCCAACCCCACCCCTCGCCCCGGGCTGGCCCGGCCGCGGGCTGCCGCGCCGCCAGGGCTCCCCGCCGGCTTCCCCCATCCCCACGCGCCGCGCACACCTCCTCCTCCTCCTTCTTTTCCTCCGCCCGCCCTCCCTCCTTCCCCACCTCCGCCCTCCTCCTGCTGACGTCTGGCTCTGCCCGGCTGAAAACTCCGTGCCGCGGCGGATGCGGCGGCTCTCGGGAGCGCGGCAGCAGCGAAGATGGTGGCCGCTCCGTGCGCCCGGCGGCTGGCGCGGCGCTCCCGCTCGGCGCTGGTGGCGGCGCTCACCGTGCTGCTCCTGCAGACCCTCCTCGTCTGGAATTTCACCTCCCTCGACGCCGGCGAGGAGCAGCGCGGCGGCGCCGCCGGCCGCGAGAAGCGAGACCGCGGCGGAGACCAGCGGGCGCACCCGCAGCGCCGCGGACCCGCCGCCCCGCACGGCAAGGCGATGGTAGGCGCGGGCGGGGGGAGGCGGCTGCGCCCCTGTCTGAGGCGTTTCTCCGCACTTCTGCGGAGGGGGCTGCCCGGGAGGCGCGGGGAAGTTGGGGCGAGCGAGGCGCGGTCGCCCGGGGCTCGCGTCCCCCCGCCCCGCGTGGGCGCCTCCCGCCGCCGCGCAGGTGCCGCGGTGCGGGGCCGGTCCCGCCGCCTGGGCTCCCACCCGAGGCGGGGGTCCCGGCGGCCGGCGCCCCCGGCACGGCCAACGGCGGAGGGGCTGCGGCTGCAACGGCAGAACATGCATCGGTAGGATCCGATCCTCTCCCCTCCGCTGCCCGGTGCCCCTTCGGCACTGCCTGCCTCCGCGGCGGGCGTCTCGGCATCCCCAAACTTCGCTGGAGAGCCGCCTGCCCGATGCCTTCCTAAGGGTTTATTTTACTGCTAATTTATTTTTTTCCACCTGGAAGCCGTACAGGCGCTATTCTTTATTGCACAGCTCTATCAGGCCCAGTAGGTGACAGGCAGTGAAATCTAATGCAATCATTTTATTAACCGCTAAGAACTCGAGGATACTGAAACTGCTCTCTCGCCCTATCTCTTAGCATTTTCTTTTGCAAACTCCCGAGTTTTCATTTAAATGACTCAGGCCTGGAACCACAGGGGGGTTGCAAAGCTGACCCTATTGCCAGTCGCATTTCTGAATTTTCTAATAGGCACGTGAAAAAGAAAATTAACAGCGTTCTTGGTCAGTTAGTGCAGACCTCAGAAATATGCATCTGTGTTCCACTGGCATGTAGTATTCTTCAGCTCAAGAGAAGCTTCCTTTGGTTTTCATTTAATTCTTTCAGAAGTAGGTTTATGTTAAATAAGTGTTGCCGCTTTACACATGCATATTTTTGTCTGTTTCTGTATTTCTGTTTACATCTTGAGACAGAAGGTAAGAGCTTGGGGCTCAGAGATGACTTAGCCTCATAAATGACCATGTTTCGGTCACCGAAAGGCTGCAGTGAACCGTGCCCCAAGCACATGAGTGCTCTGTCACTAACATTTGGGACAACTGTTGTGAAAGGTAGTGTGTACCGATCCAGTATGTGCAGATCCTGTTGTGCTTTCTAGATGTGAAAATTAAAATTCTTACTTACTGAGTTCAATTTTTGTCTCTACATGTAATCTTATCTTGATACTTGCTGTGTTCATAAATGTAACTGTGCAGGCTCCACTATTTTTCCTCCAGCACTCTGCCCACTGCCTCTTTTCCTCTCTGTCTAGACTCTTTTGTCTTTCATTCTTCTCCAGCGTTTTTCCTTCTTGGTCTCTCCCGTGTGAGTTATCAAAGGCTGGCAGGTGCTGGTACCCAGGCAAGCAGGGGACCAGGAGAGGTCAAGGTGCACCTGGGGCTCCCACCCTGCTCCCCAGCTCGCTGGGCTTTCTAGGAAATAATCCTCTTCTGTGGGCTCCGGGGCAGTGCCAGAACGAGTACTGTTAGCAGTTGTTCTACAAACGTCCTGGTGCAGCGTCCAGTTTGCGTCCGGTTTGCATTGGAACAAATACCGAGTTCAGGGCCGAAAGCTAATTGTTTCTGTGCTGGTGACATGCGGACGTAGAATATGATTATTTTGATGCTGGCAGTTAGGAATCATGCCTTTTGCATCCAGATTTGATCAGAGACCTAAAGATGGAGTACTGGGGTTCTGAATAGAAAACATGTTTTAAAACACATGCTGAGTGTACCTGTTTTCCCCTCGTTATCTAAATGAGTAGTATGGATCACACTGGGCTGTCCCACAATGTCTGACATGGGTATTAAAAAAACCCCAGCAACACTCAAGACAAGTGGCACCATGTTGGACAGAGTGCTCTGTCAAGAGGTGATTTGGCAGTACTTCTTCAAGATGGCTTTGTGGTACTTGTGGCTTTGCTTAACCTACACACTGGGAAGTGGCCACCATCCTTAAAATTACTTTGTCAGAATACAAAACCCCACACTTAAACATCCGTCTATTGATTACGTGTGCTTGGTGGAAAAGTGATAGGTAAATTGGATTTGTGCAAATTTCTGCCTTAACAGCCTGGTAGCTTGCTTAAATTGGTAGGTGAAGTTCCCAGGCACTCCTGACATACAAATGTTGGTTTATCTAACCCAACCTATGTTGTCTGTCTCTGAGGCAGGTCCAGTTTTGATTTTGGAATTGGTGGTTCATGAAGAAAATCTCTGTTTAGTGGAATTAGACAATACAGAATCGATATGAAAGAAGATTTTTTTTTTTCCTGTTGCTTTGTTTCCACATTACAATGCAATTTATGTAGTGCCCAAGCAAAGTTATTATCCTTCTCTATCGAAGTTTCCCATAGTTCGTGTATGTCAAATTGTTCTGTGGCAGTTGGAGAAGCTGGCTGGTGTGAATACAGTAGTTCCATTATATCCAAACGTCTTTGGGTTAAGCGCATCTGAGAGACCCTCGAAGGATTTTTCAAAGGTTTGTCAGTCTTGCATTTTAACCAAAAAAGAATATTAATTTTAACGTGCCTTTGGTCCATTAATGGAGCAGTGTGTTTAATATATCTTTGAGGAGTATTTTCTTGAAAGGTTGCTAAATGTTTGTGGTGTAGTACTTGATTGCTTTTATCACTTTGAAGAGTCTTTAACACATGGATGCCCTGACAATTGCCTTTATAAAAGCCTTTATACTAAATAGTTGCACAAACCAGATTTTAGACACTTTGCAGAAGATAGTGCTTCTCAAATCTATCTCTGAAAGTTGCTGTATGATGTTACAGTGGTTTTGTTTATCTTGTTTTTTCTTTGTCTCTGACCTATGTACAAGACTGATATGGTGGTACATATTTTACCTTACCAAGCTGGACATAAGTTGTGTGAGGATTTGTTAATTTGTGTCTGCGGGAAAAGAAGCATAATCCTTTGAACCAGGTGTTTAAGAGGTATTTAGATTTTTATTAAATGCTGTCAGATGCGTGTAATAAGCAATTTCATTTGGAAAATGAAATAACATCGTACCATAGTAAAAAATGTTGCCACTGTACCTGTGCATAATTGAATATGAATTGCCAGCTTGGCAGGAAGAAACAATTTTGAATTGAGCTATTTTGCAACTGAACACATTTACTGTGCTAGATCCCCTGGCCAGCTACATCTGGAGCTTTCATTACTCATAAGCACTTTCCTGCAGTTGTTCCATATTTAATTAAATCAGCTTATAGATATCTTTAAAGAAGTATGAATTCTATTGGTAGCAGTGATTTCAGTGGGTACTTGCAACCATGTATGATTTTTGCAGCTGTTCAGCACCCTTTGCACAAGCTTTATTCATTCAGCAAAACTCAAGCATCGAAAGCACGGAAGAATTGAGCTGCCTTCTGAGAACAGGTTGATTTTTCTGTAAGGGTCTTTAGCTTTGAAACGTAAGCAACAGCTTTTTGTGAAAATACCATGAGGATGCTGCTTAGTTTCAGGCTTTTTTAATGCAGCCTGCTTGTGATGATGGAAGGGGCTTGTTGGTGGAATGTTGTGTTGGGAGCCCAAAGGGAAGAAGAAGGAATGCAAATCCCTGCTTCAGGGCTGCTGGTGATGAGAGGGATGTGACAGCAGAGCATCTGCTGTGGTGTTAGCTCACGCCCAGTGTTGCACTGAGAGGCAGTTGTTCATCGCAGGGATGTGCTCGCATTACCCAGCTGTGGCCTCTGCCTTGGAATTAGGCGTTGAAGGCAGTGTCTGTGGGCATGTAATGCTCTTCCGTGCCTCGTGACACCATTGGATTTTTGTTACTGCCTGTTTTACCATAAAGCTAAAATTCCAGTGCATTGTTGCAGTGTCAGTTGAGTGAAATGTAGCTCTTGCCTGCTGGTGTGGGATCAAAGCATTTCTTTAGTCTGAAATTTTGTATATTCATTTTAAAGAAATGGCATGTTTCTTTCAGCACGAAGCTGTGAGAGGAACCAAACATAACTATTGATAGCTCAAAATGTTCAGAGCTGTAAAATGAAAAGAAGGTGTCATGTGTTTGGGGACAGTGAGGATTATCTGTTTTAACTCCAAGCAAAAGTTAAGCTAAGGAGGACAGTCCTGGGGATCACTAGTGCTTCTCCTCCTCACTGTCATTTCTGTAGTGGGAAATGTGGTGTTTCTTCTCCTGGGAATATGGAGAATGAGGCTGTGTCCGCTGCACCTACATGGGTTGGTCAGCTGCATGTGCTCAAGCAGGTTATATTTCTTCTTGCTTGTTTCTTCTTGTCCTTTCTTTTTGTCCTTGTTCCTTCCTTGTCACTTCCTGGTGGTGCATGCTGAGCTCTGCCAGGTTAAAGATGCAGGAAACCAAAAGTTGTTATACTGTGTGCCTAAACTCTGTAATACCTGTTGGTTACTGAAACTGGGAAAGGCATCCAGCTGCTACTCTACTCAACGGTAACGGTTATAAAAACTGAACGCAAAGTAGCAGCAATTCCATAATGCTGGAGAAAACTAGAGGAGTCATACAGGAAGGAAAACCCAGGAAACTTTACTCCACTTTCTCCAAAGTCCATCCATCAGATATTTCCCCCGCCTTTTCCAAATGCTTCCCCAAAATAAGAATGGTGCAGAGTTGACCTAGTGTTATCAAGCAGAAGCTTGGTGTTTTTTCAGGTTTGGAAACGAGTTTTCTTTTGAGGAGTCTTTGCCCCTGTAATGTTTAGATTCTGCAGGTGAATTTGCAGCACTGTTTTGCCAGACACAGACACACAGCTGGAGCTACCCTCTGCTGAGCATCAGGGCGTTATCTGTGTGGGAGGTACTTAACAATTGAGTTTCTGCACGGTGCCCAGGTTTCAGTACAGCACCTGCGTTAAAGCGTAGCTTTGCACTGGGGTGGTGGCAAGGTGGGCGTCGAAGGGGAGAGCTTCTGCTTTGGGCAAGGAACTGCGCTACTGCTGGAAGCTCGCTGTAGTTGCTGGGAATTCACTCTACAAAGTTGCATTTAAGCGTAAAATATTCTGTTAAACTCCAGAAAACAAAAGATTTAAAGAAAAAAAAAGAATTATTTCACCCCTAATTTATCCTTTTTGCTTAAATCAGTGAATGTATAGGTTCTATATATGATGATAGAGCCAGATGGTACCTGTTTAAGCATCTTCCCCTTTAAGTAGTTTGTTGATGTAGACATGTGGCCTCAGTAATTTCATCTCTGAATGCAAGAAATGAAGGAAAAAAAGGTTTTCAGAAAAATTTCCAGACCTGAAAGGTGGGAGGGAGCTTAATGTGAACTAATGGTTTACATGTTAAACTTCAGTCCAGTGTGAATCATGCTCTGGAAATTGAGTCCTTAATCGTTTTAGTATACCTGCTGATCTCAGTGAAGCAGCTTAGTTAAGGTACCTTAGGTTGTGAGTAAAATTAATGGCATCGAGCTATTATGTGGCCAAAAATGATATATTTCTTAGAGAATGGGTCCATAGTACTGACTTGACCATTAAGTACAGTTTTGCTTGTTAATGGGAGCTTAATCACGCTGCAGTACAGCTTTAATAACAATTGAAAAGGAGAATGGAGACAACTAATCATTTTGTAATGGGAAAGGGGGGAGAAAATACATCTGCCGCTAGAAACTGCATAACGATTTTTACGAAGTCTTAGCACTTAACAAGGCACATGTTAATAAAACAAACAAATCTTTTCAGTAACAGAGAACTAATGTATGCATTATTTAAGAAGAGTATTAGAACCAGATTAGATTGATGGACTCCTGCAGCAGTTACCTCGTTAAACATCTTCTCCGTGGGGATGTGGGAAGGTATTATATGAAATGGATCTGTGTTAATTGGTTATGCCATCGGAAGTCTTTTTCAGGCCACTGGTGTGTTTTTGTTGTGCTGTTTTTTTATTCTTTAATGTATGATGGGATTTTGCAGATGTTCCCTTTGAAATAGAAGCATTTTCATTTTTTAGCAAGAGAAGACCAGCTGTTGTACAGGAGACATACAAATCCAATTTACTTCTTGTCAGCTATTGCAAAATGGGTACTTTTTGGTCTAAAAGGCCCTCATTACCTGCCACATGTTTCAGCTGTATTGAGAAATGTTTTTCAAAATATTTTTTCCCTTCAGCATTGAAAGTCCATGATATGTGATACAGCATCTTATTAGTGCTTGACGAAGGGACAGGAGTACAATGACAGCATGAAGTGAACTTGATTTGTAGGAACAGTCAAATTATATAACCTCAAGGGTTAATTTTAATCAAGTACTTCCTGATTTTAACAGTGTTAAAATTAGGTCTGTCGCTTCACTGGAGCTTTTACAGTGACTCTAAATGGGATGCAATGTCCTGTGTTTTTAGTTCTAATTTAGGCCAGTGAGGTGTCTGATTTGGACAGGTGCAGGAGCATCCCTACACAGATACTTTTATGGTGCATGAGTCCTGGAGTGTGTAACTGCTTGTATTAGTGCATTTTATGAGGAGTAGCACGTTCAAGTATTCCAGTCTGATTTTTAGACTTGGGAACCTTGATGTCTTCATTTTTTTTAAGTAGTGGTAGACCTTTGATGCTGTGCCACAGAGTACGTGCTGAACAGGAGAGTGCTCTGTGGGAGCAGGGAAAGTCGGAGTCCTGGTTGCTTTCTCCCATCAGTAATCTCTTGATATCCGAAGCAAAGCGTTTAGAGCCACATAGCTAAAAGCAACATGTAGTTTGGGGGGGTTTCAGTTATTGGCTGTCCACAGTAGTCCTCTTTGGTTTGATAATTGTGTTTTGTTTTTTTTTCCTCCAGAGGACCTGAGCCCTGGCAGGTTCCAACTTTATTTGTCCCTTTCAGGTTTGGTGCTGGTGATTAGGGCTGTCCCCTTTTGAGCACTTAAGCCTGGGCTGAATCTCTCTAACACTGGGGTGCTAAATTCAGGCAGTCTAAGGCCTTCTAATGAATGGAGAGAGCTAAGTGCCTCCAGAAGGCAATTCAGCTCACTTGAGGTCTGAATCTCTGCAAAAGCCTCTTCCTCTGTGCTGAAGAGGGAGAGGGGCCGAGGCAGTGCTGCTCAGATACCTGCCTTGCCATTGTAGGAATCCATTCCTTCACATGCCAGGTCTGGTGTTTCTCTTCCCCAGTCTGCAAAGAGTGCTTCATTGGCTTCCCATCTTTCATGGAAGTGGTGTGGCTTTGAAGGAATCAGTCCTTGTGAAATACTTCGAGATCTTCAGCAAAGACTGGGACCAGCTTGTCAGCTGCCATGCATTGGCATAGCTCCATTAAAGTCAGTACAGACCAGCTGAGGATTCTGGACCCACAAATGTAATTATTGTTATAATAATAGCGTCAAACAAGTAATCATTATTTTTACTCTCTCTTTTCATTTCAAAATGAGAAAATGATTTCCTCTTGGATCAGTGAAAGTAATTTACATTATGCACAATAATGGTCTACATGGAAATATAATTATTATTCATTTGTACGGCACCATCTGGGCACTAGAAGCTTTACAGACACATGTGAGGAAAGGTCCCTGCCTTGAAGAGCTTACAGGCTGAATAGCAAGTATAGCTGTGAGCGCTTACCAAGAGTCACGAGTGTAACTTTTGCAGTACTACCATCAGGGACTTGTTCAGCACAGGACTTCCACAAACTCTTCTTTAGTGATTTCCACTCCCTGATCAGAATTTTTCTGATTGGCACTATACAGCCTAAGGGTAGGATGAGTCAAAGGACTGATTAGCGTAGATGGATCAAGAAAGAAATCAGCAAGAGGCTAATATTATAAATTGACTGCCCAGCTGTTTTCAGGCAGGTAAAGGAGATTTCCAGCCTTCACTTGGAAGCAGAAAATGGTCTCAATGCCTTGTGGACCTGTGCCTCCTATAGAATTACTCCCCAGCTTTACATCAGATACAGGACTGAATGCTTTACTGAGTTTGAGTATGAGCTAGAAGTGAAGAGACCAGGCTTTCTAATTGTGTGCATATAAAAATTGAGCAACATGTAACGCCTGAACTTACATATCGTGTAACCTTGCCGAGTTCATCCTTTTATGTGAAGTACCAAAAGGGCCAGTGCAGGACACTTAAATCCTGTGACTTATTTTTAGAGATGATTAGAGGATTTCTCCAAGGGATGAACTAATTATAGCATGTCTATAATTGTCTTCTTTTTCTATGTGGTAATGAAATTAAATTTCACAATAAGTGAATATCAGTTTAGTAAAGTTAGCTAAAAAAGATTTCACACTAGTGTGAGGTCAGATCTTGAATGCTTCCCACATATATTTTGTTTTCAAGCTACTGCTCTATTGCTGTTCTGTTATATTATTAGAGAGTAACTGCGACGCTTATTTAAGACAATTCTACAAAGCTGAATGACACTGCAGACTTTAGTTTAACTTGGATTTGGTTGAATGAGTCATGGACACTCATTTTTACTTCATGCTGCAGCCTTTGCTTGCCCTTCAGATGTACTTTTTGGTTCAGTTATGTTGGTGGAGTCTGAGTATTTTTCTTAGAGTTGATGCTATTCACTGACTTTTCTTAATGGTGAGTTTTGGATTTCATGCTCTCTGAATTTGAGATGTCTTTCACTTTGTTCTTGAAACTCAGCCTGTTTGTAGTTAGCTTTGTTCTTTATAATTGCACTCTTTAATTCAGGAGGACACATGGTTCAGTTAAAACATCTTCTTTAAAAGAAAAAGTGATGGGGGTTGTGGCTGTATTGACCTGAAGTGAAGCATGTTCCCTGAAACTATATCAAGCCTCTGGACCCATACTTGGGAGATGAACAGACAAACCTGAAAAATGACATTTTCATGACAAATTTTTGGTTCTTCAGAAACGTACAACTACATGTCATAGAAGCAAGTAGAGTCCTTGTGTCACGTGTTCTAGCTGTAAACTTAGCAGGATAACAACTAGCTGCCCTTGATGAAGAGCCCCACAGCTGCCAGGGTCATTAGTTATCTTTTTAACTGAGGAACTTTTTCCTCAATTCTGGCAGGTACCTGGAGCTGTAATGCTAAATTGCCATCTGCTAATTATGAAAATCTAAACTGGACTTCTGTGTAGAAATGGAGTGTTACTGGAGATCTGTATTGGGGTCATCTTGAACAAGCACGTGAAGAAAAAATAATCTGTTATCAAACTAATATTACCTGGTAGAAAAAATTACTCTCCCAAAAAATAGCAACTTGTTCCCTGCAGAGGTCCACATTTGGGTAGCTGGAGATAAATCTAGGCACCTAATTATATTGTCTTAGATGCCTACAGGCTCGCTTATGCACTTCAAACTTTATATGGATGCCTGACACAGATGTTTAAATATGCAAATATGGATTCAGGTGGTTACCTTAAGGCGTTGAAGTTCAGCAACTTGGCCTACAGCATGTAAAACTCAAGCAAACAATCAGAAGAGGAGTAAATGTAGTAAACAAAGCTGTTAGTGTGTATACACCAGGAGAATAATAATACTTTGCACAGCTACTGTGCCTCAAATTGCTTAGGTTTTGGCATTCACTTGAATTGAGTTTAGTCACTCAGTTGCATAAATAGAAACTTGGAGGTGCTGTCTGCTAGCAGCGTACATGGAGCGGTACCTCAGCAATGAACTAGCTTTTTGGCAGTCTTACAAGAAAAGATGTGCAAGTCTTCAGCGCAATATTTTGATAAGTCATTGGTTCTTATTAAAATAATAATTATGGTGATAATTATAACTGTAGTTGGCTCTGACTGAGCTGTTAACTGAGTAGGGGGTGGCGGGGGGAGGATTATGAATCTGAATCCTGCTCTTTTAGCTCTGTGCACACAGATGAGGACATTTGTGTCTGTGTTTCTGGCACATCATGTGCCAGTACATGGCAGTGCTGGTGTGCTGTGTGGCGCCCCATGGGAGTGAGGTGGAGATTCCCGCACAGTCTGCCTTACAGGCTGGTCATCATCCCTGTGCTCGTTTCTAATAACAGAGATATGATCAAAAAGGTGATAGTATTTTACAGCAGTGCAGTGATAAAATGGGGTAATAAGCTCATGGTTGTCTGTAGTTAGCACTGTGACGTTTGCTGTGTCCGCGACTTCATAGCAAGATTATGTCCTCTTGTTCCCAAAAGCCCGGGTCAGGCCCTGATAATATTGAAACCAAAGGATGGTTTCCATTAACGGGTAGCACTCTAGCTATGATGCTTTCCTGAGCCTTTCTAATCTAATTCAGTATTAAACATTTACACTAGCCAGGCTGCCACTGCATGACCTCCTGTGCTAAGTGACTGCAAGTGATTAATGACTATTTATTAGAAAAAGATGGTCTCAAACCTGCTCATTTTCCAGACAGCGTAAACAGTGATTGCTCCTCCTCACCCCCAAGCCCCACTTATAAAATATGGGATTTTTCTGTTTGGTTTCTTTTGAAGTTGATTTTTCTCACCCCTGGATACCTAAGAAAAGCAAACAGCACTGTGTGAAGCTGAATTGGGCATCTAGAATGTGAGTTTTGGAATGCTTGCTCCCCTTGCTTAGGCTTCAGCAAAAATGCCTTGTGAAATGGGCAGAAGGAGTGTTCAGGTTTTAAATTGCAGGACAAGTTTCTGTATGGGGAAGAACGGAAAGTTAGAGGTCGGCTGTAAAGCTCTGTGGGACCTCCGGGAGCACAACCAGTTTTAAAATTGGATAAATCTAAATGCATGTATCACGATTTCAGAGTACAGGAATTTTCCAGAACTGAATCACATAACGAGTGCTTATTTTGCGAGGTAGTTGACGCAGAGAAAGAACAAGGTTTATTGAGCATTTTGGGTAGGTTCACGTAGCCCAGGGCTTTGGTTCTGCAGTTGTTGTGGGATCCATGGGTTTATGCACATATTCCACACAGTAGAATTTAACCCAAAGGTATTTTATGTGAAAGTTAGGTTATAGGGTTTGTTTGCCTTTATACAGGCAAATATATAAGTAAAAAGTGCTTTACTAGAGTTCAGACAAACTTGATACAGTTACTTAAGGCTGCTTGGTTTTTGTCCATTTTAGTACCATCGCCAGTCTGTCGGACTGAAGAGAGATCTCATGTTGTCAGAATGTTACCAACAAGGTATTTCATTCTGTAATTTAAGTCCTTCAGGGGATTTTCACTTTCTAGTTGCACTGATGTAAATTTGTGGTAATTCTGATATCAAGGACTCATGAATGAATGTAATTGCAGAGGAAAATAAGGATCTCACAGGTCAAATGGTTCTTCAAGGACTCTGTATTTGGACAAAGTGGACATACCAACAACTGATGGAGCATTTTGTTGCTTTTAGAGTGTCATTGTAGTTTTGTAATGAGTGTTCAACAGTCATGTACTATGCCCTAGATGCTTTCTGTTTGTGGAGTGTGTGGAAGGCATAAGTGAAAGGAAGCCCTTGAATTTCATACTGACCTGGATTCAACTTCTGGGTTGTGTTTCCAGTTTAGTTACCAGACCTAGCCAGGCTTTGATCTAAAGTCTGCGACCTAAACAAACTTCTTCAGCGCCTTGAAGCCATTTGTAGTCAGTGAGCAAGGTGCTATTTGTTTTGCTTGATAATAGATGTTTGTATTTTGTTGTTAGTTTTAATATAGTCTTCTGTATTAACTTCTTCCTCCTTCTTGAGCAATTCACTCCTGTTTCTGGAGGTTTTCCCAGTGGTTGCAGAGGCTGGTTCAAGCTCTAGTTTGAAATTGTTGGGAGTTATGGCATTGACTTCAGCAGTAGCTCAGCTTGGGACTGTTGGTAACACAGCTGCTTAGGAGGGCGATTGGTGTAATCGGAAGGGAAAGTACTTCAGGTCTCTATTAGACACTTGGTAAATAGTAACTGTTACAGAACGTTGTTTCTCTTTGAATAAATTGGTGTGGTTTTGTTTTCCTCGCTTGCTGTCATTGGTAAGCAGTTTTCTGCCTAACTTGTAGTTGTCCAGTTTGAAAGACTGTTTCCTGTTTGCTTAAAATAAACGCTTCTGCAGCATTTGCCTGTTTTACGCTGTCTGCAGACAGCAAAATGTATCCTCAAATGTTGCTATGGTTAGGATGGTAGTTTCTTAGTGACATAGAGATGCTATAGGAGTTTGAATCATCTCTTTAGTAGAGAGTTGGTGGTTTGGTGGTTTTTAGGTTTCCCTGTTTACTAGGGTAAAATGTATTCAGGGCTTGATTTTGCAATTCTTGCGAACAGAGGCATGCATGCATACCTGTATTCCATAGTGGTCAAGTATTTGTGACTCTCAGTGCCAATAAAGAAAAGCAAGAATTGTCTATTTGGGTGATTTGGCCAGGATTTTCCAGACTGACTGTTGCTTTGAGATATTTTGCTTTGCAGTATCTAGTTTAAATGAGCCTAGGGCTTGGCAAGTCAACACTTTGTCAAGTTTGTGGTCTTTTAGTAGCCAGTCACTTTTGAAAATCTTCACATTTAGTGTTAGTTCAGACTGATCATTATCCTCTGTAAGCATGATGTGTGAGAGTTTGTTGTACAGGACTAATTTTTTGACACCTTTGCCAACTACATTTCACCTTTTTCAGGTACTCACATGTTTGCTATAGAATGAAGACATAGGTGTGCAAGAGCTCACGTAATACAGTGCACTGAAAATAACCTGTAGTTCTTCAGAGCCACTGAGTGGCTTCAGTAGGAGCTGGAGTGCAGACTGGGATGTAAAATGAGGCAAGAATAGTCTTACGAATATGATTGTGTTAGGGTTTTTTATGTAGCTTTTGTATATTCATTTAAGTTAATAAACTGAAAAGGGTCTTAAAATAAAGATTGTTCTGTTGTCCTAAACTGTTCCATGATGATAACAAAAAGAATTGCAACACTTCAAGTGGATTTTATAAATACTGGTTCTGTAAAACCTAAAACTGATATAAGTCTGATACGATTATTTCTGTTAAGTGGTAACTTAAAAGAATGTTGTATATTATTTTGATTTTAACTTTTCATTCCTGTTCTGTGTTCTGAATGGAGATTACCCACGACAGGAGAGATTGAGGGGGCTGGACAGGTACAACTTGAGTTCCTGCATGTTTCTGTTGGCAGCGGTGGAATTATTTATCAATCACTGTCCGTTTTTAGTGTTTTTAGGAGTGCTGAAACTTATAATTTGGGATTTAATTTTTTTTTTTTTCTAAAGCCATTAGTATTCTGCTGGCCTTATTGGGTCTCTTTCTAAGTTGTGCAATGTTAATGATTTCATCCCATGCTGAATTACTAAAGATGCTCATGCAGGAGGACCGCGTTCTGAGTTTTGCATTATGCTTGATGCATGGAAATATTATGTTAGTGGAAGGTGTGTTAAATCCATCTGCATTTTATTATGCTTTACCTCTGTCAGCTTTTTAAGGAGTCATATGCTTCAGTAAGTATTTACTGGTGGACTTCTTTAGACTAGCTTTGAAAGGAATGGGTGGGGTTTCTGAGTGGGTTTAAAATGCCTGCTTTGTATTCAAGTGGATTACCTGTGTTAGAACTTAATTTAAATGTATTGATCCCTGCTTAACAAGATATCCAAATTACTGGGTACATGGTGGTCTGCCTGGGGATCAGCCAGCGTTAGGTTAAACCGCAAACGTTTATGTTGAAGGACTGTGTTGTATTCAGATCAGCTTGTACAGAGTGTCAGCTTTAACGGTTGTTTAATGGTGTTTTTAATGGTTGGACTTGATAATCTTAAGGGTCTTTTCCAACCTAAATAATTCTACAAGTCTAACTTTGATGAAAAATAAAACAAAACCTCAGGATCTAGAAGAAAGGTGCTGTGTCTAAAGCTGTGTGGCAGCAACTGGGTGTAGATTCAACTCCTAGCTTTACAGGATACTGCTTGTGTGGCCTTCTCATGGAGGAGGAAAATACAGGGCTGGCTGTCTCTGCTTCCCATTAGTCAAACAGAAGGACTAAGTCACTGGATAGTGGGCCTGGTTTGTGTGTACCGCTTCCTGGCAGACTACAAGCACACGTATTGAAGCTGCACTGAGAGGTGACATTTGCCAAACATCCTTGTCTGAATTTTTTTTTTTGGGAAGGCAACTACCCTGGATAGACCAGTCAACCAAAGGAATTTGAGGGTTTAAGGGGTATTCATAACCTGACAAGTGACTCACTCGGGAATACAGAAGGGAAAGGTGTATTTGAAGAAAAGCGTAAGATGTTTTTTTGCCACAATATCTGTTGGGGATTAATCTAAGGAGACCATATAGATGTACTTTGCTGTGACAAATTCCTATTCCAATACCAGCAAAAAGTGGCTGTTTTATACAGCTTCTGTGTGTTAGGCGTGTGCCTGCTGTAACCCCATGCAGTCTCCCAGAAGCAGACAAGTTCTTCCCCTTGTTTCCGTTTCAGAGTCTTGAATTTGTTTGAGCCAAAAATAAAGATGACTGTTGACGAAACAGTTGCCAGCCCCTTAGCGCACCCAGGTGCATTGTTCTGGCATCTTTCCTGCCACAAGAGAAGAGACCCTCCTGCTCTGGTTTGGTGGGATGGATGGTCCAGGTCTGGACAGTGATGGTAGCCACTTGCCAGTTAGATTTTGTTACTAGTGCTATGGGCTGAGGTTGTGCCCAGCTCGCGTCACATCAGCTGTTTCTGTTTCAGAGCAGTTTGCAGGAGGGAACCCATTTTATTTGCTTTCTGCTACGTCTGTAATCAGGATAGTTTTTCCATGAGCTGCACACATCTGTGGCTTAAAACCTGTGCTCAGCCTGGAGGTAGTCACTGGAAGGTGACATTTCCCACAGCCTGGCATTCAGTTGCCAGTAGCGGAAGCTTGTACTGCTTCACTCTTGTGCATTTTATTTTTAAGGTTTCAACACTGATGTTTATGAAGTCCTTTTGTTTGCACATACAAACATAAATATGAGTATCTTCTGAACATACTTAATGTATTGCAAGCCTAATATTTCTTGTAGGATTATGAATCTCCTTAAGTAGTCCTTTTGTGTGTGTATGAAGGGGAAAAAAAACCCACAGACCCAAAAACCTTTGGCCATTCCAGCTGCTGAGTCATGAGCACAAAGTCTTTGAGAAGAAGCTTTTCTGTTATCCCTACTGCTCTAAAGCTAGCTGAATAAACAAATGAACACAGATGTTTCCTCGCTGGTAATATAGTTCATAAGACTACACCACTAAAGGCATTACTCAGCTGCAACTCAGACTTCTGTGTGCACAAATCTGTTGACCAAACAATTCAGTCGTACTCAAGAAGACTTCCTGCAAAGTTGAACAGGCTTGCTGAGTTATAGTTTTTGTCTTAGCAGTTTATTAACCACTTAATGAATTACCCAGATGTGTTTAAATTAGCCAAAACACTGTTTTCTTACCACAGGGAAATGCTCTGAGGACACTGTGATGCGCTGCTGAGGTTGTGCCCCGTTCCTGGAGGAATGGGCTGAACTGTGTGAAAACAAAATCAAAATCAGTGCTGTACAGAAACCGTTTACAGGTGTTTTAATTCCGGCTAACCTCTGGTTATGCCAATTTTAACAATTTTGTAAGAAAATTTCTTCACACAATGAAAAAGGAACACCTATGAATTGGTTGCAGTCTGTATTTAGTAATAAAGCAAGCTTGTGCTGCTACACTGATCAACCTGCCTCCCTGCCTATTCTTTTTCCAATTATTTTCCTTGTTTAGGCAGTTTTTTGTGAGATTAAGATCTTCAGGTTTATAGAACAGTTTGATGTAGGTGGGACGGGAAAGCCGGAAACAATGCCCAATGCTTCGGTGAACTTGAGCCACAGCAGTGGATGTGCCCTGGGAGCAGAGGGTGCTTCCAAGATGCCCTGATCTTAGACAGATGAGGTCATGGTTTGTATAGTAGAGCAGGTGTATGTTAAGGCTTTAAGGCAAACATGAAAAATCTGACCACTTACACCCTGCTTGTCACTATAGGATCTGCTACTGTGTTTAAAAAATAAATATTAAAAAGAAAGACTACTTTCTCAGCATGTGTGTGCAAGGACTTATGTTTTAATAATTATTTCAGACTGTATTTCAGGGATTTTAGTGGTATCGGTTGCTATTGTAAGGAAGATAACTTTAGTCACCTAGCTCATGAATTGTTAGAAACAACCCGTGTGGGATGATATTATCTCACAGCTGCTGATTTCTGTTACTACTCCATTAACTCCTGACTCTTCTTGGTAACTCTGTTGTTGCTCTTATCCCCAACTCCCTTTTCATTGAAAACTTACTCCTTTAATCCCACATGAGGCTGAGTTTGCTGTTGCTGCTGTTGCTGTTAGCCCAAGGCAGTGACACATGGAAGCATTCAGCTGCGTGTTCAATTGCTGCACTGTGGCACGGCTGCTTCCTAGGGCCCACATATGGGACCAATTGTACGAGGCTGGCCAGCACTTTGCTGGAGTTGTATCAGAAATGCTGGAGGCTTGAACTTCAACCACTCATCCCACACAACACGTCTGATTCACCTGCGGGACAGCTCATCACTGGCGCAGAGATGAACTTTCTGTTTGGATTCTCCCTCAGTGCACCATGGAAACTTGGTTTCATGTTCATGTCTGTGGTCCCTCTCTGCTGGCACCTTTTTTTCTTTCTAAAGATCAGATTTTCCTGCTCACCCTTTCATTTTTTATTCTCACTGATGTGCATCTCTACTTCTGTTCCTCCCTCCCTTTTCTGAACAAAGAACATTTCTTGTTTCTAAGCATTTGAGTAACACAGTTTTGTTCCCTTTTTTGCAGAGATAGACCAACTTTGATCAGTAGAGAAAGCAAATGGTTGTAGAAATTCACAATGTGCACTTCTAGCATACTCTATATAGAGTGTCTTTGTAGCTGGTACTTAGCATATTGCCTCCAGAAAGCACGTTTCTGGCATGTAGCTTTTTATTTGTGCAGCCACAGACCTTGGCAAATGCTTCACATTTGATAGGAACCCACATATTGAATAGTATAAATAAGGATTTATCAACATGGGAAAGTGATGGCAAAATAAGTGAAGGTGTGAGTTTAAACCTTGGTAGGTTACATGACACTATGTCCCCATGTGGGCATTTTGATTCCATATGTAGGGTGCTGTTCTGTGCGTTTGCTTGATCCCCTCCCACAGCTGGTGAAGCTCAGCTCAAAGGTGCTTTTACCGTGGTTGAAAGCCACCACATAGGAAGCAGGTGAGGATTAGTTACTCTGGGCTATTGACTCAAGTTCTGAGTGTATGGCTTGTTCCAAAACACTAATATTTTTGATCATTTATTCTTTATATAAATAAAGCGAAGAACAATTAAAAGGAGTGTTTTATCTCCAAACAAGTTGCTATTTTTAAGCATGTTCTTCAAGAGTAATTTTAAACTAGTATTTACAATAAGTTATGTTATCCTTGAGAGAAACTGCATGGTTTTTACTCTTAAAAAAAAAAAAAAAGTAATTTTTCTATCCATCTACTGTGTCACTGTAGTTTCCTCTTCGGCTGACAGCTGAAGGGGTCAGAGGTGATAGGAACCAACACAAACTAGTACTGGGAGACACTTCATGGTTTATGTTGCATTAGCATGGAGTTATTTTGCTAGCTACATCTGTAATGCAGCCTTTGCTTACTTTGGCTGATTTGTAATGTCTGACTCCTCATTTGCGTCCTGTTTTGCATTGATGGCATTTTTGTGCCATGGCTGACACTTCTGTGCAGAAAGTCAGTGCAAATCCTGTGCCAGACTTGTTCAAAGGTCCTTGTCAAACCAAGTCATGGGGTAAAAGCAGAGCAAATAGTGCAAAGGAATTTGTCATAGTTTTCCTCTTCAAGGTGAATTTTTATCCTCAAGTAGAAAGTACATTGGAAAATCTGCTCTGAAGTCACTGTAAGTAGAAGTAAAAATGTGAATAATGGGAGGGCACTCACATCTTTTATGGTCAGTTAGAATAATAATGGTGGCTGGAGGAGAATGTGTTGAAGTAGCTGTCACTGAAGTTTTGGGGTCCTTAGTAATGTGCTTTAGGATATAGCTGCTGAGTTCATATTCTTTTACTCAATCCAAAGGCCAGCTGAGAAGGGGTGAGCATGCTTCTGAGGCTGTGAAAAGTCCAGAGTGAACTTTCTGAAGCAGCAGGATAAAACACACAATTTTTTTTTTTTCCCCTGGTTCCCTGGAAATTGCTTTTTTCACATGTGTATGTTCTTCATGATACCGGCTGCTTTGAGAAGCATCTTTCTGTGTTTCTTTTCAATACTAGTAATAGGAAAAGGCTGGTAGTTACTCATATGGACATTAAAAGAGCCAATAGAAACACATATTTCTTATATTTTGTAAATAGTGTTGTAAAATAAATTTTAGCTTTGGGTGGGTGTGCATCTTTGAGAAGAGCACTACGGTTTGTGCCCTACAAGGGTGGCATAATATAGTATGGTATAATGGGAAAGTTCCGAGTGGTATTTGAAATAGCATATACGTTATTAACAGTAAAAACAATTAGATGTGGAAGCAATTCCTTAGGAAGATGGTGAATTTTCTGATGTTGAAGTCTCTTAAATGAAGACTGGAGGCTCTAGCTAGCCTTAGCAGAACATGCCTGTGCATGTGGTGTGTTGGAAGGTCAGAGGGGAGACGGAGGCAGTGGAGTCCAGGCTTTAGATGAAATACAGTCCTTGGTTACATCTGTGTGTTGTCCACGTCACTCTGCAGGGCCTCTACCTGGTGCTAACTGTTGGCTAGGCTCAAGGGCACCACGCTACTGGAAGTTTCTACCTTTTCAAGATCACTTAGAATTAAATTAAAATGAGAATTTCCACTGTCCTTTAATATGTAGTGTCCAGTGTGAATTCTTAACTCCTCTGAAGCTGATGGAAAAATTCCCAATTACTTTGGGGGAGTTAACATTTCACCTTAAGGGTTGTTTGCTCCCGCTTTTGTCCTTTGAGTTATAAACTCATGACACTGCTGTTAAAACCTGAAATATTTAGTAGTGATTGGCAGTGACTGACTGCAGTCAGAGTCACCTGGGGCATTTCACATATTTGACATTTGTTTTCTAAGCTCAGGTTGATGTTTCCTTTAACATTTCTTACTCAAAATCAAGTTCAGTTTTGATTCACACTGCCAAAGAGGCATTATGAATTCCACCCTTATCTAAAGAGTGTGCCATGAAGTGACATTTATACGATGGCAGATGCATGGACATCCTGAGCTAATGTTTAGGGTTTTTTGCCAATGCAAAGCATTTATGGATTTTTCTCCCTGCTTATGAAATGCACTTGCCCCAAATATGGCATAAGCAAATACATCTAGAATAAATGTTTTTCCCTATGCTCCATTTATCAACAAACCAGCCAACCTTACTTGAATATGCATGCGTACATATATGCTTATACATACTTACATATCTGTTCATAGGCACACATTGCCCATAGCCTGTTCAGAAGCCTGGGGGAGGAGATTTCTTGCAGTGTGAAAGTCAGAGATCAAAGGGTTAATGCTCTCCCTGAAAGGCAGTAGGGTGTCAGCCCATCCCAGTTATTTAAAAAGATGGATGCAGGACTTTTGTGCTGCATGAAGCAGCTTTAGACTCGCAGTGAATATTGTGTTTTGTTGCATAGAGGAAGACAAGGACACAGCATCTGTGGAGAGTGAGTCTTGAGGAAAAAGAACTTCAACAGATAACAAGGTGACATTTGTATTCATACATGGTTTGGGTATTTGGAGAGTATAGGTGTTGTGCAGAGTTGTGCTGCTGTGACAAACTAGCTTTTTTGATTCTTAACAAAATTGTTGCTATTAGTCTTTTGCAGCACATCCAAAAGCTCTTGTCACATTTGATTTCAGGTTAAAGCTGTGCAAAGCTTTCAGGTTTTTTTAAAGGAACATACTTAAATTTTTCTACTCTTTGATATGAGAAGTGGTGTCTGCCTGCTACTTTTTTTCTTTCTTGTAACTTCTTGGTGATTGTAACAAAAACTGCCAACTAAATTTTGTTTGCAACATGACAAAGTACATCCTTGGCACAAATTCTATATAGCTGGAACAGAAAGCACAATAAATGAAAGATTTGGAACGGAATGTAGCCTGTCTTTATCTAAAACAAATGTTGATAATCTGGTGACCTTTTTAACAGCATAGAAGTGTGATATCTTGTTATTTGTTTGCAGTCTCCTTGGTTATTGAGGTTGTCAGTAGGATCCTATCCCATCTCCTGCCAATTTCTGTGTTTCCCCCCCCCAGTGTTTATGTATGTGTCATCAGGAGTTTGGAGCATAAGCAGTTCAGTTTCTGCAAAGGAGAATGAAGTCTTGCTAATCTGCTAGAAGTTATCAACAAAATAGATGATAAAGAGGTGAAGAATTATGAGTCTGCAGTGTAGTAATGAGCAATTCCATTCTGGAGCCGTTGACAGGACACTGCTAGAGAAAGTTAAGTTGTCAGGAAGTGAGGAGCAGCATCCTGCCATGATTAGGTGTTGCCTGAAAGATTATAAATAAATATTAAAAGTAAATTATCCATTTTTGTTATTGCAAAACATATGTTGAGGGTTTTCTCTGAGGTCCAAAAACTTAGAATAAGTTTGGTAGCACTAGTGAGAGAGGGACTGAGCACACCTTGGTCCTTCTAACAACTACTCTATCCTCATGTGCATGAGCCCACTCCAGAGAAACAGTGTACCTTTAAGCATCCTACCATTAAAAATAGATACCCCACTGCTGCTTGTGGCTTGCTGGCCACCTGGGCAGCTGCACATCCAGCAACTTAGCCTGAATCAGTGGCTTCCTGCTGCTGGGAGACAAGCAGAGGTATGAGAGAGGGAGGGTGAGGGGAAATCCAGGGTGGAAAGGATGTCTGTTGTAGCGAGTCTGGTAGTTTTATTCATATATGCTCCTGAAAAACCTGTGGATATACTGACTTTTAATTATCTGTAGGGACTCAAGGGGAGGCTCTTGCTCCTCTCCCTCTTTCTCTGGGTCTTGGACCTTGGGTACCTGTCCCCTGCCAGCCATGTTCCCCAGCCCACACCCAGAACCAGTGGCTTGCCAGCATGCCACCCTCCTGATCCATTTGTTGAATGCAGTGGATTGTTAGGTATCTGCTTAAAATCCAAGTTTAAATCTAGGATTGTAGAAGGACAGGAGGAGAGGAAAACAGGTTTGACTTTCAGTTTATGCTTTGTGTTCTTGCACAGCAAAACCCCAGAATGCCAAACAGAAAAACAGTCTCATTCCTTGTTGGGGCTACTTCTGACCTCTGCTTCGAAGGTGTCTAAGTGGAGTTGTTCCTTTATTCCTAAAGAGTGATTCTTCTAATACAGACCAGCAATTCTGTGCATCACCAAGCTGTATTAAAGGGCTCTTTGTCAAAGAAATAACTGATCTTCCTTTCTTGGCTTCTTTTCCCTGTACATATGAGTTTTGCTTCTCAGTACCAGACGGGGCATGTTGTCATGAAGAAGAGACTGAGTATCCTCTTTGTAAAGAGTGCTTGAAACATGTCATGGTTGAGGATACGTGGTATACTGCAGAATTTGGTAACCTCAGCTGAGGTAATGACTAGTCAGAAGTACCACCTCGCATGTAGGGATGCGATGCCAGTTAAAACCACACAGGAACTGATGCACAAAGTAACTCTTGTTTATTTTTCATGTGCGTCTATTTCCAGTTGCCTGTTGGCATCTTTCTAGCTTGAAAAAATTGAAAGGGCAGATACGATAGAAAGGGCCTCAGACACTTCTCCTAGAAAGTAAAATGTGCTTGCAGTTAGACAGGCATGTTATTTTATGCCCCAAATCAAGTCCTGTAGTAACCTTGGAGAAATACAAGATGACATAGAAAGTGAGGTGCTGACCTTGTTAATTTATCTTTGACATCTGGCAGTTTTTCAGAAGCTATCACTGTATGCATTATTTATTCACTATTTTAATAGTTCTTGCTGTCTTCTATAGAGTTTTAAACCATATTTAAAATGTTGTATTTTAAGGTAAGATTATATATTGAATCAATCACTATTCATGATAAAGCAGCCAAAGATGGATAAATAATACTATGAGAAGTTTCTAGTTTTATATTATTATATGAAATTAATTCATAGCCTGAATTATTTTTTGATAACTAAAGCATTGGTAATTTACTAAACCCTGAATTTGTTGAGTTCTATCAATAATTTCAAATTAATGTTACAAGTTGCAGTTCAGGCTCTCTAGTGAAGTTGTCCAGTACCTCTGCAGTAACTTCACCTTGGTTAAATTAAATATAGAGTGATCTTTGCGCTTGATTCCTGTAGAGAAGTGAACTTTACACTTAAGCCTTTTGAGGAAGACTATGTACCGATGACTTCTATTCTGCACAGTGCAGGACTAGCTTCTCTCATTGTCCTGTTCACCTCCTGAGTTCAGAGGATATTACACTTTATTACTGGGAGTGGGAGAAAGGATCAGGCGATGCTGGGAAGACCTCTTGACTCTGCATGGGTAATACTGGATACAGGGGGACAGGAGTTTTAAGTTTTGCTCTTGCTGACCTTTTTCTGTGGCCTTCACTGGCCTCTGTGCCTCTGTTTCTTTCTGCATTTAGTCTTTTGTCTCTGTGGATCTTGCAAGTTTTCTTTGAAGCAGGAATGTTATTTTACTATATGTTCAGCACAGAGGCCCCACTCACAGTGGGGGTATTCAGGGGCTTTTGTGTTACATGTAATGATCGTCCTTATTGTGAAAAAGACAAAGTAAACAAACCAAGAGGGGAGAGTATATGTGTTTCTGATTTGAAGTCAGATTTGTACCTAAATATCTGTTCAACTTTAGGAAACTGAAGTGTGTTACAAAAGAAATGCTTAGCTGTAGCTTTCCTTATGTTTCAGTAATTTTTACCCCTCTTCCTCCCTGCATCTAAGTTGTCCAGCAAAATGCCTCTTCCAAACCACTACTTCGCTATTGTAATATGTGTCGTCGGTCCTAGGATCAGAAGCAAACTGTTTTCTTCAAACTTTTTGGGGTTTTTTGTACCTCAACTGCAAGACTCTTTGAACTTTATTGTTGTCTCCTGAAGTTGTGCTTTGTGTGTTTTACCTTTCTTTTCTTCTATCAGATTATCTTCAGAGCTCTATGTCATCCTATTTGTATCCATCTTTATAGGAGTATTCTATGATACACTGTTTACTAGGAATTTTGATTGATCTCGCACTTCTTGTCTCCCAGCAGATTGATTTACAGACACTGACTGGTGCATGTTGCCAGAAATGCAGAGTCATGTTAGAAACTGTGCAGCATTTTGTTGCCTAACTACCATAGTTACACCAATCCTTGAACTGCAGGGATGGTAAACCTTTTAAAAACTGAATTGTGTCTCATAGAGGCCTATTACTCTGTGAGAAAATAACTTCTTTGTAACATTTTCTGCTAAGATGTTCTTCCTTTAGCTTTCTGATTATTCATCAGTTTGTCAAACTCTTCCTATTGCCATTTATCCTTTTGTTTTAAATACTCATAAGTTTTGATGCATTTGCCAAATTTCCTAGTCTGGAAGAGAACAAGTTTGGGAGCTCTGAAACAGTTGCTACAATACCAACCCCTGAGAAATGCTGTGGCTTTGAATACTAATTCAAAGAAAAATTGGTTGGGAACATTATTTTTCTGTTAAATGCTGTTACATAAAATTCTCAGGGATCTCACATAAACGTTTAATTCCTACAAACAAAGCCCCGAGCAGATGTTTTATCTAACTTATTCGAAGTTAAAAAAAGAATTAGTGCTCTCTTTGGAGTGAACCTGCAGGAGTTTGGAAAGTCGTTCTGTTAACGTGATTGATTTTTACTTCAGGGATAAATCTTTCCTTCAACACCCAAGTGCAAAGGTTCACATGCCTGCATGGAATAGCTAAGCATGTGCATGATTTTGAAGTATTCAGGAGGCAAAGGAACAGAGTGTTTCCAAACAAAAATGCCTGTTCTGTTTCTCTGGAGAGCAAGAGGCCTAGTGCAGACTCTGTCAGGGAGAAACTTCTGGTAGGCTTTATTTCAAGATTATGTCAGATGAGTTTCCACGGACAGAAGTGCGCAACTCTTACTCCTCTGGGGACACCTGATGCGGTGGCTTGCTCTGCATTTGGCCAGGTTTTTGCAGGCGCTGCTTAGGATGTGATGCTTCAATCATCTTGTAAAATCACAATAATAAATACTGGCCCATTCACTGTGTCTCAGAAAAACCCCAGCACTGTCAAAATTGTATCGTTACAAAGCCCAGTGGTGTAGAAGAGCGGTGGAGAGCCCATCAGTATTCCACCCGCATGGGCCTGCCTTGGACAGACCATGCTAATGGGCTCTGAATGAGCCCAACTGCCAGCTGCTGTTGGATGGCACAGGGCTGCAAATGCCACTACTTGTGAGTTACAGCAGCGAGTGCCTAATATCACACTCGATCGGGGTCAGGAGACAGCTTAACGTGACATCAATCAGCAGCAGCTATGTGGGGATGGCCGCTGAGGCAGGGTGGCGTTCGCAGAGCACGTGCTGCAGGGAAAAAGGGGCGTCTCTGCTGTGCTTCTGTGGGAGCGAACAGAAGCTTTAGAAAATAAATAAATTTGCTTTTTTTCTGCCAAAATATTCTAGGCGTGGCTGACAGGGAAAAAATAAATTAACTGGGCTTTGATAATTATGTGGTTAGCCTCAGTCTCCATCTGTATCTTTGTATTTACAGAGCATCTTAGAAGTTTTGCTAGTCTCATCCGAGGTAAACACGTCATGCATCCTGCACACCTGCAGGTTTTATTTATACACTCCTGCACGTGTACTCTGAATATTGCACACAGTTTCTCTGTTAGAGTAATTAGTTATGGGCTATCATTGTGTCGGTATTGATTTCTCAGTTGCAGCAGCCTTGTATGTAAGGTGATGGTGCGAAGCCCCAAACTGGGATGTAGTACTCTTGCTCCTTGCTGTGTTGGTTGGAAATACTTCCAACACGGCTTACCTGCTTAAGATCTCTATTTCACAGCCTTCCATGCTGCTACTTAGGTAACAATAAGATGAGCTCTTAAATGTGAGTGGATGACAAAGCAGGAGTTTTATTGGGTGTAGGGGAGCTGTTCTGCTCTGGAACATTGCTGTTTCACCTGCCTGTTGAGAAAAGGATGGTTTTCACATACAGTTTTTCACTGCAAATCTAATTCATGCATGGCTGAAATTGTGCAAAGGGATTGTAAATGTTGTGCAGAGGATTCCCCGAAGTTTATGACAAACAAAGCAGAGCAATATAGGTTATTGGATGTTCATGTTCATTATGTGTTTGTAGGTGTCTTTTTTTAAAAGGGAAATGTAGAGATGTCATACAACTGCAGATTTTGAAATTCTAATCCTTTGGATAAGGTAGCAGGGGTATCTTTAATGAAAACTACATTGGAAACAGCTAGGACTACATGTTTCCTAGTGCTTGAAATGATTGATGGAAGGAGACGAGCTGAAAAGCAAACAGCAGAGGATTATGTTTCAGGGCAGAGCTTAAGCTTTTGGGAAGAGGAAGATTTTATTTTTGCTGAAGTGCTTGTCATGGAGATGATGTTAGTGTTCAGTACTTTGCTACACTCTGCCAGCCCCTGCAAAACAGGTAGATGCTCAAGATGAGCTCACATCTGTACTTCCTCTAAAAATCTTTCTCAGCTTCCCACTGTTAAACTTCCTATGGCTTTCTTATAACTCTACTCCTTTCTCTATTTTCCTAATTGCTGCCTGGATGTTATTACTGTTTCTCATCCGCTAATCGCTCTTTTTTTTTTTTCTTTTTTTCTTTCCCCTCCCCTGTAAATCCTAGCAGTAAGTGTGCTGTACGCCCGCTGCTGTAGCGCTTCCTGTTTAGGGTTTGTGCAAGGAGCCTCTGCCCAACTTCTGCTGGGTGCTCATAGCAACCCGCCACCGAGGCACAGCCATGGCTGAGCCAGTTCCTGTTTTCTCTTAGTGCTGCATGGTGGCCACAAAATGGCACGGCTGTGGAGCCACTGAGCGCTGGCACGTTTGTTCTTTGGTTGCTGGGGGGAAGCTTGGACCAGCAGCAGCACACAAAGTTAGGAGTGTTAAGGGATAACATGTCAGGCAAGTTACTGTCATGGGCCCCTGGTAAGGTGACTCTCAAAAGCATTGCTTCTGCCTTCTGGAGGGACAAAGTTTTCTACGGGGAAGTTTCCTAATGGTTGTTGGCAAATAGAGTGAATTCTTGAAACCAGTAATTCTTGCATAAAGTAACTTCCTGTATTTTCAAAGGTAATAAAATCAGCCTTAATCTATGTCTCAGATCGTGTCTTCTGTAAGGAATCTCACAGATAGACTAGATAGTCAGCGTAGAAGATTTGGCTATTTATTTATTTATAACAGAACAGTTGACATTGGAAAATGCTTTCACTGGGCATAACACATGTTTTGAATACTCAATGTACGATTTTAAATAACTGGAGACCAGAAGAGGCACTACTGCATTGCAACCCCCCTAGCCTTGTTGTTGGCTATCATTCTACCCCAGTAGTTACAAATACAGTCTGAATATACAGTATCTAGTAATAACTGTGTGTGAATAATGTGTACATTAGATTGACAGAGTAGAATTTTTTTATGTCCTTAACGTGAAAAACATAGAAAACATTTAAGAAATTTTATCTAGCATTTTCATAGAATTAAATTTAAAATTTTCAACTTCTGTTTCATATTAGGAATGAAAGTTAACGTCAAAGCATCAGACTTGGTTTGTGCTAGAAGATCTATTTTCTGTCCATGTTTGCAAACAATAGTTGAGCAGATACATACTTCAGCTCTAACAGTAGCATCTGGAGTTTTGTTTTATTATTTCACTGTGTGAAAAGGCATAAGACAATGTCTGTGTTTTTACCAAATGGAAAGAATTTCATCAGGAAACGTCTCCACTCCAAATATGTTCAGGTTTTCTTTACTGCAATCAATACGGTTATTCATGGATTTCTGCTCCCAGCTCACTCGTGGCTATATTTAACACATGTCATTGTACTAGGCTACATCGTTTTAAGAACGCTTTTTATTGTTGTACAGATGTGTGTTGCAATGAGGCCAGTGTTGTATACAGCCAGCGCACCGTATAAATCTGTCTCGTACTCCTGTAAACATGAGCAGGGTTGCTGTGTGTCTTGGGTTTTGCTGATGGTTGATGTCTGTTTTAAATTCCTGTAGTGGCTGAAGCCAGCTCAGCAGATCATCCTTCGTGTACATTCAGCAACCTCACAGCTTTGCATAAATAATTGCTTAGATGATCTGCATAGTTTGTGTAGTGCTGAAAATAATTTGCATTTGCAGATGATGAGGCCTACGGCGTTATGTATCCACTTGTGACGATGTCCTCTGTTGACAGAACAGATTTATTTTTTTTTGGTCAGGAATTTTGAGTCTTCTGCAATTAAATGACTACTTAATTTTCAGTGACTCTTTTAAAGGTCAGTGGTTACACAGGCATAATTAGGACCATCTCTGCTTTTGACAGGAATGAAACAACATTACATATGATAAAGAAATAGTATTTTTTTTCTTTCTCTCTTGTCTGTTACTTCCAGATGTTTTTCTGTTGAAATGTGATGCTAGGCAGTAAAGTCATGTGATTTAAAGTGAAGACTACTCCTGAGATGGGTTTCAGGATTTTTGGGGTATGTATGTGGAACCCAGTTCTTAGGGATGCCAACTACCCATGGTTTTCAGGAACTTCAATAAAGACTGAAGATCTCTGGCACGATCCAGAGGTCATTCGGCGCTTTTTAGTTAGATCCCAGTTTGATATTTGTTAACACCTGTAATTTTGAAGTCTATGACGCTTAGGCATGCAGATACCATTAGTTTTGAGTGAAGCTGACTTCTTCTGAAAATCTCAGCTGTGTGTCCTTCAGTGCTAACACTGGGGTCACTAGTTGCTTCTCACTTACGCCATGTTGGGATCCCCTAGTTTCTTGCATGCGCTTTTGCCTGTAGCAGCCTGCCATCATTATCTGCAAGAAAGCTTATTGTTTCATTCTAGAAAAATGACATTTAAATGAAAAAAAAATCTGTTGTATTGCATGTTTACTCAGAAAATGCTGTCGTGCATGGGATCTGGGGCCAATACCTAATTTACTTGGTTTAGGTTTGGAATGGGTGTAAGCACTCTAGTGCCCTGTGCTGTGTGCTTCCTGTGGCAAGGCAGGGGTATGAACATCAGCCAGCCACCCTGTGGCTGTTGCGAAGTGCTCAGGGGGCGTGCATTAAGAAACGTCATGAGAAGCTGCAAGTGTGTTTGTGGTTTTTCAGACAGATGTTTGAGACACAGATAGTTACCTCTGGAGTGAATATCAATTACAGAAAGCTGGGGCTGGTAGACATTTGACTGGTAGTAGTGGTATAACTTGGTTGGTTTCCACAACGCTGTTTTTATAGAATGCAGCTTACTAAGGTAGGGAGCACAGGCTGGCTAAAAATCAACTTTGATTAATACAGTGAAATTTGCACCCTTCTATAGGTAGGAATTAAGTTAATTTTTTATTACTAACTTTTATCCCACTACAGTTACGATGTGCTAGGCCAATGAGGAATTATGTTTATATTCATTTCAGGTGTCATTCCTTTAGAGTAAGGCCATATTACGTGATTTTGAAAAAGATGATAAATGGAGAGATTATCACAAAAGTAATTTTCATCATTTCAGTTGCTCTGTTGCAGACTACAGATTGCAATTTGAGAAGAAAACAGGGTTGCAACCTTTTTTGAAATGCTGTCACACCTGGTTTTGTGGTAAGCCTTTGAACTTTAAAAGGAAGAGAGCCCTCAGGTGAAGGAGGTACCTCTTTGTCCCATGATATTTTGCTGAGGTTGGGCTATGGTATTAAATGTGAAATATCTCAATTTTTTGCCGTCAAAGTGTTTTAGATCGGATTAGGTTGGAGTAATCCACTTCATAAACATGCTGGAAGTCTGGTAAAATGACAGATCATGATTTGATTTATTTTTTTTTTTAATTTCATTTTTCCTTCCTTTCCTTTCAAGAGAGTGTATAATGCCAGCAGTAGCAGCAGCAAATACTTCAGAGATTGTAAGAGCAGTAAGACCTTTCTTTGCTGCATTGCATTCAAAGTTTGCAGTAAACACTGTGGCAAAATTAAGACTCCTGCTTTTCTTTGACCTCAGTACAAGTGTAATGCCTTGTAAATGTGCATGAGTGTGTTGCCACATCTGATGAGGAAACTACTGCGGAAAGGTACGCCTGAGGCCTCGCAAAGGACTGCTGGCAGATGTAGGATAAGAAATCAAGACCTCTTGACTACCTGAATCTGCTTTCTGGATTCATGCTTTCTTTTCGTCAAAGACAACATATATCTCTCCACACCATCCACAGATAATATTGCCCTTAGTCACTGCAGGAAGACTCAGCAGTTTTGAAAAATTCCCAGTTATTCACCAAGGGAATGGGAAATGTGTTGGAGCTGCTGTCAGGCTGTTAAAATTGTGATGCAAGGGTGTGGCCAAGTGTTGGAACACTGTCAGCAACTGATTTTGTGTGTGTGCATGCATCATTCCTCTTAACCAAAACTGAGTCGTCTTTCACTTTAGGGGTTGCAATGCCTTGTGTCCCCGTCTGGCTGTGATCAGTCATGCCCTAGCCCATTGTTTGAGCTCTCCCACAGGAGCGTCTGCTGAATACAGCTGCAGAGAGGAATAAACCTGTTCTATAGGAGCAACTCAGTTCCTTCTGTTTTTAACTTGATCACCTAAACACTATTGTCCTAACCCTCCCCCTCTTTTTTTAAATAAGCAGACTAAGTCTGAAAGTGGAAGTACAACTTTAATGTCTGAAGTGATACAGTTATTGCAATAAGGATTTCTCATTTTACTCAAATCACAACTGGCCATGGTTTGCATAGTGGGCATAAATTAAGCTCTGAGGACAGTGCTTGTTACTTCCCCAACATAAAAGGGTACGTCAGGCAGAAATATTTACATACACCCTGCAAAAATCCCAAACAAGTCCGCTCCTGCTAAGCACTCTGTGTAGGTTGGCTTAAGTTATTAATAAAATTGCTTATCCTTGTTATTTACAAGGCAGGTGATTGGTATAATTTTGTGAGCTACACAATTGAAATTGTTCTTGGCCACACTTTTTAACAGCAGTATATAAAAGTTTTTAAGGAGCATCTGTATGACCTTTAGCTGGTTTCATGGTTAAAATGGCTGTGGTGTGCTGGTTCATTGGTGACAGGTGGTACCGCTGGCTACCAGCTGTTGGGAGGATAGGAATAAGAACATGTTAATTGATAGCCTATCAGTAATCAATTTAGTCTTGTTAGTTTTGTACAAAGCAGACTACAGAGTTTTTGTGTTACACATTAAAGTGTACGAGGGCTTTGATTCTTTTTAGCTGGAAATCCTTTTTACGAGTTTTTACTTTCAGAACGCTCCATAGTGGCATGCCTCAGACTTCCGCTTTTTCTGATATTCACACCTGACAGTTAAAAAGACTTCTAAATTATGTTGCATGCCTAATATCGCTATTTTCTCTTCTGCATCTGATTAAATGTTTTAAGCACGAGGCCAAGCAGGATGGGGTAACTCTTGGTCTGCTGACTAGATTGAGTTTGCCCTTGGTCCCTTTGGGTGCTGAGCAGTGGAGCAGTGCGAAGTGCCTTTTCTTCGCCCCACTGCACCGTGTGCCCCCTGCGTCGGTGCAGATCGCTTCCACTTATGTCCATCTCCCTGCACTGCTCAGAAGCAGCTGACAATGTTTCTAGTTGCCTTCTGCTGCTCTTTGCAACTTGTACTTGTAAAACTTGTCTTGAGCTTTGAGCTGCTGTGAGGTTGGTTGTTTGGTTTGGTTTTTTTCAAGACAGTCCTGTTTCTGGGCTCATCTGCAATCATAAGGTGGAAGTACATTTTTACTTTGTGACTGCATGTAAGAATATAAAATCAAATGTCAGGATATGTGGCTGCAAGAAGCCAACAGTGAGAATGAGGCAGGTTCCTGTGCCATGGGGAGTGAGGCAGCAAAAAAATCGTGCGTTGCCCACCTGAACTCTTTTTTTTTTTTTTTTTTCCAGAAAATACTTTTTTCCTCAATAATCTCAAGAGTGGTGGCCTCTAGCGAGCATAGTGTTATTCAGATGATGGAGCTTTGCTCACTTTGCAGTATGAGATTTATGGTTGCTTTACCTAGAAATTAAATAGTACTACCACTGAACTTTCTGCAAACAGAATGTTTAATACAGGAGGTCTTGAAACTTGCATGTAAAAGTTTACATTTATATACTTTGAACATAGCTTGGTATTTAGGCAAGATACTTTGAGATATAACCATGCTATTTGCTGGCAATTGAGAAGGTCAGTTATATAAATAATTAGCAGAATAAAAAAGGCAAACCAACAAAACAAGTTTGTCAAATGTATTTGCTAATATCAAACCATTATGTAGATGAAATTGTTGCAGTGTCTGATGTCAGCTCAGAAATATTTAAATATACCTTTGTGCAAAATATTAGGTCTGGTATATGTTGAATATGTGTCTGTTTCATATTGTGAACTTGAACAGACTTGGCTGTTTGTGTCTGTGTGTCCATTAGGAAGTACTTGGAAAATACCATGCAGCGTCTTATGGTTACACTAAAACCATTCGTGGCCTCCTGAAAATTTAAAAGCAAATACCTCAGTTGTTTCATGAAAGTATAGCCAAAAGGTAAAAGTTTTGGCTAGTGTTCTGCAAGAATTGTAGACAGACTGGCGTGTAAACATAGTGAGACAGTGTGGTCCATCTTCAGCTGGTATCTCAGGTGTAGCTCTGTCTTAGCTGCATTTTGAGCAGCTGATGACTGGATCTCTGTATGACTGCTAATTTCAAGAGTCAGTTCCAGCTTCCTTTGCCCAACAGGCGTTACTGCATGGGGTTCAGTGAAGTAATTTTTTGTCCAAGAAAAAGAAAAGCGAAGCCTTATAACTTTCATAACTGCCTTCTTTAAAACCTTGTAATCATTATTCATTTAATTTGGCCAGCACACTTTTTAATAATCCCAAGTGTTAACATGTCACTCTGGGCTCTCGCAGGTGAGTGCAGTTTGACAAGGAGCCCTCTCTCTCTGCCCCTGCTTCCCTGGGACGCTGCCTGAGCGCGGTCTGTGCGTTGGCAGGCACGCTCAATGGCCTTCTTTCACCAAAGTGTAAAACTTGGCTGTAAGGCGGGTTTGGAAAGACACACTGCCTTGCTGTTGCACAAAGAAAATTGTTGCTCCTCAGGGAAATAACAAAGTTAGAGCTCTGGTGCCAAATGTTATAGGATGCCGGCACAGCAAGTGTTTGCATTCTGAGAGATCTCTGCCTTGCCATTAACAAGGACTGATTGTGCAGGAGGAAAGCATTTGCTTTGCCTTCAAGACCTGTGCAGCAGTGAGCAGAATTACCATTAGAGTTTATTCATTGCCTGATACTTTTTTTTTTCTTAAGACACCATCAGCTGGCATACTTGGCTTTAAATTGGAAGGACTTAGTTTGTAATAGATTGCTGTAAAGTGATACAATAATCTCCCTGTTCAGTAAAAGTCCAATTTATATGCATTGTTTTCATCCCAGGGTATACATGTGAAAGGAAAGAGCATCCTAATTTCTCCTACATCCCATGCAGTAAGAAAGTGGATTCTGGAGAAATTAATGCTAAAAGCAAAGTTATTGAGTAGTTAATGGTATTAAAGTGTTAAGCATTTTACAAAATACCTTTTTTTTTGGCCCCTGAGTAGGTGATCAACTCATGTTATTGCTTGTAGAGCTTTCTGTTAAAATTGCATTTTTAATTTTTCATCTGAAATCAAGCTCACGTCTTTCTTACTGCCTTAGCAGAGTTTTTGAAGGCACAAAAGACTTGTTCTGGTGGATTCAGAGAAAGGTTTTCAAAGCTGTTGTTATGCAGAATAGGAAGGAAAATAATCCAGTCCATCAGAAGTTTTGTGAGACTACTGGTTAGAAAAGCATCACAGTGTATCTCCAGGTAGAAAGGGTGTGGACACCTTGAATGCTCAGTTACTACAGAGTAATGCTCTGACATGGAGACTTCCATACCTGTGGATATAGATGGAGCAAAGGATTGGAACTTCCTGATGATAAAGCGGCATTTTGGAGTAGTGCTGCAGCACATCAGTGTTTGAATGTATGCATTCAAGTGTTCAGGAAGAATAATGCTCCTTCTGCAGTGCCTTTCTTCCCCAACTCTTGCTGAAGCACATTTCAGTGAAGTACTCATCAATTAGATGTTTCAAACCTTACTTTATGGTATTTTTTTCTCCTCATCAGTTATGTTTTCTCATCCTGCCCAGTTATGTGCAGATCTGTGGTGTAACTGGCAAGTAAAACTTTGAAGTTCTATAATAACTTATAATATCAGCTCAGATAGGAACCTGTGATCAAATTACTAACAGGTGTTAGTTGCTAGAATTGTACCCAGCATTAATAGAGATCATTAATTTAGCAGATTTTGCAACTACAATGTCTGTTTTAGAAAAAGTATAGAAATTGGAGAATAGAGGTACTTTACATTTTCTAGCAGCACCTGAGAGAACCACACATTAAATTCAGATATAAAATGGAGCAACTTTATTGTCTGAGTAGAATTTCATGTGCTCATACTAGCTTTGACCAAACTGTTGTACAATAAATCAATGTTACAAACTATAGCCCAGAGTTTATAGACTGTAGTGTCCAGCACTCCACTCACTCAAATGTTTTTTGTTGTGTTTAATGACTCAGTTTGACTTTTCTATAGATCATGTTTTGCATTAGTAGATTTAGCATATATGTATCCCAGCCTGCAAACAAAAAGGACTATACTTCTATATCCTAGCAGAGAATTTTCCAGGATCATGTGGGAGTGTTTTCCATTGCTTTTTTTTTTTGACTCTCATGACATGAATTCACACTTTTTTGCCCCTATTTTCAAGGTACAACAGTTTATATGTACTTTGCTTTGAAATCTCCCGCTTTTGCAAACAATCTGCCTGCTATGGGGGAATAAACCCCAAGAAAAGGCCTTATCTACTTGTAAACCACTGCACCATCTATTTTTTTATGGATTGGTAGTAACTCAGTGACTTTTCAGATATATGCACACACCCTTTCCATCTCCCATCATTAAATCCAAGTCTGGATCTTTCATTACTTCCAGAAAACTGCAGCCAGGATTAATATGAGCCAGACCACCCTGGTCTCTGCTTCTGTCCTCCTGAGGTCTGTCTGCAGGTTTTAGCTCTTAATTACAGTACTTGGAGTCACCTCACTTTAACACTGTAACTCATTCTTTTTCGGTTTTTACATTACTTTTCCTCAGCTAGCAATCAAAAACTCAGGCTCATTTCCTTGCTTCCTTTTTTGGAAATGAGTTGTCTTTTTTAGTTGAACTTGAGGATAAGGCCCATGCATTACTATTTAAAGATCCTGCTTACCACATGTTAAGGAAGGTCTTGGAATTTTTTTAACCTTCAGTCCATTAAAACAGCTCTAAAGGGATGTGCATTAATTAAATTTCTGCTTAACTTAGTACAATGATACTTCTTGCTTACTGAGAAAACCCTGACTTCAGACAACATGATCTCCATTTCAGGTGTCCAGGACAGGTTTTCTCCTGGTCATTAAGGAATGAATTAATTCAGAGTATGTGTTTGCTTTCAAATACATCTGTTTAAAAAAGCCAATGACTGCTAGTCTGGTGATCCTTTCTTTACACCTCCACACCCCACCCCACCCCCCAAAAAAACCCCCCAAACCAGTCAGATCTGGTGACTTACTCTTTTTTTGTCCAAATTAAAAACATATGAAAGTCAGCCAGTCAAATTCTTGGCTGATCTGACATGAGCAGTGTTAGCTCATATTAAAGTGGACTTATATTTTATTTCCCCTGAAATTTTCAGGTTCTGTAAATCAATCAAAATAGTAAGAATACGTTAAATTGTTTACTTAAAAAAAAAGTGTATTAGTAGTTTCTTCAAAACAAAAAAGCCATAGCCTTAGAAAGAGCTGAACACCCTTGATTTGATTGACAGATTTTGCTGTGGAAATTATGTATTTCAAGTCATTCAGTAGAAAAAACTTTCTAATTTCTGTAAAAATATAATTACACTAGGTGTGAGATAATGTTGAAAACCAGCATTATTTTTCAAATGTAGGAATCTTACCATTTATAGTTTGAGAGGTGTTTGATATACATTGCCTTTACTTAAAGGAACTGTTGCTCATGGAAGCTACCAACAGAATGAGTTGAGGAATGTTTCCTTTTAAATAAAACTGAATTTCATATCTGCAGCCTGGCGGTCACCTGTCAGTTGCAGAATAGTTAGAATGAGAAACACCTTCCTTTGATTTTTTTTTTTTTTTTAGTTTTTTTTCTGAAACACTTGCTTCTCGGATAATATTGCCATTAGCAATGTAATGTTCAGTAAATTATTTGCCTCTGACAGAGCAACACTTTATGCTTTAGATCAGTGATGGTATTTTCAAGAATAGAGATGTATGTGTAGCAATTTTTGGTTTGTTTTGGGTTTTTTGTTAGGCCTGGATAACCAGTCTGCACTCATCTCCGAAAGTGCTGAGTTTGTTCCAGCAAGTAGGAAACTTCCTTATGCTTGGGTGAGAACCTGTGTGCAGCATCCCATTAGTTTACTCTTTCCATGTTGGTTTACTTTGTATCATGTCAGAAACTGAAGTACATACTCCTCAGTTTTATTTAAAAAAAAAAAAAAAAAAGGGGGGGGGGGAAGCAATAACTTTCCCCTGATCCAGGCTGCCAGGAGGATGTCAGGCTTGTGTTCAGACTCCTCCCAATTAGCTCCAGTTGTGTTTTAATGGCAATTCATGGTTCCCAGGACAGTAAAATAAAAAACTTGCATTTTTCTCTGTGAGTGTCCCACAACAGTTACGTGCAGTGCTTGGACAGTGAAAATTTAGCATGATAGCTGAGGATAAATTGTTGTGCATGTAGGTATAGAGCAGCCCAGAGAAAGGACTCATTGTAATCATAACTCACCTAGTCCTTTTAATCCTTACTTTCTGGTAGCTCCAGGCTTTTCAAAAACAAAAATCAAACTATAGGAATAACCCCAAAGCCACTGAAATTCAGCCCAGAAAAGGGAGAAATGCTAGACACGCAACATGAAGCCCACAGGGAAATTTGCACTTGCTTGCTTGTTCTGTGGAAGCGGCTCCAATACACATACGTGTCAGTAGAAATCTTCTTTGATAGCCTTACATGATCGTTTCCTGCTTCCAGGAAATAAAATAGAAGAGTTTGCTTTTTTTCTTTGTGTTTTTCCAGAGGGATGGCAGTCCAGGTAGCATGGTCGGTTATTTCTTTTCACCTGTTATGTGTCAAAGAGGAGCATGCTTGTGTATTGACCTCTTCTCCGGTTAAAAATAACGCTCGGTATGGAGTTTGTGGAATATCAGTCTATGAAATTCTGTCCTCTGGGAGTTTGGGATGAACTGGCTTTATCCATCCTGCCTTTAGTTCTAGTCTAAGTTTTTCTGTTGGCTAAGCTGGGGACTCAGGATGTTGGGAAACAATCTTGAAATTTATGTAAGTCGTTCTTGCTGTACTGTCATATTTTTCATTTCCACCATAGTAATTCCATGTCCCAGATGTCAGCTCTGACTTGCTGATAGAAAGTGTACAGGGCCTATTTTTGTGGCCAAAAGGCATGCTGAGTGCCAGAGAAGTGAGGGCTCTGTGCCTTAATGTTCAGTGATACCATCTCAGTGGATTTCTTGGCTATGGAGTTCCTCTCTGAAACAATGATGTGCTGTCTGAACCCCCTCTGTCTGTATGCTGCTATGAATGCCATGTGTTTTCTTCCACAAATAGAAAGGAAGTTGTAGTTTCACAGGGACCTACTTACTTGCCTTGCGTTTTATAAGGAAGAAGATGGAATTTCTTGGGGTTTTTTTTCCTTTACTAGATCAGCAGTTGTAAAAAGGATATGGCTGCAGTGATTAAGGTGAATTAGCCAAAATGTTTATCAAGCTACTAAAGTCATGAAATCATACAATTGGTAGTGAAATGTGAAACAGCAAGTCTATATCTCAATACTATACAGATTTTTTCATTCAGAGAAGTAAATTAGAGTCAAATTCTTGAACGTAGGTGTAACTACAGCAAAAACCTTGGGTGACCAGTGTATTTCTAAATATATGTATTTGCACAAGCAAATTTTCAAAACTGAGAAATGCTGTGGGTAGTGCAATACTGCTGTTCACTTCCAGAGGTGATTATGGAAACTGTCAGCCTGCAGGCTACACAGTTACAATTGTATGTGCAAACCGGCGCTGTCCAGGCTCAGTAACTTAATACTAGAGTGCTCAGCCCAAGTCAGACTTACAAAGGAGCTTTTTCCTATGGGATGTTCAGCTTATGCTGTGTTTGTGTTATTCCACATGTATCGGACATGACTCTGTTACATGGAGGTAATGCCTCTGTGTCAAAATATGTTGATATCCTCATGGCATGTCTTCTGCTCTCAGCATAACCTGAGAATATTGTAGCTCTGATCTGCTTAAGCAGCTATTATTTTTATTTAGATGTGCTATTACGGGAGCCTTCAGCCTCCCCTAAATACAATATTATGGAAGAAAACATTTCAGCACTGGATCCTGGATGCAACAATAACATACTTGTTTATATGGTTTTTCAGGCTGCATTCAGAGATGCTAAAAGTGTAGACAGATTTCAAATGATGATTTAATTGTTTACAAGTGAGTGTTTTCTGCAGCATACAAAAGAGAGGAACTAATCCCAAAAGGCTTTTTGATATAACTTGAACAGATGATTTCCTGACATTGTTATATATCCTGGTTTAAGGCGATGAATAATTAGCTATTTAAGTTTAAAAAAAAAATACCTTGAGAACTAGATGTCAGCTGAAAAGCTGTCAGTAAATTTGGAACAGCTTTGCATGTCAAGTTGATTATAGCAATGAATAAAAAGAATTACAGGAAAATGAACCATGCAGTGTGCAGTTTTTAACTTCAGTCTCCCCATAGTTTCTCCCATCTCATTCTCCAGATTCCTAGGGTGCTTGTGATATTATCAAGCTGTGGAGTTCCCTTTCACAAAATCCTTTACTGTGGGCAACTCTTTCTTGCTATTTACTCCACTTCATCAGTGTGCAGTCACTTGAAACTTTATATTCAAGGATTTCCCCCCTCCAGACCCAAGTGCCATTAATAGCATCTTTTGTCTGACTTCCTGAAATATGGAAAGCCAAAGCCGGGAACCAGGCAGCTCAGCTGAGGGCAGTGGGTTCTCCTCTCCTGCACATCCAGCAAGCTGCCAATGTTTATCCTCTAGTAACAGAGGTTATTTTATGTTTTCCAGAGTGGATTGGATGGGCATAGTCTCTGTGCAGTTAGTAACAGAGCAGTTGCTAGGTCTGAGCTGAACAGTTTGCAGGCTTAGTGGGATGGTACTAAGTGAATTGCAATAAGGAGTTTTGGAGCCTTTTTAACAAGAGCATTAAGTTGGTTTTGAAGGTCTGAACCCTGCCTGTGGCTGTGCATAAAAGGCCACTATGGACATACAAGCTAATCAGGGTCTTAAAAATCTCGTTCATTTAAGCAGGTGGGACTGAATTAATGTTCTTTGAATTATTCAGCTTGAAAATAAAATCACGCATCTGTATTAAAGTTAGGAATTTAGAAGAGCTGAATCTCCTGACACCTACATGTGTGGAAGCAGTACTGTCTGCCACGCAGTGAGTGGAGACGCTTTGGCAGGAATTGTGAGACACTATTCATGTTCTCATATGAGCAGTCATCACCGTGGCATCTGAAGGCCAGCGCAAAATGGAGCTGCTGTAGGGCCATCTCATGTCTAGATGACAATTGCTGTTTGTCAGCACAGAATACCTGTTCTGATATGCTGAAGTGGCAGACTTCGCTTTTCTCCCATCATCATGACTGTTGTGAGCCAAAGCAGTGCTGGAAACCTGTTCCAGAAGAGCGAGGAGGTGCTCCTGGCAGAGGCAGCTGTGCTGTCTCTGAAGAGGTGGCTTGCAGAAAATAGATTGCAGATGGTCTGACAGCAGTGATGCACAGAAGAAAGGGGATGAAAAAAAGGAAAAGAAGGAAAACCTGGAAATTAGGGATGGCAATGAGAGGATCCTAACTGACTGCTGCTTCTGCACTGGGTATTACTGCAACCCTTTCTTTTGCCTGTTCCTGTTTCTTGCCATACCATTTAAATGTGTGGTGTGGAGCAAGGCTTGTTCAAGAATACTTTAAAATAATTCGAATTGGGTATTAATAAACGGTGTCTCCCATTTTAGTACAACCATGTTGGCTTCAGCTGGTCAGTTGATCACGTGGGCATGTTTCACACATGTTGAAAATAAATTATTATTTTGAGCTGCAGTAATTTTTCCACTGATGCGGCATAAATACAGTAGCAGTGTATACCAGTATAGTGATACCAGTGTGGTGTATGCTAGTATAGTGATACAAAACCAAACTCCTACAACGTGTTACTAAGTACTTGGCTGTTTGAGGGGCTTAATGGCATCACATGAATGGATTGGTAGCTAAATGGAGGATTGACTAAGCTAATCTCTGTGAGAATCCTCTTTAATGAGTTAATGAGGTGTTCTTATGGGCTCCCTGCACATGCAGATGCTAATGAGAGTTTTTCCAACTTACCAAGTGATGAAACTTGGATCTGCATCCAGACTGATAATAAAAATGATGAATAGGTTCTGTTATTTGGGAAAAATATGTTTTAGTTCTGGAATGAAAACTGCAGAAGGGAGCCAAAACTGTGGTTCTACCTGCATATTCTTTATCTTTTCGTGTAGCATATTGGTTAAACTCAAAGCCTAGTGCTAAACCCTCAGTACCTCCAAAGCTGAAAATCAGCAGCTCTACTTAAAAAAATTATCTATTTCATCCTTTAAAGATCAGCATGACCAAATTCTGTATTCAAAAATTTCTCAGGAAGACCCAGTTTTTGTTTTAGTTGTGTTTTGGGGTTTTTTGTTTGTTTTTGTGGTGTGGTTTTCTTTATTCTTTTTTCTCTCTTTTCTTAGAGATTGGAATGTAGTAAGTTTATGCTGAGGAAGTGTCTGGCCCTAAATTGATTTATCAAGGATGTTATTCCATAAAAACACAAGCTGCTTTTTTTTTTTTTTTCTTTTTTTAAGCTATACCAGGGAAATGGGGAAAACAAATCTTGGTGAGATTTAGAGCATTGTGTTATTTGTAGTGGTGGGATTGTTTGTTTTCTGACTGTGTCTGAAGGGGAGGTCTTGCCCTTCCTCCTGTCAGTAGACGCCTGCATACCTGACATCTGCCAAGGACTGAATTTCTGCAGTGCATCTCATTTGACTCTAAGGAAACAGAGAAAGTTATGTTTATTTGCAGAGTGACCAGTGGTGGGGGAGGAGATGTTGTACAGTGCGTGGGTCTGTGTGAGCAGGGCGAGGGGGATGGATGACGGGTGGCTGTGGCTGAGGTGTGTCTGATCTGCCTGCCCAGGATCTGGGAGCAGTATCCTCATGCTGGACATGTCCTCTTCACTTTATGACAGGCCTCTGTCCATCAGACACAATCTGCCTTTAATGCAATCTTCAGACTTTGTTAGCGTGCTTTTTATCATTGTTCCATGTCATTAATGAGTTTGTTCAGTATGACCTCCTCGCAGCTCAGTATAGTGCCATTTATCATTATCATTTGTTTACAGTCCTGCAGCCAGTTATCAATTCCAGCGCTGTGCACTGGTCCTTCCCAAGTCCTTTTGAATTAATTTTTCAATTAAGATTTCATGAGACACAGTATCAGATGCTGTCCTAAAATCCAAAAAATAGGACCTCTGCTATGTTCCTTTAATCCACTCTGTCTGTAACTCCATCAAGGAATAAATAAAGCAATTAAATTTGTCTGGCAGGCTTTATTCTGTATAAAGCTATACAAGCTGCTTCTTATTCTGTTACCCTCAAGATTTTTAGCTTGTTTTTTCTTAACGAAGCTGACTTCCACTTGTCTTTTTTCTTTTGTTTTCCTTTCCCTTTCCCTCCTAAAAGACCTAGGGCTGTGTTCCCAGCCACTTGCTGTCCTCAGTTTATTCTTTTGAAAGATCCTGTGCATGAGAATAGTAGGGTGGAAATGCTTGGGACATGACCCAGTCTCTATGCCAGACTGCACCCCACTCTGGAGGGGCCCCAGTGATTGCAGAAGGGTGCAAGACGATGAAGAACTGAACATAGTGCTCACAGTGTTAAATGACTCCACAGTGTGGCTGTCACCGAATAGCCATGCTTTACTCTGCTTTGAAACCAGGGATTGCGTGGATGTCATCTTCTCTGTGCAGTGCAAAATCTGGTGAAAATGTGCTTGCTTTCTGTTGTTGTTATTGGAGTTATGCAGACACCACTTAAGCTGGCCTATCACCGTATCTCTTTCTTTTCCAAGTGCTTTGATAGAGATTTCCAGCTCGATTACCTGTAGTAGCCGTAAGTGAAACATGCAGCTCTTCTGCCGACTGGCTGACTTCCGCTCACACCGTAGCAGTGCTGGACTCAGCTTTGAAGCTTGTGCCTGAAGTCTGTCCTTCTTGGCTGTTCATTTAAGTTTTGAACATGTTCCTTAGTGCAGACTTTCATTTTCTTCTGGTAACTTATTTGTCTGGAAACTTTAAATGAGCCTGCTCTTTGAATTTGGTCATGGCCTTCCTGCTGATTTTCTACACCGTGTCCTGTTTCAGATAATATTCAAGTAGAGCCATTTGGGATGGTTCTGGTAAGAGATGAGGACTGAAGTGGGTGTCAGCTGGGACAGTTCTTCTTTCCTTTAAATTCTACGCTTGTACACTGAACTGAATTAGTGACTCCCTCTGTTGTGGTTTAACCCTCACCAGCAAGTAAGCGCCATACAGCTGCTCGCTCACTCCTCCCCCTTCCCAGTGGAATGGGAAGGAGAATTGGCAAGAAAAAAGTAAAACTTGTGGGTTGAGATAAGAACGGTTTACTAACTAAAATAAAATTTAATAATAACAATAATGAAATAATAATGGTAGTGAAAAGGAATATAATAAAAAGAGAGACATGAAACTCAAGACAAGTGATGCATGATGCAATTGCTCACCACCCGCTGACCGATGCCCCAGCAGCGATCTGCCTCCCAACCAGTTTCTGTACTGAGCACGACGCCCTATGGTATGGAATAGCCCTTTGGCTAGTTCGGGTCAGCTCTCCTGGCCATGCTCCCTCCCAGCTTCTTGTGTTCCTGCCTGCTGACAGAGCATGGGAACTGAAAAATCCTTGATTTAGGATAAGCATTACTTGGTATCAACTAAAACATGAGTGTGTTATCAACATTATTCTCACACTAAATCCAAAACACAGCACTGTACCAGCTACTAGGAAGGAAATTAACTCTATCCCAGCTGAAACCAAGATACCCTCCATGTGCTTTTTTTTATGTAGCTTTTTATGACACTTGGTTACCCTATAGACTCCTCTAGCTCTATTAAAGTTATGAAAATGTTGCATAATGACATGTATCTTTTTTTCTTTTGGCTTTCCATCACTAGGACTACAACTGACCCACATCCTTGTGACTGAATATAATTATACTCAAAATCATCCCCAGCTGTACCTCATGGGGTACCCTCTTGGAGGCTTCCATGGCAGCATCTGCAGGAGAAGTGGGCATGAAACTGCATTTCACAGCAGTTGAGGAGCTGTGAGGCTTTCAGAGATGAGCTGGAGTAAGGGGGGAGAAACATCTTTCTCAGTATCATCTGGTACACTTTCCCATCTCTAAACAACCTGATTATATTGATCTGTTAGATTAGTATTCCTTGTCTTTTTACACATTTGCATTTCATGCTGAAATTTTTTTGCTGCCTGAAGCAAACTGTCCAGTTTGTTAGGACAACTGAACAACACTGCTCCTGCCAGCTCTTAATAAATTATTAAAGAAAGCAGAACAGTTGACCCTTGCTCTGAATTGGTCAGATGTATCATTCTTAAGCATGGATTCAAAAAGGTGGTGTCAGAGCAGCTGTACTGTATTAAAGTGTCAAGGCTGAAAGATAAGCCTGCCTGCAGTTAATAAGTTAAAACATTAACTGTCTTTCAGCTTGTACCTGTGAGACAGCATGTCTGGCCTGGGTAGCTAACATATTCAGAATGTCAAAGCAGTACTTGGGCAGCAGCATCTCTGTGGGCAGACGTATTTTACAGACATTTGGGAAAGCTTCCTGCTGCTGTATGCATACTGCTGCAGCTGGCCCTGCCTGAGTTCAGGGGTCTGTACTGAGCTAGTAGCAGCAGATATTTTTCAGGTGGTAAAAGACACCAAAGATAGGGATAGTACTAGCTTAATTTGTAACTGGAATTTTAGGATTTAATAGCATATTCAGTCTGTGGCTTAAGTGTTCGGTAAGATGGTATGGATTTATTTTGGGTAATGGTTTTTATAGAGGTATTTGAGATTTCTGGGCTATTTCTGGGCACTAACTATTATTGCAAGCAAAGGAATAGTAAGTCTTACTGTGGTTCAGGTTCTGTAAATGACTGTAGTCTTCTGTAAAGCTTCTGTAGTCTTCTGTAAAGGACAAGAAAAACAGTTTTGTCTTTGTGGAAAAGCAGGGAACTAGTAGTTCTTAGATGGAGCTGCCCTTCAACTGCTGGATAACCATGTTCATTTGGCAGAAGGCGTGTATGCCATGCTCAAGTCTTGGGCAGACCCTCAGGTTTTTGGCTTTGAAGGAGCTACACTGATTTACTTCACTAGCTAAAGACTAGAGCATTTTTTACCAAAGCCATTGGCTATTAAAGAGACTGCAGTTGATTCTGATGGTGAAATAGAGTCCATGTTCAGAGGCATTGGGCACATCAGTTTTTTGACCAGAATGTTATGTTCTAGCAGTTGGTATGCATCTCAGCAGAGGAGGGGCTAATCTGCCAAATTGTATCAAGCCACTCAAGAACTAAGTAGCTGTGAACTGAGATCTCTGTTATGTCTCCAGTCCTGCTGACTTCTTTCAAGTTAGGAAAACATGAAAGTACTGCCCTTTCCTACAGCTGACTTGTGACTGGGTAGAAACTACCTGGCAGTTCGAGCCTCTTTACATTTCTAATGCTGTTATCACAGGTTTAATATCCAAATGCTTTCTAATGCCCTTTCTTTCACCTGGAAGAGCTGTCCCAGTGTGGCATGGGGTGGTAAGACTTTGCCACACTCAAGTATGTGTTGATGAAGTTATTTGCTATTGCACTATTTTTATTCTTGTTAACTTGGGTTATTTTAACCCCTCTGTAATCCAGACAGAACCTCCAATGGACTGGGGAGGAAAGCTGTAGGTATTCGGGGTCTCTGATTTTGCTGTTTTGTCTTGAATTTTTGTATTGCAAATGGCATCTCTGTAGAGTTCATGTTCTCTGTGTTTTTGCTGCGTATGCTGCTTTCCCCTTTCAGTAGGTTTCTTTCTACGGTTTGTTTCTTCCCGCCTGTGCTTCAGCCTTGATCAATATTCTTGTCTTCTAGAGGATTACAAGGGATTTCAGTGTATTTTTATTCTCGTTCTTGTTTCTTCATACTACTTTTTGACGTGGGACTCCCTCCTGGGTATGCTATAACTGAGGACTCAGAGAAGAGCTGAAAATATGCAGAGTAAGAATCTGTAGTGTATACTTAAGGGTGTTGACCAAGATAGTTCTTTTATGGAGCTGATCAGGAAATTCTGTCTTAAATTTTACTGCATGTCCTGGCTTAAGCTGCCCTCTCACTCTTCGCAGTTTCTCAGCAGACTAGGTGAAAAAATGATCTTGCTTAAATATATTTTCCCCCAATGGTTTGTTTTTAGCTTGCATCAGTTCTCCAGTTTGGCCACACAAACACTTCATTTGTCAAAATTAAGGGCTGGCAGAGGCCATGTGGGCTGATGTTGCTACTGAAGAACAGGTTCGTTAAGCTGTGTACTAGTGAGACTATTAGCACTGAGTGCACTAATTGCAACTCAGTGGTTTGGAGCAGCCTCTGCATGTTCTGGCATCCTGAGAGCTTCGGGAACTGCAGGGCCGGACCACCCGCACGTTTTGCTGGGGCTGCTCCACCTCCCTTACGGCCACATCTTGTCACTGGCACTAGTTGAGAGATGAGCCCCTGGAAGGTGACTGCATCTTCTTTTTGCTGGCTTTGCTGCGGGAGTTCTCCCTCTCCTGGGGCTTCTGTGCCTGGCACCGGACTTAGAGCGGGGCCCAAGACCTGATCTCGGGTCTGTCCCAGACATAGCTGGTGATGGGTGCAGGGCAGCTGAGGAGCAGCTGTCGTCCTGCCCTGACACTGCATCGCCAGCAATGGGGCTGTGCTGTTACTGAGTTACTGGGTGGCACAAGCCCCTGCTGCTGGAGGAAGGGAGCCAGCAAGCAGGGCCCAGCCTGGCCCTGCTGGTTGTCCCAGGCGTTGCTTCATGCTGACATCCTTCAGTGTTTCTGCTTCTCGGAAGCTGTTATTGCTTGCAGACTGCATCTCCTCTCTGCTCCCTCCTGTCTCTTCGCAGGATATGATCAGGGTCTGCAGCTCTTCATCATATGAAAACTCGAGTATGTGGCTTGCAGAGCAGACGTGTTGGCTCCCCTTTTCTGCACTGTTAGTTCGTGTAACAGGAAGTTGTACACGCTTTGGACTCGGCTTCTGCCACTGTTTGCCCAGAGCCTGCTGCACTGGCTGAAACCCTGTCTTCACTAAATGTTTGCTTCCAGACCATTGCAGCTGCAGTAAGTGGTGGAAAGATTGGTGTATTGATAACACAGTCATTTCTTCCTGAGAACCACTATTCATTCAAACAGTGTTACTGGGGAGAAAAAAAGGAGCAAATGTACTAATTTCCGGTCTTGGCATTTCAAGATCAGTCTTTCATTAAATAATTGTTCTTGATAGTAGTAGGAAACATTCTCTATAGTCTTTTTCCTTTCTCCTAGCTGCCTTTTGGGGGAGGAAAAAAGAGGTCAAATAATAGCTTTTGCACCTGTGTACTAGAGCCTCCTGGATATGTGTTAAGATGTCCAGCAGAAATAATAAAATTATGATTTATGTGGCCTTTTATGACAAGCTGAGATTTTTATGGAATTGGTGTATTTGCTTGAAAGGATCCTTTGCCAGAGCAATTACACAAAGGCTGTGGGTACATTAGTACTAGTGAGTCCTTCCCATCTTTTCCTCTTTATGCAAACACTCTCATAGAGTGTGTGAAGTGCAGTGATGCTAAGACCAAAAAAAACCAAAAAAACAAGCTAGTGCTGTGCAGACCACCCTGGTAGTGCTCACCCTTCTTAGCCTTCCCCTCCAGTCAGTGCTCACGGACATTAGTGCAGCTTGTGAAGGTGAGCAGCATTATAAAAAGGAGATCTGCAAGAGCGTTTTGGGGTTTTATTTTCATGATATCTAAGTGACATCCTGTTGCAAAGCCCTGCCCCTTAGAAAGCGCCTAAGCACATTAGAGATGTTGCTGCTGTGACCCCTCTGCCTTGCAGCAGGAGGACATGAGCTGGGTGACTTTAGGATTGCCTGTACTCCTGCCTGGCAGCTCCTGTCCAGGCTAGTGGTACTGGCACTGCCGGAGATTCTCTCTTCCCTAGATAAGTCAGTGTGTCTGTGAGCTAGCTGGTGGTGTAGAGGCAGCTGTTAATTTGACCTCTATCTAAAGGGTTACAATTAAGGTTACTGAACACTTCCTATAATAAGATGCTGGGTTTTGTTGCAGGCATGTGCTGCACTCCCTCGGTCTGCAGGGAAGCTCCCAGGGTGCTGCTCCGGGGCGCTTGGAGGTTACCTGACTTGTGTTCCCCTTGCTAGTGGAGAGATGGGCAGAAACATGGGGAAATGGCCGTCCAGGAGGACCCTTCCAATCCTATTTGTTTGCTTTGGTTTGTTTTTTTGTTTCTGTGAATATGCAGAGGTTTTGAGCCAAATTTGAGCGTAGGATAAAAACCACAGGCTGTCAGGCTAACAAATCCCTGGGTCATGAAATGAGTCAGCAGAAGACACAAAGCCACAGTGCCCTGGGATAGCTGTAGCCCTCAACTGCAATTTGTAAAAACAGCACTGCCCACACAGGGAGCTGCTGTTATGTGGTCCTGCCTTGCAGGCAGCAGAGCTGTTGGAGAGAACGTGTGAAATGTCACTTTTAGGTGAATGTTTTGTGTCTTTGTCTGAAACTGTGGTTTCATGAGAAGAAGTATTTGGTGGCGATGCTGGCATTTGTTACTGCTACTTGCATCCTTACCCTGTCTCCGGCTGCTGATTCTTCCTTCGAGTCCTTGCCCTCCTGGCTTTGCTGGCCACACCTCTGCTGTGCCAGCACAGCTCTCCTTGCCTTGTGTCATGAGCTGGATGAAGGAACGGATTCAGCTGTAAAGTGATACAGAACAAATAAACAAAATTTCAAAAGAACCTTTCAAGCTGGTTTGGTTCCCCTGTGTAAGTCAGGGCCTGGCTGTACAAAACACGGGTGCAAAAACTGCTGCGGTGCAAGTGCTGTGGTTCTGGGGCGAGAGCATCTGCAACTGGCAGTGCTGCTGGGGAGCCACTGCTCCATGCCAAGCCACAGTCAGGACACTGCTGCCTCCAGGGGTGGAGAGAAGCGACTAGTGAAAATCACCCCATCAAGTGAAAAGAAAGCTTTTCAAGTGCCTGCCATGGTCATCAAAGCTGAACAGACTGTGGGGGAACCAAAACCACACAGTTGAGAAGTGATGGAAGGGGCTGCGAGTGGAAGACATGTCTGCAGGATCGGGTCCAGTGCAGCCAGCGGCACTTTGCTAAGTCTAAGCACTGGGCTTTCCTGCAGTCAGTCTTGGACCATCACCAAAAATATGTGTGATTGAGGCGTAGATTGAGTTAAAATATTCAAACCTGATGTCTCTTGAAACAGTGCTAGAAAAACATTTTTTGTGGCATGGGAGAGACGTGTCTTGTGGTCAGGTTCCTAGCAGTGACTTAGGGATTTCTCTCATATTTCCTACGTGACTTTGGACTAGTTGGTTTATTTGTCTGTACCTCAGTTCTCTGAGTCTTTCCATCCTTTAGTTTTGTTTTGGAAAGGTTTCAACCTCTGTGAAAACAGCTATCTCTTTCCTGTATGTGTGCAAGACATTAGCCCTTTATGAAAAGTATGGTAACCAGACTCTAGACCAGAGTTGATGTACTCTGTGTCACTTTTCAATAGTAAACAGAGACTTACTCTGATCAATCTTTAAATGGCATAAATGTATCATGCCTTTTATACAGCAATGTCATACTGTTTACACTCCAATTCCACTAAAGATTTCATTTGATCACAAGCACTGGAGATTAATGATTCATAGCACTTGAAAAATGGCAGTCTGAAATTTCAGATGGGATGATTGCTGATGTCCCCAGGGTGATTACAGCTCTTGTGGTACTGTGGCAGGCTGCTGAAACCTGGTAGAGTTTAAGTGGAACATACACAGACGAAGCAAAACTTTGCTCAGAATGGTGCTGGTTGTTCCTAAGTGTTGCTTGCATAGACATAGATGAGTGATAACTTTGCTCTGTGACTCAGACATTTCATTAGCAGCTAATAATCAATGAGAGCAGGCAGGTTGGACAAAGCAGAGAGGTTTTAAAAAAAAAAACAAACCAAAAACACTTTTTAAAAAAAGGAGTGCATACCCTCATTCCTCACACGTGGGCTGTTCCTGTGCATGTCACCATACATAACCGTTTATCAGGCCACGCACAGGAGCTGGAGAAGAGCCATGAGATTTACCCAGGTGTGACATTTATTTGGCACTAGTGATAGGTGGATAACGTAAAGGACATGCCTTTTCTTGCAGTAAGAGTGAAAGCCTTTCTTTTAAGTTGCTGACATTGAGCTCGAATTTTAAAACTTTTTTGCAGTTGAAAACTGAATTTGACTATGTTTATGTTCTCCCTCCTTCTCCACCCTCCTCAGCTTCCTTACTGCCTTGCTTAAATTGGGATGTGTTCTCTGAGTGCTGTGATGAGTGCGGTACCCGTAACTGCGTGAGTGAAACAGAAAAGTAGAGTGGGCAGTTGGGCACTGAGTGAAAGAAGTAGCCTCTGTGCGAGGCAGAGGTGGCATCCAGAAACAAACCGGCAAAGTCTCTTCATCTTTGTTTCACAGTCAGTGGATGCTGAGAGGCAGCGATGTCACACTGTATGAACTGCTGTTGGGAGAAAGGGAAAAAAAAAACCTAAACCCGCACCATCTCTAGCAATTGTGCTGGTCCAGAGTGTGAGATGGGAAGGAGAAATTTATTATTTTGTTCTTACTTTTGCCCATAAAAGCCAAGCTTCGTTTTTTTCCACATAATTCAAAGTGAACGCCATGATGTGTGTTTCTAATGACAGGGGGAAACAGGTCCCCCTGCAGTGCTACAGTACAGGTTAATACAAGTAACCATAGCCAAAATGAGGAGGAGGAAAATAAACAGGAAAAACTGTATCATCACAGTTTAATTGGCCCATGCTGATGCACCATGTTCCACATGATGAAACAATGCTATTCAAAACCTGTTTTTTATTTACAATTTTATTTAGTCAAGAAAGCTTTTGAAATTAATAATTTTCAAAGGAAATCTCTTCAGAAAGCATTGGACTTAATCTGTCTGTCTTTTAAATAGTCTGAAGCCTTATCTATTACAGGAATCCCCTGATCTTTCCAGGATGTTTTATACATACAGTAGCTGCTTCCTCTTATAGAAGTAATGTCTTTTGGAAGTGAACAGTACATGCTGAAAAAGCTTTTGTCTGCAATCAGATTGGCAGTGACTGAGAAAATCCAGATGATCTCCCAAAGGGGAGTCTGTGCAGCTGGGCAGTTCTTTGTTACAGTAGTATTTTGCTCTTTCTATTTGAACACATTTTGTATTCTGTCTGCCACACACACCTGCCAGTATTGTGATCTTCCTGCTATGATATAAATGCAAGTGGAACATTGTAGGACAATGTTGTGACCAAACTAGCATTGCTTAGAGTCCAGCTGCAAAATGGATGAGTTATAGACTTAGCAGGGATAAAGAGAAGAACTGTGACTGCTGACATCATTAGTCTTTAGAAATGTAAAGCCATCCAAGAACAAGATTCCTCTTGCATCTTCTCTCGCCTTAAGATAATTTTTTTCCCCCTAGCTTAGCTGATGACATGATAATTTTGATTTCACTGAGGTTTCTCAGTCTCCTTCCAGTCTTGATATCATTTGGCCAGTTGTCAGATAGTATCTACTACATGTGTATAATAATGGTACTCTGGTGTTAGAACTCGTCGATGACAGGTTATATTGAAGTTAGCAGTGTGACAGTGGCGATCATGAACTTTTTCAGCTGGGCACAAGTGTGCTGCCTGGCCCATGACTTACTGAGGGGAGGAAGGGTGTATCAAGGGTTTCAAGACCAATTTCCTCCTAGTCTTTTTTTTCCTGGGTTGATAGCTTGTTTCTTCATTAGTGTATTTACAGTGAATGTTAAACCAAAAGCTGCTTTATAGGCATAATTAAAAGTAAAAGGAATATATAGTTGCTTGGAGGAAAGCCAGGTTTTTTTAAATTCCATTCTGTGGTTTAGCCACAGTGAGAATCACAGCGACCTGAGTATCTGGGGATATCAAAACTCAAAATTAGTCTCAGGAGCCTGAAGCCTGATAAACTGACAGACAAGAATTTACTCTACAAAACTAAAAGCTGTCTAATTTCGACAGATGTGATGGATTAAAGAGAAAGCATCATTGACCTGGTTCTACTCTGTTAGGCTTTCCAATTAAACAGGATGTTGTAGAAAGCAAGACCTTGCAGAGTAATACCTGGACCAGCAGGACTGAGGTTTTAAATGTTCGTTATACTTTAAAAGATGTTCCCTTAAAGATTTTGCTTGAGCGCTAATCCCAGAACACTAATGATGGAGTCTCCTGTAGGGATGTTATCTCTTTCTAACCTCTTAATTAACTGGCTAAATAGACAATTTTGGTGCTTTTGTGTTTAGAAGCTCTTTAATGAGGTTTGAATCCTCTGGCCAAGTCAAGTTAAGATTTTGACACCAAGAAGGATGCCAGACTGCAGAAAACACATGGTGCACTTGCACATATAATATGAAGAGCTGGAGAGAGACATTGATCAGGATGAAATTTTAGTGGAAAATAAACCAACCACAATGTAACTGCAGTTGTTGGGAGGAAGAGTTTTTCTGAGGATCTGGCCAACCCTATCATCATCAAGTCCTGATCAACTTTCTAAAAAGGCTTTAATGCCTTGAAATTGCAGGAGCACTGGTCAATTGTAATCTAAGAAAGAAATGTAACAAAGGATTAAATCAAAGATGCAAGGGCCTGCATGTGATCTTGAGATGTTCTGTAGCTAATCTGTCTCTGATATACTCTGGTTACTGCAACTTCCTTCACTCATCCAAATATTGTAGAGATCCTGTAATTTTTGTGCAATGGTAGGGTGTCTGGAAAAGGAGGATCTCTTTAAAAAAAAAAAAAATTAAAAATCCTCTGTCATCCTTGTTTGAGCAGGTGTGTTTGTTCCTAACATCGCTATTTTGGACCAATAACGGCTCAAAACACCTTCTTTTCTACTGTTCCAGAGTAATGGCTGTTTCTGTCTGCTCTTTTTGTAGATTGAACCTCCTAGTCCCTACACCAGCTTGGAGACTCAGGTTAGTACCACCCCCTCCCCTCCTTATTTCTTACAAGGGATTCTCTGAAAGAGAGAGCTGATCTGCTGTTGCCCAGCATATTTATGATATTTAACTCTGTCGTTGGCCATGGAGAAGGTGCAACTGTAACAGCAGTAGCGGTAGCTCCCAGCATGACTGACTGGGCAAGAAGAGAGCCAGACTCTTTATGGGAAACAGTGGGTGCAGATGGTAAGGCAGGGACCTGGCATACAGTTGGACAACAGCAGAAGTGACTTGCATGAGTTACATGAGAGGATACAGTCCTCAAGGCAGTACAAGCATCCATTCATGGGATTTTTATTTCTTTTTGTATACGCAGCTTCCTAGCTTTTGTTATAATCCCCGCTGCTAGTGTGTTACTCTAAAATACTGTTGCGCTGCAGGTTTCCTCTTTAGACATTACAATGAACGGTAATGAATCTGAGGAGATGCCTGGCACCAGAAGGTCAAAGTGACAGAAAGGATTTTACAAAGTCACTGATGCTTTGATTTGTGTTTTCTAACAAGGCAGCGTCATTGATTTTCATTCTTGCTGATCTTTGGGAGCCAGCAAAGGCAATGGTACTTGCATACTGAAGATGAGTGTTTATTCGAAACACACATTTCCAGTGTCCTTTAGTGATTGCATAAGTATTTCTACCTTTGTTTTCTGCTGTCCTTTCTCTGGGGAAAGCTTTTGACTGTTTTGTTATTTGTTTCAACAAGCCTACTACATCTATTTTTATGGACCTCACTTTGGAGCCAAGCCTTTGGGAGTCAAAACTGACAAGGAAGAATCACACAAAGATTGTTATACACAGTGGCACTATAAAGTGGTATCAAAACACAGAGTACATAATAAAGTATTAATCCATGCATGATGTAGACCTGGAAGTACACAGTAATAATGAAGACTTATTACTGACTTGAAATAGTGTGAGTACATCAGTTTGTGTCAGTGAAGGTACCAGGGGAGAATGCATATCAGTATGAGCAAGAGAATTCACACTTGGAGGAGAAGGAAGTGAAAGGAGATCACTGGCAGGGTACAGCTGCCAGCTGCAGAAGATTACTGGCTGAGGTGGTGCCTTCAGCCCCAGCACACCACTTCTTGTCCTGCCCTGCCAGTCTGCATCTTCCCTGACCTGCATGTCATTTGCTCTTCGGGGCTGTTACCTCCTTGCTAGGACTGTCAGCAGGAGTGCCAGGTGCCTCCAAAAGTTGCTGTGGTTTCAAGGGGCCTTAATATTTTTGGGGTCAGGGAGGGCATAAATGCGTTGTTTAATGAATAATTTAAGGCAGAAATTAAGTGTATGCTTTTGTGTGTTTATTTTTCTTTCAGTGTTACTGAAAGCCAGATTCACTTCTGAATCCATTTTCTGTAGAAAGCTGCTTACTTCTGACCTTGAAATAGCTGAGTAGAGCCAAGAACAACTTATTGTGGGCAACACATGTCCCAGAGTGTTCTGGGCTGCTCAAATGTAGGAGCTGAGGCCAGGCAGGTATTCTGGGGTGGGGAGAGAAGGGACTGTCTCTCTCTGACAGGTGGAAGCAAATCTGGGTATCACAGCTGAAGGTCTGGTCACAACTTTGGTTTCCAGGGGTATATTTCTCTTTAGGTGAAGTGGTCAAAAACATTCAAATTAGCAGTGGAAGTTGCTGTTTTATATCCAGACTAAGTAGTTAGCAGTTCAGGACTGACCATGGTCTTGGTGGCAAGTGTCTCTGTTTCCTTTGCTGTGAAAAAGTGCTGTGAGAAAAGTAACATTAGCAGCTTTAATGTTTTGCCGACTCAGAGGATGTTAACTAATATGGTTAGTAAAGAATGTCCCAGTTTGCAGAAGTTTCCCTGCATGCTTTATTCTCTTCCTTTTTCTTTGGGGACAGATGGGAGCGGAGAGCAGTGCTGCATTCATCTGAGACATGTTGAGTAGACTGGTGAGCGGCTTCTCTGCTTTGGTGGTTTCCTGCACAGTGTTGGGATGAATCAGCTCATTTGAGAGTTTCTCTCCACTGCCCTCTGGTTTCCTGTCTCAGCTCTGGTTTGGTTGGTATTTTGAATGTTGACATTTCAAACCCATGCTGGGCGTTGAAAGGGGACCATATTCTGGAGGCCTTCTCATGAATTTTTCGTATCATTTCCCTTCCTTTCCCTAGTCTTCCAATCACCTGTACAACTGTTGAGTTTTACAGGTATGGCTGCAGGTGAGCTTCTAAAGAGAGAATGGGTGCTCTTCCAACCAGCTCAGCTTCAGCAGATCTCTTTGAATTCCCCTATAAAGATATATTTTGAGTTGTGTGTAAGTGAACAGAGGGAAAGCATTTACTTGAGAGCTAAGCAAGTGGTTTTGGCTGACATTTTTCCAAGGAAAAGAGAGTTTCTGCAAACAAAATAATTTTTGCATAATTCTCTTGCATATCAAAATATTTTGTTCAAATTGGACCTGCCAAATCACACTACTCATGTTAATCAAATAGCAGTATATTGGGGATTGTTTTCTGATTCCTTTACACCTACCTGTGCTGGGACAGCATGTCAAAAGATGATTTAGCCAGGCAGTTCCTGTTCTGCCTGTTCTTTTTCTGTAAGTGAGATTATATAGCTCACAGACGACTGTTATTTAGCTTTTCTCATGTTAAATGGTGTGTAACAACCGTGAATTGTGTAATGTGTAAATGTGGTGCAGCAGATTAACAACTCCTTAATCATCTGTGTTCAAGGGAGTAGGATGTGGCAAATTTATTTTCACTGTGTTGCAAAATGATACTCATCTAGGGTGAAACCCAGAAACTCGGTCTTTAATGTATTGGAAAAAATATTTTGCAAACAAACCTCCCGTTTCCTATCTCTAAATCTCACTGTGCACTAGTGCCAAAACCAGATACCCCTGAGCATCCTTGAGGTGTTTGTAAGGTCATGTTGCCAGGATTCTTTTGGAGGGTTCAGGCGTGTTTGCACTATCACGCAGAGAGAAGCTGAGCCTAATTTGGAGAGAATGAAGAAAATGAAGAGAGAACGAAAGCTGTTTTCAGCAACTGAGATGGTTGTACATTACATCTGAAACAGCTTTGACTCTGTTTGTGACTATTTTTCTTGTGATTTTGGAAGTTATCTCCATTGATGAGATTGTGGATGTTTACATTTCACACCTCCCGTCCTTCATTTCACAGATATAACAGGAGCCAAATGTAATGACTTTAGCAGCGGATAGCCCAGAGATAAATTTTGGCCCAGTTTTCATTCCCTTGGAGCAATGGAGTTTGTTATTGTCTTCGAGTTAGAGAGATCATTATTGGTCTCCTTCCAAAGCTATACCTTTGTGACTGTTAAAAGTTGTGTGCTCAGATGCTGGGGAGCCTCTAAGGCTTACTGATACGGGACCAGAGAGTACTGCAGCTGGCAGAGGGAATGGGGCTCTGTGTACAGGTAACAGCACTGAGTAATCAGTGCAGTAATTGCAGTCCTTACCTTCGCCTTCCCCTGCGGGAGGTAAACCCTGCCATGTGTTTTCCTTTTGCTGGTGCTATCCCCAACATGAGCGCACTGCGGTCATTGCCCCCTCTGAGGGGTGCCAAGCTAAGCCTTTGGTAGGCAGATGTGCACCCTTGTGTCCGTGTGGAAAGTGGTTGTTTTTCCACTGCTTGGAGGTCAGCAGCATCTCTTCTAAGCTTATGGCAATAATAAACTAAAAATTATGATTGTTCCAGAATATAGAGTACCAATTTTTCCTTTGTTGTTAGAAGTCAAAATATGAACTGATTTTTGCTGTGCAGTTTCCTGAAGATCCTCTCACCAGTGTAGCTTCTTGTGTGAGAGTAGCTGGTGGCTTGCAGCCTCTCTTTAAGTGAAGGGTGCAGTTTCCAGGTGCTATTGAAGTGTGAAACTTGGAGATTGCTGAAATAGCATGCACACTCAGAATCCAAACATGAGAACTGCGTGTAATGCATCTGCCACACCAGGAGGATTTCAGCTGGAAAGTTACCTTAGCCAAGGGGGCATGCCAGTCTGGAGAGGATTATGTTGGCAAAGAGCCAGGGTGAAAGATGCTTTGAAGGCCTCTTCCCAAGGAGTGCAAGTGCTCTAGCATGTTGGTGAAGTAAATGTTGATGCTTGAGTACGGGCAGCAGTGTGTTTCTCATAATACAGCAAAACCAGACTGCTTTTTCATACCCTTCTGTAATTAGGGTGTACCCTGCCTGCAGCATAGCAGCTCAGTACCTCTTACCTGTGTCAGCCTCTTGATTCTGAGAACAGCTCAGATGCTGATTGCTCCCAGACAAAATTTGTATTTTGACAGTAATGCCTTTAAAGAGACCAGGGGAAAAGACTGCTTGTTATTGTCCTTCTCTACCATTTAATTTATTTTTGTTTAAAAGCTAGCAATTTTCAGAATGAAAATGTCCTACCCTGGAGAGTGTGTGTAAGGAACAAAGATTTTCATATTAAAAGGTATTTATTATCCTGTAATTCCTTTCTCTAAAATTGATTTCTGGCTTAATTCAATAAAGGCCTCAGAACTGAAGGTTAGCGGTGTGCCACTCTGTTGTGGGTGTTGCACTTCACAATTAAGTGGCCGTCTTGGTGCGTTTCTTGTGAGCACCTGGCAAGATGCCCTTGTCATTGGGTACAAGTGAAATAACTTCATTGCCTATAGGACTCTCTAAATAATCGTGTGATCGGTTGTTTGACATTTAATTATTTCTTGTGTTCAGCCCAGAAATTTAAAACCGTAACCCTCAGCTGTGGGTGCCAAGAGGGACTCAGGTCTGTGATCTGCCCTGGCAGCCTGCAGGCAGGAGAGAGGCCATCCGGAGGCACACTGCTGCCTGGAAAGCGTATGCACCTTTTACCTGGTTCTTGTCTGGGAACGATGGGGTGCTGTCAGCCCTGCTTGGATCCAGAGTGCAGGTATGGCAGCAGCAGCAGCTGCAGCCGTACAAGTTGCATAATCATGCATCTTAGAACAGAGATGATTGCCTTTGCAGATAAGTGAGTGTTTTGCCCTTTGTGCATGGACTTGGTCAGCACCTGCTTCGCTGGGGGCTGCACAGCTGATTTCACCCCAGTGTCACGTAATCAGCATTTCCCAGTAAGAGTAGGTAAGAATTGCAAACTTAGAGGTACTATATCGGCTACTAAAAGCAAGAATAGAAACACTCCCTGCGTTGTTAGAGTATCATATGGAAAAGAATTACTGAATAATGGAGAGAGTTCATTAAAAGAATATGACTAAAGATAATACTCTGAATTTTTTGATCTCTGGTTTTGGGTGTGTTTGGGACTACTTCCTGAGGCTTATGGTTACCTTGTAGGTTAGAAACTTGGGGATCTTTTCAGTTTTAGTCAATATTTATGAAAAAAACATGAATCCATGAATCTTTGAGCCTGTAGAAAAATAACATCTTGCAGTTTTTGTGACAAGATGATAGTGATCGGTAACACCATAAACATGGAGTATTTCATAAAATCATGTTGTGAAAATAAAGTAAACTTCCAGGGTACTTGCTTTTCAAAATGCAGATAAATATTTTTCTTCCAACTCATTAGTTTGGGGGGCAAGGAGGGGCGTGCACCATTTCATAAGGTGCCGAAGTGATTAAAGAGCTGAAATGCCTATGGGTATATGGCCACTGGGGAAAATTCCGCAATTTCTTGTGGTGACTGTGCTTACTTTAATTGAGGATTTTGCATTCTGCTGTCAAAGTGAAGAGGAAACAGCATTTTTTTCCTTCTCACTGAGGAACACGAAAATACAAGTAGAATTCATGAGCTTACCTCTGAAATCTTCGTAATGCAGTCCTCGTAGAAACATCCAGTGCAATCAAATTGCTGAACTGTTATTGTCTAATAATCAGATACGCTGATTTTGGCAAGGATAAGCCCAAAAACACAAGAGCTAGGAAAGTCTCCGTTGTTAAATCACACAAGAAAGAGAACTCAAGTCTTTTTAGGAGAATGAGCCTTTCAAATGTATCTGCTGAGTGGGTCCTTTTTGGATATAGGTGAGAAACACTCTGGAGCGTTAACTGGATATTATTTACATTCAAGATGTCTTAGTACAGTCTCCTGCAGCATTTTGGGAAGTTTTAACTTTTGTTACACACACAGTCATTGTATGTGATTCAGTCATGTACGTAGAGAAAGAAAGATAGGAGGAGCATATGACTTTGAACTCGCATCTCTTGTTTTCTGCATTATTTCTAGGAACAAACTGAGAAGTTTGGCATTGAAGGGCAGTGGAGTCCTTTGCAGCAGTCTGTTGCATGAAGAGGGTATGCATCACGTGTCTCTTAGATTCCTTCCTACCAATGCCGTGCAAATGCTGTGAAACTTGAGTTTTATATGAAACTCCTTTAAAAAAAAAAAGAAAAAAGCAAAAAGCCTTATATATAAAGCTTCCTAAATTAGGGAAAAATAAAAGCACCTAGCCATCAGCTCTCAGTGACCTGGGTGCTATGTAATAATGTAATTCCTTTCTCTTATTCTTTGGAGGACCTTTGATTTTTTTTTTTTTTTTTTTTTTTTTCTTCCTGTGTGTTTTCAGTCTGCTTGGGGCTTGTAAAAGCTGTCCCATGGACAGCACTAAGAATTAAATCTCCTCTTTGAGAGGTGCAGTCTGGGTCTGGGAATTCTGCCCAGCATATGTGGAAGGGAACTCCTGTGATGGACAGACAGGATGGTATTTTTGGCTCTTCTCTGAACTCTGCACCCAGAGCTCACTAAGCATCCTTGCTCTCATTTAATTGAGCCTAAACCACAGCTCATATTCTCTGGGTGTCAGCTGTGGGTTGGTTTTGGTTTTGTTCCCAGAAGTATTCCTGACCTGTCCAGTGGGTTGTCTGTCCCTTTTAATACTAATTTGAGAAAATATTCTTGTCCTTTCTAGAAATAGGGAAGTTTGTAGTTGTCCGTAAGTTCATTCATGTGTGATGCAGCTTCAGGAACAGGAGTTGCTATTATGCAGTTATCTTTAATTATGAATATTTTTAGTAGTACACCTACCAAAGCCTTATGCTCCCAAGCTAAGATCTTAAAAAGTTATGAGAATTGTGATATATCCCAGCAGAAGTTGATTTGCCAGTACCCTTTTAATTTGCACAGCATTCAAAATGCTTACCAGCAATATCTGGGTTTTGTGAAGTGTTTAGTCTCTGATGGAAAGAGAATTGTAAAATTTAGTTCTGTTTGCCTGTTTTTATTGTATAGGGCAAATTGGCAGAAGGGAAGATAGATAAATTATGTTAATTATAATCAATTATCATCAACACCAAGCAGTTCATTATGACCCTGTCCCTGCTGTACAGTAAAGCTATTGTATGCTGTCATGTTCTGCACTTCAAATGATATCGCAGAACAGGAAAATTCTTGATTTTTCCAGAATAACAGTAACTGAGCTAAAGGATAAAATATTAATATTTAATAGCATGAAGCCTGGCTGATTGCTTAAATAAAGCTCTAATGCAGAACTGTTCTGATAGCAAATAGAGAGTTGTGTCAGCAAACCAAAATATTCTGAGACTAATTGAATCCTTGGATGTCTGTTGCCATTCTTTAAGTGAAATACATCTAGAAGTTGTTCCAATAAATATATCTAGAAATAAATAAGTACTTCATATTTCACAGATTGCAAATACAATATGTATTTGTGGCAGTTGCGGTATTGCTGTGAGGGGCTGTTAAGAGTTTTGCAGCTGTTTCCTTTCTCCTGTGCATCCCTTGCTGTCAGAGCAGCAAGACAGGAAGAATTCACACGTTATTTTCCAGTTAAATGTTAGGTAGCTCCCCATTCAAAACCTCCTAAGCTCACATTTGAGAGCATGCTTAATTGAAGTCACCCACTTAAGTACAGCTGACTTCAGGGAGGCTTTTCCTTGAAGTCCCACTCTGTGTATCACGCCTTCATTTCTTACCTCAAACCAAATTTCCTTTGCAGTAGTTTAAAATATGTTTTTATCTCTGGAGCCCTTTTACATACAGTGGACTGGATCATCTGGTGAATAATTCACTGTGCCTCTCCTGACTGAAGTGGAGCAGTGTCGTTTTATCCTGGCTGAGGAGGTGACTTACTGTATTAATATCAGTGAGTAAAATGCAGGTTAACTTGCCAGCCTGGTGGGTTGCCAGCAGGACTGGTGCATAGTTGTGAAGGGTTGTGCAGCAGGTAGAACGAAAAGCTACGTGCAGGTGACCGGTGTCTGATGTTACTACTTGTGTGGTGGTCTCTGTGCAGCATTTCTTGGGAGACATCTGGGATGCATTTTGCTTTGGGATTGGTTTGAAATGATACTGAAATGTGGAATCTGTTCCTGGTTTATTAAATTTTCTGTAACAGCTACCAGTAAATGCAACTGAAAAGGCTTTTGTGATTGCAGCTCTGTGTGTTGTCGTTGTTGTCCCCCCTGCCCCGCCTCGTTCTCTCTTCCTCTGGTTATGCTGGGATTAGACCTTAATGGCATAAATAGCTCTTGGGTAGCAAAGTGGTTTAAAGTGGTAATTACATTTTTTGGGGCAGTGAAGCATAGCACAGAAAATAAAAATGCACAAATAATTTCTTAAAAACAATCAGATAATAATTGGATAAATATAGACATTGACAGCTGTGTTTTGCATGCAGCATCTTCCAGATCTAGTTACAATAATTTTGTAGCCAGGGCAACTTAGAAGTGGCTACATCTACTTTCATGTATTACACTGAGAATTTTTTCTGGTTTTGTAGTTACCTAGTCCTTCAAGTACTAGAGACCACAGTACAAGGAGAACCTACTTCTAAAGCTGCTGTTCTCTATGTACAGAAGTAGGACAAATTATATGGAAGGTTCCTTTGCTTGTATGCCTGGGCTGCTGCACAGATTGCACACGCACTTTTTCACATTAACCTTCCTTCCCCTACGACTGCCTTGTTTTACAGACTTGTTGACGTAGCTTTGCAGTCCCTGTAGTTTTGCCTCGTTGTCACAGTTCACTGGTATCGCTAGAAGAGGAATTAACTGGACTGTAGCCTGGCAGTAAAAGCCTATTAGTAGCTGGTAAATCCGAGGGAGATATGGAGGTAACATCTGTATTACGTAGTCCTGTGTTTTGTGTTCTGATTGGGAAAATGACTGCAACCAGGTGGATTGCAGTGCTGAAGCCAAAGCAAGATTTAAAAGAAAAAGATGCGTATGTTTTATTGTCTTGACTTACAGCAATGTTTATTGCCACAGTTGATGATGATGCTGAGGCAGTGAGCTAGTGAGTGACAGACAGTTGGTTGTCACTCCCAAGGGTGCTAGCTGGACATTGTGGAAGTGATGGAATTTGTCTGAAAACACCTTCCATGGGAAATCAGGAAGGAAGCTAATACTTGATTACTTGAAATGTTCCCTATATTTGCTCTTCAGGAAAAAGAAACCAAAATTGTGACTTGCTCGTCTGGACCCTTGTTAATACTGGCAGGAACTGTGTGGTTCAATGTCATTTCCGTGACTGAAAATCTTGTGCTGGCCCAGGCCAAACAGGGCATTTTGGCCATGGAAATGGCATGTCCCATACGCACCGGTGGCTTTCTCTCCCCTTCAGCACTTTTTTGTCGCATCCCAGTCATGACGACAGGGGTGGCTCTGGCCGTGAACCATTGCATCCAGTCCCATAGGCAGCCCTGCGCTCCTCTATCAGTTATGTGTCGACTGCATCCAGCCACAGCAACTCTTATGTGTTAGATAAGGTTATATGAAGGGTCTGAGCATTTGGAAGCTGTGTCCAGTAATCAGCAGAGCATCTGAATTTAAGGCCTGCCTTTGAAAGCTAAAGCCAGACCCTGTATTACTGCCTAAGCTCCGTGTATTGTCTGCGTGTAGAGAGTTGACAGCCTCAGAACAGGATTAGCAAAATCTGTCATGCAGTGAAAATGCGGAGGATGTGAGATTTCTGAATCTTGCAGCCCTCGGGCAGAGCCGTAATGTGCCCTCTCTGACTGTTTGGCATTTGCAGTCCATCACCCTAAAGCCTTGCTTATGTGTGTTCTCAGAGCATAACAAACCCAAAGACCTGCTAAGGCTTGCTTCTTTCTGTGAAAGGTGTGGGATTTTTCCCCAGGGGGAGCACTTGCCCCAGAGGTGGGAGCCCCAGAGGGACCCTCTCCTTGGGCTGGGAGGGCGCAACCCCTCTGTGCTGGCGTCCTGGGGTGCCTTGGCCACGCTGCGCAAGTGGGGTGGTGGGACTTCAGAGAGTGCAAGCTGTGCTGTCCCTCATGGGAAGGGTCAGTTCCCTGTTCCTTGTTGCAGGACTGTTTCTCTGTTTTATATGTACTGCTAAACTGGAGAAAAAATCTGCAGTTTTAAGATTCCAGTCAAGATGAAAATAGTGGTTGGGGAGCCTGTGGTGCTGGCTTCTGTTAGGTAGCAAGTGCCAGGTGCTGACATTTGTAATGGGTTAATAATTTGTATGTATTACAGCAAAGCCAAGCTTGAAGAGGAACTTCCAAGAAGGGTTGTGCTACAAGCAGGTTTGATACAAGCAGAGCACCTGGCTCTGTTTGGAGAGTCAGCTTTAAAACAATTGTAGACCTGAAATAGTTTTCTTCTTGCTGTTTGTGTAATGTAATTTTTTTATACATATTATTCCATGACTTCACAGGAACCAGAAATAATTTTTATTTCTATTTTTCTGTGCCCTGTGTCTTTTGGCATTTAATTGTGCTTTATCCTATGTAGTAAATGTTATCTAATGTTTGTAATTGCTTGTAATATGACTGTCTTTCAATGTTTGAGTTTACATACAGCAAACAAAATAATTTTAATAAATACTGATAATAAAATTGTGATATTAGAAGAGCAAGCACATAGTGTCTATAAAATGACACTAAGTTTGTTATTTGCAAATTATCTAGATACTAATTTGGTTGTGGCCTTCAGCAGCATTTGGTTTCTTTGTAGGTAGGAAATATGCAGCGTTTGATTGCTGCTTTCAGAGCACCTTTCTGGCAGCTCAGCTTTGAACTCTTGTTGGCACTTCTATCAAGATGCTTGATAGCTGGACAGAGTATTTTACAAAGGTCAAAAAGTTAGTCTTGACTAATAGTTAAAAAAAAGTCAAAAAAGCAAAAGAATTTAAATAACAAATCAATGAAGCTTTATCAGTAGGTGCCAGATCAGACTCATGATAACCTTTTTCAAGGCCTGCTGCCTATTCCTTTGCCTGTGAAAACAGAAAAGTTGCAAAACGGAGGTTGCTGCCTTCTTATTTTAGATACCAAACTGATGACTGACATGCTTTTCTCATTCATTGTTTTTTCTCCAGTCCAATAGCTTTGTATTCTTTATAGCCCAGCCTTGCAAAACTGACATAGAAATAAAACAGTTGATGTTGATTATCTTATTTTTAAATTCTGATGTGGAGCCTAACTTAAAACACACCTGGGTCTCTGCTCCAGACTTCCTGTGTCACCCTGTGCAGGAGTCCCTTTCTGACTCTCCTGGCTATATGACAGTTTGGTAGCTTGCACCAGAAAGTGCTGGTGATGTGCAGGTGCTGTTTCTGTCATTGATTTGGTTGTTTGTGTGGAAGTAGCACGCATATAACTTGGCCATTCATAAGGAAGTGATTTAGTTCAGCATGGTGGGGTTTATTTAAAAGGTATCTGGTAAATTGCAGGTTGTGCTGTGCAGGCAGAGCTGCCCCGATTGCAGCTGGGGAGGTTTGCCGGTTTTTGAAAGGTGGATGTTCACTGGGCAGAGCTCCTCCAGGCTTCCTGTGGGAGGGCTGCGAATCCCAGCATGGCTCCAGCTCACCTGAGGCAAACCAATGGGTTTGGAAAGTCCAAAAGCTTCAGAGAAACTAAAACTCAAATGAAACTCTTGTTCAGGATCATACTCTGCAGTAGTGACCATGAGAAAGATGTGTAGATGCCTGTGTATTTGACTAAGCGGCTGGCCTCTGCTTCCATAGAAAGCAGAGGTTTCTGGTGTGTAGCTGTTTCTTGTGACACCAGAAGGTGGAAGTCCGGGACACGTCCATTGCCTGTAGGTCCCCTCAAGTGACTGCAAAATGCTGAGTAACTTCTGTGAAGTTAGTGGAGCCTGTGCAGTGCCTGTAAATCCAGGAGTGTGCAGACCTCATTCATGTTACACAGGTAGTGTCTGGCTACGTACTATATATAAAAAATCTTTTAAATATAAATTTCCCTGTTTTATCTTGTACTAACATTGATATTTTTGTTAAATCCTAGTTCCAGCTTAGAAGCAACAGTTTTTTCCTGTACATTGTACACCACAATACACACACTGGTTTGGAAGCTGTTCCTTTAACATGCAGTGAAAGAAGTTAGTAAAGACCTGTTTTGTTTTATTTTTATACAGAGTGTCAGTGTCATGATTGATCCACAGATCTCTGCTTTTGACCATTACCTGAAAATTCACTCCGAAGGCCATACTGTTAAAATATGAGAGCGTAATTTCAAATTACATTTACTCCAGAGTGAATTGGGAGGCTTTGGCATAGTGCCTAGTTTACACTAAGCCTGCCAGCAGAGGAAGTTAATCAAGAATTGTTGGTCCAAGGTGAATTCTTGCTCTGTTTTAGCTTGAATGACTTTCCACGGTAGACAGTCCTACATCTTGAGCTAATCTGTTCAACTCCAGGATTAGGTTGTGTATTTTCAAAAGCACGATTTCCTTGAAAACGCTCCTGAAGCAGCTAGCTGAGGCTGTCTGCTCCCTCATTCCCAGCTGTGTTGCTGGGTGCAACCACAAACTCTAACACCAAATGTTGGCATCATTCAGAAAACCTCATCCATTTGCTGTGCTGAATTCATTCCACGTGAGGGAGCGTGAGCCTGAGGCTCCCCAGTGGGAGAGTGGGCATTGCAGAGTTGGTCAAGGACCCTGGGTGAACTGGCTGGCAATTTAAATTTTTTATTTGGATCATCAAATCCCCTACCTCCCCACCCAAGATTTCAGCCAGTCGTGAAAATACAGTGTTAGCAGGTTGTGGAAGGTCGTCCTGGGAAATTCAAGTTGTAGAGGGTCAACAGGGCTTGCAACTTGGCCAGGGGTGAGGTTTGCTGTCTGACAGAGATGCCCTTTTCCCAAAAGAATGTTTATTATTTCTTTAAGGGTCTGTGTCCCTCTTCAGACCTTCCTGCCCTCCCTTGTCACCTCCTGATGTAATTGTTGTGGCTGACAACATACACTTTTTCTTCTAGGTTTCATATTCTTAATTAGGTTTTAACTTTTAGTTTGATGTTTTCTATTATCTGAATGTTTTTCAAACTGAGTTTTCTTTCTTTTGCTTAATGTCTGTATTCCCTCTGTGGCAGTTTATTTTGTTCCCTATAGGTAAATGTGCTGGCTGCAGTAGAACGCTTTCTTGATGTCCTTATTTCCATTTTTGTCTGTCTTTGTGATATTGTATGTATCTGAATAACTAAGTATTGTGGTGTCTGAAACAATATGGTGGAGGCCAAATTCCATCAGTGCTAGTTGTTTGAAAAATGCAGTATTCTTCTATTCAGATTCAAAATTATAGGACTTAGGCTGAAATTAGACTTGTAGCTTGTCTTTTTAGTTATGAAACTGTTGTTTTCACTAGGTATTTGGAAATCTTGAACAACTGTATGTTTCCCCAAGGGAAAATAATTTACAAAGCTGGGTAATAGCCCTTACCCAGTAAAACACAAGGCAACTTGGAAGTTTGGCAGTTGCATCATTGTAAATGCTCACATGTTTTGAATTGATGTTTAAGTGTTTCCCTGAGTCTGGCCCTTGATGCAAAAACATTTGCTTATAATTTCAGTGAATTGACTTTTGCTGTCTTAATAGACTTTTTAATTATTTATTGTCAGTAATGCTGAAAGGGAGTGAATTTCAAAGATGCATGCACTTTAAGTCAACGCATGTGAACAACTGCATTTAAAATGCCTGCTTCAGCATTCAGTAGGGAAGAAAGATCCATTAGGCCGGTCACAATCACAGGAGTGCAAATGCTGTGCAAAGATATACAGTGAAATTCCTAAAAATGCTGAAGGGTGTTTGCCAGAGTGCTTAAAGGTATCTTGTTGCCTTCAAATGAGAGACCTGTAGAGCTGAGTAGGAAAAACTTTTCTTAGCAGATGCAAGTTCTAAAGATTTGAAGTGGTTTTTCACTTCACTTCAGAACAAAACCAGTTCTTTTGATATTTTCATAAAAGGTGAGCAGAAGATACTGCTTAAACGCAGTGCTGTGTTATGCATGCATGTACCAGAGAAGTCCTAGAGGTTCAAGTGTTCTCCCTGCTGACTCGCTGTGAAGCAGGAGGCTGTGTGAATAATGGCAGTCACCATGTAATACAAATTTCAGAGAGGTGTTTTTCTTTACCAGCCTTTGGAGCATAGTGAAAATGCATCCTACTGACGGAGAGAAGTAGTATGTGTGCTGCAAACTTCTGATCTTAAGCACCCATATGCACCCCAGAAATTCTTTGGGAAAAGAGGAAATGTTAGAGCAGGAATTTTATTTTCTCAGTCTCCTAGTTTTCATGGTTTTGCCGTAAATGTCAGCCATGCAATAGCAAAGACTGAATGTCTGCCCAAAAGACCAGTCTGCCTCAGTCTGAGAAATACCAAAAGCGTGTATTTCACTGAGGGTCAGAGCTCTGGCTCGGAGCATGGGCAGTAGAACTGAAGTGGTAGGTGGTACCTCTGTAAATGCAAGTGCCAGGTAGTGTGACCAATAGCCAGAGGCAAAGTCTTACATTACAGGTTTAATTAAAGAGTCTCAGGGAATATGCATCATCTGAACATTATAGTGCTCAGCAGGAACTTTGAGTCAAAGCCAAAGGATAATAAGAATTAAACCACATTTTAACCATGTACATTACAAGGATTTATGTTCTTTGCTGGAACTGAATAATACATTACTGTCGTGCCGTAACCGGTGTTATATATGACCTTATAAAATGTTGTGATCCTTTCAAGCATTTATTATTAAGTAAAAATCGAAGTATTTTTTTCAGCTATCCCACTTTCATAGTTTTTCCAAGTTTAAAATTGGTTTTGGAACATAGCCTGGAAAGAACAATTACACTAGCATCATTATTTTAAGGAAAATTTGCATAGCTTCTACACAGGTATATAAAGACGTAATGGTACTAGATGTAGAAGGATAGCTGTGAAATGCTTTGCTTTTCTTTGCCAAAATCTCATTTAAGCATGAGATATCATCTCAGGGATTGAGAACAAACTTGTAATTTCAGAGCAAAATATGAAAGCTGCTTCTTTAGTTTAAACTTCTGTTATGTGTAACCAGAGACTAACAAAAGTAGTAGGAAACAACAAATAGCTTTAAAAAAAGAGAATATTTTGTGTCCGTGTAATAAAGCATAGGTACATCTAAGCAAGAAAGTCGACAAAGAGGAATCGTCACAGTCATTATCAATCACCATCTGATCAGGTGGAGGAGAAACAGTGTGACAAAGCACTTGCAGTATCCTTTTCATGATCACACCATGAGTCACTAGCCAGGTCACTAAGTTTGTTTATTAGGCTTTTTGGTTCTCTTCTGTTACTGTTACTTGACAGGCGTTTCTCCTTGCAGCCCTTCGTAAGGGCAGTCTGCTTCTTTTACTGACTGCTGCTGTTGATTTCTAGGCAGTACAGGGTGCTAAAATAAGTTTGAAATTTGTCTTAGGTAAATGAGGTTAAAGAAATGGAGCTCAATGCAAAGAATGATTCTAGCTCTGTCAATGAAGAGAATATAAGGTGACAGTTTGGGATGACTGGGTGAAATAGATGGTGAACCCTCAGTTGAGTCTCTGAGGTCTCTAGTGTTTAGGGTCTGAAAATCCTCTATGAGCTTTGAAAATTTCACCAAATTCATATACTAAGCTGAGGTAGGGCTGTGATTGTTTGTGTGCATACCTGTCTACCTCTGTAAAAAGAATTGATGCTTGGATAATAGAGAGCTGTACTGGCAGAGGATACAGCTGCACTGTCCTGGGCTTGTCCCCTGGGGGCAGAGGGTGCAGGAGGGTTCTCAGCAGATGCTCCCCACCTGTCACTGTGGTGGTATTTTCATAACAAAAGCCAACACAATGTTTGTAACACTTAGGTGCTGAGGCTGGTTGTTTCTTGAGCACCTGAGTGTTTCCTCCAAGGTATGACTGCTAACTGAGCTTTTTCCACAATGAACTTTATTATAATTTTACTTTTCTTCTAATTAACTTTGAGCCAGCCTTCCAAACTGTTGGCTGAAGCAGGACTGCTGTGTGATCTGTAAGACCATATGTAGGTAGAAGGCATGTGTATTTCCCCTTTCTTTGGTCTCTCTCATTTTTCCTAGCAGATTTTCTGCTCTGTGGCCCAAACTTTCAAATGTTTCCCAAAAACTTGGAAAGACCTTGTCTTAGAAAACTCCCCCTTTGTTATATGCCTGCCTCTGGATCATCTGGCAACAGCACCCTGTCCCTTCAGCACTTTTCTTTAACGTTAAATATTGCTGGTGCTGAGTGCAGTCTCCCTGCTTTTTATTATTATTTGTTGTTGTTTATTAAATATATTTACTTCATATATAATGCTAAAAATAGTTTTGCTTTCAGAAGGAATGTGGTGCTCTTTCTGGTTTACAGTCTTGGTGTAGCTGTGTTGTACCAATATCAACTTGGTATGAGGTATGTCCAATTAGTGAGATAAGTGAAAATGAGTTAATAGTGATGTTTCTCCACAAAGCTACATAAATACAAAATTTCTTGGCTTTAGTTTCAAAATTTTTACAGGATCCCCTTGTTATTGAACAAAGCATTAAGTACTTGTCCAGAGAGCACAGTAACAGCCTTCAGACAGATTTCTAAACACCAAAACAAGCCTAAGGCCAGTAATTTGGTATTTCTGCATCACTCTTCATGTCTTATGCTTTGGGTCTTTTGTTTTCTTACTGTTCTTGTGTGACTCAAAGTATATAGGCAAATGCTAGCCAAGAGTAAACATTATTATTTTTATTATCATCATCATTATAAAGTAAAGTTGTGTAAGTCTGAGTAACTGTACTTTTACCATAGGTGATGCTGTGGTCTGAGCATGAGAAAGAGATGCACTGATTGCTCTTCTGTAACTGGTGATTACCAGATAGTCTTGGACAAGCCTTGATTCTACTTACATTTTCGCTCTAACTGGGCAGCTGGAAATTTGTCTTGAACTTCTGGCTGTCATCAAATAGCTGCTATTTGTGCCAACTCTTCAGCCCTCCAGACTTGCTGAAGGGGGTTTGAGCCCCATTTTACTCTTTAATAATGACCTGAGGTGTCATTGGTACGATTTTGCGTTTTCCACAAGGGACTTTCAAACTTTTATTCAGGTGTTTAAATCTGATCTCAGTTGCTTCTACTGTTTACGTGACATCTTGAACAACCATGCCTTAGGAAGGGACTTTAATGATTTGAGTGGCTCATCAGACCCTCCAGTAACTAGTGTCCCACGCTCTACGCAAAAGATAGTAAGCTGTGAAGGAACTGCAGTGAAGACCGTATATCCAGCTTAGACTAAATAATTTGCTGTGCACTGTTTCTCTGTTTATGATTCAGTTTTAAAGGCCCTTTTAAGTGAAATTGGATACACTACAAAGTGTTGGTTTCATGTGTTTTATTTGCAGTTTAATCAGCGTGATCCAGCTGCCAGAGCAGGGGAAACCGGAGCTCGATTTTTAATTATCCCTGCTTTGCCTGAGTTAGGAATTCCCAATAGTGCTGTCTGAGAAAAGATGCCAAAAACCGCATTGTTCTTTAATTAGCTGTTGTAATTGTTTCAGTCTAATCTCCATGATTAGCAGCAGCATTAAATACAGCAGTAAGAATAGGCCTGCCCTCTTTGTGCTGCCCTAGTAAACACAATATTCTTACTTCTGGTAAGGGACATAATATAAAATCAATTAGAAGCCAACTAGTGTTGATTGGAAAATGATAAAGAGCAGCTACCATGAAGTGCAGATTGCTTTGTAAAGTTGGTTTATAACCATACTTTTGGGATGGTTTTATTGCCCAGTTTTGGGGGAAAATGCCAGAATAACAACCTCTGTTGCAGAGAAGCCTTTGGGGATCTTGCAGAGGCTGCATCCTGCATGATGTCCTAGTACAAGCTTCAAAATAATCTTTGCTGTCAGTAAGGTTAGTGCCAGTCCAGTTTTTAGGAGAGGGTCATTCTTACCACCATGCAAAGCAGGTGGAGTGTCAAATATGAACAACTGCACAATATTCCCCAAAGAGATTTTTTTTTTCTTGCGAGTTTATCTGAGTTTTATTCTGAGGCTCAAAGATGCTCTGCAGTGTTACGTTTGTAGTGGGGGATTCAGCTTTGCAAGGACCATTTCTGCACAAGCGTATGTGTGAGATCCATTTCAGAACGGATTACAATATTTAGACATGCAAAGATACAGGAAAAGTACTTCATGAGAAAGAAGTACGACTCCTGTGCCTGCTTTTATGGTGTTGAGGTACCTGCTGAGGCACCAGTTATTACCTTTAAGTCCCTAAATACCTTTGTAAATTTGTCTTTACATATCATTGCATGTGGGAAAAGTAGGAATACTCTTGGAAAATGCAGACTAAGGTAGGTCATGCAGTTTAAAGTGAGAATTTGTGAGTGTAAAATGAGCACTTCTAGAGAAACGTAATTGCTGTAGTAATGGTTGTAGTCACAGACTGTGGAAATGTGAGTATTTTGGCTGGTGCTATGTTTTTGTAAAGTAATTGATACAACTTCTTTTGTGTCTTGAGGACATCTGTCAGAGCCACTATGCTCAAGTGTCAGCAGCAAAATTGGCAGCATAAGGTCAGGTTTTGTATGTCAAGAGTGCAGGTGTTGCACAGACCTGGGAAATGCTTCATCTGGGCATACACCCAAGAAAGTTCAGGGGCTTTAAGAGTTTATTCTTGCTTAAGCCATATGAAATAAGGAGATGTTACCCTCATTAGGAGATTAGATAAATCAGGTTTTGTTGCACCTAAAAACCAGATTTCTTGAGTCAAAACCCAGTGCTTTGGACAAAAAAAAAAAAACAACAATCCAACTAAACTTGCAGAAAAGCAACTGTAATGATGAGTAATATAATGTAAATATAACTGTAATAATGGAAGTCCAGAAGAGAGCTTACATCTGTATCAGATTACTCTTTGTATATCAAGATTACTATAGTTTACAAATATAAAAGTGATCATTTTCTTGTGAATGAAATTGAAAGAAATTGCGCATTTTTTTTTTTGTTCAGTATCTTTATCTGAAGTGTTCTCCCTAATTTTTAGAAGGGGTCAGATCAGAGGATTTCAGAATAGAGGAATTCTGAGATGTCAGCAAATGTGTGACCTGCTGCAGTGGTTGGGTTTCTGGATGTGATTTCTGCCAGTATTTAGGAGCCAGTGACTGATGGGCATTGTGGAGTCAGGATGTCCTCCTACCAGTGCTGTAATCACAGTAAATGGAATCAACTTAGTTTATTTTACTGCTTCTGACACAGTATGTTCATACCGTTTTGAATTCCCATAAGAGAAAATACAGAGTTAGCAGACTATATACTAAATATATGAAGTTCTCTTCACAAAAGCTGAGTGGAGCTGTGTTAATTATTATGTTGCCTTCCTCCTCTGCCAAAAACTGCTGATTTTGCTGTAAGTTGAAATGGTTGTAGCATTTCCTTAACTTTGTATTTCAGGAAATGTCTTGAAAACAACAAAAAAAATTGGGGCAGTTAGTAAGCTCAATACTGCTTACACCACTGGGATGAGCTGAAAATGGGCAGAGAATTTGAAGGTACAGGAAACACAGCAGCATCAAATTTTTACATTAGTCCTTTCACGTCAGAGGTAAACCAAAACATTCTTGATGGAAGTACTGTTATTCCTTCTGAAGAGGAATGATTTTTAACTATCATGGCTTTCAGTTCGGCATATTTTACAGAATTTCTTTCATTAATAAACCCTGAAATTTCTGATCGGAATGAATAGAAAGCAGCAGAGTACTGCCGTGCAGTTAAGGGATCATTAGCTTTTATAAATACTTAACGTATCAGACACAGATACATTATATGGTAAACATAAATGCTCTTACTGTTATAAATGTACATTGATTTTGTACATTCATGTTCTGCAGAGCACTGCTAGAAACTGAAGCCAAAGTTGCCCAAAAGAAATGAAGCGGAAGAGGCCAGCAGGCAGGAATGGCCTGTGCTCGAGGGAATTGCACAGATTTGGGGCAACGAGAGGCAAATGTTGCCACACATCCCTTCTGCCAGTAAGTGCTCTCTGGCATTTGTCAGACCTCCCCAAGAGACACCTTGGAAACACCTTGGAGGGGTGGACTGATACTACCTTATGGATTTTTAACATGTATATGCGAAGTTAAGTAATTCTAATCTCTCTCAGACTCACCAGCAATGCATCTAAACAGCAGGTTTGTAAAACCTGCCTTATGTTTGGTGTAAACACCTGCAATGTCACTACACTTGCATAATCCTGTCTTGTGGCCATTATTAAAGAAAATGTGTTTCTGAACGTGAATTTAAATAACTAATTACCATGCAAGCACTAATTGCATAAATGCTGCAGAGGTCCTCCTGCTGCTTTCAGCAGTGGCCGATTTGCTCTTGGGCCGAGGGGTACCATCCTCGCAGAGGCTCCACCAGCCTTGGCAGCTGCGTGAGGAAATTCTCATTGCCTGATCTTGCATCTAGAAACAAGCAATATGCAGTAATTGGCTGCCTAAACTTTTTGCAGCTGTTATTTTAAGATTTTTAGTTAGCAACAAAGAACATGAAACTTTCTGTTCTTTGCTTCTTGGGTTGCAGTGCAGTTATGCCGCTGATGTGCTCATTATGATTTGTCTCCAGTAATCCTTAGGGACTCCAGAGAGTTGCTTCCATTAGACTATTAACTTCAGGCTGTACTGACTATATCAACCAGCAGAATTTCTCTTTAGAGATAAAACTGCATTAGAATCAGAGTACATTTATTTTGAATCTCTCACATGCACATCATACTGTGGGACTTTCTGTGGAGCTGGTTAAAAAGGTAATACTCTGTTTTCCGTTTAAACAGGCATCAGTTTGCTTGTTGTTTAGTTGTGGGCTGCCAGGAGCTGAGGGTGTGGAAGAGATGATTTCATCAGCCCCAGAGCCAGGTCCTTTCCCAGCCAGGGTGCACCCTGACCCTTCCAGTACAGAGAGCTCCTGCAGCTGTGAAATACGCAAGAGTCTTCCCAAATAAATATAATTTGGCCTTAAATTCTACAACTGTCTGTGGGGTTCTTGCGGGTAAAGTGCCCTGTAGTGCTTTGTTTCATGAAGTACCCCAAAAAGTTTGGTGTATGACTGAGAAAAGCCACCGCCTTCGAGAGCAAGCATGTAATCTAAAGTGACTGAGGTCCCCGAGGCTCCCAAGTAGTGCCATTGCCACGTGAGGTGGTGTGAGAGCCTGGCAGGTCACTCAGCAGGACCAGGAAAATTTTGACTTTCTTCTTTCTGTCACCATCACTGCCTGTGAAACAATTGAATGAAATAAATGGAAATCAGTTGACTTAATCTGAGCATTTTTCTGCTTTAAACATAATTCTTTACTGAGCAGTTGAGCTTCTCTGATTTACCAGCTGAAGATCTGCCCTGACAGGGGAGACTTTGTCGGGTTTTTTTCCTTTTTTTTTTTTTCTTTTGTACTTCTTTTATTTTTTTTAAACATAACTGCTGAATGTTGTGTGACTTTCTGAATTATTGCAGGAGCAATCAAGGGATGTCAAAGGCTTCTATGGGAAGCAGCGAACAAGCTTCTTTTCTGAGAATTACATTGAGAATTACCCTGAAAGGGTTCATGGCAAGATTGTTTTCCTGCAGTTACAGGGGATGGTAACAAAACCAGTGATACTGAGATCTGCACTGGCTCCTTGGGCTGGCCTGGCCTTCTTGGACCCGTTCCCCTCTCAACAACACGCCATCTGTGTGGAGGTGCTGGGTGGGCGGCGAAGCCGGGCGCTTCCTGCGGCCTCAGCCAGGCTCTGCCCTCCAGGAGCCACGGCTGGGCACTGAAAGCACCTCTGTGCTCCCGCACAGGCTCTTTTTGTCTAGAGACCGTCCCGAGACATCCAGGGCTTGCTCAGGGACCACTTTGCAAGGCTACACGGGGAGGATAACGATTGCGCCATGTAGCTACTGCCACAGGGCTGCAGCTGCAGACAGGGTGCTCTTTCAGCAGTTGTGTGACAGTCACATTATTCTTTTAGAAATCTCCAAGGTAGATCTGTGGAGGAATTCCTTTTCTGTACTCAAAAAAGATTAGCAGTGAACATCATTTTTTAGTTGAGTTGAGAAGTATACTGTACCAAAGAAAACCTTTTCGGCCTCTGGTTTGCCACTAGTACAAAGAGATGTTTCTTTTAACTCTGAAAATATTTGCATTATTCTGTTCCGTGTTTGTACTTCAGCCACTTAATGACATACCAGATCTTAAAATCATAAAATCCTGATTGTTTTCTTCCCTTCTTTGCTGTCACATCATGGTGGTTACAGTTTTGCCTCTGTCTCAGGTGACAGTTTCAGGTCTGTCTCTGTTCAAAATACCAACTACAAAAGAGTATTTTGGAACAAATGAGAAAGAAGGGGTGAGGTAAAATTGGCAGACTGCTTTACCGGAGGATACAACGAGTTCATATTTTATAGCCTGCATAGCCTCAGTATGAAAGTTAAGATCTTTAACTAGGGGTATAAACCTGTCATTACTCAGCATATTATCCTTTGGATGTATCACTTCATAATGTCTTTTCTGGCTTTCTAGTAAGGGTGAAAGGCAAATACAGAAAATCTCAGATCTTTAGAAAAATAATGCGTGCTTCATTTTCCTGGTTGTCTCTGTTTTGCATACAGTAAGGCTGGAAGAAAAGATGATTTTTTTTTTTTTTAAATTAGAATTTTATTGATGCCTTCCTGCTAATCATAATGGGTTTTAAAAAAAATATTAAATCTATTTCTCATTTATCTTATTGTTTGAAAAAGCCATTAAATTAGATGCTAAGAAATCATGTAAGAGTTTAGTCTTTATAGCTGGTGTATAAGCTATAGATTTGCTCAGGAGCTAGAACATGGGCAGGGCGCATGGAAATGTGGGGCTGCTGAGCCACTGGGTTGTGTCTAGCTCCTGGGCTCCTCCTGGTACCCCAAGATCTGGCGTTCTGGCTTTGCTCTGTAGAGGCTGTTAGGAGTAACAGTAGCACATGAGTATAATTTTGCTTAGTCAAACATACTAACCAGGAGAAATACCACATGAGCAACTCTTTTTCCTCCAGGTTTTCCCACATCCCTCCTACTTAAGGGATAATTTGTAGTGCTGTGATAGATCTATCTCCTCCCCAGTTTTGCAGGTAACTTCATAGCCTTGACCATCATACTCTGTGTATATATCAATGTAAGTAAATAAAGTAGAGAGGGTTTAGGAGGTACATATCTCATAGACTAACTGCTTAAAACTTCAGTATGTATTGGGACCTACTTGGGTCCTTGATTTGATTAATTCTTTTTTTATATTAGGAAACTTCATGTGGAAAAAGTCCTTGTCCAGAGTTAAAAAGCATTCTTGTAATAGCCGATTTGTTAAAAACCCAGGACCTGCAAAACAAAAAACTGTCATTCGTTAGCTCTAAGTGAGCCCTTATGCTCCTTCAAATGGCAACAGGAATTCAGAGCCAGGCATACATACCATTTTGCAGCTTATCTCAGTTATTTCTCAATTGGTGTTATTCTTCTTGCATAGCATACTATACGTTTTAAATTATTCACATTCCCAGCATTTCCAAAAGAAAATCTAAATGATGAAAAAGAATTTCTTGACTGATTCAATCTCACTGTGTATTCCATGCAGTTAGGTTCTCCAGGATGACAAACTGCTGCATTTTCCTATGCTGGTCCATGACAGGAGTTTCATTGGCTTGTAAGGCCAGGTCTTTCGATATGAGGCTCTAAAAGCCTATGGAAATTTCTGTGGGGAATGTAAAATCAACTACAAAGAGATACTTCTTCAAAAAAGAAGGTTTCTAGAGTTGGTGTCCACTTCTCAGCGCTGATCTGGCATGTCCTCAGAGGCCTCTATTCAGAGCTGTCCTGCATGGGAGGGGCATACGCCATGTGGGAGGCGTTTCCTGCCCCAAAGAGCTTGTAAGACAATGGTTATGGTTGGAGGTAGGAATGGAGAAGTTAATGTGTTCCTGTTCATATGGTTTTTGTAATAGCTACCAGGACGTTATCAGGTGAAGATAATCATATTGATGAAGTGTGTAAATCATTCCTGGAAAATACCTCATTTTGATACATTTCCTAGATAACCCATCTTAACCATGTGGGGATAATAACGTGAGTTCCGTGTGCTTTACGTGTAAGAACTATGGCATTGTATGTTTTTTGTTGTACTCCGGAAAGGTACAACCACCGAAATGTGCAGGCAGCTTGGCTGGGAGGCACATGGGTGGGCTCCTGCCAGGGCTGAGGAGGTGCCCAGCAGGTTGCAGTAGCCACCAGTGCTTGCTGGTTAGATAAATCGCAAAAGGCAGTGAGGAAGCTTGGTGTGTGGGTTGCTTGAGCTAATGAAGGATGACTGTGAAGGAAAGAGCAGTGGAGAATGACGATCGGCAGCAATTACCAGGTTTAGCTCCAGTATGCAGAGAGCATGCAGGCTATGTCAGTGGCTGGACTGCCCGGTTGCCATAACACATATATGTTACATGATATTGACAGACACCACCTCTTGATAGTTGCCAAGCCGAACAGTGGGTGTTTATCACATCTGTTGTCTGCATAACTTTTCTTCATGTGCTGTGACAGTTGCAGCTTTCTTATCTCCAGTAGTCTTTGGGACCAACAAATGTTGCCAGCTAGATAACTAAACAGTCTTCAGTACAGTGTGACAGTTATCATTTATTTGATGTCAGTTAGCTGCAGTCAATTCAAACTCATCTGAAATTGTTGTCTTGAGGCCCTGACATACAGGAAAATGTGTGATCTCCCTGCTTTCCTTTTCTTTCCTCTTATGTTTCTACCTTCTGTCACTTCTTTATGTGAATGTGTGATTTTTTTCCATTTCTTCACATGGCATTAAGCAACAGTACAGACCGCAGTAATTCAGTGATGGTCATGAGCTATTGAAAAGCTGCATGGTCCTGATTTGTATGTCATTGAGTAACCAGTGTGGTTCACTTGACAAATCATTCCTTGCTGCAGATGAACAATCAGGATAGCAGGGACTGCTAGCTTCTGCTCAGTAGTTTCTAAATTAATGGTGTCATCTGAGTACAGCAGTTGTATCTCTTATTATAGCAACATACATTTGCTTTACTGGTGGCTAACATCAGCTGTGGACCATATGGGTAGCTTCTAAGCTCTTTTGGATTTGCTAAAGTATTGCTTAATGATCGTGTACTCAAATGTCTGGCATCACAATGCCTATTATTTGACCTATAAAATCAGTGAAACACAAACTGTCAGCTGCCAGAACTTTGTCAGAAAGACTTCATGACTTATCTAAATTTAACATTGGCACACATTTTCATTTCTCTTTATATGGACTTCACGAGTTGGTTGTGAAGCGTCCCTTATGTAGAATGAACTATAAGACCAAATGAGATTTTGTTTAGATTTTCTAGAAGGGGAATGTTGATTATAGGAGTCCTGTTTTGATACTTATATAGGATGTTGTAACTGGGAAGTCTTTTGCCCACAGCTTTCCAAACCAGTTCAGGAAGATATTTTGTTGGGTTTTTTTTGTGGAAATTATTTATTGCTTGTGCTAATATTGAAATGTCCAATATTTCAGTGGAGATGTGTGTTGTGGAGTGTTTGGGATCAAAGATGCTGTATAAGACACTTCATTTCAGTGAAGGCTGGCCACAAACTGCAGCAAGAGCTCAGAGATAAATCATCCTTGTTTTCTCCTTTTGAATTTGCTGAATCTGCAAATTGAATTTGCTGCCTCCTGTTTTGCTTTAGATGAACTGTAGTTTTCCCGTGGAAAATGCCTTCTGTTTCTCTTACTGGTCTGGGCAACTCTCTCACCTGTCTCTTATCACTGATTTTTGAATTCTCACAATACAGTAGGTCAGCCCTATTTAGTTAGATACATAGTACTTGGTGATTGTTTGACTTACAAATTGCTGTACTACCATATTCGTATGCCTTAGGCCTCATTCTGTATTGACTTGTGTCTGTGTCCAGCCCAGTTTGCTGCTGCTGCCTGAAGGAAACGCCTTCTGGCTGCAAGTGAGCTGCTGGAAAACCAGTGTGAACTGGTAAGCCTCCCAGAGCTGCTGCTAGTCTGTGCCAGCTCTCATCTAGCTCTAAGGTATTTGTTTTATTTGCTATTTTATGTGCATACCAGTTTTAGTGGGATGAGTGTCAGCTGCGTGATAATTACAGCTATCCTCACTTCAAAATTTAAAAAATGACACCAAAAAGCCCTAGGCTTCCTTGGGAGCCCAGGCTTCGTCAGCAGCCATGAGTCACCATGAATTGCGTGAATGTATGAGATGAAGCAAACGTGATGATCTTTCCTTTGTTCCCTAACCTTTTTCTGAATAGCAGAAGGAATTGCCTCTCTGTGCCTTAGCACCTAAAATTTCATTGGGGTATGAAAAGCTTCCAATCACAAACCTTGTAATTCTTGGACATCGTGCTCACATACTGGGAAAGTGCCACATCAGCAGCTTTATCTGTTGCCATTGCAAAACAGAGAATAATTTTTTTTTTTTTTTAACATTTTAACTACTTGTTTGAATAGCCAGCTTCCTTTAACAGGATCAGCAAAGAGGATGCCTGTCAAAAAAGGTTCTTTCCTTCCACCCACTCCTTTGCTTGTTTTGTTGTAAACCGGATTCTTCATAAAAGAGATTGCAGATTTATGAGTTTGCAGTGAAGACAAACAGGCTTTTCCCAAGCTTTGTTTAAAAAGTGATTTGATACATAAGTCTGATATTTGACAAAAAAAAAAATAATCAGGAAATGTGTAATATGTAAATTATATTTAAAATGTATATAATAAGTATGCATAATAATGACATCTGTTGTTTTTACTTTGGTCTTCAGCATATGTAGCGTGTTTCAGTTTTGCAAGTATTTCCATTTTGTGTGCATCTTCATAAGGACTGTAATGGTACTTGAAAAGTAGGAGGAAGATCTCCAGTGTCAATAGGAGCCTGTTTGAGGGAGTGGTAATTCAAGAGTCTGGGACCATGGTGCTGGAGATGGCAAACTAAAGGAAGGCAGAAAGTTGTGAAAACACTGTGTGTTCTTCCATGTCCAGTCTCCTGGCTGAAGGTCATTACCAGCAGGACAGGCAGAGACTTGCAGGGAGTCAAAAATTTTATTGAAATGTCTGGGAAAGGAACAAGGAATCCATTTTTATTTGTTTTCTGTGATAACACAAACCAGATTTTGGAGGGATGGAAAGTTTTTGGATTGGAGTAGCTTTATACTGACTTTAATTTGCTTGGTTAACTCTTCATTTTACACACATAAAAATATTTCTGTTAAATAATATATACAATCTACATACATTTTTGAATGCCTCTTTCTTGTCTTTCCAAGACCGCCATCATATATATAGGAGGGAGATTGATTAATACAACTTTATTAAAGATGACCTACATAAACATTGAGATAGTGTTACTGTGAAAGGAGCATAACCTCAAAGCATTTTCCCTGTAATAGGAGAAAATACATGTTCCTTTAAACATTGCAAACTGCCATATCCTTCCGCTGTGGGGGTAACAAACACCAGCTAGATCTGGCAAAACTTTTGTTGCTGTAGTTAGCTGGCTTTGCAGTGCCACGGTATACATGACGTACTGATTAACTTTGGTTTAGGACACTGTTAGCTTTTCCAGTGACTTCCATTTGATTTAGCCCCTGCTACCTTCACACCAAGTCATGGCTGCAATGGTTGCAGCTGCAATACCACTTACATCTGCTCTTCACATCAACTGGGCAGAGTTTGTGTCCTGTGGACTGGCCCAGCCTGCAAATTCATTTCATGTGGCCCGTAGCCTGGTGGATGGAGGGTGTGTTGTTCCAGTGGGTGTCCCTGAGGTGCACTGCAACATGCGGCCCATGCATTTGGGAAGCTCTAGGAGGCCTCAGCAAGGCCAGGACTCCCATCCTCATTTCAGATTTGCATGGTGTAGTCTTGAAGCTTGCTCCAGCACTTTGACAACAATGGAAATACAACCATGTCTTGGGGAGTTAACTGCTAGAAATGTCAAATCTGTGTTTTCATTTATACTCAAATCGCTTGCAGTTTGACCAATAAGCCTTTAGAGCTAAACTACTAAACTCATTGTGAAAATGTTATTTTTATCTAGAACTTTGGAAAGAATTGTGAGAGAAGAAGGCAGCAAAGTGTTGATGCCAATTTGTTGGGTCACTCTGAGAAAGAAAAGATTTTGACCTCAAGGGTTATTAGGAAGAAACTTGGAAGTTTTGGTTGATGACTTTCATTGCTGTCAAAGAACTGAAAAATACTGGTGGCTTTTTTGATCCCAGTATGCCTCTGGGTGGTTTTGTTCAGCCAGTCTTGCAGGGCAAGGGTATTAAATCATGATGAGCTCCTGAGCCATGCTGACACAGAGACCTTCATGTTGATGCAACTCTCCGGTCCAGCAGTGCAAGAGGCAGCCTCATGTAGGTGGATATAGTGTAAGGACGGATGGGGTGGGGAACCAGTGCAATTGTCCTTTGTTTTGGTGTTCAGGTCCTTACCTGAAGCTGTGTTACAGCTTCAGGGCTGAAAAGTGTTTGGAGATTTCATCTACTTTCACCATCAAGCCAGCAGATGAGGAAGCCTGACTCATCTTGACAGCACTTCACAGAATCCAGCCGCTGTCCTGACTGCAAATGGAACCTGACCCATGGCTGTTTCTGTGTTCCCTTATCTATTTAGAAAAGAGTCTTTTGTTCCTTGTCTGACAGGTCTGCAGCTCTGCAAAGGTTGGAACCTGAGCAAGGGCAGCAATCAGACGAAAGGTGAACTGGTGAACTATTGAACACCAAAGCAGAAGCTGAGAGATATGACAAGATTCAAAGAGAAACACAAAGGGCATTTTATCAGCTGTTGATGGCATCTGACAGGAAGGATGCCCAACAGCAAGGTTCAAGATTGGATCAGAAATTATAGTCTGAAGGAGACTGAGGGCTAAATAAGTGTTAAACAGACTTAATCCAGAGTTCAGTTCTTTAAACTGTCCATGTTTTCTAGAGAATAATCTCAATGTTTATGGAACTCCTTATTCTTTCTTATTATGTCACGTAAGTTCTGATGAATGTATATACTTTTTGTTACATATACATTTACACATTATATTTTAGAAAGCTGTTTGCTTTATATTTTCCTTCTTTCTCTTCCTTCTTGTCTGATTTTGTAAAATACTCAGGATCTCAGAGGTCTGGGCCCTTCATTTAACATTTCTGAAAGCTGACTGTCTACCTTCACATCCCTATGTGCTGATGTCAGAGTCTGCACTTGCTTGACAGAAGTTATTTTTGAAGATTTTTTTTCTTCTTCTGTAACTCCCTTTTCTGAGTCATGCATTACTCTTGCTTTTATACATTTTGCCATTAAATCTGCTTGACCATTTCTGTATTATCAAGAATCTTCAGCCTCTGGCAGTTGTACTGATCTTCAGTCAGCTTTTCTTAAATAAAAAAAAAAATCTGCCAGACACTTGAGATCGTGCCACTATCTGCATGAGAGGTAGGTTGAATAGCTTATTGTTGGCTTACTTGTTGACCCAGAATTGAACTCTGAACAAAGGGACATTACACCTTGTTTTCAGAATTCCTGGGAAAATTTAGCTCTTGAAAAAAGTGCTCCTAGACAAAGTGTGGCACAGGATTTTCTAAATCTGGAAAATTGTTTTAGCCTTGTTATTTCAGTGTTCCTTTTGCTTCATATTCTTTGTAATGAAAAGTGATGGTTGTTTTACATACTGGAAAATCTTGCATGATTGGTCTCAGTTCAATATCTGCAGGAGGAAATTAAGATTACACTACCCACACACTAATGATGAAGTTCCCATGGCTTTTTAATGACATTTTACTTTAAATACAAAGACACTGTGTTGGTGAACAAGATCACTACAGTAAATGCTAATGATCATGATCAGACCATATTTGTATTAATATGATCTGTAATTAAAAACTACTGCTTTGTAATATCAATTAAAATATTCCATGAGTAATTAAATACTGCTTTTTAAAGACTTTTTTTGCAGTTAATGAATGACTGACAGACAAGAGGATTGGTGTTAAATAATATCCTACGAATACTTGTCAATTAATTTTTTCATGTCCAGTAGTTGCCTTGCAGTTGACATGTTTGGCTTTGCCCTTTCCCTGCTTGTTGAGCTGTGTATCTGCATTTTTACTCCTATATGCAACAGATATGCCATTTCCTTGCTCAGACACAATTTTTATCTGACTTCATGCATGGTTTTTGTCTGGTATTAGATATTCTTCATTTCACCATTCTCTCCTGTTCTGCCTCCCCAGATGCCTAGAAGAGCAGTGGAAGTAAATATACTTTCCTGCTTTTGTTATGACTACTTTGTTTCAACTACTGCCCTGTTAGTACAGCCTGGTTCATGCAGTGATGGGCCTATGAGAGATCTCTGCTCTTGTGGTGGATCCCGTGTTCTTGGGAACTGTTCCAGCTTAGGTGCCTCCTTCAGTGAACTGAATCCTATAAAACTTCATTGAGATACTAAATGGAGAGGTAGTGAGATGAATCGCAGCATGGATATATTTTCTACTGTTTTATTGGCTTCTTTGAATTCCACCATTTTGCCCAGTCCCCACTGTATGCACTGTGTTCTCCACATAGCTTGCACAAATGTAACTATAGAGAAACAGGTGCACATTTTGTGGTAGAAGTATTTTTGCATAATAAAAGCAGTGGTGTAAAGGAACAAGGGAAGGAAAAAGCTCGCTCTTTTGCAACTTTCTCATGCAATGTCATCTTGTTTTGTTAGTGATTCCTTGCTTAAGAATTTGGTGATTTTGGACATACTTGGAGGCACTTTCCATTTGGTAGATGTGTTCAGCGCTTCAGAAATTTCTATGCCAGCCAGTTCACCAAACTTTAAATATCTGGAAATATGTTGTAAAAAAGTATTGGTTCCTTACAGGAGACTGCATTAAAATACGGACATTACATAAAATAATCAGCACTGCAAGCAGTCCAATTGCTCAGTACAGTTAAAAACATGTAATTAATTCATTACTTTCTGCCTATGCATTTTTTTGGTGATAAGGAATATTCTAGCTTTAAAACCCAACTGTTTTACCACAGCAGTTGCTGTTTATGATTTTAAAAACAGTCCATGGTTGGCACCTTTGAAGGGACCAAGGGCTGAATGATATTGCTGGATCACCTGTAGAAATGTGGTTTGTCCAGGTGAGAGACAGGCAGCTGATGTTGTGTATCAGGCTGTATCTGCTGCTCGGGCACTGTGCATGTACGCTCTTGATGCTCACCATTGGAGCTTTGATGGCTGTGGATTGTAGCTCACAATCTAGATTTGCTCTAAGTTCAGTCACTGAGCCACCGATGAAGACTCTGTATTTTCTGAGCAGGACTGTGCTCTGACATGCTGGATCTGCATGGGGATGATGTCAGCAGTGGGACTTGCCAGCAGTGAAAGGTTGACTTTCTCTTTTCTATTGACTTCTGGATGGGGACTGCCAGAATTTCACCTTGATCTGTAAAACCAGCACTGAAGTAATACACTTACACATGGGAACAGTTTTGTTGACTGTACAGAACAGAGGAATTTGTATTTATAGCTGTTGTGTAAAGTGATTGTCATTCCCTCTCTGCTTGGAAAATTGATGGCAAATAAAATGAATAGGGGGGGTTTTCAACCATTGCTCCTGTCTTGCTGCAATATTCTGTGTCAACAGGGACTTTTGGCTAACTAGGACACATTTATTCACAGACAGGGAAGGAAAATATAATTCAAGTGATTCTTATTTTAATCACTTCTATAAAATCATCATAAACCACTTGTTTACTGGAAGCATCCCAGCTCATGCATTGGGTCAAAGAGTTAAGGATGATAGTAATCTTGTTGCTTTTTCCAAGGCATTCATTATCTTAGAGATTTCAACACAAAGAGAAAATGTTGCCTAATAGATTCCTGTGTCTGCTCTTCTTGAATTTCGTTGAGCAAATCTAGGAGCCAATAATAGCCCATGTACATTTTAACAGTCAAAGTCTCTACTTTCAGAGGAATGTAAAATTTATCTGGGCATAAACTGAGAATCTGGGCCAGCGAGAGAGGCTAATGTTGTTTCTTCTTGATAAAGGCTTTTGCTGTTATAAAGGACAATACATGAATTTAAGTAAAGACGACAGCTCATTTTCGGCTTTCACCGCATGCAAAATGCATCTTTTCACATAAGTATTTACAGCAGGCTTCTGCTTGCATCAGATTTCTTCAAATCTGCTTGGCTAACATAATTTGATGCTAATAAAGAGTAATAAAGGGCACCAATTTCAGATCTGCTGGCAATAATCAGTGGTCCTGCCTTTAGAAGTGATAGGAACCTAAGGCTTGTTTTCCCAGAGGAGCCTCCTGTATCGCAAGGGCTGATCTCTGATACCGCCACGCTCTGAATTGCAATGTGGTACCTGCTGGGAAAGCTCATCTCCGGCTATTTGTTTCTTTTGTGGCAGAGGTTTTTTTTTCCTCCTTCCTGTTTGCTGTTAAGCTCATTGCGGGGCTGCATTGGTATTCCAGCCAGCACACTCTTGAGTAAACATTTCTGTGCCATCCTTCTTGTGCATCGGGGCTTGCCCGGCATGGGGGCGGTGGGGAGGGAAGCGGGGGAGCTGGTAAAACCCTGTGTTTCGGCCTCTTTCCCATGCTTTTTCTCCTTAAACTTCACGGAGTTCAAAAACGGAATTATGTGCAACCTGTCGCCACAAGGGGCTTTTCCAGGAAAGTGTTGAGGTGTCTGTGGGTTTTACAGGCTGCTTCCATGGGAAGTGATCTGCTGCCTAGCAGATGTGCACAAGGACCCGAAGTCTGGAAATGCTGAATTTTCTTTCATAGCAGCATTATGTCACTGAGAGGGCAGTAGGTAATCAGAGAAAATAAGGTAATAGTCTTTTTTCTTGGATATATGGAAAGCACCAACCAAACAGCCAAAGCCTACAAACTGACAGTACTTTATCTACACCCATCACAAAAGGTACACAGCGTGTGTATGTCTCTCATTGGTATTGCTTCATGTAGGGCTGTTGATACATCTGTCCTTACAAACCATGGATTACAAACTGTTAGCTCCAAATCTGTAATACCGATAGTTCCCTTAGGCTGATTTCTGGCAGTGCCCTCACCTTTGCAGTTTATGCATACTAGATAAGATTTTAGAGAGAGATTTTCATCACTTCAAACCCTTGAAAATACTACTTTGCTGAAGCATTATTATTATTTTGGTAAATATATAGCATTATACTTGCCAGGTGTCACTTTGATATTTGGATTGGTTGGCATAGTGAAAATACTAACGGGAAATACATGTTTTGGCAGATATACATAGCATGATGTATGCCCCATCATAGTACTGTCTCTGCAAATGGAACTGTGTTACAGCAATCAGGAAATTCTCAGAACAAAGTTTCTTTCCAAAAGGTGTATTACAGTAGTATGTACACCAGGGTTGCTCTAGATTATTAAACGGGCTTGTAAAAGAGAACTCTCCCATATGTAAACGACTAAAGCCTGTCCTGCGCACCAAGCTTGAAATATAAAAACAGAGGGGAAGCTGTGATTGAATTTCCCATTGGCCCCATGAGAGAGAGCACTGCTGAATGTGTGGAGTCTCTTAACAGCTTGTCACTGTAAACAGAGTACTGACTGAAAGGTGTCTTTGCCTTTCACCACATCACAGTGCTTGTTGGGAGTTGACAAGTGCTGCAAAATCAAGAAAAAAATCCAGATGTCCAAAGAGCAACTGGTTAGAAAGCCAAAGGTAGTAACTTCATCCTGCAAGTTCTGCTACCCATTTAATATCGGTTAAGTGGAAATAATGCCACTGGTGTATGTTGATAGCATCATATTCCCACACTCAGCTTGTTTTGGACCAGTGCTGATGCTGTAGAAGATGATTTATCAAAATTTCAGATAAATTTGATAAAATTCACACAATATCTATTTGTAGACCCAAATTTAAAGTTTTCAGTCTCAATGTACATTATTTTGTTGCTTTAGAATAGGGTGATATGAGGAAGAGCCAAATAAGAATTTCTTGACAGACAAGACCTGCTTTTCATTACTGTTTCTGTGCATGGCAGTAAATTTATTTGTTTGTTTGTTTACAAAGGAAATTCAGACTACTGTAGAAGAAGCTGATCCATTGAACCTTTAGGTATGCAAGTTAGAGGTTACTCAGATTCATGCTGCTGAAGCTAACGTGTGATTTTTCACATATTGCTGATGGGTGAGGTCTGAGAGAACATGTTATATGGAGCTGCTAACACATGCCCGCACTCCTCTGCCAATGATTAAGCAAGCAAATGACTTTGTAATACAGCCCAAACCTGCTATTTTGATCAAATATTTTATTAGCACTTACTTAAGGTTTCCTCAGTGGCAGGTAGATCCCTGGGAGAATGAGACAGGATATCTGGGAAAAGTGCTGAGGGATGCAAGTTGTTCACAGCCTGTATGGGGCAGGGTTTCATGGTGGACATCCAAACCATAACTTTAGTTCATTGAATATTTAGGCATGGTAGATGCCACAAGTGGAGAGTTAGAATGGCAGATATATGTAAGTACATACTGATATAACTGAGTGAGCATGTGTTTATAGTACTAGAAATGGGGAAAAAAAATCATTTAAGCCTCAGTCAAGAATACATCTCTACAGTAATGCCATGGACTCTGTTGGTCTTATGTGGAAGACAATTTTGACCCTGTAAGACAGACCAGGGTTATAGGATGGAGGACTGAGTATAAACTCTAAAACTTGCCTGAGAGTTAGGTAAGCCTTTAAAAGAGGGACTGGAGAGTGTTCAGAGCCAGGGCCTGAAGGAAGGTATTGCTTATGCTGGTGTGTTCTGCCATTTGTACAGCATTGTATACCTGAGCCTGGCCCTGCAACGACATTGGGCTCACCATCAGTAAAGTGTGAGTAGCCATGTTGCAAAAGAAGACATTGCAAATTTGTTCCATGCAAGAAATTACTGAATTATGTGTCCACCAAGAATATAAAAGTAAAATAGGACTTGAATTTCCCTATGCTTTCAGAAGAAGCTGGTATACTTCCTAAGGTCCCTGGAATAAAGTTTATTTTAGATCACACAAAAAAGTGCTGATTGCAAATAAACCTTTGGCATAGTTGCAAGGCCAGTGCTTGCCCTTAGATAGAAATATTTTTGTGATGCACTAACATAATGATGTTAGTTAAAACAATGGGGAGTATATTGTGATCTGAGTTTTCTGCATGACATAGTCTATGAATAGTGACTAGGTAAATTAACATTATGCTGTGCTGTTGATCTAGTTCTGTCAGTTGAGGATGTGTATATGCTGGGATTTGATCATTGTGTGTGGAGTGATTCCTTGTTTCTGCAATAACTGTAAGTGAGGAGTTAGGGAAAGATGACCATTGTTAAATGCAGTGTAATTACAAATCACTGTTTTGACAGAACTGTGCTTACAGCGTGAGTGGAAGACTCTTATGTGGCTAAAGAAAGTAGGGCACTATGCAATCTGGTGTTTGGCTCAAATGTAGTCAGCATGTTTAGTGCGGTACAGAAGAAGGTTTTTGTCTGCAAAATGAATATCCATTCAAGTAAGGGTGGAGGGCAGTTTCCTGGAAAACTTTTTGAAGGCTTCTACTAACACACATATCTTCCACTATCTTTACTGGAGCCAATAAAATTACAAGTTTTTGAACTTAAGGTGCATCTTTTTTTGGTGTTGGAAACCTGTATTCTGCTACATCTGCTACAGCCCCAAATCTCTGTTCAATGTTTCATCATGCTGTTAAAACTGCTCATTTGTATAGCTCTTAATGAACGTGGTAACAAGAACAGTGAATGCAGTACCACGTAAACAACCCTTGTTGAGGCCAGGTCCCAGGCTGTTTTTGGGAAGACTTAACTGCTGACAGGGGAGCTAAGGAGGCAGGTGGCAGAGACCATAATAACATCCTCTGGCCTCTTCAATTTTCACTTTATTAATGTAACTTACTGATATTGCAGAAGAACCTTTTGTGAAGATACAAACCATTATCTAAAAGCCTCTTTTCCCAAGTAATTTTGTGGTGGGTGTGGAAGTCTGCCCCGTGACCAAGAGGACAGGACATCTTCCAGGATTAACATCCCCATGTAAGCTTTCAATTCAGAGAGAAAAGGTAATTTTTAAAATCATCTCCTAGCACTGGCTGGCACACTTCCATGAACCTGTAGGAATCATGCCAGTTTATATGGGCAGAAAATTTGGATATTGGATGCAAACCATATGTGGTTTTGATGGGAGAGAGAATTTCCCAGTTGCACAGTGCAGGGCTGCTGTGAGAAATGCGCCTGCCTACACCTGGTCACTGCCTTACCAGCACAGCAGGGACAGCCCATACAGAGCTGCACAGAAGGCTGCGGAGCGGCTCTGGAACAACTCGTGAGGACAGTGACCTTGAGACAGTCTTTGGAGAAAGAAGAATAAGAGAGACAGTCTTTCTACCCTGCCATCTCTCTCTGTTCAGGGGAATGGGCAGGGGAGAGAAGAGTTGGTTAGAAGTAACCTCGTCTCCCTGGGTAGAAAGGAAATGGTAGAAGCAGAGGTTGTCTTTCACCAGCAAGAAGCTTCACTGGGTCTGTACTACAAGCAAGCATTGCAAATGTCCACCTATCCCTCCCAGTCCTTGGCTCCAGAAGCAGTGCTCTGCACTTGCATGAAAGGGTCTGTTTGGCTTGTTTTGATTAGTAGATACAGGATAATATATTTGGGCCCCATGATACCAGACTTTGTGTTGCTCTATCTAGCACTGGGTAACTGTTGCCTGTCTGCAGTCCTCGTGCAGTAAGCACTCATACTGAAGTGTTCATATTTCAGTCTCACCCAAAACTAGGGGAAACAGAGGCCTTTCGTTCCTGCATGCTTGGTTCAAAGACTTCTTGTGGTGCTGGGCAGGTGAAAAAAGATGTGAATTAATTTATTTCTTTTAGTGCTGCTCATATTAATAGGCTTTGCTCCTCATGCTTGTCGTATTGTAATTCTGATTTAACAACATTTATCAGTAGAAGATCACTGCAGGGTCTTTAATGATTAGAGTTGTTCAAGCTGATAGTCTGAGACTATTAAATAAGCTCCAATTACTTCCCATTTATTTGTGTTGTTTTTTCCCTCCAAGTAACAAAATGTAATCTTGAAGTTCATTATTATTCTTTGCATTGTATTCATCTAAACAGATTTTCTACCTAATTAAGGCTGAATATGTTTGTGCTAAACTGACCGTATTTTACAAGGATGTTTTCATTTGTATGTGAGGGTATCTTTGGTTTCTACCATCCATATTTTAATTATGTTTAATTTCTATAGCTGCCAGAGATCCTATTGCCTGTCTCGGTAATTCACCCTGGGCTGCTTGAGATTGTTTAGATTGGAGTTGGAATAGGCCTCCAGATGAATTTAGTTGGAATCTAGTTAATAACAAGTCACCAGGAAGCAATTTCAAGTGTATACTACTGTTTTTAAAGATATAAAGTGTATATTGGCTGAATTTTGGATGAAAGAAATAGAGATAAAAGCAGAGGAATTCAGTTCAGATTAGCTGTGCTATTTTTTATGGGGTGGGTCACCGAGAGGGGGAGGTAGGAGAAAAAATTGATGAACAGGTTGGCTGGTAATGGGTATTCAGTGTGGTTATTGTGTCCATATTATGAACATTCAAGTGATTGAGCTTTACTCCTATCCTTATTTTGTGTTATTTATTTATATACATTTTCTCTGGAGCACCTTTGTGAAATAATGAAGCAGCACAATTTGGTGATAAATAAAAACACAGAACATCACATTTTCATTTCAGTATTAGAATAATCATCAGGAAAAACAACTATGTAGATATACCACTCGTGACGTTACCTGCTGAATTCCTGTCCCATGCCCCAGAAGATGTCTCTGTGTGAGCCCAGGGCCCAGCCCTGTGCAGACACGGGTGCTGTGCTGTGCTGTGCCGTGCCACCCCCCCGGGTGAAGCCTTCTCAGGAAGGAGTGAGAATAGCACAAATAGCCCTATGCCTGTTAAAAAGTTGTGGGACATTAGTATCTGCTGCTACTCCACAAAACTGCATGCCTTTCCAAATGCTGTTTGAGGGTCCTGTTCAAGGACCACAAAACAGTAGACATTAATATAAAAAGTCACTTAAATTACCTTTCCCTTGAGAAAGGGCTGACTTCTTTGTAAGCTCCTTCATGTCTGAACTCTTCATTGCAAGGATTATAAAATCCATCTTCTCTTGGGAAGAAGCTGTAGGAAAATAAAACCTCCAGGGTTTTCCTGAGCTTCCTCAGAAGCTGCGTTTTGCACTGTCAGGCCAGTCCTCCTTCATCTCTTTCCTAGTTTTGTGGTGAATTCTGTTTAAAGATGTGGTTAAGCTGAAATGAATCCAGAAGGCTTAATAATGCTGGTAAATGTTCCAGGACAGTTGCTCAAAGTGAACAGTCTTTTGAGGGTTTGTTTGCCTGGGAATGGAGCAATGTGTTGTGTCATGCAAGGGTAGGTTCCCTTGCCTGCATCGAGGCAGAGCTAACTGCACTGCAAAGCAGAGCCGGAAACTATTAAAATATGTATGTGTGTGTATGCATATGTATGTATATGCGCATTTGTATTTATATGCAGGCAAAAGAGCCTGCCTGAACTCAGCGTTGATGTTACTGTTGGTGAGTTTGATTGGGAGGGACCTTTGCCAAGAGAAGGGCTGCATGCATTAGTCTTGAGTCTGATAATGAGATCAGGCATCATTTGAAAGGGAACAATATGCGTAAAGCGGGGGCAGTTAGTGGTTATAAATCAAATTCTGTTACAGAGTGAATAAATTTGACTAGTCTGTGGTGTCTTCCAGTCCTCCCGTGTAAGTACAAATTTTCCCAAGAAGTTTAAATTGGCAGAAAACAAAGTTGTCAATTTTTGAAATACTATGGATATGTGCTTTCACAGCTCCCTCTAGCAGTATTCTGAACTTTTTAATAACCAGATGAACATTGGAAATTACTGTTAATACAATATGGCTGTTCTTACAGTTACTGTGCTAAGCTGGAGCAAATGTGAAAATCTGTTTGGACTCTTGAGGGGTGCAATATTGTTTTACTCCCTAATCTAAATCACTCTGAAAAGTAAGTCACATGTTAGCAAGAAACAGAAAAACTGTTCTGAGGAAAGCAGCCAGAGTTTTGAAGCTGTTTTTATTCTATTTAAAACCAGAACAGCTTTCCTTAATGTACAGATGTTATGTATGCAAAAAGGAAAAAAAAGCAACTCCATTAATGATATTTTTACAATGTTGGTTCTGGTGTTTTGGAACGTACTGCTGAAGTTGATGTTAAAAAAAAAACCAAAATAATTGGTAACATTTTTGGAAAGGAAGGAAAAAATAATTCTTCAAAGAACCACTTACCATTGCAGATGTTGCAGTGCAGGGTCCCCCTGTGCACTTTGTGGTGGTCCGTCTGTTACTCTGAAGCCTTGAAATGCAAGTATAAAAATATGGGCAGTGCCTGTAAGTATTTGTTAGCGCTGAATCCTGAAGGACTCATGCTTTTTCAAGTATCAGAATCCCCCTTTTAACCCAAATTACTGCTTTTTCTCATAATCCTTTTACATAACAGAAAGGACAGTGTTTGAAACAATTACATCTTTTGTCTTTACCAGCTAGCAAGGTCAAAGTCAGTAAATTTGTTTTCACCTTTTGTATCTCATTTTTTTAATGTCAGGCATAAAGTAACTTAATATTTTCTCACAAAATGTTTCTCACAAGTCTTTAGCCATGACAACTGAAGTACAATGTACTTACTACAGCGAAATGGAAAAACATATGGAAAAATGTGACTACATTAACATCTGCTGTCGTTTCTCCATCTGCTCTCTTTGGCCATGCTTTTGTCCAAACCTGCCAAAAGTAATAGTTTTCCAAGGGTCTTGTGGCGCATCAACCACGTCTTTGACTAAAGTTCACAATTTCTTGTTCGTTTTGATGGCGCGGCAGGATGTCTGTGTCCCTGCGGCTGCACGACTATTTCAAGCAGAAATAGTTTGAAACATCTGGAGATGGTAGGACAAGCAACAATAGGGTGAGTGCTGTATCTGCAGTTGATTTTGTAATGGCAGGGTCCTACCCTCACTAGGAAAACACCTTCCTTGACACATTGGCCTTCTGACCCATTGAAATGAGTGTCTAAAGGATGTTGAAATCCCTGCCGTTGAGCACAGGATATGATAGCTGCCGTGATGCTCAGCCTCCGGACTGCGGTGGGCTGCAGCCCACAGGTGAGGTGCCCGAAGCTCCTGCAGAGCCATCAGCATGTCAGCGCGACACGCTTGATCATCCTGGGGAATGGGCTCACTTGGTCTGACAGTGGGAAAGGAGAGACCCTTTCTTCTGCTTCGCTCAGCAATTTGTTGCTATGACTTTTTTTTTTTTTAATTATTAGTCATTATTCTGATGGTGACCATCCTTCTGTATGCATCTAGCAGAATAATGAACTTTTGGACAATTCCAGGCAAATGCCTGTAGTTTTGTTTTACAGTGATGAAGAAAGATGGTTTTTCTTGGATTCAGAAAAGGAGAGTGGAGTGAAGCTGCTTCCCATGATGGCCTTGGGAATCAGCTGTGGGGCTGAAGTTGCCGTGCTTCTTGGTTTGGCAGCCTGAGCTGCCTGTGGGACGGGTGGTCTGAAGAAGTTTCTTTGGCTGTGTGTCAAGGGAGACAGCTGTTTCAAAAGAGGGGATGAAATCAGATTTTTGAGCCCACCGGAGCATGAGGAGTATTTATAATTTCTGCTCTTGTTCTGAAGACCATAGTGTAATGTTTGTAGTTCTGCTGGGGGGAAAGGTTTTGATTTCAACTAAGAAACAGCCCTCAAATACACAAAGGTTAGAGCAGAAAAAAAAGGATTTAATTCAGGAGCAGCCCTTGCTTGTAGAGAGGCTGTCCTCTGACTCCTCTGGCAATTGGAAGGTATAATTATTGAATAATTAACAAGCATTACAAAATAATATGTCACAGAGCTGTAAGTAATATTGAACAGAAACTTGTTTTAATTATCTTCTCATAGTGCTTTTTAAATTCTTCTTGGTCACAGGACAGGTAAAATGGATGGTCCTGTAAAAACTGACCAGGTGTCTTCAAGGCTTTGATATATGATTCAGATTTTGAAGCTCTTCATCACCTCCCTGAGCTGTGAGCTGGCTTGGAGCCTGGAGCGGCACAGCTCACCCAGCAAAGTGACAAGTGTCTGCACCACCTCTGGGTGCTTGTTGTGTCTGAGACGTGCCTGATCCTGCGTGACTGCCCAGTGATTGCATATGTTCACTTGTGATTGATAATTGTTATGTGTTTTATTATGTGACAGGAGAAAAAAAAATCTGTTTCTTTATAGTACAGAAGTTTGGCACTCAAGGCCAGCATGTCCAGTATTTTGTATTTAGAGGGAGGTCTGTGTGTTTTCTTGTTGCTCAGTGTGTGCATATGCATATTTCTGGTTTGTTTTGCTGTGTCTTTAAGGTACCAGGCTTTGCCGGGGAAGAACATGAGAATATGTTCTCAGTATGCAAAGACAGCAAATCCCTCCATGCTGGGGAGAAAATCAGTTGTGTCAGATAAACTGAAACTGAGCATTTGCCATTCAGGGCTTGATCGCACATGGTCCATCCATCTGTGTAATATTTATAGGACTTCCTTGATACAAAAATCATACAACGAGTAACTTTGCCTGAGAAAGGAGCATTTTCTTATTGTCGGGCGGAAATGCTCTGCTCGATGTAGTGAACACCTTTCGCAGATAAGTGCGAGCTCTTACAGTGTGCCTTTTTGGCCTAACCAGGGTGTTCTTGAACTTCCCTCCCCCAGGAGCAGTCCAGCCTAGCGGATCTCCGCAGGCGTGCGGCGGGTGGTGCTGGAGCGGCTCCTCCCGGCACGGTACGGGCTCCTCCCCGGGGCTTTACTGTCCCGCCGGATCCCTCAGCCAGGCAAAGCCTGCATGTCCTTGCTGGCTGCAGAGCGGGTGCACATCAGGCCTCTGACGTTTGTGTCTCTGATGATTTACATGCACATTAGGTTATCTCTTTGAAAGCAGGTTTGAAATTGGTCTGGTGTTGGCTTTTTGCATATTGCAAAAATTAGCAGTCATACCACCTAATCCTGGCTGTTGGCAGAGGCATCCCTTCCAGGGGTGGTCTGCAACTATGCGAGTTGGTCCCTGATGGCTTTGTAGTGTATTCTAGTCTTACAGTGTGTTACTCCACAGACAATGTGCTGATTTATTGGAGTTTTCCTGTGATCAATATTGCAGCCACAGTCTTTCACCTCCTGCCTTTAGAATTTAGGATAGAGAACTGTACCTGAATGATTACATGAGAATTAGTGACCTAGGTTTTCTATACTGGGCAACCCAAATGCAGATTTATACTTGAACGTACTTAGAGGCAAATATACATGACAGTTACAAGTGAAAAATGTGTGGAGAGAGGCAGTCTGCAGGTATGCAAACTACCTGGGACCTGGCTGAGCAGGTGTGTGTTTTACTTGCAAAGCCTTTGAGAGTGTTAACAGGCTGTCATTAAAATCCATTTGTCATTACAGATGGCCATAAAGTTCTTCCAAATTCTCTGTATTTGTGCTAGGTACAGTGAAGGCAGCTGCTGCTGGGTCTGTAGTAGGTGACAGCATCAATTTGTTCCATGGTCTTCTCAGTAGATCACAAAGGCTCTACCTCAGTCTCCGCAGGAACCTGGGCTTTCTCTCCGGAGATAGATGGGACTTCAAATTCAATCAAGCTGATAGTACCTGAGCTCCAGACCCTCAATCAACATAGATATAGTGGCTAATATACTAAAGAGCATGCATTCTGTGTGACAGATTTTAATAAAACACATCAAAGGTGGAGTTTGAAGAATTAAAACCTGTGCATTCAACAAGGAGCAGAATATGGAGCAGAATTCAAACTCTCGTTACATGTAATGGCTCTGAGCTTAAAATGTTATTTTCTGCATTCATGTTACATTATTATTATTTTTAGCATCAATGGCAATCAGTGTGTAATTGACAATGATCTCATGCACGCTCCTGGGTACAGACTGTTCTTTCCCAGTTTGGGAGTATTTGCTTGTTATTGCTGAATTGCAGCGCGCACACACAGAAGAGGCCCCAGAGTCATTAAAACTGTTCTTGCCAGGGCTCTTACTATTGAGTACTTGGCAGTTAACCTCTCCATGTATCTTCTGAGAACCAGATAAACTTAGGACTGAAAATTTCTGTTTCTGGAAATCTTTCTTTTAGGCCTGTGTTCTGTTATAGATATCCACAGTGTCACAATTGAGCTTTGAAATCCAGTGCTACAAAGTGATGAAAAGCCTCCAAAGGTTTCTTTATACAGGCTGTAAACAGAGCCAGCTTTTAAAATGTAGGAATAAATACTTTGACCTGATCCTGCACTTCTCTGTGAGAGTGGAATGGCTTTCATTGGTGACAGGAGCAGGAGTGGGTCATTACTGAGCTACAGACATGACCTCCCATGGGAAGGGTGCACCATTTTTGCTGTTAGACCCAAAGGGAGGCCATGTCACTGGGGCTGCTGTAGAAGCACATGTAGGATCACACAGAAAGAGTGTTTTGCCAGGAGTGTAGTGGAAGCACAGTTGAAGTACTTGCTCTTGGGCAGCATGTATTATGTTTGAGACCTGTAATACTGGGTAGTTTTTATAGGGTAGCCTCCCAAATGAGCTGACTTCGGCTAGAGCCTCTTCTGATCTGTCTCTGTTCTAAAGAGAATTACTCTATTGCAAAGACCAAAATGGTGCTTTCTGTAATAACTTTTTTATGTGTTCTGTGGATGAGATTAAGTCAATACAACAACAAAAAATAGCAGTGTTGGGTGTTGGTTTGAAAATATTGCTTTCATCTTTGACTGTGGATACATACAGGCTATATTAAGCTCTCTGCTTCTAATTTGGTCCTGTTATTTTTTCAGTGTATTTAGTGTGACTTGCAAGCACAAAGAGAGATAAGAAGGTGTTACTAACAAATAGCTAGACAAAAGTTGAAAAAGATGATGTATGAAACAGCGAACCTGCTGATACACATCCCATGGTACTGTCAGAACCAGGAACGCCTGGTTTCAAGATCATCTTTCTCTGGGATGACTTTGTCCTGACTTGAATGTCTTAGACATCCGTGGCAAATGGAAATCTGCAATTAATCCACCACTGTAAAAATTAAATATTGCAGAGCAAGTAAAACCCATCCTGATGTAGCCAGCTGAAAACCACATGTGCTGCTTTTGTTTGTACCCCTGAACTTCACAAATGAACACAGTTTACTGTCAGCAGCTGCTGCTAAGTTCGGAGTGCTGAGCTTCATTTCCCCTGCACTGCAAACGTGTACGTTCTGCTGTCATGATGGATCCTATCTTGAAATCATTACACCGTAAAAATCATGCTCAGCTTTGTTGAAAGTTGTTGTGAGAGAGAAATGCAGATTAGAGGTGGACGGAGATTTCTGGTTTTGTGGCATTCAGTGCATCAACAGGTGTGGGATTGTGTGAAGTTGGAATTTGACTGTCCAACTGTGGTATTTGTTACGCGTCTTTATTTTTCAATGTATATCTATAGCTCTTGGTACAGTTGTTCTACAGACTGTGCTTTATTTTTAGTCCTTGCTCCTCCCAAAGAGATGTCTCTGCAGACGCGGCGTGTCCTCGGTGACAGGGAGATTTTGTGGTGTTTGCTGTCCCTGTGGGCAGGGAAGAGTTACAGCCAAGCTTACTTTTCTGTCTGACTTTGAAGCATTTAAATGTCATTTGTCTTTTCAAATTCCAGCGTGTAAAATTGAAAAAGCATTTCCCAGAGGAGCAAAAGCACTTGAAGGAGGAAACCAGTTTGAAGAGCTGAACCTTACACCAGTAAATCTGCTGTTTGCTTTGCTTTTTTCTCCTGAAGTTTCATCACAGATTTCTGCTGCTCTCTGCAAGCATACTACATCGGCCGGGTGGGAACAGTCTGCTTAAACACCCAGAGCTGCAGCCTCCACCGGTCCCGGGGGAGCTGCGCAGCTTGACCAGGCCGTGCAGGGGTGGTAATACTGAGCGCAAAGATCCTGACTGAAACATCACAGTTTGAAACACAAAGTGGGCCCAAAACTCATCTTTTGAGGTTTTTCCAAGCTAGAGAGGTTTGGATGGGGCAGGAGGGCAGAGCATGCGGCAGGGCTGGGCACTCCTCAGGACATGAGAGGATGTGTGCCTGTTGCTCTGCTTCAGGCTAATGTCTCATTTGTGGCTAGTAAGAATTACCACAAAAAACCAACAACGGTGAACATCTCTTCTCTCTTCCTTTCCCCTTTATCAACATGCCATTTGCTGTACAGATTAGGATTTTTTTTTTTTTAAATTTAAAGAGAAAAATCATTCAGCAACAGTCAGACTGTGAGAGGGAATTTTGCCAAGATAGATGAAATATCCTGTTGCAGCATCACCTTTAGAGATCTTGGAAAGAGTTTAATGGTGGAGACAGATTTTTATTTTTTTTTTCCCCATCATTGCAGCTAGTTATTTTGGCCCTAAGTTGCAGCATGGTGGAATGCTCTGGTTACAGATAAAAAATTAAAGCACTTTTTATCTGTAAAACTGTATTAATGATGAAAACTAATGATAGGAATGCTTTGTATTACTGTGGAGTGGTGTCCCTGTAGCGCTCTGCACACTGCTGCTGTTGAAATGCAACAAATAAAATTCTCATTTGCTCTTTCATAGTTTCCTTCATATTTCACTACTTAACCTGTTGACATTTAAGGAGTACTTACAAAGAATAGCTCAGGCTGCGTTTGGGATATAAAATTTATATTAATGTAATCAGTAGCATCTTGGATGCCTCTTGTGTTTAAGTTTCATATAACTGGGGGACAAAAATGTTGAAAGAGACAAGGGAAAACCCTGGGTGACCTGCTGTGTTTATGGATTGCATAATCCACAAGAGATTTACCTCAGCCCTTTTTTGTCTTATTTAGTTATTCTCATTTATCCATCCAGGTACCTGCAACTCTGCATAGCTCTGTGTGTTCCTACCTATATTGGAGGTCTGGTAGAATGTCCTGCTGTCGATTGCGGTGGTTTTGTTCTGATTCTTTGTGGTCAGTGTAATTTAAATTAGGCATATAGCTGTGTATACATATATATGCAGCCATATTTATGTGTGTATATATATATACACACAAGAGTGCAGGGAATCTTGCATTTAATTATTTGATGAGGAAAAAAGGTGAATTCCAGCACCAGCTTAGAGGAAATGTGACAGCACAACAGTTAAAGTTTCTGAGTTATTTCACGTATACAAATCCAAGATCCAAGTGTGTTAAAATAAAGCAAGTCAAAATATACAAGTGTCATAACTAAGATGAGGTTTTGGAGTTGGCTGAACAACAAAGGGAATGTGACAACATCTGAAGTCTCAGAGCAGGAACACCTCAGTGGATATGTTTTGGGTATGATGTTAATAAGCTTTACATTTGTCTTGCTTTATTTGGAGTTTGCTGCTGTGTTTGGAGGGGACTTTTTCTTTGAAGATACATTGGACATATAGGCTAAGTGAAGGGAGCTGGGCTCTGAAAATAATTGTGAGGTTTTTTTTTAGTTTGGTTATTCATGGGAGTGGGGGCTGTCTTGAAACAATTTTTTGATCTTTTTCTCTTTGGTGTCCAAAGAAAAGCAATGAAGATGGTGAAGGGTCTAGAGAACAAGTCTTATGAAGAGCAGCTGAGGCAACTGGGGTTGTTTAGCCTGGAGAAAAGGAGGCTCAGGGGAGACCTTCTCATGCTCTTACAACTACTTGAAAGGCCGTTGTAGCAAGGGTGTCAGTCTCTTTGCCAAAGTAACAACTGATAGAACAAGGGGAAATGACCCCGAGTTGCATCGGAGGAGGTTTAGATTGGATATTAGGAAAAATGTCTTCACCGAAAGGGTTGTCAAGCATTGGAACAGGCTGCCCAGGGAAGTGGTGGAGTCCCATCCCTGGAGGTATTTAAAAGATGTGTAGATGTGGTAGATGTGTAGATGTATAGATGTGGTGCTTAGGGACATGGTTTAGTGGCGGACTTGGCAGCGCTAGGTTAATGGTTGGACTCAATGATCTTAAAAGTCTTTTTCAACCTAAATGATTCTATGATTCTCTAAAAAATGCTATTGAGAAAGACATAAAAAATAATTTGCTTTTATGTGTGCCCTTAAAAATTAGAAAGATTTTTTTTTAAAAAGATATGTTCTCTCCAAACTGGAAATACTTTGTATGAAAAATGTTTGGGTTTTGGTTTCTGTGTTTGTTGTTTTTTTGTTTTGGGGGGTTTTTTAAATCTCTGCATTCCTCTGTGTCTGATAGCTAAATCTGCTTGTGAGCTGGAGCTATTAATGAAGAGAGAATCACTTCAGTCACTCACAGATCCACATCTTCTAATGAATAAACTATTCAAACATTTCTCATTGCTGAGCTGCAGAGGTCAAAGTGATACTGACTCTCTGCATGGCCTTGGATAAGTCATTATCTCCCTCTCTTTCCTCTACAGAACCTGACTGTTAAATAGTTCCTGGCAGAAGAGGTGTGAGAAACAATTAGCTAATGCTGGTAAAATGTTTTGAATACAAAATGTGGTTCATAGGTGTTAAGAGAAGCTCCCATCAGTCATGTTAGTGGATGCTGTCATTTACCAGCCTCTGATTTTTGTTTCTCTAGTGGAAAGAAAACAGGATAGACTCAAAAATTCTATCAATATTTATACTCCTCTCTTCAGATGTTTTAATAACAACTCCCCATTGATTTCATCTGCTGTTGATCACTTTAATAAATGGAGATAATTCCTGTTCCACGGGTCTAAAAATTATGTCCCCCGCTAGCCTTGAGGGCTAGTTTCTGTCATCTGATAGCTGCCTCTAGCTATCAGACAGGTTCCCCTCTGATAGTAATATACACATATAAGTGCCTCTCAGTTTTGTTCTAGTCTGTCACATCTTCTCTAGAGCAGATTGCCGTGGTTTTTGTTGTTTCTAGGATCCCTGGGATAGTCTTCCTTTTTCACTGGTGTTGTCAACATGCTCTGCTGTTGACGAGCTAGGATGAGTTCCCATGGAATAGGTGGAGGCGGGGGTGAAATCTTGAAACAAAGCATTATTCTGTATCAGACAAATATTTTACATGGTCTATTCCTTTATATGATATATTTTAAATATTGCGATGTTATGGTCTGTGTATTTATCAAAGTGCACCCAGTGTGGAGAAGAGGAACATGGTGGTTAAGAGCTGACATCTGAGCCTGGCTCTGACCCTCCTGGGGAGCCTGAGTGTCTGCAGCTGCTCACCCTCTCACACAGGCCTTGTTGCTGCCGCAGCTTCCCACCTGCAGCAGGGCTCCAATGCACCCTGTGGGAAACACTTCTCCAAAGTTTTATTATGTAGAAACTCAAAAAAACAAAATTAGGAAGAGTTTGGAATGTAGCAAAATTACTTCACTGAAAGTAATACTTTTACTGAAAGAAAAACTTTATAGCTGGGGCTATAAAGTCATGCGATACTTTCTGCAGAGAAATGGGACAGTTCCTGGGATACCAAACTGCAGTCATTAACATAAGGAATGAACGAAAGCAATGAAGGACCTGCTGTCACTCCACTGAAACCTGTGTTGGTTTTGCCATTGATTTTTAATGATGTCAGGGTGAAGTTTCTGGTTAACAATTGCTCACAAACCTGTGTAAAACCTCCCTGCTCCATCTGAGATGGGGGCTGGACTCTGGCTTGGTGATTAAGGGGGTGCAGGGGGTGGTTGTTCTGCGCAGACTTGGGCAGCTCAGAGGCCTCCTTCAGCTCTGGGGATTTTTTGCTGTGTGTTGGATTGTAATTGATTTATGTTTTCATATGTAATGCATGGGATGTGATTATTTTTAGTAAGATGAGTATAATTTTTCTCCCCATTTATAGGATGGCTATTTTTCCCACCGACCGAAAGAGAAAATGCGAACAGACAGCAATAATGAAAATTCAGTCCCCAAGGACTTTGAAAATATTGATAACAGTAACTTTGCTCCCAGAACTCAGAGGCAAAAACACCAGTCTGAGCTGGTGAAAAAACCCCTTAGCAAGCAAAAGGAGCACTTGAGAAAGAAACTGGAAGAGGAGAAGATGAAGGAGAACTTGCTGCTGGGGAAGAACTCCAATGAGGTGGTGCAATTCAGTGATCACCCTGGAAAAAACAGCAGCAGCAGCAACAACGATTTGAAGGAGATTCACAGGTCTCCCAGACAGCATCATTTAAAAAAAACTGGAAACAGCTCCCCTGAACTGAGATACGACCAACCACCAAAGTGTGAGGTAACGGGCAAAGAGGCAATCTCAGCCATGTCCCGGGCTAAATCTAAGCAGTGTCGGCAGGAGATCGCAGATGTGTATTGTCAGCACAAGCATGGAAAGTTGATGCCGGAGAAGGTGACGCGTTTCTGTACGCTGGAGGGTAAGTTGGTAGATGGTGAAGGAGAAGTAACATGGTATCTCGGGGGAAGGATTCTATATAATTGAAATGGCCTTCTGATGACAAATTGCCTTTATTGCAGGAATGTAATGAGGGAGAGTTTGAGGATGTTATGCAGGTGTCACAGAATCCTTGGTAGATTCCTATAGAATTTCTTTTCATGTCCACCAGATTCTTTTATTACACTATGTGGTCTAGGTATTCAGCTGCTACTCCTCTTTCTTTTAGTTCTACAGACACAGAGAAGTGTAGTCAAAGTCTTTTTATTCTATACAGGAGTTGTCTGCTTTTTGGAGATCAGGAAACAGCCATGGTAAATTTTGGTGCCTTATGCTAACTAATAAATGAGTGGCATTGCATGTATGGCCATATGGCCATTTTTCTGGCACAGTGGAGTCTCAGCTAATAACCAGGACTGCTAAGCATTTTGATAATTCAGATAATTATCAGAAGTAAAATTTAAAAAAAAATTCAAAAAGCATGGGAAAAAAATCTGGTTTTGTGGCTTTCTATTTTTAATGTTCTTCAGCAGCAAAAGTAATTTCCAAAATCACTATTGTAGAGTCAGTTACCTCTGCTAGACTAAGCCAAACTTTGATTTGTTGGTTTCTCCATGCAGTCAGATACATGAGGTATCTCTCAGCTTGCAGTCGGTTTGCATGTGTGAGCTGACCTTTTCGCACTTTTCAAGAAGAGTGCTTCATGTGCCACCATTCATTTAGCTGTCAGCTTTCCATACAGTAAAATGCTTTTTAAATTTTTTTTTTTTAATACAAGAGCACTGATCAGTTGATCAAAGTAGTTATTGATCAAGGAACAGCATTATCCACAGTAGCACTTGTTTATATAGCAGTCCAAAGTCCCCATCCTGTAATTGTCACTTGAGCCCATGCATGTAAGGATATGCCAATGTCTTTGTCCAAGCTGAAAGTGCAGAGGGACTTTCACAAACAAGAGAATAGGCCTTGCCTTGAGATGGTACAGTAAACATGGTGAGCCATGGGGGTTAGGGGTTGTTTAGTTTCTTTCATTAGGAATATTTAGTTACACCCTCTAACCCCAAATTGCAAAGCAGTGGTGGCAATAAACAGGTTGGTGGTTTCAGTGGTGGGAGGGAGGAGGATCCATGTTGCTATTGCCTAAATTAGGAGGCTAAACTCCCAGTGCAGACAGTGGAAAAAAAGGAGGTGCCCCAGAGGATGTTTCCAAACAAGAGCATCTCTCTGTAATAGGAAGCTTAGGCTTTTAATTTAGATGATGCATATTACTAGGATGAATGGTGTGAGCACCCCATTTCCCACCTCAGTGCATCTGTGACTGTTTTGTTTTGGTTTTTACCATGTCTCTTCTGGTGTTTTTTCTCCCTTTCTTATCATGGTAATATTCAAAATTGTTAAGTTGGGTGGGCAAACACTGAAGATAAAGAATTAATGAAGCAAGCAGAAAACTTGGTGTTCAGTGGGAAGCAGGGAGAGGGACATCAAAGGCATCACAAGTTGAAGGGAAGACAAAAGAGCAGTAAAGAGATAAGAATTGAGCAAAACCAGATATCAGTGACAGGCTGAGTGTCAGTGAGTACCCCCTGGGTGCCCCTGAGATCCCACTGGGGTATCACTGGTGGAATCCACTGTGATAAGCATGTCCTTGGTATCCTCCCCTCCTCTTCTCCTATGACAGGAGAGTCAGCTCTGTGAGACTCTGTGAGAAGGCTGGTGGAAGTCAGCACCTTGCAGACAATGTCCTACACTTTTTGGAATCAAGAACATATCTTAGTAATGTCATCAATACCTTGTGTAAGGTAAATGCATTGCATATACAAATACGTAAGCGATATCCTGAAGAGAGCTGGAAGATGTATTGTGATTAGCGTGGTGCGCACTGCAGCTGAGTGCAGTTTTGCACACACCTGTGATTCCATCCCCTGCCTGGTAATCTGTCTCCCAGGAAGGCAAGGTGACTTTCCAGAAGTTCTGAACAACTACCATTCTTAAAACCAGGCTTCTCAAGAAATATTTATTGCTTCTTTTTTAAATACAGAATTTACCTCATATGCTCTGCAATCAGGATAATAGTGTGGTCTTAGAACCAAGAACAGTGCCATCTTGTACACTTAAAGCCTTTTCAGCACACACATGCATTGCACATTGATATAAATGCTTCCTTTGTAATAAGACACGGTAAAAGGTCCAGGAAAACTGGGAGCTACAAACATGACTGGAGAAATGGAGTTGTCCAAATATGGTTTTATTGTAAAATATACATGAATTTAGTAACGACTCATGAGGAATGGGATATATTCCACACACACACAAAAAAAAGTATAAAAAGACTGTGGCTACAGTTTTTAGGTTTGCAGTGCTAGAGCTTCATTTAGATTTTTATTTTAGGCAGCAATGCTTGTTTAAAAAGAATAATTGGGGGATGTCTTAACTTAACCAGATGGATCCTTGTGGAAAATGTTGACTTTTCTTTGCCTCAAGGTTATTTCCTCCTGGCCATGCTGACAGCTGAAGTTAACCACTTCAACAGCCAGATTTTCTGCTAAGAAAATCTGGATATCCTGTGTTATATACAGGGTTGCTCTAGAAGCAGATCTGGGAGCTTTGCTGTGGGGAAGTGATAAAGCAGCAGCTTGAATGGGACACGAGTTGCTTATGCAGGAGGTGCCAGTGCACAGGCAGATTGGGACATCAGGCCTATGGAGGAGATCCAGCCTTTGAAGTCACTTCTCAAATGTCTGAATATAAGGCTATCAACACAGACATGTAGGTACCCCAACACTGAAGGTGCCCAGTGCCTACCAGAAGGCCTTATATATATAAAACTTGGTAGGTCCGTTAAATTTTACAGCCCTCTTAAAGATACATTGCCTGAGTTTGTGTGTTGTGGTCTCAGATCTCTCCTCCCCACGCAGATCATAAATACTGCTGCTGTTCACTCACAGACTGTCTCCATCCCTCATCAAAGGTATCTTCATCGACTCCAGAGATCCTTTAAAGGAGTTGAACTTGGTTAGGAGATGTTTGTCAGGCACTGGCCATCAGTTTTTGGGGATATAAGACACCCCATCATTAGGATCACTAGTAGGGAGAGGTCTGGGTCGAGGTCTTGCAACTTTATGCATCAAAAAAGCTATATGCTGTTTGTCAGCAAAAGTCAGACATCTGGGGACTGAGTCTCTGTATTCAGCATGTGAGTGCTATTCCCTTCAGTTTGGTTTGAAAAAAGGTTTCCTGTCTGTTTTCAGCAGAGCTGTGAAGTATAAATATTTATGCATTGGAGCAGCACAGTCGTCCATTATCCCAACATATAAATGTCTTCCTCGTGCTATGGTTTCCATTGAGATGTCATCCAGCATTTAATCCCCTTGGTTCCTGTCTCGGCTGATCAAAACCATGAAGTTGCTAAGTGTAGCTATCAATCATGGACATGACTCTGTCCAGCTGGATTGTCATAAATGTTAAGTGATACATTCACTTGAGTGGTTATCAATGGGAACAGGGTCTTAAAAGCTGTTTCTTTTTTCTTTTAAGTATTTTATTGTTTCCAAAGGCAACAGGCAAAGGAAGTTGAATGTAACTATCTTCAGTGTATAAAGGAAAGCATTGTTAAAACCAGGAGCATCATGTTCGCTACCTGTTTGACATGCAGGCGTTATTTCCATGAGAACAAGAGGTCACAGGCTGCAGATCCTCTAAGGACTTTGCAGTGAGACAACACTGCTGAAGCAGTAAAATGGGACATGGCAACTTTACCAGTTACCTGTCTTGCAGAGCACGTGAGCTGGTCCTGCAAACAGGGCACAAATGCTACAGAGCAGGGGATTGGTGTCAAAGGCTTTCAGTGCAGCCTTGCCCAAACTCATGGCTGAGATCAAGGCAACAGGCAGCTTGCAAGTTACCCTTCACTCGGAAGGGAATGTTTGGAGTTTGTAGAAGCGTGTTTTGAGGGGAAATGCAGTCAGTGAAGGTGAGAGGGGAAAAGTAAGTTCGGCACAGGGTTAGGTGAAGAAAGGGCAAATCCAGTCCAGTGCAGGCTGGGGAGAGGGTACAGGGAGACATCCTTTTGGGGAGTTCATTTCTTCTCAGGAGATGTGATATGGAGATCAGCAACCTGTCAACAATGTGGCAGATTGTTTCCTTGCTGGGGCCATCTCCAGCCTGGTCCTATACAGGCCAGACTAGAGACACTGATTGTCCTGGTGTGCCAGACTTACTTCTGCTCACCAAAGCTGTGGGTGGACTTGGACCAGCTGCCTCCCTTCCTTGTCTGTCATACATGGCCCTCCTCTTGTGCAGGGGTACTGTGAAGAAGCACAAGATTCAGTGCAAGTTCTTGGCTCTGAAATAAGCTTCATTCTGTACCTAGGCAAACTCCTCTTTGACAAAGCACAAGTGACCTGATCTGTGGCATGTTCTCCCTTAGCAGAATCCCGTATTAGCTTGGGCAAGAGTACAGTTTAGAATGGCCGCTGTGACCTTGACTGCTGAGATTGCTGCCCACATTGTTGGGCAGCAATGCAATTACAGTTACACAACTCCACATTCCAATATGCACATTGAAGTTATGACTTCTACTTGTAGTCTTCCTTCTGTGATGAAAAAAGTGCAGCTGCTGACCCACTGGCTGGATTCAGTCCCCGAATTCTCTGGTTTTCACTCCCATGTGGATCATGGTAGCTTGTAGCTCTGAATCCTTTGCCTTACAAATTTGCTGGGTATGCAGCATGGTTCCTCCCTAGTCATTGGCACCAGGTCCATGAGTCATCAAAGGCACAGTGCCAAGTGGTATCAGCATCAATCCTCCTCTGGGCCAGCTTCTCTAGGCTGCCATATCCCCAGGGGAGACTCTGGCCTAATGCTTATCATTCATTACCCAACTGGATTTATGCTTGTCCCAGATCTATGGCCCTAGATAGACCAGAAGTATGCAACAGGTTTTTTTGAAGGGTGTTTTCTAAGATGTACTTCTGCCAAAAGAAAAGTCCCTAAGAAAGCAGAGAGCCTCAAGTGAGCCTGATTTGTTTCCCTTTGGCTCTTCTGTTGTCTTTTCTTAGTTTATAAATCAAACAGGTTTTCTGCTACCTTCATCCCTGTGAGGTAAAACCAACCCATAAATAAAGTAGAAAAATAATCAAGCCACCCTTATTCCACGTCATTCATCAGCACTGAAAGAGTTCTTTGCAGATTAGACTGCTTTCTCCCTGGTTGCTTATTGATAATGCTGCTCTGGCACATTGAAGCAAGAGTTTTCAGTTTCTTATAGGCTGCTGAGAAGAAAATGTTCCATTTCATTTTAGAAAACACAGCCTTCTTTTGGTTTTCAAACTGAGAGAAAAGGGCGCTGGAGCCCTGTTTACTGAATAATACACACAGGTAATAGCAATCTGCATGTCTATGATGTTTTTACCTGACTACTTCAAAGCACTTAACAGAAAGAGATATAATTTGGAGGAAGGGAGAGGATAAGCCACTAAGATGCCAAATACTTTTGGGGTGGAGCGTAGCAGTTCTTCAAGGCATGGAAACAAGAGCATCCTCTACATAATTTTAAAAGAATGGGAGCTGTAACTAAGCAAACACAGAATTGCATCCGCTCAATATGCACGTGCATGCGCACAGTGACATAAACGTACAGCTTTGTTTAGCTTTCACATTTTTGGCAATACAGTTTTGGACTCAGTGGGTTTGATCTAAAGATTATTGAACCCCAAATTTGTCTTTTTCTCCTGGTTTCAGGATTCCCAGTGGCATTGGAGGCTGCTGCTTTTCTGTACATTTAATCTGTTAGTGTGACAAAATTACTGTGGTGAGCTATACACAGTTTCAGGAGCGTGTAAGAGCCACTGCACGTGCAGCCCAGACAGCATTTTAATTTGCTGCACCACAGATGACTCCGGTTGCAATAAATTTACTGTGAGTAGACTAATTGCAAAATAACCCTAATTGAGTAGTTATCAGCGAACAACATCCTGTGGAACAAAACTGCTTACAATTAATAGCATTTAAGCCATACGCTGGTATTCTGCAGAACACTAAGATGTAATTACACCGTGTACAGAGATTGTATTCTGTTCTAGAAACCATGTTTCCAGTACTTCTTTCATTATAAAGGACAGTTTCAAGATTCAGTACTTGCATTTTAGGTGAAATGAGTTTATGAAATAAGTGGTGTGTCTATTCTGTCTCCTTACATGTGTAAAACAGAACCAACTCTAATAAAATCAGTGAAGCTGTGGCACTGTAAGGAGAAAAATGAGATCTCAGGAAGAGTGCTTGTTGCTAGTGATACTCAGATTAACTTTTACTATGGCCACATATGCAAATTTGGATAGTTAAAATTAGGATGTAAGTAATGAAAAGCTATGTCATTGTTTTGGCTGAAGATGGACCTTACCTCATTCTATGCATGAGGACTGGAGTATATAGTTTATGTGATAAAAATGCATGTAAATGCTAGGACCCAGAGTGCAGGTAAGCCTCTGTCACCAGCCTGGATGTGCAGGCAGGTGTCCCACTGTGGGGCTGCCTGTGTTGCTGTTGGGTGACCAGTGGACTCTGGTCATTTGGAGGGAGTGATAAGGCAGCCCTGATGTAAGAGCTACCAAAATGTTTCCCCTTACTCACAGCTGAGCAGTTCCCTGGGCAGAGGCCAAATGAAAGTGTCTTTGCAGAAGGAAGATCTGTGTACACCTTGTAAGGGAGCTGGAATTGCTAGAAATGTCCTTGTGGCATCCCAAAACAGGGTGACATTGTTTTGCCACCTCCCTGCATCTCTGGGGACAGCTGCAGTGTAGAGGACAGGAGATTGGTGTTTCTCAGGGATGGGTGAGCTTGTGGCATTGCAGAGCTGTGGGATTCATCTCCCAAAAAGGAAGGCCATTATGAATGAGCACAGGCTGGCTCTGTCAGCGCTGTATTGGATAGTTTCAGCTTTGGTTTTAGAAGAAATTCAGTGAGGGGAAAACTGTGTTGGGTGTCTGTGCCGATTAATCCTTTAATTTAAATACAGACAGTTCCTGTCTAGATCATCTGCAAGAAGTGGGAGAATGAAATCAGACGGATGTTCCTCTGTTTTTTCCATGTGATGCTACTGTCTGGTCACGTTTTTCCACGTTAGGCCTGTCTGGTCACCTGTGGATCTGGCGGCTGCAGAGTTGGTCCCTGACAGGCCAGGGCAGCAGACTTGCAGAAAAACATCTTGACAAATGGCATCTTAAGGAAATGCCAAGAGCAATGCATGACACAAGGAATGGAGGGGCAGAAGGGCTGGAAAATTTATGGTCAGCAGCCCTAGTTCTCACTAAGCCTCTGTTTTGGAAAATGGTATCATTTTATGGAACGTTAAAGGGGGAGCGTGGGCAAGCATGGGAGAGGGTGATGGCTAAGTACATCCTCGCTGCAAACCTCTTGGGAAGAGAGCATGAGGGTAGCAGAAGCTCAGTGAATATTTTGATAAAGATTACTGTGTATGTACAGAGATGAAAGAAAAGTACTTAAGTGATCACTAAATGCTTCCCAGTGATCCTGAAACGTGTGGCCGGAGTGTTGGGGGGTGAGTCAAATACAACTGTGGCTAGAGAAAATTACTGGTACAATGGTATGAGCTCAGGAGGGAACGGAACAAGGGGGAAAAAACCCAAAACAAAACCACCAAATCCAGCCTCTCCCTGTAGTAGGAAAACTTGAGCCATACTGGCAGTCATGGGTTTTTTTAATATAAAATAGGTGTTGGACCTGGACTGGACTCCTTACAGTGATTTTTAATAGACAGACCTTTAAGAGGAAACATGGCATCTGAGTCTCTTTATTTTTATTCTCTTTATTCAATGCTATTGAATGCATTGCAGCTGTGCAATGTAAATGCACAGTAGTGCTGAACTGAGCTTGAGTTAAGGTTGCACAAGCAGCCTCAAAGTTATATTCTTTCCTAATCTGACTTTTGGTTTACTTTTTTTACTTTTTTGGTTTACACCTAAAATGTCACCAAAGGCATGAGGAGGTTGCTGGGGCTGACTTGCTCAGAAATTCAGTTCTGCCTTTTTAACCATTGCATTTCTCTAAGTACCGTTACTTAGCAAAGTAATACTCTGTTTTCACAGCAATCTAGAGCTGATGAACTGTTATTTTGAGAATGGGGAAATGTCATGTCCCAGAAATCCCACGCTAGCTCTGACTCGAGGCTGCCACAGTTTGGTTTAAGTCAGTGGCACTGCCTGTATTACTTTTAAAATAATTGGGGGAAAAGTCTTGACATTTAATTTCCTCCTCCTGAGCTGGGGAAGAGAGTTTTCCTCTTTTGTGGCTTCTTAAAAGAGATTCCTTAACTATTTACAGGATTAAGTATATAGTTAAAGGGAATGCACCCCTTTTCAGGCAGGTTTCTGAAAGGGTATATTTATTTGATGTGTTTCAGGAGTCGCTGGGCTTTATGAGACCAGTGGCTATTTTGTAATGTCTTTCCTTGGAAATGAGGAAGAGTTGTTTAAGGGATCTACTCTGAATTAAAATGCCAACAATCTAGGCATGAAGAATATCTTACAGGACATTAATGCCATTTTAAGGCTCCAAACTGTAATTTAGTTGTTTCTGTTGCAGATATTTCTTATGCAAAAGGTAGTTGTAAAACATCAGTCTTTTTTTCTCCCTAGGTAATCATGACTTCTATAGAAAAAGTGAATGACAAGAATCTGTAGCTGAGCAACCTTGGAAAAGATTTTGCAGTTGCTCAGTGTATACTTAGTCTTCCAAATAAATGCTCGTCTTTGATATTTGAGAGCATGTTAGAAGTGAATAGCCCTGATTCCATGCTCACTATTTTAATATCCATGATATATCACTGATTTATCATCTAGTTGTGTCAAAGAAGTTATTTCTGATTGGCACCTTTGTAAGGAAGAACAGACTGCTCCCAACTCCAGTATCTACTGCTGTCACCATCAGGCTTAGTTGAATTCACGCACATTAATCTCTGAAGTATTCAATTTACAGTTTTACTATAAAATAAGATATTTGGATGCAAAGGCCTGGCCCTACTGAAAGGTCCATGGCAAAAATCCATCATTTTCCTTCTCTAGTTTTCTCATCAGCCTCCAGGGAGGCCAAAGAATTTTTCAGTCCTTTCTCCTAGAACTTGCTGAAGCTGAATCATCACTACCATCTCTTCTGTTCGGTGCTTACCCGTCTGTCTTCTTCCAGTGGATGTCACTGTAAGAATGGTGGGAGATTTAAGCCAAAACCCAGAATTATACTGCTGGAAAATCATTATCTGTTAATTCAGACTCTGCCGTTTATTGAAAATAATTTAAATAGCAATTGTATGTGCCTTCAAATTGTGAAATTTGTAGGATTTGTTCTGCAGGACTGAATCGCTTGTTGCCTTTTAAACCAGAATTTCTCTGTATTGCTGTTCTCGTGATAAAACACAGTCTTCTACAGGCAGCACTGCCAGGAGAGCATTGGCTGAATGCCAGTGACTGCATACCCCTGCCTCACCACCTTCTCTTATGCTGCTACAAATTTTCTGGGTGTTAAAAGTTTTGAAGAAAGGCCCTTCTACCTCCTAACAATGTGTTTTGTCTAGACTGAGGTGAGTGGGTGCATGGGTACATTTAGGTTGTCGGTGGGTGGTACCTATTACACTCATGAGTAAACATATAATGGCTTGGTTCAGACTTGGGTTCAAGTTTCCTGTTCATCATTACTGCATGTACACGCTGGCTGTGTTTTGGAGGGACCATGTTGTTCTCCACAGGCAGTGAAATTCAGCAAGAACTTCAACTTCACACATTTTTATTAGCAGCAGTATGGATACTGCCTTTGATTTATGCCAGGAGTTTAGAGGAAAAAAAAAGGCTGTGTCTTGATGAATCAAAAGCTTTTATTTAGATGCTGCTCTCCTTACCTTGCATTATTCCTTGAGGAATCACTGCCATGGCAAATGAAGATCCTTGTAGGAGGACACCCTTCTGACCTCTGTCATACTGATGGTTTGTGGGCCAGCTTTGTGAGTTTGAACATGTAATCTTTATGATACCATAAAGAGATCACATCATCTTTGTGCGGATCAGCTTGTAGAAGCTCGTCTACACAGCTCATGTCACACTTTATTGCTAGTTCCTCCAGCTTGCATTTGCTTACTTCAATGACCAGTTGTCCTTGAGGCATGATAGTCTGCAACAGTTGTGGTCTTGTCAGAGAGCACCACAAAAAAAAAAGCTGTCAAAAAGATCTTTTTCTACAAATCTTGTTGGAAACCTCACTACTCAACTGAAGTTCAAGGCAGCCCTCCATGTAACTAGAATGTAGTTGCTTCTATCATTCTCTTTGTTGCAAGGTGATTGCTTCTCTTTTGTGGAGACCTTCTTGCCCAAACTAATGGTGAAGTGTTTTGTTGAAGTCTTGATTCATTTGTATAACTCATTAAAAGTTGTAAGAGAAGTACTTCACTGGTGAGAATGCACCTTTGTGACCAGCTGTAAATAGCAGCTTAAGTAGTCTGGCTGCTTACTCACCTGTGTTTTTAATTGAAAATGAAGGTTTCCATCCAGCCAATGGATATTACTGTGCAGTGGAGTATTTTAAACTGTGCTACTTTTAGACTGAAAGCTTCTGTGTATGCCGTGTGTTACTGTGCTGCGTAATATTGTTGAATGACAGTAGCATGACTAAACAGAAGCATACATTTTCATGTTCTCCATCTATTTGTGGGCTGTGATTCATTCTGGGCGATTTGCTGAATAATAGGCAGGAAAAGGGAATTTTAAAAGAGTAACTTACTGCAATATATGTTTTACTCATTTGTACTTTCTCTTTTACATGGGACCTAGGTGTAGATGCTCCAGAAGAGTTTCACTCACATATCTGTAAGTCTCTGAACAGGTTTGAGGATCTATGCCAAAGTCATTCCCTCTATCTGAGAAAGAGTCCCATTCTTTGGTTGCCTATTCAAAAGCATTGTAAGGAATATACTCTTAGAGAAGGGAAAGCAGGACAGGAGGACCCAGCCTGGCTCAGTTGCCCACCTCACCAGCAGAAACAAATGGCTAATGAAAGGTGTGGCAAAGATTAATTGTGAATAAGGTTTCTACATAACACACACTGGATTTTCTAAGCCATAGCAGAGGGAGGCTATGTGGAACTGATGTGTTTTTGTAAATAATTTCATCATTTTCTGCCAGGAGGTGAACACAAACCCAAGCTTCCCTTGAAGTATTGAAAGTAAAGTGGGCTAGAGGTTTAACTGGTGTATATTGCACTAGCTTTGAAGACCTCACTTAAATGATGTTTTATTTCAGTTACTTTGTTTAGTAACCTTTATTGGTGCACCTTAGAATATTTCTATGCACATCTATCTCCATAATTTTAAGATCACTGAGGAAAAACAAAGACAATTTTGTTCCTACAGGAGCAAGCAAAGATCAAGAAAGGAAAAGAGGTATTCAGAGCTGGGGATTACCAGTCTTACCAGTCAAGCGGAGTGTGTGGTCCAAAGCAAAGCATGTCCATGCAGTATTTTGGGAATAAGACCAGTTTTATGGCAGTTCTCATTCTGAAATGTTTTACCAACAGATCCCTGAAAATCAAATGGGAAAATCACTTCTGTCAGGGTCCTGAGGAATACTGTGAGAAGGCTTCAGATATCTCTGACATTCTTCACCTAGTCAGCAAAAAGGAAATCTGTTCAAAATGGTCCACTTCTGGATCTTCTTAATGAAAAATCCCATTAGATTCAGCTCCATCGTTTACAATAAAATGGCTGCAGTTAACACACAAGTTCATACATTTTCTCTTGATCATGTATGGCCATTTGTAGGCATAATTTGCCAAACATGCAGACAGGATCATCTTTGTGTTTTTCTTGATGTTTGCTTTCTATTGCTGCAGACTGCAAACATTTAGGAAAGACGAGTGATATTAAAGAGCCCCAGTGCAAGCTTGAAATGGCTCAGAGAGTTCTACTGGAATCCATCCAAGCAGAAGTCTCATTTAGAAAGAGGAAAAAAGAAAAGATTTCCTTGTTGTCCCGCTGATGAAAGATATTTTTTCAAAGTCTATTTATTGTATTACCACCTGGGGATGTGATTACATAGAGAAGTCATCAGAGAGCTCCCAACCTAAAGAGTGACAGCAAGGATATACTCCATTATGCCCTGTCATAAACCAACCATATAAGCACTAACTAGAAAATAAGCTCTAGAATAGTAGTGTGGATTGGGTTTCATTCCTTGATGTCTCACAGGCTTGATGGGACACCTCAGACGACTCATGCCATGTACTACAGACCACAGATAACAGGTACTTAACTCCATTGCAAATATATGCAGAGGAAAAATGGTGTGTGGTGGTATTGTTGTTAGTTTGCCGTTTAAGTGGATTTTAAATCCTGTTTATCAAGAGACTTGGAAATAATTTTTTTACAAAATAACAACAACTTTTACTGAGTCACCTAAAGGAGTTTGCTGAACATAAGTATCTTTAAGGATGAAAATGGTAACTTGAGTTTCTCTGAAGTCACTTAATTTAAGTGCTAAAATCTATAGTTCTATCCCTGAAAAACTCTAGTGTTTTGCTGGGGGATGAGGGCAGGCAAGAGAGCGGTCCAGCTGTAGGTCCAGTCTGATTTACTGTACCTTCAACAAATTTATTGACACATCCCTGGCAGTGGTTCTCCAGCTTTGCACCACGGTGATGCACAAATATGAAATCAGAGGAAGTTTTCTGTGATGTTTCCCCTGCATTTTTAGCTGTTTGGCTCAGCAGCTTCAACCTGGTGCAGGAACCTGTGTGTGATGGCTGCTGGTTGATGACTACTCTAAGAGGTGTTAGTTGTGCGGTGTATCAATTGATTGCTTCTGCATTAGAGGCCTGGGAAAAGCATGATAGTAACTTTCTTGGTCGGGTAGCTATTAGCATGTCTAATACTTTTGCACCAAAACAAATCTGTTCTTTTGTTTCAGGGTGGCTAGGATGGAAACTGTGGTTTTAATTATCATATATTTCAAAGACTGCCTGGTGCTGTACTAGTTTCCACAGTAAATTTCCTAAGGTAAAGTGACAAAACAGTAATTTTTCATTATGAATCAGCTATCCATGAAAGATTGGATTTAGGTCAGAATTTATTACCCTACGGAACTGAAGCCAATATTTAACATAATGTCAGCTATCTTGATATTAGAGAATTTTAATGGCTATGCAATTTTATTCAATGATGAAGTTATTTCAATTGTGTAGTATATGTCTAGGCAATTTGATGTACAGAGCCTTGAGATGAAAATTGGATAAACATGGAAAATGGTGATTGATTGGTGGAAGTTTGCAATAATGTCTGCCTTGATATACCTTTTATTGTTAAATTATTTATCTAATGCAATCTCCTACACTTTTAGGAGTCTTTAAGTTGGCATAAAGTCGATGTTTAAATCTTCACAGTCAGAAAGGCTTCATAACTCAAACTGATAAATATCTTCTAACATATCAGGAGGAATAATGATCCATCTTAATATCTGAAAGTAGGAAAGATATTATTCTTTCTATTTGCTATGAATCCCTGTAGAAGGACTGAGCCATAAACCGGAAGAATTAAGATTAGGAGAGAGAAAGAAATACTAGGAAGTATAGTAATAGTTTGTCTGGGGAATTAAGAGTGAATTCTGTTTGCTTTGAAAGATGAGTAAAAATTTTTCAGCAGGACTGAGCAGAATAGAGTGAGTTGACATTCACATGCTGGCTGTCCTCAGAGGGCACACACAAAGCCTTCCAGAGGTCTGTGGGGTGGCTTATTCCTGGAGGCAAAGAGAATACAAGGGCCACAATTACTTTGTCTGCCAAGGCATATCGAGCATCTACTCCAGATGACTAAGCCTACCTTTTACTGATTTGTGCTCACGGTATAGGTTCAGTGGAATAGAAACATGTGGCCTTGTAATAGCTGGAAACAAAACCACAGGATGACATTTGGATTTGTCCCTCAGAGCTACTGGATAAGACTGATCCCAGGCAAATGGCCATCGAAACAGCCCACGTACTGTGAAGCCTTGGTGCACTTGTGCTCTGCCCTGCATGCCCTCGCGTATGTTCTCTTGCCTAGAGTTTGCCTAAGTACAGATTAATAATTTTGTATTTCATTGTTCAGAAGACAGTATAGATAATTTGTTTTCTTTCTCATCTACCAAGTGTTATATGGCAAGGGCCTGGATTATTTATCGAGAAGGCAAGTAATAGGATCAGTAAGCACAGCTGAAGCTGCCCTTTTGCTATCTGTGTATCAGCTTAAACACAACAAAGAAATATTAAGCACAGTCAATAGGCAAAAAAATTAAAATCGTCATTCAGATGGTAACTAAACCTAGTAAGAAGTGAATGGGAAGTGCAGGTTCCTTTCTGCCTTAAAGGCGGCGATATTGCTGAACACTAATGCTGGAATTTTCTTTGAATAAGAGGAGGCTTTTTATTTTTTGAAGTGGAGATGGAAAAAATTATCTTATGGATAAACAGAATCTGCAAATGAGTTTTCATCTTCAAGCATTACAAATTTATTTCCACCTATATCTAAAACTATCCACCTGCAATAGCACAAAGCTGCCCTAAATAAAGCTTCAAAACTTCCTGAGTTTGTCCAGAATTCAAGCAGAACATGAAAACCTTGCATCATCCCTGAATAATACATTTCAAAGCTGAGGAAACATATTTCATCATTTGCATAAATCTTGAGTAGAAATAATTGTGATTTGACAATTTTCTTTTCATTAGTTTAGCTGAGAACCGAAAACAATAATTGTTAGCTGGCGTAAATTGGTGTAGCTTCATTTGGATAAAGCAGTGAACTTAACCAACCCTGCAGCTTTTCTAAAATGCCATCATCTTCCTTTCAAACAGTATTTACCTATGCTGAGGCAAAACGTAGAAAATCCTTTATTTCTTCAGATTAATTGGATTAAACTAAACTGGAAATTGCGTAATACTACACTTTATGTAGTTGCATTTAGCATCCCTAAAACTTCAAGCTTCAAAGAGCAGTTTCCCCAGCAGTTCAGGCTCCCTACCTGGGCTTGTTTATTGCTTTGAACATGCAGACATACTTTTATGATTCATAATCATCCATAAAGAAATTCAACTGTTATTTAAAATGTTCTGCTGGGAAGGCTCAGTAGTTATTAATTAATAATGCATCAGTAAAGCAACAAAAAGGCAGGTGAAGATGCAGTTAGAAGTATTGGCTGGGTCTCTGTTGCCTTCAAATTGTGTTTATGTCTTGTTTCTCCAGGGTTAGCTCGTCAGTGTACGTTGACTGTGGGTTCTCTTCTTCGTACTCCAGGCACTGTCTTTAGACAACACTGACCGATGCATGAATATGTCCATAATTATAAGTAAATCAAAATGTGTGTTAACACGCTGGTGTGGATTAGGAGGTATAAACTGACTTAACATCATTTCAGCCCCAGAAACTTGTCAGGGACTCATGAGAAGAGAACACGGAAACACTCAGTAATATCTTCGAAATGTAGAACATTTAAGGCTAAGTATAAAAAGGAAGAAAACCCCCGAATCTGCTTTGAACTGCTGTTATATATTGCTAAAGAGAATTAGCAGTTGAATTGTGTACTTTAACAAATGAGGTTTATAGACAGCAGTGCCATCACTTTATTACAGTGCTGGTGAGGATCAACATGGTGAAAGTCAGTGCAAACCTGGTGTAAGTGAGGTTAGAGTTAGACCAGCTGAATGCTGCTGCTTTTGAAGAGAAAGGGTGAACTATTTGGAGATTTCCTATACCCACTGCTGGCTCAGAGTTGAGCTCTATTTAGCAATATTTTGTTCGCATTTTACTTTCATGCTGATTACCACATTTGCAATGCATCCTATTTTTGTGTGGTAGTTGGTAATCTGGAAAATTTACTTAGTGTGCAAGATTTAATATTAGTTCCTGCTGTCATGCTGACAATGAATTAGCTTTTTGGACTCTATCATATGTTCTCAGCAGGCACATATGTAATTAAAATGGGCACACGTTGGGTTTCATATTAACACTCATCACCTTTTGGCAAAAGGTCTCTGTTCTTTTGGGATTATACACTAGGGTAATGTAATTATAGTGTCAGGTGTAATTGTTATTTTTAAATACTTCTTCATTTAACATAATATTAACCCTTTCCCATACTAGTTGACTTTCGGTTTTGGAGAGTGATTTTTTTCTAACAGAAGGGTTGCCAGCAAACAGGCATTCTATTTCAGATGTTGTCTTCAACTTTATGAAAGTTGTCCTGTTGAACGGTAAGCATTTGGTGTCATAAGAAATTGAATTAGTTTCCAAAGAGAGTCATTCCAGAAATTAAAAGTGGTTTTACATTAAGTAAAAGATGGTACTTAGTGTGACAGTAAGGTCAGGGTGGTAAGCAAACTGCTTTTTCTTTTTATCTATTCTAAAATAATATTCTGAAGTATTTTAAAAGATTTTATTCTGAGGAAATTTCTTGAAGTAGTGCCTTTGAGGTCTGTTTTCGCTCAGTTTGGTGGTAATGTTAAAAACTTCTTTCAGTTGATGATAAACAGTACCATTAAATTGAATGTAAACATAAAAAGGGAAGGGATTGTTTAACATGAATAAGCTAGAATAGTTAAATAGTAACTTGCTTTTGATAGGGAATATAATGGTTTCTTCTTAACCTTAAGAATTAGATACACTGTTTCAAATAAACAGTTATTTTGTGCAGTCCCAGAGTAGGCAGCCCAATCTGCACACTGCAGTTTGTTTTATAGACAAGCAGGCTGGCACTGGATGTTCTGAAGTAAATGCATGTTGGCATCTGGACAACACTCTTAGTTGTATGGTTTAGTTACAGGTAGTCCTGCAAGGAGCAGGGGGTTGAACTTGATGATCCTTCCAACTCAAGGTATTCTATGATTCTATAATGTGAAAAAAAAGACTTTTTTCTGACCCTAGAAATAAGTATTCACACTGATTAGATACGAAGACAAGTCAACTGTATGTTTTAAAGCAAGGTTAGAGCAAAACCAGCTGAGTTGTAAAAGGAGGCGTGGGCAGAATCCACTAAGGAATCATGACTTTGCCTGGGGAAAAAATAAGTTATATATTGAAAACTCTTCTAAGCATCCTCAAAAGACTACTTTGGCCTGTATTTTCAATGGTGTTAATCAGATCTATAGTTTTCCTGCGCTTCAAGTGAGTGCGGCAGGATCCAAGTGCTCAGATCGATAGCAGTTTTCCGGAGAGTGGTGTCACTGAGGCACAAGGAGAAGGATCCTCAAAACTGACTCCGTTTTAGTGGGGCCTGAGTGGTGGGTTCTGCCCTGTCAGTCTCACAGAAGAAAGGGAGGGACGGACGGAGTGGTGTGTGTGTGGATAAACAGTTTGCCTTCCAGCAATACTGTCTTGGGAACTAATTTGAAGAGATTTTTCATCATTCTTTTAATGTCAGAACGAAGATACTGGAAAATAAATTATATTTGAAGGAAATTGCAGCGCAGTTGTATTTGATTCTTCTAGCTAGAATGGGGGATTTTTCAGGAAGCTCAAAGTTAATCTGCATTTATATAGATCAAGAATTGTTCAGAGCTGGTACATGAGCAAACTGAGCAGAATTTGGTTCAGACATGCTAATTCTCTTTTGATACTAATTTTACACTGTTGATTCTCCATTGATTTCATATGGGTGACTCCTGCTGCATAGCAGGAGGTGGACTAAAATGAATTCAGCAGATGAAATGTAAAGAGTTATGTTGTTACTACTCATTAACTAACTCCTCGCCTTAAAAAGTAATATCTATCCTTAGCTACAATTAAAAATAATCTTTGGGGGTTTTAGCTTTTAAGCTGTGAGGATAAGTTCCTGATAGTCCACAACCACACAGAAGTGTTTGCAGCTGCAGTGGTAATTGGAGACCTTGCTATAACTGTGAACCTCAGTGATTCCTGACCTTCTGGTGCTGTGATTTTGTACCTTTCTATACTTGAGGTGCTAGCATTAAGATCCTTAGTGATCCCACCCCTGCAGACAGTGAAGTATGTAACTGTTTTTGCAACAAACCTGTTGGGGCTTTTTCCCTGTCTCTCTTGCCCCCTCCACCTCCTCATCCTCCTCTTCCTTAGGATGCTCAAAGCATTAATTATGAGAAGGACTGGCTTAACCTACCCTATGTGCTGATTTAGTTGCTGTTACACAGGTGCTTGGTGTCTGAGGGCTGCAGAGCACTTGCTCTTCAGTCCAGGAGTCTGCAGTTAATGGTAAGTAACCAACTGACAGCCAGGGAGTCTTATGGTTGTTATTGCTATGCTCTGCCAATATTTTTTATTTTCCCTGGTCTTTTTTTTAAATAAACATGTCATTTTACAATCTGCGAGATGTTTCTTGTGTTTCACACTTTTTCATCTCCTAAATTAGTTTTGCTTAGCAGTTTTGCTGCCAGTTGATGATTTTTATGTCCTACTGTACCATAAATGCCAAATCGTGAATGAATTTGTTTAGTTTGGTGTTCCATCTTTTTAGAGGAGGAGGAACTGAATTACATCTGAATGCAAGCTTTTATTTTGGTTTTTTTCTTTTTTTTTTTTTAAGCCTCCCCTTGTGATAGCGGTGGTCAAATAGTTTGTGTATGACTGAGCAGGTGGCAGGAAAAAGAAACAATTATATTGGAAGCCAATGCTACCAATTATATTTAGAGCTTCAAAGGATTTTTTAGCACTCGCTTTACCTAATTAAAATGCATAACTACTTGGACATGTGCCCTGTCTCATAGTACGCTGCACCATTAAAATATTCCTAGAGGTCCATGCTAATACATCATGCTCACTTCTGCCAAACTCCTCAAATTCCGTGGTGTGGGATAAGCTGTGCACAAGCAGATCCTTCCTGAAGCCAAGGTCCTGCTCAAACGGCAGGATGGCAGCGTTGGAAGGGCAGGATCAGTCCTAACTGCAGTAAATGGCAGGTGCCAAATTTAGGCCCTCTGACTGCAACCATGAAGTGGAGAGTTGCAGAATGGGAAGACAGACTCTGAGGAGCAGAGCTAAAATAATTTTAGAAATAATATCCGTTATTATTTTTTGTCTGTAAAATATCAACATTAATTTTTTTATTTTAAACATTGCACAGATACTCATCTTTTGTGGTATAGAGCAGACTCTTCTACAAGTTACTATTTAAGCAGCTCCTTGACATCCAAGGGCATTATAGCCTTGTTAAAATCTGAAATTTATAACTCTGGTTTATAAATTACGGTATTATTGCAAGAATGTATTTCACTTACAAATTCTCCCCAGATGCTTTTAACAGCAGCCAGTAACTTTAGTCAATAAAATGACATTTTCTGCACATTGGGCATTTTTAACAACAAAACTGAAATGTCTAGTGAAATACAGAAAAATCACTTTATTTTGCTTTTGTTGAACATTTTCCGTTTCCAGCAATTCGATTTTCTTTTGTTTTCCTCTAGTGGTATGTTAATGAGATCTTTTTATACCATGATGGAGTAACAGAGTGAAAGTCCTTTATTTTAGCAAGAAGGCTATGCCATTTCTTTCTATTCTGTCCCCATAAACCTAAGTGTGAATATACATCCTCGTGAAAATCAATCCAAATAATTTTCGTGAGAACATTTAAAAAATTGGGCTCAGTTAATGAGTAATAATTTGTTCCTTGCTTGCAAAAACATTGTATTAGGAATTGTTTTCCCTATTGGTTCAAAGGGATGAATGTTAAAAGGCCAGCATCCATCCCACCTCATAAGGCTGTAGTCCACTTACTTTTATTAGTGATTCTAAGTAACTGATATTCAGGTGTGAAATCAGGAGTTAAAATTAGTGTTCAGCTTCTCATGGGTATTTAATTATATATGTTTATGAATGAAAGAGATTTTAATATCTAAAAATCTGTCTTCTGTGTGGTGAGCTTGCTTTTGAAATTGTTGGGAATTCTCACCCTGACTAATGTATTAGGGCACACGTGTTTGCTGCTAATGCAGCTTGCAGGACTGGAGTCAGCCTGGTCAAGGGCAGGGTTTGGGTTTAGTTCAGTGGAGGGTGGAGAGTGAGCTGGGAAGCAGAGAAGGCATTTAGCAGCTGTCTTGTAAGTAGATGTTTCACTCACACAGAACCGATCACAATGAAGCATGGAATTCAAGATATGATTTTCAAGGCACCTTAATTGGATTAGAGGGATTGTATTAAAGATATGTTGGCTATGAAATGTTTAGAGGATTAATGCCTGATGATTTTTCTTCTTAAACCATCTTTACTAATCCCTCTTGATCAGAAGCAGCTTCTGGAAAGTATTCCAGCCAGGAAGGAGAGCCTAGCCCTACCTTTCCTGTCTCCTGGAAGAGAGAAGTAGGTTGTAATACGCAGTGCCCAGACCAAAATTCTCCATTTTAATTAGATCCAGAGTACTTATTGTCACTAGTGCTTGTTTTTTCTAAAAATGTGTATGCTTAGCTCCTGAACATTTTCCAAGTTTATGAACAATTTTGCAATATAAGGGTGGCCTGTGCAAGAATTAACATCCATCTATTTCTCCTGTCTTTTGACCTGTCCATATATGTTAAAATCTAGCTAAAGTAATGCGGTGTTATTTATTATTCATATATTACTGTAACTTAGCATACCATATAAGTAATCTTTTGAAGTCTGTCAAAGGAACCAATGCTAATTGCTTACAGTAGAATCTATATTCTGTTGGAAATGTCACAATATAATTATGTTGTATTCCTCTGTCTGACAAGTAAGATACTAAGAGAAGATTGGTCCTCTTTTTCTTCTGTGTTGGGTAAAATTATTCATGCTCATCCTTTAAGTAGTATACATGGTAGCAAGCTTTCTTGAAGTACAAGAACTGCTCAGTGATAAAATAATTCATATGTTACTATTCTGATGGACAAATGAGAAGTACCTTATATAGGGAATGTGAGGTAGACAAGGTAAGGTTATGTACTACTTTAGAAATTTAAATTACACAGAATTAGCTCATTTAATGCACATAATACAGACAAAAGTAAAATGATCATATAGATTAATGCCAATATTAAGGGAAAGCACAGATTTTTGAAAAGTATTTAGTGCTCTAATTCCTGTCTAATGGTTCTTACTTCTGCTCATCAGAAGGACTTTGTCAGCTGAGGAGCCTTTAAGCAGTGGGTGACAGGCTGGGGAACTTTAAGCAGGGAGGCTGGAAATGTCCTGGTCTTGCTGGGAGTACCAGCTGAGCTGAGCCTCGTGGTCTTGCAGAACTGGAGCTGAATCTCCTAACACTGGAGCTACGGTCCCTGTATTGTGCTGGTTTTGGTGACCAGAAGTAACAAGAAATCACAGGTGCTACAGGGGAAAGCCTGCAGAAATGGAATGGCCACACTTTTGCAGCTCTTTCTTGGGAGGGGATTTACTTTGGGTCATTTGGGAAAACCAACGCTTACCAGCATCTTTTGACATAAGGGATATTTGACAATAATTATGTGTCAGCACACATGCTGAAAAACATATACTCTGAATGTGGAAACTGCATTTGTTTCCATGAGAAGCTTTTTTTTTTAGGTGTGGCATTTTAGTTTAAATATTTAAATTCTAATTATTTCTTAATTTAAACCTACCACTGTATACAGTGGGTGTACACACACACAAGGCATAGATGTATTTATGGTACATACACATACATGAATCTGATGTCTTACGCATCTTTTATTGCCGCAGTGTGAGATTCTTAAAAGCACTCAGCTATGTCCCAGCCCTGTAGCTTTTGAAATCCGTAAAGCTCAACTCAAAAGGATGTGGAGGAAGCAAAGCCTGACAACTTTGGAGTGAGTCTGCCTAGACATGTGCTATTTATCTTTTGTCTCCCTTTTGACTCTGTTGTGAAATTCCAATTAATTCCACTTGCAGTGCAACTAGTGTCAGCTAAAACATAAGACTAAACTTTTACATTTTACAACACATGGACATGAGGCACAGGTATGCAGGTTTATTTTCACTTTTACTAGCGTCAGTCTTTATTCTCAGTACCTAACTAGACCTTTTCAAACTAGCTATGTAAAATACCTGTGAAAGTCTTGACTTTTTTGGTCTGTTTCCTACATTATGTTCATAATTATCTTGGGCACAGAATAAAGGCAGACTCCGTCCTTCCAATTCTGCATTCAAAAAATAGGAGACAGATGTAGTGGGAATCTCAAAGGAAGGATTAATTTTGAGTTAGCAGACCAGATCCTCGTATGGTATAAATTAACTTGGTCCTGGCCTTACACCAACTGATTATAATGATTAACTTCATTTCTTAAGAATATCTGGGGAAAAGATACTTTACATAGGACTTGAAAGATGACAGTACAGTAAAACAGAATGCCAAGAGATTGATCAGGCAGGTAACAAACATGCTTTTATCTACCTATTCATTTCTTAGTCTCAGCAGTACATGAATATCTCCTGGGAGGTTATGTGAAGCAGAGACTTATTTTAACTATGTAATTGCTTTTGTTTTTACTCCTTATTGATTATTCGTGCTGTGAGCATGACAGGAAGACATGGAGTAAAGGTTATGGATGTGCCAGGCTCCAAACACACTGCAAAACACAGAAACAGGCACTGGAGTCAGCAAAGGCTGTTTCAAATGCTAATTTGTGGCATGAGCCTTGATAGAGCTCTATTGCTTGAGATTTGTTATGTTGATATTGTTACTTTCTTGTTTAATATATGCCTTGGTTGCTCTGTATTAATTGGTTGGCTTTCAAGTTTCTGTTCCTTGAAGGATTAAACTTGCTGATGATTTGAGGCATAAGAGAAAGTCTGAACTGAAATAAGTTCTATCTTTTCGTCTTGTCCTGCACAAGAAATCTAAAGGCTTCTCCAGCAGGGACGGGAACAAAGTGCTTCAGTGTAGAGAAGAGCTGACTCTGAAGCCCATTTTTGGTTTTGGCATGAATGGCGGTAAGCCTGTCATTGGTGTCCAAGTTGGGATGTAATCCATCTGCAGCAAGAGGGCTGGCATCCTCTGGTGTGTAATTCAGGCCACCTGAATTGTTAGTCGATTGTCTAATTTAGGTGCCCTTAAGGCAAACTGCAGGAGCTGGAAGCACCTCTGGGCTGCCATCACCCATGTCCCCAGGCATCAGCTATACTATACCAGGAGACTGATGTACATATGGTCCACGACTATTGCTTGAGAGAAACCTGAGTCTGTCAGCAGAAAGGAGCCTTGTAAAGGAGCCTTGTTGCCACTCTGGCCAATTCTGCCTCTATTGGCATCACTTGAATAGCCTCTGGAGGGTCCTTCTGTCTCCACAGACTGTTTGGAGAGGCTGATGTGGTGTGAATCTCACCACTGTCACTGAGCAGAGGGGCAGGGGACTGCAGGCAGCTTGACTGTCAGCAGCCCTGGCAGGGGCTCTCCAGGAAGGATGTGCTGGTGACCGGTGGCCCATGGCATGCACCAGCTAAACAGGCTGCTCAGAGGAACTGGGTACCTCCCAACGCTGTGGTGCTGGTTTTGTAGAAGCCAGAGTGCTGCTGGCATGGCTGTAGCTGTGTCCAGAAAATGCAAACAGTGGATGAGGTTTTATAAATGCTTCAGTTTAGATTTGTGTCATCAATTTTCTTGGGAGTGGTGGGATGACTTATCTCGTCTGACAAATTCCTGTTCTCATCAGTTTTGGACTGTTGAAAGGAGCATCCTTAGCAACAGGCAGTGGTGGGTAAGATATCTAAACACTTGCCTCATCTCAACCCTTTCACCACTTTTTTTTCTTTCTGTAACCCCTCCCCTCCTAATGAGCACAAGGTTTCCCTGACAATAGTCACTCTGCTGGGTGGGAGTCAGCTCTTGGGCCACCAGACCTGGATGAAGTGTCTCACCCTGCAGTGGGCTCCTTGGGAGAGGAGGGTGTCTCCACACATTAAGAAAACCTTCACACCTTATCTGTTAACGATAAAAGACAGGAGTGCTTTTTTCTTTTCTTTTGAGTGTATTGTGACAGTACCGGCACATTCAGGAATTACACTCCTGACACTCCTGGTTTCGGTGATTAGCTGGTTGTCTCTGCAAGTTTTCTCTCAGAGCTGGGGGTCCTACTCTGAATGGGCTGCTGGTTAGTCCTGAGAGCCATGCTGAAAAATCTCTCTTTTATTAGAGCATTTTCTTAGGGATGTGATGGTACAGATATGTCTAAATAGTGGTCTTTCTCTTTTTTTGTGGTTTTCAAGAGTGTTACCTCCCAAATGTTAAGTCAAACTAACGTATAAGGTGCAAGAGGAGTGAATAGTCTTTGCAAGGAGTATTTGTGTCTGTTGTTGAATCTGCTTTATATTACCTCTCTAAAGTCCAGCAAGGTCACTGAATATGGTAAAAATAACCTAATGTTCACTTAGAGGCATTTTGTATTCACCCTGATAACACTGATCATGATGAGCTAATTGGCTGTTAATTGATATGATAAATATTATTATTAGGAAATTCATTCTAATTCAGCATTAATTAACTTACTGTTGCGTTTGAGTGTTATTTATTTATTCATGAGAGTCAGTGGGAAAAGGGAGAAAATGCTTGGCTAAAACACTCCAGCAAAACTACAAATAATTGAGATTTGTCTCCCAGGAATGCTACCATTTTCATAATTAGAACAGTCAGAAAACCAAGCTTGCTACTGAGATTATTTGCCTGCCTAGATAAGTATCACAATAAATTAAGTTTAGTGTGTGTTGCAAGTGCAGTATAGCGGTATCTGATAATTAGTCGGTCATTTGCAAATCATAAAAATGGTTTCAGTAACTACTCAGGACTTACTGCAAGATAGAACAAAGTTTTTGTCTGAAATATGGCAGGCTGCTTCAAACCAAGCACTCCCTGGTTTTGTTTGAAATTTAGTGGATATAAATGTGCTGTTGCAGCACACACACATGCATGCATACACGTAACATGAAGTTCTGTACTGAGATTGATTTTGAACAGTCCTGTGTTATCCCAACTGCTTTCACGGATTTTGTGACTCAAAAGATTTCTGTCTTTGTTTTCAGGGTTCTTATATTTCTTCATTTACAATGAATCCTTCAAATCATGTGAAAAACGTCCACAAAGTTTTCTGGTGCAGGGCATCTTTCTGGATTTGCTTAACAGATGGTAGCTACCCAGATGGGTACTTGAGTGAGTCTTGGAAGTGGTGCATACAGCACCAGTATTAAGTAGCTGTAACAGAAGGATGACAAAGCCAGGACAGAAATGTTTTCTTTCAAATTCCAAAACAGACTTTTTTTTTTTTTTGCCTTGGTAGAAACAATTCATCTTCTTATGATCCAGCTGTGAATATGAAACAGTTCTACACGTGTCTTCTATCTTTCTACCTTCCTTCTTTCATGCGCTTTATTCTTCTCTTCATAGACAAGGTAGAAGTCTCTCCAGCGCAGGGGTTGCAGCAGAACTCAACCTAAATCGTTAATGACAGTGAGTTTCCCTTTTTGTATGAAATTCTGCAGGGATGCAGAGCTGCTTATCAGTTCACAAACTCACTGTAAAGAAACTTCCAGTGATCTCCTGAAGGGAATTGTCCAGCTCTAAGGCAGTGGCTCTTCACCTCTGACTGCCCTAAGTTTATACTGTCACCCTGTGAAATGATTAAAGCAGACTCAAAATGTCCACATCAGCAGCCCCTTTGTTCCAAGCCAGGGCTTCTGCTCAGCATGGGAAAGAACATTACTGAAATCTGCCTCTTTAATGTTAAATGGACTAGTCACTGAGTGCTTGTAAATTATGTCTTGCTGCTTCCCGCCTACCTTGCATTGATTTTTGCTTATGGGTTACTTGATCATATGAACTTACAGAGGATCATAAATTGCTTCTGTAATTCATGGTAGAGTTTGAGAATGAAAAATACTAGGGTGGGGGTGTTGAGATAAAACACTACTGCAAAAAAGTTGAATATCCACTTTTCAATAGCAGCATGATTTCTGAAATTTTATCCAAAGTGCTCAATGCTAACTCACAGCTAGAAAGTATGGGAAACAGCAATTTTAAGGAAATCTACAGAACACAACTAGCATCCTTTCATTCTGTAAACCATAAGCATCCCTCTCAAATCCCTGTGCCCTGGGGATCTGATCATCTGATTTCACCTCTCCTACTTTGCTGAGCAAGTTAAAACCCACTAAAAAAGCACACGTATGAGCAGTCATGTTAATTATCTTCATCAGGAACTTGGTTTGCTTTGCTAGACGTGAAACCCAGCCCCTCTTTGACCTGGGTGCTGGATGTGCTCTGTTCAGCTGGCACACAGAGGTGCTGATTCCCTGAAATGCTGAGCACGATCAGCTCATGCTGCTGCTTAGAGGCACAGGCAAGCAAGCCTGGCAGTGAGCAGGACGTGTCTGTGATACACAGAGCTCTGTGTGGCCAGTTGGTTGTCAGTATACATATTCACCAAAATTGCACATGCTGCTCAGCCCACTTTTTGGTGAATGCCCTTATTTACCAGAGGGGTTTTCTACACTGTGAATAGACCAGTGGGCATTTTACATATAAATAGTAATAACAATTAAGAAAAAAAAATTGTGCTCACCTAAAATCTTTTGTTTCACTAAAGATGTCTGCAAGGGCCACCATGGAAATGAATCGTTTCCTAGACTGAAGGTGAAAATAGTCACCCCAAAGTTGGGATTAATTTTGCTAAAGATAGTTTTCTAGGTTCTGACATAGGAAAAATTGCTTTTTCATCTAAGTATGATTAACAGATGCTGTGCTTCAGGAGTTACCTTGCCTGTGCAAGGTTTCTTCACTGGAGGCTACTGTGGGAAGACAGAATATCCCCTCTAGAGCCTGATGGCAAATGAGACACTTGCTGTAATGGATCATTGGGCCTTAACTCCAGCAAGAGTTCTGGATAACTCCAGATAAATGTTGCTATTATCAAGCCCTCAGACAAAGACTTCTCATCAGGTCCTGATGTCTCATGGTACATTGCTCAGTGAAATTTTTTGTTGTTTTTATATAACTCCAACTACTTCTATTACTAGGTCTGTTACAAAAATTGGGTTTTCTAGATGAAGGAACATATATATATATTTTTTTTTTTAAGTCTTGTCACCATTTGAAGAAGGCAAAACTGTTTTTGCTCTAACCAAAATGGAAAACATTTTCAGACAAAAGCCAAGCCTGGAAATTTTCAACCTGCTGTGTTGTTATGAGTTGTGAGCAATTGAAGAGAAGGAATTTATAATGGAAATCTGAGTTCGGCAACTACCACTCAGCTGGCTGTTGCAGAAATGGTCCTGCTGAAGGGAATGGGGCTGCTTCTGTGAGTTTAAGTAGGGACTGCAGAGCTCTGCCTCTTTGGAGTGATTATGACTAGTACTCCTGCTATAATGACAAGGGCTTGTGATTGCATTTATGGATGTAATAGCAGTAAATAGTGTGCTGAACTACACAGCAATAACTCTTCTAATGTCCTCTATTCATTGATTCATGCTATCAAGGCAGAGTACACGCACGCAGCTGTGTTCAGATGAAGTCAGCAGCATCCAGGTATCTCTGCGCAGAGGTATTCTGTTGAACAGCCAGGACAATACCAAGCTGAGAAGAGAAGTTGATGGTTCACAAAATTCATTAAAAGATTGCTTTGTGCTGCTAGAGAAGTCTGATGATCTCATTAATTAGCAGTAGAAGTAAAAGATTAGCAAGTTGTCTCTGAGTTATATTGGTGGATGATTTGGCATAATATGACACCACAACAAATATTAAAATGATTGCACTACGTTTATTATTCTGGTGTTTAGTAGTGCTGCAGTAGTTGAAGATTAAACTCTTAATTATGAGTATTGATTTCTCTGGGCTCTAGAAAGTGCAAGTTGAAATTGCACTAGAGCTGAGATTCTCCAGTTACCTGCAATAATAGGTACAGGTTTTCCTGCTAACACATGTTGATGTCAGTCCTGTCACGCTTTGAGCAGGAAGCCAGAAGGGCAACTTTCGCTTTTTTCAGTAAGTTTGTGAAAGGCATTTGGTCACAGAACAATATGCCATGTTTTGTTTTCAGTCTAGGATAGCAAAATAAATATGCTTTGATACAAGGGCTAGGAAATGTTTGTTATAAGCTGGGTGAGCACTGCCACTTCTGTTGAGGTTCCATGTGGCAGTTTCTCTGAAGCAAAGCACCATAAGAAGTCACTCCTCTTTCCACCATTTCCATTGCGTAATGAAACAACAGTCTTTGAGGCAGTTTTAAGACAAGTGCTCTCAGGCCAGAGGTACTGTTTCATCTGTGCCAGGTGGCCATAAAGAGGACACTCCATTCATTCTCCCCACTCACTCACACGTGCAAAGCTATTTCCGAGGCTAGAGCTGTGCTCCCAAGATGTAACTGTAACATAATATTCTTCACATTTTTGTTTTACCTTGTTTTAACATTGTGGCCTTTTAATTACTTTTTACAAAATTTTTATAAAGTTTTACTAATCTGTGTAAGTTATCCTAGAAGAAGGGAACTCCCTAAACATGTAGGAAAGTTCACCTGATGGGAAATGCCCACATTCAGAGAAGCTTTTTAGATGAGATGGGGTGCAGCTGCAGTCCCACTGAGACTGCCCCAAGTGACCAGTGCAGGAGGAGAAGATGGGAATTCTCCTGTGTTGGCTTGACTCATTTTTCTTGGAAAGGCAGATGATGGCACGTGGAGGGGTGACAAGTGTTAATGAAGGCTCAGCATAGGGGGTGCCACAGAGGAAGCTGCCCATGACTGCTCTGTGCCTGGTGGGCGAGAAGGAGAAAAGTGAACAGAGTTGAAAATATTGTCAAGGGCTGTTTGGGACCAGGGAGAGAAAGGTGATCTTGGCAACTACTTTTTGGTGGACTGAAGTAACTGAGGGTGGAGGCCATTTGATTTAGCACCCCAAGTGAGCCTTAGTGCATGTGGCAAATGGCAGTGTAGTGGTAGCACTGAGGTAGCTATCAAATAGAAGTACTGTCTTAAAATCCTTTTAGATTTTTATCACTCCTGAATGGTACAATAAGTGAAATCATCTGATGCATCTTCTCTGTCTTCTGTCCTACACCCAGAAGGCTATGCGCTCCTATGTGAGAGGTAGGTCATTAATATGCAGGCATTAACCTGCTGTGCACAAGCTTTATAGAAATGCAGTGGCTAGAGCTATTTAGATCTTGACATGGTTCATACAGCTCTCAAGTCCTACGGTATTTTTTAGTAAGCAGGTACTCAATTGAATGTTTCCTGCCAATTTCATCTTATTTGCAAACCAGGCTGGTTCTTTATCAGTTGGAATAGGCTGCAAAATGGAGGGTACTAATCAGCCACGGGCTAAAACTAGGGAAGTAACAGTAATAGAGCAGAAGTAGCAGATATTCTGACAGATGGAAGAAATACAACATTCAATAAGTTTCAATAAGGCCAAATGCTGGGTGCTGCACTTGGGCCACAACAACCCCCAGCAGTGCTACAGGCTTGGGGAGGAGTGGCTGGAGAGCTGCCAGTCAGAGAGGGACCTGGGGGTGTTGATTGACATGAGCCAGCAGTGTGCCCAGGTGGCCAAGAAGGCCAGTGGTATCCTGACTTGCATCAGAAATAGCGTGGCCAGCAGGGACAGGGAAGGGATCTTACCCCTGTACTCAGCTCTGGTGAGGCCGCACCTCGATTACTGTGTTCAGTTTTGGGCCCCTCACTACAAAAAGGACATTGAATTACTCGAGCGTGTCCAGAGAAGGGCAATGAAGCTGGTGAAGGGTCTGGAGCACATGTCGAGGAGCGGGTGAGGGAACTGGGGTTGTTTAGTCTGGAGAAGAGGAGGCTGAGGGGAGACCTCATGGCCCTCTACAGCTACCTGAAAGGAGGTTGCAGAGAGCTGGGGATGAGTCTCGTGAACCAAGTAACAAGTGATAGGACAAGAGGTAATGGCCTCAAGTTGCGCCAGGGAAGGTTTAGACTAGATATGAGGAAGCATTTCTTTACAGAACGGGTTGTTGGGTGTTGGAATGGGCTGCCCAGGGAGGTGGTGGAGTCCCCATCCCTGGAGGTGTTTAAGAGTAGGGTCAACTTAGCACTGAGGGATATGGTGTAGTTGAAAACTGTCAGTGTTAGGTTAACGGTTGGACTAGATGATCTTCAAGGTCTTTTCCAAACTGGATGATTCTGTGATTCTGTGATTCTTGCCTTAGTGAAATTCAGGCAGCCAAGAATAGGATTAAAGAAGCCATAATAATATGCAGGTGAAAAATGAGACTATAAAAAAATAAACCTAAAAGAGAAGGAAGGAAGGAGCATGTGGCGAGTAGGAAAATAGCAGAGAGGAAAATAAGTCACTGCAGGAATTTATTAGAGAAACCCAATGAAGTGAGGTGGCATTTCAGGTGAAAATTCGGGTGGATTTTGTTCTCAGTAATTGCTAGATAAATGATAGTGTGGGTATTGAAAGCAAGTTAGTTTAAATAAAAGACCCACAATATGGCTATTTTAAATTCCCCTCACCTTCTGCATACCGTTGCAGAAAGCCACTAATTTCAGAAGAGAGGTATCCAAAAATGTAATGAAAACCACTAAAAATATTTGAGTCCATTGATGGGACATCATCATCTTGAAATCAAAGCAGTTTAAAAAGAAAAATGGGTGGTTTCAGTAATTGCCATTGCCCTTCATTCCCCTGTCAGTCCTTCTTCCAAACACATTTTCTTTCTTTTACAGTCCCTTTCTGACCCTGATGCAGTGCAAAAGCCCTAAGCACATGCATTGGGAAGTTCATCAGCTATGCAGGAGAAACAGTAGAACTGAGCATAGGCAAATGGCCATAATAAACAAACTGAAAATGATAGAAGAAATGAGATTTAAGCAATCTTTTAATGCTGTTCATCCAAGTCTTATTGAATTAGTGGTAGAGGGTTTTTCGAAAAAATACCATTTAAGTTGTTGGTGTTCCCTTTAAAGTTGAGTGACTCATGGGGCTAGAAATTTCCTGATTGGTAGTCTGAATACAACTGGGGGCAATAAAGTTGCGTTAATTTATGAGCAGTACTACTGCGGATAGATGTTCCTTGAGGGGCTGCAGAGAGGTAAGGGTCTTTCACATGGGGCAGTGTGCCTCTAGGACTTTGTAGGCTCTTTAGTGTTCAGTATCTTATTCCTGGATAGTCACGTGGCTGCCTTTTAGCCTCTTATATAGTCCAGCAAAGAGCCTTATTCCAGAGCCTGGGTACACCTCTTACACATTCAACTTTCCTGGACCTCCAGGATGGAAAGAACAGATTTTGACTTGAAGCAAGTGTGCTAGAAAAGCACTGCTGAGGAGGAGAAACTTGAAGGGAGGGTTATGGGAGATGTTCTAACCATCCCTTTTTTGGGATGTGCTGCTCCCATTGCAGCAGGATCTCTCTCTCATGGTTTTGTCTAAAAGGATTGTTTCAATCATTCAAGGGCATTTCAGTACAATTAAGGGGATCAAATTGTTCAGGTAACCTGAAACAGTGCTCTGCAAATGTTCAGTCAGTCTGTTTTTTCTCAGTTCATGCTACTCCCTTTAATAAGGAGAAGATGCAACAAAGAAGAATTATGCAAAGGCCTTTTTTCTATGTCCAACTTTTGTTTTGTAATTAATGCATTTAAAAATGGAAAGCTTTTGGTATTATTGGCTTTTATCAACATATGTTTCCAGTTTCCAAAACCTGGGAAAAGTGTCCTTCGGTCTCACTTAATCTCTCTTCACACTTGGCAAATGTCTTCTTTCTTGTTCCTTTTATCAAATCAAACAGACATAAGCATGTTTTTTGAATAACTGTAGGAGGTGTTTTGGAGGGCGTAGTAGCCTTCATGGCTGTATCACGCTGTCTGATAACTGTGCCCAGGTGCAGGCTCAGGTTCATCCTGCAGCCTAGCACAAGCCTATTGTGTCCCCACTGCCTGCGAAAGGAGTCTTGAGATGGTGGGTACATGGAGGTGGGAGGAGCATGGGGGCATCCCAGATGGCACTAGTGCAGAAACTGGGTATGACTTAGCCAGATACACTCCTTGGTGTTTTTAGGAAAAAAGAGAGGATCCATGACAAGTTGAAAAGAGGATGGCTGAGCTAGAGCTCCTCAGGGTTTCATGCTTCTTTCAAACCTGAGGGTTTTGTTAGCTGTTAGAAGGTCCACCTCTTACACTCCTGAGTTAGCTGAGGGTTTCTTCCTGAGTCCCCTTCAAATTCAAGTCAGTTAAAAAATTCTAACTTGTAATAGTATTAATATCTACCCTGGACACCTGGAATCTGCTAAATGGCATCAATTTATCTCTAACTTACTTGGACACTTAATTGGCTCCCCAGGCTTTTGTTGGGAAGGTAGGAAAAAAACAGCTTTTTTGCTGGTGAGTTAAAAAATAAAGGTGATAAAAGTGTAAAGCCCAGTTCTGTTGTTTTTCTGGGAAGGCAGGGGAGACACCACCTTCAAACAAAGCAGGTTAAAGTCCTGTCCCACCTGTGGTTGCTAGCCTGGACAGGGAGTTTTACTGAGCTGGTTGATTATTGAGAACATAGGTGTGCACTGAGTTTGAAGTATCCTATTTGGCTGAAGCACTGCATATGGCTGAAGGCAGGTGTGTTAACATTCTCACACATGATTGCACCTGCTAATTTTAGTTGGTTTAGCTCATACATGGCCATTTCCAAACTGCTGCTTGTAGTGGGAAATGAACGTTTGAGTCCTGCCTGTGTTAACATGCATTTCCAAAAATTAAATGTGGATTTCAATATAATCAGAAGTTCAGACTTTTCAAGATTGTCAAATGGCTTTACCTTTTAGAGGAAATAAATCAAAGTAACTGCTCAGATCTTAGGACTTTGAAAAATTTTACCTTTGAGGGAGGGGAGAGGCAGGAAGAGACTAAATAACTTTTCAGACAATGATATTGCCTTTCATTTAAAAAAGAAAAAAATTAAAATATGCAAGAGGAAAATTGGGGCAGGAGGGGTTTTGAGCTTTGAGACGCTTTCCTTCCTTGTTCTGCTTATATTCAGAATTTCAGGTTCTTCCTAAATCATTTTTGTTGAGAAAGGTCCTTACAAGGTCAGAGCACTCAAGAGGTTGTATAACTGAAGAATGAATGTCAGTCTTTGGATAAAATTGTATTTTTCTTACATTGTGTTCAGGTTTTTGAGTTGAAGAGCTGTTACACAAACCAAAACCAAAGCACTTTAAATTCCTGATTAAAAATGTCCCCCCAGCTCTTCAGTTAATCAGTATATCCTGTCTTAACCTTACGTTGTGGTGTTTGCTGTAGAAAATGGAGACCAGAAATTCCTCAGTTAAAATAAAAATGAACATAACTTTTAAAATTGCAAAAGCCCTTCTCCTACATGAAGAAGTGAAGATATGCAGGTTGCCATTTAACTGTTCCAGGATACATCTGCTCTTACAAATAAATGCTATCAGTCAAGATAATCTTCAGCAGCTGTTAAATAACAGAGTTTCACCAGCTTCTCAGTAGAGCTGCGCTGATCCTGGGAAGGAGCTTCTTTTGATAAACGGACGGGTTTAATTTCTGGGGGATCAGGGGTGAATTTGGCCTTGGAATTTTTGAATACTTTGAACAGTGCTTAGAAACTTTGAGGTGATTCCTTTGAAGATGCAAATGTGTGTACCCAAGTAGGGCTTGATCTGACTCATAAACATGTGGGTACTTATCTGTCTTGATGCAGCCTTGTCCAGGTTGAGGCACGCAGGCAGGGCTGTGTGGAGAAAGCTGGCATGGCTGCTGCCCAGGGGGTGATGACCCTGTACGGTGACAGAGGAGATGGGTACGATTGTCATGGCACGTGGGCTGGCACCCCTCGTGAGTTCTCACTTCTCCTTAGAAACTGCTTTTGAAGAAAGAGCTGAAGTGAAATGTGTACTGCTCTCTGCACCCCTGCCCTGTGGATACACTCAGAGATGTCCTGTGTTTTGTTTTTGAACAGGAAAAGCCAACAACAATGTACAGTGGGATGAGGACTCCGTAGAATACATGCCAGCCAACCCAGTCAGGATCGCATTTGTCTTGGTTGTTCATGGCAGAGCTTCTCGGCAACTCCAACGCATGTTTAAGGCTATTTACCATAAAGACCATTTTTATTACATTCATGTTGACAAGGTAATATATCACTGGTTATAAATTGCCTGTCTCGCCATCTGTCAGTCTAGCCATCTTTGTCATCTTCTTTATCTTCTCTTCACCTCTGCTGCATAGAGTGCATGTCACTTTTTGTCTCTTCATCTGTTACATGTTCGGAGCTTCTTTTGTTTTTCTTTTCTTTCTTGTTGTCTTCTCTGTGTAACAGCCTTCATTTCTCCTTAAGTGTCTATATGAATATCTATCCATGTCTGTCTGTTGTACATTTAGTTAACAGTAATTGGTAAGTTGATGCAGACTGACAGTGGTGGCCCACTGGATGGAGAGCTGACCCAAGGTGCCTTGGGCAAGTCACTTCACACTGTAAGAAAGGTAGTAACAGTCACCTCCTTTACAAAAGCCCTTTGGGATCTACTGATGACAAATGATAAATAAGAGCTAGTTACACTGATTAGTGATTACTGTAGTTGTAATAAAAAGAACTAAACAGGGGTCTCTGTACATTTCCAAATTAGCATTTAGCAAAAAAAGATTGTGGACCGTAGTAAGTGAGGGCAAAGCAATGGCAACACTTAGTGAGTCAAGAAGTAGAGTTGGTGGTTAGTGAATACAGGGAGAGACAATTTTGGACAGAGTAACTTGAATGTATTACTTTTTTCTCCTGTAAAGAGATCCAATTATTTGCACCGTCAAGTGCTCCAGTTTGCCAACCAGTACCCAAATGTGAGAGTCACTTCTTGGAGAATGGCAACTATCTGGGGAGGAGCAAGTCTTCTGTCCACCTACCTGCAGACCATGAGGGACTTAATGGAGATGAATGACTGGCCATGGGATTTCTTCATTAACCTCAGTGCTGCTGACTACCCAATCAGGTACAATAAGTATTTTAAGAATGTACATGTTTTGTTCCTAAAGTAAATATGTATCGAATGATATAAGGGATGACTTGTCCGTTCTGTGTGGCAAGAAGCAGAGGTCAGAGGGGCACTTTCTTCTGTCTTACAGCAGAAGATTCCTCTTGGTGAGGCTGGTGTCTGACAGCCACACTTCAGCCAAGGAGACGATCACCTTACTGTACCCCCGTGTGCCTGCTGCTTACCTAGGAGGAACTGTGGCTGTGAGCAGGCTAGCAGCACTAGTTCTTCACTTGTACTGGTGAAGCAGGGACTGCTCTGTTTAGTTGTTTTTTCCAGCAAGGGGCACCTGCAAGAGAAGATGAGTAAAGTAGTAGGAAGTACTGGAGCTCAGCAATGGACCCCAGGCATGGAGAGATTCCTCCCTCCCAGGGCTCTGATAAACAGTTTGATTTGATGTCTCAGAAAATGTTGAAGATATGAATATAGATTCAGTTAAGGTAATGTTCTCCCCTCCCATTTTTTTAGTACTTTTTATGTGCAGGATAATGATAGTAAAAGTGACAAAAAAGTTACTAGGAGTCAGTTACATCTTCAACACCAACCATTGCCTGAATATCTTTATTCACATGGCATCAGGCAAAGAACTTCACACACCATCACATGACAAGGCTTGTGACTTTAAGTGAAATTATACTCCGGCCCCACAGCTGCATTCCATAAAGTTTACTACATTGTGCAAAAGTAGATAGTCTGTAAAAAAACCAAAAATAGCAAACAAAAAACGCACAAAAAACAACACAAAAACCCCACACCCCAAAAATCAAAAAAGATCCAACCCCCCTGCCCAAAAAAAAGTGTCCTTAAACTGTTGGTTTGAGGCTGTATCATGAGATATCAAGAAGAAGAAAAGAGGAAATTCTCCTTGTGACTTCTCTTTCCCTGTATGTTGAAATGAATTGATGCAAGGGGAAGTAACTTTCTTGGGCGATTTTCTGATGAATGATGACATAACATGCTTTTAATACTCATAGAAAATAAATATATTAGATGCTTTCACTGCCTTTCACTGATGAGGTTTCCACAAGATCTCTCTCAAAGTATGGGTCCCTTCCTGAAGCTGCTACTCAGACAGAAATCCCCACTGAAGTGAAAAATGGAAAAAACCATGAACGTATACCTTAGGAAGGATTTTGTGAGAACTGCCAAAAGGCTTTATTGCTAGTGCCCATTTCTAAGCACTGTCAGTGAAATGCAACACAGTTTGGGGACAAAAATTTTGAGAAGAGCACAAGAGTCACAGAAATTGCATTGATATTGGAACATGGGGATTTGAATTAAGAAATGATGGTATTTCATGTTGCATCTGATTTAAACACTTTTTGTGTCCAACAGGAAAAGACCTAACAGTTTTGACATATTATCTTGCTTGTAGGGGAGAATACGTAGTTCTCTGTGTATCTCTTGAGTTTTGTGAAAAGGTAGCTTGTTATTCCCTATTGTTCACTTTCCCGGTGAGGAATGCTGCACTGATGGTAGAAGGTAGACTAATGCAAGACCATAACCCAGGAGGTAGGTGATGGCACTTTGAATCAAGTAAGATAAATTTTGGGAGAATAATTGCTGAAGGTCTAGCATAATTATAGACTAGTTCCAGCAGATGTATCCTGTTACCCTTCTGTGGTGTTGAGTCCACCCTAAACATCATGTAATGCTGAGGCCGTGACCTGTGGTGGTCTTGACTGCTCTTAGTTCCCTGTGGAACAGGTTAAACCACAAGGCCAAATGGGATCAGTCACTTACAGACATGGCCGTAAACAGTCACAGGATTTGTTGAGTAGACTGTAGTCAGTTCAGTGTTAATGGATTCTTTGTAATAATGCTGTGGTATCTTGCAGTCATTCAACTCTAAACAAGTGCCATTCAGCTGAAAGAATTCCAGGCGCTTGTTTCTTCATGGGGGAAATTCTTGAAGGTCACGCTTCTCCATTGCAGCCGCTCTCAGAGCTGCATGGTGGGCTCTCAGCAGACAGGCAGGCACTTGAAGTGCTTGCTTCCCTTTCTGTCAAAGTATTCTGTTACCAGAACTGATGGAAATGTGCTTCCTCTCCACACCATGCACTTCAAGGAAAAGTAAAAAGCCTTTTTCATTGGTACAACTTTAATGACAGTGACTTATGGGTACTGTTAAATTTTTTTGAATATGGAATATTACAGCTATAAACCCTGGAAAATGTTATCTCATCAATATATATGGATCCATTTCATTTTCATAGTGGAGGTGCTATAAATTAATATTCTATATAATCTTTAGGAAGGCATTGCCTCTCTGCATACCCCATAGAGAGTTGATTGTTTTTCCAGGAAATAGTAAAAAGGGTGTTTGAGGGGTTTTTTTTCTTCTTTCAGACCTCATGCCATGATTTGTCAGATAATGGGCTAGGGGCAGTTTACACTTCTCTCACTGGTTAGTCATATTGGAGTGGTTTTTGCTAGGTTTCCCTGCATAAGAACATATGAATTTTGTGGATTAATAGTTTTTATCCAGAGCTGCTTCACATTAAGCTTTCACTTCCCATCTGCCATTCCATCTGTAACACTGAAACCTTTACTGCTTCTCTTCTGATAATAAAAGCTAATCCAGCCTTATAAGTCAGAAAAACACATTCAGTATGTGGGGTTAATACTCTATGATGAAGCTTAAATCTGTCTAGGGAGCAATCTGATATGTTCACAGGCTACATTACAATTGCTAGGAGCCCTTCATCCTTCAGAAGAGACATCCAGAAGCAGATGTCAAGGATCAAACTGTATAAAGACAGGGGAAGAAAAATATTAGAATCATTAATTTTGGGAGGGAGACAATTAAAAATGTGTAAAAAAATATATGCAAGCCAGGAAAATTCAGATACCCTTATTTTTCTTCCTTATGCCTTCATGTGTAGTTTGTGGAGTCTGTAGGTCGAGCACCTAGCACAAAGGAGGTCCTAATCCATGTGCTTCTGGTTGTTACTGCAGTAGAAATTGCTGGCAAACAGAGTCTGGACATAAAGGTGCCTCCAACAAAAACACTGTGTTTCTCTTTAGTCATGAGGCAATATACTATTTATTGGCCTAAGTGAAGTGATGTCGTGCATTATCCAAGCCTGACTCCATTCAGCTCTGTTAAACATTCTCAGCAGGAAAATGAGGGATGAAATGCTGAACGACAAACGTCTACAAGCAACTCTGAGGTGGGAGGTTGTGTGACTGCTCCTCCTTTTGCTTGGGGGTTGTGAATAAAAAAAGGGCACATACCTTCAGGGTTCTCAAGAAATCATCTCTCACAGTCAATTGCATTCATAAACAAAAGAAACCAGCACCTTCCTTCCTTTTCCTTAAATTTTTTAATTTCAATGGCATTTTTTAATGATTTAAAGTCTTTTGTTTTGAGAGCCTCTTTCAAAACTCTGTGGAAGGCTATTGATGTCTTTAACCTCTTACTTTACATGGGTATTTGTTTGCATTATTTATTGTCTCTGACAAACAGCATCAGGTAGTCAACCTTATGTTCAGGGACTGAAATTTCACTCCCAACAAGGTGAACTATGGTAGAGCATCTATTGATGCTGAATGTTTAATGTGCATTGCAGGAGTCCTTGGATAATGTGTCAGGTGAAGTGTTGCACCACTTAAATTAAGAAGTTTAATGAGATCATTTAACAGTGAATGTCATGTCAGTGCTTACCTGGCCACAAAGCTTGTATAAAGAATAAACGTAATGAAACATTTGAACTATTTATAATTTACAGTAAATCACTGAGTGCCAATCACCAAACGGATCACCAAATATAATTGCCAGCTAATGCTTGGTCTTTAATAAAGGTCAAGCAAAATTATTAGCAGAAGCTTGGGGAGTGCTTCAGAATAGTAAGAAAATCAAGTGGCTTATTGATGGAGCCAGGAATGCAGATATGACTACATTTTCAGTTATGAGCAATCAGGTATAACAAACGACCTTAAAAGAAACCCAGTGAAACTACTTGATAAACTACTTGTGTTTTGCTGTTTGGCACTATTTTAGGGTAGAGGTTGCATAGCTGTATTTTCCATAAAATCCTGTGTTGTGAAGACTCAGTCAAATGAGACACATTCAATAGAGGTTTTGATCTGGAACTTGAATGAAATGTGCATCATAATACAAATAGCACCTGGGGAAGGGAGGCTGCAGCCTTCAGGGAGTAAATGGGATGATCTGGCTGGGACTTGTCCTTTAAATAGGTGCCAATTTGGTGTCGTTTATGGAGATCATCTTTGTCAGTCAGAATCACACTCAGAAATTAAGAAAAATGAGCTAGCAAAGAACTATTGACTGACCTGCTCTTGTTTCATTGTGTTGTCGTCTGATGGTCAAGGTAACATTGTTAAGGCTAAATATCAATATTCATCTAAAGATTTAAATGCTTCTTTAGAAACTTGAGGGATGCCCCTTGAAGTAGGTAAACCTTTTTCTCAAGTCAGTGTTTCCCGCTCAATCAGCCAGCAGCAGACAGGCAGTCTGACTTTGTCCTGCGTTTCCTCCAGCAGACCCACACTCCTGACTCTTTAGGAGAGTTGTTAGCAAAGATAACCACCCAAAATCAACAGTTTTATTTGAACTCATGCCAAATCTGAATATGGTAGACAGCCTAGTAGTGATAAAGCTGTCCTTTCACTCATCTGTCATCTTCACAGCTTTCGTCTTTAATAACTTACGTGGCCAGGTCCTGCGCTGGGGCTATACTGGGGCTCTTGCCTTTGGATATCGAGAAAGGAAACTAAAGACAAAGTGACTGTGAGGAAAACTAATTATTTAAAATTCTTCTCCTCGGTGAGCAGCCAGATGAAGTATTGGTTGATATGAAACCAAAGTGATGACTTCTGAACGAGGTCCCTGGGCAGCAAAGTGTTTGCCAAGAGTGAAAAGATGGGAGTGGAGGGAATAGGTCTTCAGGTTTTAATTCTAGTGGCAGGTGGAAATAATTATAACCAACAGGTTTTAGAAAGAAATTCAACCTTTGGGAAAAATGCTTCAACACTTTTTCAAGTTATTTTTTCAGGTGCTAGAACTGGGAGAACAGCAATTTCCTTGTTTCAGCCACTGGCCCTGCAAACCATGGGTGACTACCACTCTACATAAACTACATCAGGGTTGATCTTTGCTCTGTCAAATTTACCATGACCTGCCCAGATTTCACCTGGGCAGTTGACCAAATGGCAGAGCCTTTGAAGCAGGTGACTGGGAGAAAAAAGTGAAAGAATACAGTTTGCATGGAGTGAGTAATTCAGGCTCAAGCTGTCCATCTGCTTTTGCAAAACTTCTCAGTTTTGCAATGTGCAGGCTTGAATTGCAATGTTGGAAATGCAGGAAAATCTCTTAGAACTGAAACAAAGAACTTAGCTTTCACATACAGTGGTCTAGCTTTGTGAGAAATGTCTGAGACCCAGTTGTGCCCTCTTGATGTTTATGAACTTAGAAATCCCAAAGCCAGCAGGACTGATGGAAGCTGTGTAATGGCAAATAGGATCACCCGAACCATTGGCTCAAAAGGCAGTTCTTCTCTCTCTCTACCTCTGACTTCGCATCAGTTTACCTTGACTTAATTTAACAATTCTATGTCTCACTGAGATTCAAACATTAGAGCTGGCTCTTACAGATATTTCTTTCTTGGCAATACATAAGCTGGTGCTGAACACGAAAGCCTGTATAAAGGATACTGGCTTTCCAGGGCTGGATTTGACCTTACACACCATACAAAGCCACCTGCTGCAATGCTGCTCTGAAATGCAGGCCTTTCCACTAGAATAATGTACTGGGCACTAGCAAATAATAACAGCATTCTTTAAAGTGCCCTTTTGAATGTTATCCTGAACTGAAGCACTGGTAAATCATATCTATACATCTAGATGGGAGTGCAGCGCAGGTAGCTTTTGCAGTACATCATCTGTTAAGATGCCAGTGCCTGAGGTTTTTATCTCAATATTGTTGCTGACATTGTATGTGGTTTTGTTTGCTCAGAATATCTTTATCTGGCAAGCCAGACATCAATCCACTCTTAATGCTTCACAGGGAATCTTTTTTCCTGTCCAAAAAGGAACTTTATCAGTGTTTTTCTTGAATCTGCATTCTCTGAGAATTTCAGATGTGCTTCTTTCTTAAATCCCTCAAATAACCTTTTCTCCTCCTCTTTCCTCACTTGGCCAGCACATTTGCTTGAGAGATATATATATTTTGAAGGTTATCTTTCTGGTTTGTTATCCCACTTCCCTGTTTTACTGTTAAATTATCAGTGGTTGGCAAAACAGTGGTTTTGTACATGGTCACAAATGGGTGGGGTGAAATGATGGAATTATTGTGGCTTAAAAATTTTATTTACATCTGGTGTTAACATAGTATTTTCTTTAACCTGGCAAATGTTAGTGATGGGAGACCCACCCTTTCTCTGTGCAGCCACGGCAGCTGAGGTTACTCTTTCTCCACCTCTCCTCCTGGGTTTAAGGCTATAAAACAGCTTTTGCTTTTGGAGAATTGTGACATCTGCAGCTCTTAGTAACTTTTTTGGATATTTAGTGCTTCTGAAATGTTTTCCATAGCAGCCTCAGTCTGGTAGCAGAAATAAATGCACCCCAGATTGGAGACTGGTTTGGCTATCCAGGCATCTCTACAGTGCATACAGATTAAAGATGCACCAATAAAGCACATTTTTAGAATAGTAGTATTACTCAAAGTACCCTTGTACTTGGCAGCACATTATCTTGTTGATTACAGTGCTAAACATTCAGCCCTTCATCTCCTCCTATGTGAACTGAAGCATCTGAGCCAGCGTCTGAGACCACTCAGAGGACCGCCTGGCAGATGAAAGCCCCAGATGCCAAGCTTTACAGTTTGATGGGCATTGCAGCATCTGGGCACTTGCTGGGCTGGCTGGCTGGTATCCTCTTCTGTCTTGGCTCTGGCGCTGCTCACAGGGAGGTTCTCCAGCGAAGAGCCAAAGGGTTTTCATCTGTTTGCCATTTGCTTTCTGGATGCAGTTTATTTTTTACTTATTTATGACTGAGAAAAAAAGTCTATCTCCTAAAAGAGAGTTAAATGCGACTCTTCACTGGACACCATTCAGCCTGATCCATAAACAATAACAGTATCTATGAACAATAACAATACAAATGTGATAATGTGCACCAATGGTTCCTAGGCAACACAGCTATATCTTTTGTCTTCAGGATTGCTGGAATAATATCTAGAATAGTATTTTTGTAAGGTTAACTGATGTGCTGGGGCTGAGGAAGGCATTGAGTAGTATGAGGGATCTTGCCAGCTCGGCTGTTTTTCCTTCACAGCTCCAGGGCTACTTATGAAACCTGTATTTCACTTACAACTTGTCTTTGTGGACATATAGTCTGAGGTAACCAAGTCAAAAGAAGGGTCCTTTGTGCAGAATCGCTCTTTTACTATAAATCCATGGTTAGCAGAATTCCCCACTAGCTGTCCCGTGCTGGCAAGCCCTTCCCATGGTACTCAGCTGCTCATTGAGTCCTGGGCAAGAAGCTCCACTGGGGTTTGAGAGTGTAGTGGGATGTTGGTCGTTAGAGAAATTCTAGGTATGACTTTCTCTCCTGTGTGTTCTCCTGCAGCTTTGCTTCAAGCTCCTTTTACTCTGTGGATTTAATTGTGAGGTGGATAACAGAAGCCACAGAGAAACAGGTCCTTGTGGTGTTTACCTGGGGTTTATGAGCAGAAACTCTTTAATCTCTCTTCAGCTGGGTTTTTGGATTTTTTTTTTAGAAAGTTCAGTAAAATCATTATCAAATTCCAGGAGCTAAAACTGCTTGATAAAGGGAAGCATTCCTGTTATAGCACTGCATTTTAAACACGCTCTCCCTTTGTGGCCACACTGAATTCTCTCAGGAAATTAAAAATCTGTTGAAATTGCCATTAAGGCACTTTTTTGTTTAGATTTCAGGATGCCACTTACAATAAAACAACTGCAAAATAATATCTAGTGGCAGTTCAAAGTGAAGATGAAACAATAGCATGGGCTATTATACCTTTCCCAAGTCACTCTTAAATAGTTGCAAACCAAAGGGCGATTAAAGGGTGAGCAAAAATCTTGTTCTGATTCAGTTTTTTAGGGTGATATTGAAATAGAAAGGGAAGGAATAGATGAACTCTTTTCCTCCAAAATAGGGCTAAAAGTGTAAGAGTTGAGTGGTATTTGATATTAAAGATTTTTCAACCATTTTATACATAAATTCTGGTCTTGTCTCAATATTAAATTACGCACTGACATTTTTTATTCAGGATTACTGCATGTGAATGAGCTGAAGGGCTGATTTGAATGAAGCATTTTGCAACAGAATTAAAGCTGCTTTGGAACAACAGATACTTTTTAAAAAGTGCTTCTGTATAAATAGAATGCAGTAGTAATCCACTGTGGTTACAGAACAAGGATGGCACAAGTGTACAGTCCCAGCTTCCTCTTCCTTTCCAGTGGAAACTTCTTTTTCCCCAGAATCACTGTGCAAGGTAAGAGCCAGCTGGCCACCAGCTGCCTCACTCCCTGGGATTTTATGATGGGAAATACTGAATTAACTTGTACAGAGACATCCAGCGTTGCTCTGTCTGCCTGCTGCTGTCACTCAGTGAAGTCCCTAAGACCATGCCACATGCTGGTGCTTCAGTCCACAGGCTCCGGGAGCTGTGGGATGGAGGAGGGTGCTTGCAGGACAGAGGTGGGAAGCACGAGCTAAGATCTTCCAGCATGCTCCCTTATATGGGAGTAGCTTAAGAGACTCCTTCGCCTTCATTCTCTTCTGCAGGGAACAAACCCCACTTCATCAGTCTGTAAACGCTGCAGAGAAGGCCTGGCTCAGCTCTCATGTCTCTTTAGACCAAAAGCAATACCTGTGTGCATGCTTAGTGCTGCAGAGTTTGGGTGGATCAGAAGAGAATAGGGCACTTCTGTGCATGCTTTGTCCCTTGGGATGTGTTGCAGAATGTGGCTCTTTCTCCCTAGTTGGTGGTTTATGTGGTTTTTTAATAGTCCTGAGTAGTGCCAACTAGTCAAAACTTTCGATCTTGAGATATTGTGGAAGCTTTGACCCGGTGCTGCAGAAATTCAAGACCTATATTTTGCTGTGCAGTCCTGGGTAGAATTAGTGGCTAGGTGGCTTTTACAGTTGCACCTTATTAGAGTTGAATACTTAATTTCTGCTTATCCTGCACAGCACTATGAGTCGCAATGTATTTATATGATACTTCTGAATCTCCTTCTATATAAATAGTGGTGCTGAATACCGCTGACTATGTTTGTGACTGCACTTCTGTAGTTCCAGGCTGATCGAAGGGGATGATGCCATAAATGGTTCATTGTAGCACACATTCCACTCTGCCGCACACCATTTAATTATATCCATCATTCAGCGTTACTTGATGAACCAGCTGTAGCACAAGCATCCCTAACCTTTCATCAGGATAATTGCACTCTTTGCCACATTAGGAACTGGTTTGGGGCCAGGTCTTTTTCAAATACAGATTCCATCTCTGTTTTAAAGTTTGCTGCCCCAAAGTAATTTCTAGCAAGTAATCTTGCGACAATGCATTCTTGGGGCAGCTAAAGCCTAAAAGGTCTAGAAAACCAAATTGGTTATTTGTGTCACATTTAGTGGCTTTAAATTGGGGCAGCCTTGGAGGATGTTTTAGCACTGATTCATCCCATTCTGAAGGTGGGATGCACCATGCCAGTCAGGTGCAAGGTAGCTTCCAGATGGTTTCTGTGGCAAGGGCTCGCAGGAACTGTGGCTGTGCATGCTCTGTGAGGGTTGATGTCATTGCTAAGCCTTCATATAGGTGGTAATGTGTAGGCACTGAAACTGTTCCCTCAGGGCTCAAGTCATGTTGCTGGTGGCAGTTACAGAACTATAGCTGAAGACTGAAACACCCTGATCTTTCTTCTGTATGTGTACCTGGTGCATATGGTGTGTCAAGATACCAGTGCTAGGTATCATCACAAAGTGCCTGGAGCACTGGCGGGTTTGTGAATCATTGCAACCCAGGAGGAGAGAGGCAGCCAGGGCACCGCTTCAGGTCACCCTCCTGTCTGCTAGGCAATAGGGCTTGGTAGGGTGAGGAGATCAGCTGGTGACAGACTGCCTAACTTAAATTCACATGCCTTTTTTTATAGTCTTTTTCTTACATTGAAGTGAACCACTAGTTTTCTTCTGATCTCGTGGTTAAATAAAACTGTATTGGTGGCAGCTCTGGTGAGCACAGCAGTGAGGGGGAACACCAGCCTCCCACCCTCCCAGCTGTCTTCTCATCAGCCCCAGTTATATCAGTTAATGGATCTATATGTTCCCTTTGTAGTTTTCCTCCTCAGACCTCCTCTCTGCCACATGTTTGTGCCCCTCATCCCAGTGCTGCATTCTTCACTGACTTACTCCAAAACAGTCCTGACAAAGAGTAGGGCAGGTCATCAGCTGGCACAAATTGTCAAAATAAGATTATTGCTCAACCCAAATAAAGGTAATAAAATATGACCTTCTGTTGTTAAAACCAATTAAGTTTCCTTCCATCAACTCTCAGTTCATTATCCCTTTCACCCCTCAGGCCCTGTTCTTCCATCTTTTCAGGCTTGGTGCAGAATTAATGTTAAATCCCATTAGCCTGACCCCGTTTTCCCCATTTTGCCTTCTAGTCCTTTGAATTGATGTGCTCTGACAGGTTGATTCAGCAGCTCAGGGATCAAAGAGAGTGGCAGGCCCACGAGGAGCTTCAGGAAGGGTCTGGTTTACTGTAATTCACTTCACTTTTAAATGAGGTTTGTGAAAAGGCCTCAGCGGCAGGGTCTTGCCGGGAGGAGTAACGGCTCTCAGCTGCATTCCAGGCACAGAGAGCACCTCTGCTAGTGGGGTCCCACCACTGATTTCTTGGGATAACTCCAGTTAGGAGATTGAAGCTCACCACTGGACAAGTGCATATTCCCTCCTTTCCTTGGAAAGTGTGGGAGGGGAAAAAAAGAAGTTTCTTTACTCAGATAAATCTTTCCTGCTGCATCAGAAGGACCATCTGCTCTCAAAGCAATGTGGGGCTGTTGGCTGCTTTTTGTCTAGGTTTATGCAGCAAATTAAACAGGGAGATGGCAAGACCCAATACCAGTATTGAGTGACTAAGCTGTATGTTGTGGCCTCTCAGAAAGGACTTCCCTGCTCCCTTTTCCAGCAGTGGGACAGTGGTTTCAAGCTTAGCATGAGAGCTTTCCATTTCCTTATTGACATGAAGTGTTGGTTAGCCACTGTGTTGTGTGGCAGCAGGGAACGTGCCTGGTGAGCTTTTCAGAAGACGCTGGACCTTTGCATTTGTGAGCGTGCCTGCCATGCTGTCCCCTGAGCGGGGCTGGGAGGTGGCCCTGCAAAGACGGGCTGTGGTGGGGTGGCTTCAGTGGCAAGCTGAGTGTGTGGAGAGAAATGTTTTCACTTGAGTCCTGCAGGGAACTGCTCTTTGGTGTTTTGCCAGGCACGTGCTGATTTTGAAGGTGATGTAGGGAAGACATGATTGAATGGCTTGTATTTCCTGATATGACAAATGGGTGAGGGTGGGGCGGCAGGGTGACTCACAGCCCATGGGGAGCACACAGTCAGAGCGAGAGCAAGTTACGTTTCAGAAACTGAAAAATGACCGAAATTTAACATTTAAGCTGGAAAAGTGGCACCTTAACAACCGTATCTAGAAAAGCAAAGATTTCTCATGAGTTTTAAGTTGCAAGACTGTCGCAGCTGGTTGAGGATCACACAGCCCACAATGATGGACTTTAAATCTGAGGTGGGTCTGCTGGGTAGATCCATCCCTGGCACCCAGCCTGGCCTAGGCTGATACCTGTACACGTCACCCACATGTTATCCTTCTGCATGTGACAGTGAGGATCCTAGCCCTGAGGTGACATGTCTCCAGAGGGGAGTGCTGTGCACACGGCTGCAGTTCTTCACAGATGCTGGAGGATCTCCACTCCGGCAGGACGGCAGGATCGCACCCCCAGACTGACAGACTCTGCGATCTGCAGGCAAAGCTCTGCAATGATGAGCAGGGTGGAGAAGGCAGCGGTGTTAATTTTGCATGTGACTGAGTTTACTTCGCATAAAACATTCTCAAGGTCTCTTTCTTCCCACTTTCTTGGAAGAAAGTGAGCATTTTTTATTATAATTACTCAACCTAATGAACAAATCATTTTTCTTATTTTGTACAAATAAAATTCAGATGGATGCGGGAATGTATAAATTAGATGAAATGAATGATTGCTTTAAATCTATGCTCATATTTAATTTTAATTTCCTCTCTTTTATACAAAACTCTTGGTAATTTAATTTTAGAGATGATGAAAAAATTTGCTGAACAGAAAATATGCCATGTGAAATATACATGCTATAAACAAAAAAAAAATCCCATTCAGCCCAATATCTAGAATTTTTTTCTTTTAACCAAAGTTTCACTAATTTGAGTAATGGACTTGATCATTTCTGCAGCTCACTCCACTTGCTTATTTAATCAGTGATTATTGTTTTCATCAAAATGGGATGTATCTTGTAGGCAGATGAGGTTCTACATGAATATGCAACAGCAGACAAACACTGAAAAAACGCAAAGCAGGGAGCACCATTCTGTACTAAATAAAATCCCAGTGCTTTGATAAACCTAAAAATCTATCATGTTTAGTTTCAGTAATTAAATATCCTTGGGTATTAGCAGCTGGTTAGGCAAGTATTTCACTACTTTTTTTTTTTTTTTTAGATACTTTTCAGCAAATATATTAAGTGGCCTCAGTCCTTTTTGTGAGGTAGGAGATAGGATAGTCATGTCTGTCTTAACCCTTTGTAGTCCTGCATCCTTACAAATGATATCCTAGCATCAACAGGAGAATGGCTTGTGTTTTGGTCCATCAAGAGTTCATGTGTTAACTTGTTAAATGTGGCAGTTTTCTGTGTTGATCTCTGCATTGATGAGGTCGATGAGTAATGGAAAGGCTTGTTATTGTAATAATAGGTAAAGGCAACTTTGTGAAAAGTAAGTTATCTTGACAAATACATTTCAGCAGCTGTTAGAAGTCATGTAGTAACTGGCAGCAATTACATTTTCTGCCACTGCTACATTAGTGAATAGGCTGTATGGAAAAAAAACAGTTGCTCAGGAGCTTTTCCTATAGAGAATTACTTACTATGAAACACGTAAGCAAGGAAAAACAGAGGAGTTCTCAGAGTCATAGGAAGACAGTTCTAATTCTTGTCTGTTAACATGCTGTCCACACATGCTAACAACATACCTTCACAGCCTAATCAGTCTAGCTTCTAAACTGGGAAACACCATAAAACTGTTGTGACAATTTCCCACAGCCCATTCCAAGAACACAGAGACAGATTTATGGTCTCGTGCACTGCACTGATTTTGGAGCATTACAGATATGAAAACAGAATGAAATGCAGTCTTTTGCATAGGGCTTTATCAACTGGAAGGAGGATAGGAAAAAAGTTTTTTTTTTTCATTATTAAAGGAATTGCAAGTGGGAACATGTCTCACCATTGAGGATACTAAGAATATTAGTATTTTAAGGAACAAAATAATGGTTAATCTGTGTACTGTTTTCTTCCAACATGCACCTGGTAGAAGAATGAGCAGAAAGTGCATTTACCAATGTTTCTGTCATTCCACAAATTATTTTTTCTAGTGGGAGAAAACCCTTATTGTCATAAAAGTTGTTAAATAGGAATATGCTGAAAAGAGAGAAAATAACACCCAAGATGTTGGATTTTTTTCCTTTCAGGGTTAAAACTGGATAAATAACATCATTGAATTTAGATGTTCTGGGCATGAATCCTCTTTAAACATGCATCTCAATGCAAATAGCAATGTGGCTTAAAGCTGTGTAGCTAACCTATTCAGGTGTACTGCTGCTTCCTCCTCACTGTCTATCAAAATGATGATTTACGTCAATGGTCAACTTCCTTATAGATGGAAGTGTAAAATATGATAGACCTTTGACACTATAATATTAAAATAGCCTTTCCACACTGAATTTTCAGCACATAGTGTGTGTTCATTAGCTTCGCACTCTGCATTGATGTCATCCACCTAATCGGTGCAGTTTTATCATGAAAATCACAATTCTTGCCATTTATCCTAACCACAGCTACCTTGGAAAGTGGCTGACTAAAGTGTTAATGGCAGCTATTAGTTGGAAGGTCAGCTAAAGTGAGTAGGAACATTCACCTCCTTGTACTTTGTCTGAACCCATCTGGCTGCATGTGACAAGTTTCCCATGAAGTTCTTCACAGGATGTGCAAGCTCACCTGCCCCTGCTTGCATTGGTGCTTCTCCTCCCTTTGTATCATTAATTTGGGAAAAATTCAATTTGAACCAGAGCGATGACTGTTGTTGGCTTGTCTTTTGAAAGTCTGCCCTGTGGCATGGAGAGTAACTATGGACAAGTATTGATTATGCTGCACAGGGGAGAGCAGAGTTGAGCTGAGCTGTAGTGTTACCGCTGAGGATCCTGGCCTGGCTCTGGAGCGGCAGCTCTGCCCCTCCATGGGCCCCGCCTTGGATCAGAGTCAGACACCTTCCACTCTGCTGCAGGAGGATCTGCAGGAGGATCCTGTCTGCAGAGACAAGAGACCCAAACCACACGAATTGCTTATCCCTTACATGCCCCTTAACCACAGCAGGGGAGATAATATTTAACCATTGACTCTACCAGAAAACAAAAATTAAAACAGAAGGTTGTATGTTAGGCTATTTTTTTCAATTTGCAGATTTGTGTTGGTGGTATTAAAAGGCTGGAAACAAACTTTAAATATGTCAGAGCCAAGATAAACAGACTAAAATATGGCTAGACAAATTGCTTGTACACCAGGCAGACAGAGACTGAAGCGGGGAGCAGGCAGACATGGCAGCGCTCTCTCTTAAATAGCTTTCACAACTTTTTTTCTTTTTTTTTTAATGCCCATGAACAGAAACTTCTGCTTGTGAACATGAAATGTGCCAATGCCAAAAGGAAATCTGCTTAGTTAAGATTGATACCTTAGTTTAGGAAAGCCAACTCACGTTCACAGCTGAGATAATGCTGAGTAAGCATCAAAACTTTGGGTTACTCACCCAAAAATGCTAAGCATTTTGGATCAGGCTATAATTTGAAGCATCTAAACCCCACATTGCTGTATTTTCTCTTCACCAATCTGCATTATTTTAATTTCCAAATATCAATAATGGGAATGCCAGCAAGGCTTGATAAACAGTTTTTGCTAGCACTGGTAAAATTGACTTTTCTTCCATACATATAGTTCAAATAAACTGACATCTCTTGTGAATGTAGTGGGAAAGGAATTTTGCTTTACTACAATATATACCTTTAACAAGTTTTCTAGCCCTTATCTAAGTTAGACACACATCTCTGCCTTTACTTAAAAGTATTTGTTGGAAATATGCAATTATAGGCCTTTTTAGCAAAGGCTATCTGTCAGGCACTCAAGCTCTGGGCTAGCAAGACCAAAAAAGAAGATACTAGTGGTGATGTGCTGATCATTCATAAACTTAAATAGAAAAATAAATAGAAAATTGTTTTAATGAATCAGGGTGAAACATTTTCTTCCTTTCTAGCAAAATGCCTCTGAGTTGAATGCACCACTGCCAGGTTATTTAAGGAATAATTTGTCCTGCATGTAGATGATTTTGTGTGATTATTTTCATGTATCCTAGGTTCTGTGCAGTTGCATGTTTAGAAGGAGTTTCAGAAGCTTTTGTTATTCAGGTGTTTTTACAGTGCATTCATTGTTGATAAGCATACATATAATCTAGGTTTAGCGATTACATAGAATTAGATTTATGAAAGGAAAACTAATGCATTTCATAATTTTACTGTAAAATATATAGGCTGCTTTAAAATTGGGAAAAAAGAGCTGCATATGATACAGTGTTACAGGATAGTGTTTTTCTTATTTCTTTACTTTTTATTGCAGCAGTAGGGATGCTCAGAAAATGTGATTGTCACAGAAAAATGAGTTCCTAAAATCAGTTCAGAGGTACTTCTGGACTGAGGGGAGTTTTTAAAAATGTTTTGTACATTTTGTTTGTTACATCACACAACTCACTGATGGTTTTATCTGTGGTAGAGATGGAGAAACTGAGGTACAACTGGATTGGCCTCCCTGGAAAAGTCTCCTTAAAAAGTGTACTTGTGCGCCTAAGAGATCTAAGATTAGTTAAAGGACAGCTCTCAGCTCTTAATCTCGTATGTAATCATTGCACATGCTGCTTCCTAGCACGTGGACATGTAGACCCTTACCCATAAAGTAATTTATGAGAATATAGTGTGAAAGTCACATAGTTTCAGAAGAGCTGCAAGTGTGCTACAGTTAAGCATATGCTGTTAAGTGCTTTACCAGATCAGAGACACAGTGATTGCGCTATAGTATGGTGTGTTTGATAAGATCCTGGATAATTGAAATGCCTGTGTTGAAATTGCACTATAAAATAATTGGAAATTGAGTAGATTACTTTATGCCTACAAATCGCTAAAGAAAGTCAAAAGCAACAAGTTAAAAAGTTTTAATGAGTGCATGTGGTGAGTATTTTATTATCATAAAAGCTGTAGGGCTTATTAGCTGATACAGGGCTGGAGTTTTTCATTAGCCAAAGGCTTTTCAGGGTTTCATGGGATATAGCTGGAAAACATTCCAAACAAATGAATATTCTATTTTAAAAGAATAATGAGACGTTGAGGGTTTTTATAAACTCCAAAGTTTGCTAAACCAATATCTCTAATTAGATGAAGAAACTCTCTATAGAGGCTTTGCATCAACGGCTGTGCACATAGCAAATGTTTTAAGCATTTACATATCAAATACTGCTGGCAGCGTTTTGGCAGCAGTCCAGAGCTGTAGATAGTTTTAATCACATTTGTTCATTAATCCTTGGTGGAATTCTCTTATATGGTCTCTTTAGGATTTTCATTTAAGCATGTGCTGCTGCTTGTCAGCAGTGGGCTTATTTATTTATTTTATGAATGCCATCTGAAGCCTTGAATTTATAGAAAATAGGTTGTGGAGTGGCTCGGGAAGCAGACGATGGAGTATATTCTTTTTCTCTCAGTAGATCTCCTTTGTACCCAAGCATTTATGTACTCTCACTTGGAAGAGGTTTATTCGGCAGTGTGACATTTAAAGAAGACTTTCACTCTTTTGTGACTATGTTAGTTCTTTTCTTTTCCATAGGAAACAGACAATGGTTGAATGGGAAGCAGTAATTGAAAGTACAGCAAAGATGATTGTATTGCTAATAAAATGTCTTGAGAGTCATACAACACTGGCAGAGCTGCACTGAGAGTAGCTGCATCCCGTGTGATGACTGATCAGTGCCTGGAGCATCAAAATGCGGAAAGCTAATGCTTTGAAATACACGGGTGTGACTTCCCAGCCCAGATGGCAGCACTGTTGCTGGAGCAGAACTCTATAATCTCTCAAGTACTCGAGCAAGCTGAGCTGCTAAGGCAATAGTTTTCCATTATCTTGGTCCTCTGTTAAACCTGACTTGAAAGACAAAACAAACCATTTAAGACAACACTGTTGTAAAAGCAGAGGGGTTAACAGTCACCTAGAGCCTTCCACATGCAGTTGGCCTCTGAAATTGTATCTGTCGTTCTCATTTTTATGGTAGTTTTACAAATGACTGCTGTTATGGGAATCAGCTTGTCTGAGAAATGCCTGCCATGCTAATATTTGTTCTGTGATAGATAGCAAGGGCTAAATATAGCCTTCCCCTTTCTTTGCATTTTTAGATGGCAGTCTTTTTTTCTTGCTACAGTCAGGGTCAGGCTTCTCTGAGCCTCCCCTTGCACTAAATTGCCTTCAAGGAGAGAGGAGGAGTTGGGAGCATCAGTGAGAGAGGGTCATGCTGCATATCCAGAGTCTGAAAGCTGAACCCTGCAATGAGAGGTTTTTTCCTGTATTGCGCTGCATTTGCGTGGTTGATCATCTTGCTATAAGCATTTCCTTCAAGATGAGGTCGTGTAGGGTTTTGCTTTATTCTGCTGAATCATTCCGCTGTTGTATCCTTTTGTCAGGCGACCCGTGCACACAGTGCACACATACCCACACGTGCGCTAGCTGTATGGTGGAAAGGCCAGTATGGATCAGGGTCCCTTACTGGAGGGGGAAGATCCCACCCAGCTTCACTGCCAAGTGCTGCCACGTCCCCGGCAGATGCGGAAGTGAAGCTTTCAGAGTGAACTGGACACTATACAGACGTAGGTGGGAATTTGCAGTAATTCTTCCCTGTCTCCTGCAGTGCTCTTCTTCCTCTCTGCCTGGCAGTGATACCGGGCTGCTGGCGCCTGCAGAAGCTGGTGAGCGGGTCTAAACACCTGCACTCCTTGTGTAAGAGAGAGAGGGCAGCAGGGCAGGAAAACCCCAGGCTAGGAATAGTCAAGGAACTCTCCTTCTGCCACAGGGGTCTTGGCAGTGATGGCATGTCCTAATGCTTTACAACAATGCGTTAAGTAAGATTAAATTAATCATTTATTGAAATCAATGAGCTTAATCATAATTATTAGAATTTATTGAAAAGAAGGTAGCAAAATCGAAGGCACTCAGCTCTTCTACTTCCAGACTCTTGTGTGCACATCTATCTAATCATGGAGTAGTATCATGCTTAACTCTGAGTAGATGAGTTTGCCCCATAATTCCAGTTTTCTTCTCTGAAGTCTTTTCCTTCTCTAGGGATCTTCTAGAAATAGTTTCTTGGCAAATAGCTGCCAGGGTTGCTGTACGTCTGGGCTCTGTAGGACTGTGCCTTTGCACAGTCACAGTGATCCTGGGAAAGGAAACTGGAGAGGAGTCAGATGGGTACAGGTGGAAATACCAAAGCTTTGGGCACTGAGAGAACTTGTAACAGTTTTGCCTTACCCCTTCTGACTGTATGTTTGCCTTCATCACCCTTACTTCAGAGGCCCTTCATTGCTGCTTCAAAACACGTTAGCCTCCTTGCCCTGTTCTCCCAAACACTTTCCCCTTTATGTTTGTTATTCTGTGGTTTTTTTTTCCGTTCAGCTGCTTTTGTGATTATTGCCTACCTCTCCAGCACCCCACACCACAGCAGAACTACTGCTATGTTTGTTGACACCACTGTTCACCATGGCAAGGGCTAACCCCCCCTGCACTCACGTCCCTCTTTGTTGCAGCTATAGGGTCTTGTGCAGCGGCTAGCAGGCTTGCCTTTAGGGATTAATAATTTTACCCATTTTCAGTGTGCTATCTCCTCACAAGCAGGTATGTTCTGTTTGAATTGCATCGAAAGCAGGCATACAGCCCAGCGTGGAGGTGTGCATATCGGTGTCTGGTGAGACCTGCTGCCTGAATTCAGGAGCTGCCCTCAGACCTCAGGTGCTGGTGTCACACCACAGCATCGTCACGGTTACTGCAGTGCAGCTGTTTCAGTTCAGCACTTCAGTATTGTTCTTCTAGGAATACAGCCTTTGTCTGCAAAATATGGTAAATATATGAAAAAAATCCTGGAGCTGTGGCTGCAGAAGCATTGTCAGCAATGCTGATGGTGCCAGTGGGTGCTTAGTTGCAAGGACTCACAGATTCGCTGATTGCTGGTTGCTGCAGCTCACAACTATTATACACTTACCTAGCTGTGGTGGGGTGGTTTGCTGGAAAAAAGCTGGGCAGCTTGTAGAAGCTGCAATCCTGCTGTTGCCTGTCATCTCAGTAATGTCCTGTGGTTAACATAGCAATGACTTACTGTGACCAGTACTGTGAATTGTCACAAACTCAGAACGCTTACATTTCTTTTGCTGGGAGTGTATCAGTAGGCAAGGTAACAAAAAGTTCGTTTTGTCCCATGTATAGAGCAATTAAAAAGGTGTTAATATTTTTTCTTACCTGTCAGATTAGAAAGTGCATAAGAAAAAACCTCTTCCACACGTTAAGATTACAACAGTGACAAAAGTACTAAAGGCAAAAATCACATTCAAATCAGATCAGTGCTTGGGGAGAGAAACTGCTAAGAGGCCAAATCACTATTGCTTCCAGCAGGCTTTGCCCTTTTCTGCTGGAGAGTTGTGGAACCAGGACTGAGCAGGTCTGTTTTAAACAATTTTAAAGCCACATTTTAATTGTCTTGCTCTAGGTTTTCATATTCCAACATTGTCATTTACAAGTAACCACATTTGTGATTAAAGTGAGTTACAGCTGCCTGGAAGGGGTACCAGAATCCACTTCTCAGTGCTGACGCTTGCATGTAAGAGCAGGCATACAGAAAAAGAGAAGGGAAGAAAATAATGCCAGAAAATAATGATTAAAAATGGATTTTCATCAGGGTTCAGCTTAGCAGCTGTCCCTAGCCCATGCTTGTGCATGTAATTCAGGATAAGTTCATGACAGACTTTTAAGTTGGGGCAATGTTGCTTATTCCTGGTGAATGAAGAGCTGAGAATGACCTGGCAAGAGTTGGTGAAGTAAAAGCCATCCCTTCCTGGACACTGCTAACTGAAGAGATTGAAGTTGCCTATAGAAGTCTAAAGCCCAATGAGACCTCATCTTAGAGATTTCCATTTCACTAGATTTTGTCTCAAACCTTGAGCCAGTAACAAAAGAATTCTCCAGTAGGAGAGCTGCTTTCTAAGCAGAAACACTGTATATGCATAACATCTAAAAACATTTATTTAGCCTTACCTTCCTGATCGATCAGAAGTTAAGTGACTAGGAGAGAGAAAGATGGTCTATACTTTGTATGCAGGTGCCCTGCAGCCCCTAGCACTTTATATGAAGTTTGAAACAAGATTCCCCTGTCTGGTCCTTGATAAAGGAAATAGTTTATAAACCCGGTCCGGGGATTTACCTGAAATGAGGAGATTTTTTGAAGACCTCACTGGTGAGTTCACTTGAAGCAGATGGCAAGCTGAACCTTCCTGCCTGTGACCTCGCCCACTGAAGCAGAAAAGAAACCAAAAGAGATTTTTGGCAGGGCTGCCTCTGCAGCAGCATCATTGTGGGTGGGCTCTGGAGTTTGGCTTGGATTTCAGATAAGTTGGTGGCTTTTTGGGTTGCAGCCATCTGTGGTCCTCAGGAAATTTTTCTTACTGTCAGTGCTCGCTGTTTTAATCAACAGGGTTGATTGAAATCAACTGCAGCCTCTCTGTGCGCGGGCACTCCCCTGGTTCCCAGTCCAGGCCTGTGGGGGGGAAGCCCCCGGGCCTACGCTGGGACAGGCAGATCAACACCAGCGTGTCTGAAATACCTCTTTGGAGAGGGGCACTGGACTCTCACCACACAGGGGGCAGGACATGCAGTACCAAAATGGCAGAGTCCAGCACCAGAATCCAACAGAGCAGTTGCTCTTTACTTCATCTGATTCCTACACAGAATCAAACTATCTTGTTCCCATACCTGTGCGCTGCCAAAAGTTTCTGAACTTTTGATCTAACTTAGCCAAATTGTTATGCAATTGTCTAAGTTTTGGCACATGAATAGTCCCATTGAAGTGACTGCTATTCCTTACATCCTTCAAGTTGCCCATGCATTAAAGTACCTTGCTGAATCAAGGACGTTTATATTAGCATTCGCTATCTTCCAAAAGTAACAAGCTCTTGTTTTCCTTTTCTCAGATTCTCCAAAGACTTTCTTAATCTATTTTCACAGCTGTAAACTAAGGCGATCTCTGCTCTTTGCTTGGATTAGTCATCAGGACTTGGAGGGTTTGCTTAAAACCAGCAATCCCAGCACTGCCTTTTGTTCTCTGCAGTGTTCAGCCATGATTGTGCACAGGGACACACTTGTACCACTTCCTGGGCAGACCTGCCAGTGCATTCAGACATTGCAAACACAAAGTCAGTGTTTCTCTTTCCAGTTCTGCATTTCAGCCCCCAGTGTATATGCTATATTCTGCAATTATTGCAATGCTCAGCACTGTAATAATAGCTAACTGCCTGGTTAGCCTGCTCATGCCCTGGGACACCTCAGTCCCAGGCCAGGGGCTGCTCTGAGAAAACACTGGTGGCCTTGCTTTGCTTTGGCAGTATCTTCTGAGTTCCCTTATTGCTATAGGACCCATCTTTCTCTGCCTTAGACCTCTAACTCTAATCTTGACCCTAACCCCAGGCTGAGCCCCAGCCCAGGGGCTCAGCCCCAGGATGAGCAGTGCCAAGGGTTGAGTCACCAGTAGCCCTGGAGCTGCTTTTGCAGCTGCCGGAGCCCTCCTGCCTGCCCAGCCAAGTGCTCCCATCCTCTGAGTCTGACCTGAGTTTAGCTGTGTGGCATCTCAGCAGGCAGGCACAGTGTGCTGCCCCTGTCCACCTTGCTCCAGGAGGGGAACTGCAGGACCTTATTGAAGTGACCTCAGTAAAGTTCTGGTGGAGATGGACCCTTCCGTTCCAGCTGGCAGACCTGCCCTTGCTTAAGCCCAAATATACATCAGTGAAGTCGAAACCACTTTGTTTCCCCATCAGTCATCTTCACTTGACATTTTCTTACGGAAGCCCTCCCACATGCATGAGCTTTCTCCACACTTTGAGTTCACTGGAGGATTAGTTTCCCGTTTCTCTCTGCATGCTGCACACCTGAAAACTGCACATCTTCTCTCAGCCTCTCTACTCTCACATAGTCCTCCCTCCCTGCTAACTGCACAGGTAATCAGCTGACTAAACTTCCTCCCTGGTCCCTTGCCCTTCGAGTGAGTTTAATAACAAAAGCAAATAAAAGTGGGAGCGATGTGGATGCATCTGTCCGCTCCAGCCTCATGCATCAATAGTGGAAAGGCTTTTAACTTGATTTGTATTTGTGCTGTGTTACACACTAGGGAAACTGATAGGAATGTAATATTTATATTAGTGAGTTTTAATCAGTAGCATGAACTACTCTCCCTATCCCCGTGACTTTTTTATTTTCTTCTTAGGAAGGAAATACTAGAAATATGTTGCACTTGGTACTTTCTGTTATACCATGATGGTTAGTAAAAGATTTTGTGCCAGATTTATGCTCAGTGAATTATCTCTGAAATTTGTGGAGCTATATTAGAATTTAATTTGATAGTGTGGAGTTGATATTGCTCCCAGTGATGTCTTCAGCTGAAAATCTCAGCTTTCCATTGCCTTACTTAAAGAAAAAATAGGCCTATGTCTCTAGTGTTTCTCAGAAGGAGTGCCAGAGGCATTGTAAATAGCTGGTGCCAACAACACTGCCGTGGTGTAGAGGCTCTGCTGCCACCATACATGAAGAAGCACGGTAGCAATCTGTGCTAGAGGCATTTAGGAAATATACCCCTGATGGCAAAGTTTTCTGAAAGGTGAGGAGGATTTTAGCAACTGCATTAGTATCTATGGCATGTTCAGTACCTTTGATTTTCCTTTTAATATCATGTGGTGGAATAATTCAGAGATGATGTGCAGTATCCTCATGATATTGGGTCCAGAAGAAGCAGTTTGAATGAAAACTTAATAGAAATTGAGTGTGCTCCCATGCTGAGCACAGAATTGGTTGACCGCATAAATCTAAATGTCAAATAACTAGAAAGTTTTACCAAATGGAAATGTGATGTTTTATTTCCATGTTGTCAACACATGAAAAGAAGCATACTTAGTTGACACAGAGTAAAACTCTGTATAAGTTCTTTTTAAAAAAAAGAAAAATTTAAAGTAGGACCAAGATGCCACCAGTGTTTTCAAGAAGTGGTAAAATGTCAATTATTAATTATTTTGAGAGCTAAACATCACATGGACATTTATAACCATTATCTAAAAAGTGAGAAGCATTGAAAAGTTTGTATGGCAGCCCTCAGTCCAAATACACTTGGTAGAACACTGCTGAATAGGGAAACATAGTTGGTGAGCAATCTAGAAATGATGCTGGTTTATTGAGTGGTGTGGATTGTTACTTCGGTTGATTTGATTTTTATCCTGTAAGGAAATTAAAGCTCAAGCACTTCCAAACTTGGTTATATTTCTAAAGATCATCTTTGCATGCCAGCTTTTGCCTAGAAACTCACCCGAAGATGTCAGCCATTGAAACCATTTCATGTGGAAGCATTGCTAAGTAAATTCACTAAATGCCTATTCATCCCGGTAAGATGGAGAATCACTGGAGCAGCAAATGTGAAAATCTGCACAGCTTACTATGCAGAAAGCAGTTTTCTGAGGTTGCCAAATTGAGATGCAGAATCTGACCCTGGGAGGTATTACAACTCACATGAGTGAGCATAGGAGGAGGGTCTCAGGCTCCTACAGCCTGTTCATTCAGGCTGATTGATAGGCAGATACTTCATTTGGTCCAGATAAAATCAATGAGATTATGAAGATAGTTTACTAGGCTGATAACATTTCCAAGTTTTTTTCAGCCTGACCCCTGGAGTTAAATGCATTTTGTCCAGAACTCTGGTTTAACTTGGTTTTCTGTGGGTTATAATAATGAAGTGCTTTCAAGATACAGTACTACTGACAGCTGTTTTATCTTTAGTTTTTCTGCCATCAACTCCATTACAGACCATTGCTTAAATGGTGTTATATCTACAATGTTGTGGTTTTGAATGCAATTCAGGAGATGAAGATCTTTTTAATATGATTTATTCAGTTTTCCTAAATATGCTGACCTAGATAAATAGAGAACATTTTTGCTCCATTGTTAAAGAAATAACAGACCGCAAAAGCTGTCAAGCATAAATACATTCTTGGACATGTCAGCTGAAATTTTGAAAATACTGGTGTCAGATTGCCAGTCATACTAATTGGAATTAACCTTCTAAACTCCTTTGTTCCTGTTAATTATATTGGCATTTTGACATCCAAATTCTCTTGCTTTATGGGCCTCTTCTCTATTACAAGGATGAAAACAAATGAAATGCCAATAGATACTTAACCAAATTCCCTAGGAAAGATCTAGCAGAGCATGTAAAATGGGACTATCAGTGCAGTCATCTCACAGCTGGATTTTCATACTTTAAAAGTGCTGACCGGTATTACTTAAGGCATACTCTGTTACAATGCTTAAAACATCTGCCAAGAGTTGATAGGAAATTCGTTAAGATATAAAAAGCTGTGCTTCTTTCCAAGTACTCTTTCCTGAGTAGAGGGAGTCAGTGAAGTTTAGCAGCAGGATGGAAGTTTTATCAGCAACTGTCTCCTTCAAAGAGTCTGTGGATAGTCCCCAGATGAGAACAAAAAGTGTATGAATTACTCTAGACATAGTAGTTTTCACAGTGTAATTGTGCATCTTTTGTTCTTTCTCTTGCAGGACAAATGACCAGCTAGTAGCATTCCTGTCCAGATACCGTGATATGAACTTCTTGAAATCACACGGGAGAGACAACGCAAGGTAAGCTGGCCCTTTCCTCAGCTTATTTTAACATGGCACTGAGAGTTTTTGCATAGTGATGGTTTTCCAGTGTTACCTGAGTGAAGAAATCCCTAGTCCAGGAAAGAGAAGCAAATGAGGAGGAAACCCTCTCCTGAGGACAGTTGTTTATTGGTCCAGAATGGCTCGTCCCCAGAGTTGGTTTGCAAAGATGCTGTTGTGGGGAGGGAGACATTAAGCAGACTGATGCTTGCTCCCTCCCTGGGGCTTGGCACAGATCGATGTTTCAGGAGCAAGCAGTAATTGCCCCACACAACAGCACTTCCCTGCCCCAGTTGGTCCCAGCCCCACTGATGACCAAGACCTGCACTAGCTGTGGTCTGCAGCAAAGCCCTGTGCAAGCAGAATATCTCTGCAAGGCGTGGGAGCCTGTACATGCTAGCAAGGGTGAGGATGGTGACTGGAGGGTTATCATGATCTGCTACAGTTTTGATGTCCTTGGATCAGTGTCCCTCTCCATCCACTCTGCGCAGGTCTCGGAGAGAAGAGAATGTGCTGTGCTTCCCACAATCCATCAGTAATACTTACAGCTTTGTGGTTTGAGGGAGCAGTAGTGACCAAACACCGTGTTTCCAAAGATTTAAACCACCTCTGGAGGTGGAAGATCTTTCCCATCTGATTACAGTGGTCCTCTTTTCCTCTTTATTGATAGTTTTGCTTTTCCTCTTTATTGATAATTTTATACTGTAACAGCAGTCTTGCAACAGTTCGAGCAACTCCATATGGTGAGTCGCAGTGGCTTTGCACCTAAAAATATTGTTTTATTCTGCTTGGGTCACCAGGTGATCTCTTTATTCTGTAAAACATCAAGCATACTGTAAGGCTGGGTTAAGATAGTGTGACACACCAAGTCACATGTTTAGCACAATGGGTGGGTAGAATAATGCGCAGGTCTTTCTTACTCTCTTACTTCTTGGCTGCTCTTGCTCTTGTCACTAGATTTATCAATTCTGTCATGTTCCTGTTTAAATGAAGACCTCATGAGCATTCATCTTGTGCATTCAGAAATTCTATAGCATGTAGTAAAAAAAAATTACTGTGAGGAATAATATTTAAATCTGAGTCAACAGTTTTCACAGGAGAGTCTCTGGTTTGGGAAATGCAGAGTGTCAGAGTGATTGGCAGGCTCAGCTCTAGCTGGCAATAGTGATCGACAGCAGAGTTAAAGTAGAAGAGGGAAGAGAAATGGCCAGGGAAAAGCAGTCAGTCTCTTATGCCTTTTTGCTCCTCTGGTGCACCTGATTCTTCTCAAATTCCCTGAGCTGGCTAAGGAAAAGTAACTAATGAATTATGACATGCCTGCATCAAGCTGGTTCGAACATGCCAACCTCAGCTTGGTTAGAACAATTTAGATCAATTAAACACACTAATCTGGTATTAATTTAATAATAAAATGAGCTAATGTGCCACTTGTCCTCCCCTCACAGGAATAACAACCCATTTATTAGTTCAGTGGTTCCTTTTGACTGTATAAACAACTAAATACCTTTTAGCCTATTATAACGTCACCATGTTTTATTTTTTCTCCTGGATTTCTACCATAAATTCTCTGTGCATCAGGGAACATAATGTGGGACACGAGTGCAGATTTGCCGTGCCTGTCTGCTGTGGTTGTGCAGTCCCTGAGTTCTGTAAGCGCTCCCACTGCTGACCACTGGATAAATGGATCCTTTCACGTCGCCCCTTGGCAGCCCTCCAAAATTTCTATCAGGGAGATAGAGTGGCTCCCCTCTTCCTGCATAGCCCAGATAACTGTAGAGACAGGACTCAAGCCAGCAGCTGCGGAAGCCTCTGAGTAATATTGGCGTTCAGTAAAAATTCATTCCATTGGTGTCAAAAGCTGATTAAAATGCAGTTAGCCCTCTGTTTGTATTGTGGGTGAATTTCCAGCTCTGCATCTACCTGTTGAGAGAGAAATTGTATCTAATGTGAAGATCTCTAGCCCGATCTTTCAGTTTTAGTGTTTCAGTAACTCAGTCTTGTCTAAACCGGTAAATGTACTGTCTGCTCTGCCCATTTGACACACAATTTCCAACTGACTTTCATTTCATGCCCAAGATGTGTAATCTCTGGTCATGACGGTGAGGTTTACCCCTGCAGTTAGAATGATGAAATCCCCTGGGCTGAAATACCTTGTATAAGCACGGGAATGTGAGACGAGACTGAAGGCCCATCTAGGCTCTCACCCTGTCTCCTGCTGCCTACAGCTCATGTCCCCAGAGGAACAGAAGAGGCGGGTAGTAGTGCTTCCTTACAGTATTCTCCCAGCCTCTTATGACCTTTGCTTGGGAATTTCCATAGCCAGACTTGGTGACTTGCTCATTTAAGGGATGATTATTTTGTTCTATTAATTTTTCCAGTTACATTTTAAATTTTGCCGTTTGCTTTGCCTTGTCACAGCCCTGTGGAAAAGAAATATCCCGTGGGGAGGAATGGTATGGCCAAGAGCTTAGTAAGGTCTAGAAGAGAAGTAACAGCCTCAAGGTTTGGCAACAAAAATTTAAAAAAAAAAAAAAAGCTTTTGGAAAGGATTTAGGACACAGGCCAGTCTCCAAGTTATTGGGTAATAGGAGAAAACTCCCTTGGGACATCCTATCTCAAAACAGACTGGAACAGGATTTTTTATTTAAAAAGGCTAGTTGAAGCCATGATAAGGGAGAGGACACTGGACTAGACTGACTGCCACCCCATCTACAATAAAAATTTTGCTGTTCCAAGGTGTTTTTTCTTAAAACCTGTGCACTAATAATACAGGAGCTCAGCATTCAAATATCACTGAAAGCAATGTATAACCCTTGCTGCTACTTTTTATTTTAATTTGTGGATGAATAATGGCTCCTGAACAATAAGCTTTCATCTAAGTTAGCTTTGTAAACAACTGGAAACTGAATTTTAAGTCATCATAGTCTTTGGATCATTCAATGGAGAGAGAAAGATTGAAAGTGCCATCTTAAAACTGAAATGCTTATACAGCTCAATCATGATGTGCTTTGTATGCAAGCCATGTTCACAATCAGTACATGTTTTACTGCCAAATAAGGAGAGAAACCAGGCTTCCTTTTATAGAGTGAAGTTTTCTTTTAGTTATGCCAAAGTCATTAAAAAGTGCATCGCTCTGATTTTCCTTTAGTGGCTTCAGAAAAGGGAATGGACATGAAAATGGCTCCTTAACTCAGCTGGAGAAGCATTATTTCCTTAGAGAGGTGGATGTATGAAATGAAATTGCATACAGTGGCTGGAGTCATTACATAGTACTTAGTGGGCAACACTTACATTTTCTCCTCTTTTCAGTGTCTTAGACTATTAAAAGCAAAAGAATAACCCAGTAGTTGTATAAGCTATTACAGTTTGGAACACCCGGAAGATCTGTTTTTTTGGCAGGAGCAGCACCTGGCTGGTGTATTATAAAATATAAAGACAGTCAAATGTGACATCTTCAATGACAGGCAGGAAAAAAGGGGTTTTTTATAGAAACTTTGCCACAGTAGTCATTTGGGAAACAGTGTAAACATGCTGTGAAGGCTGGATGCTGTTACATCTTAGAGGAATCTGGAGCTCATAGGCAGAATACAAACAGCTAAAGAAAAGGCCATTAAAAGTCTGTTATGTGTCTTGTGCTGTTTTTACCTCCTCATTAATGCTCTTCTTTGCAGTTGTGTTGCCCCCTTTCTGGCTCCTGGGTTCCAGATACTTTTAGAGGTATTGCTGAACTGTACTGCTTTTAGTAAGGAGCATGACAAGCCCATCCCAGTTTTCAGAGGCTGGACAGACCTTAGCTCCTGAAGGGCTGAAACACGTTCCCAAAATCTCCACCTCTTTCAGCCCGGTTCTGCTGATGTGTATCTATTTCATCACCTTTTCAGACACGCCTTTTTTCCACTGTGGCACATGCTGTTCATTGGCGTTCTGTACACTGGGTTGATGGTGGTTTGGTGGTCAGTTAGAAAATGGATCTCGCAGTAAATGCTATTATGTATTGCCATGATGAATTGCCCAGTAAGTACCCAAGTACTAGGAAAAAGAATTGATATATTATTCCTGCTGTTGGAATAGTAACCACATGGCTCCCAGTTACACTTACCTTGCTGCTCATGTGAAATATTTAGTGGTTCATTTGGCTCAAATTTCCTTCAGCCATACCTTTTTTGTTAATTTTTTTTTGAACACCAGTATTCTGAAGCACACAGACTAAGAATATAATATTTTTTGCTTGTAAGTAGTTCAGCCCAACGGTTGCATGTGAACTGTAGCAATTGAAATAGCAACGTGCATCTTCTATGCAAAGAGACTGCACTTAAAAATTTTAGACATTACAGCTAACTTTCAAATGTTCCTTATTGCTTTATGCTAAGCAACAGGGGAGTCATAAAGCCCTTACTGCTTTAGCTTGACAGTGCCTCCTTGTAGGGCTTTTATTTCTGCTTGGTTTTGGAAAACAATGCTAAGTTGTCAGTGCAAAGAAAAACAAAAATAGGTTGAAGACGATAGGAAGATGCAGGAAAAAAAGGCATCTGTCTTGACATGGGACAAAGCAGGATGTTTTTTGGTCTTGGTAGAGTAGAGAAGTAAGATCATCCACCAGATCAGGAAAGTGCAGTGAGTGAGAAGGTTTGAAGTAGCCATATTTTATGGGACAGGGTGGGAATTAGGAAGGAGGTGAGAATTGAGGTACCAGTAAAGTAATCAGAAATGTTACTGCTATCTAAGAACATTGAGCTGCACACTTCATTTTCAGTGGTATAAATAGTAATATTTGTGTCCTTTCATCTGAGGTCCTGAGACATTTTATAAAATAATTATGGCAGGGAACATCCCTTTAAGTTGGACAGATATTATTGGCCCTGTTTTACCCACAGGTCAATAGCCTGATTTGGTAGCTTTGGTACTGAAGTGACTCACACTTGCCCTCAATCACTTGGAAAGTTTGAATCCCCATTTCCTTTTCTTTCTTCAATCTAGTATGCAAATCCCAAGATGTTAAGCACAGTAGAAACACCCAGTGAGATGCTATGGTGGTGGGCACCCCGGTGTCCTCTCCACTGCAGGTCCCTTTGCGTTGCTTGTGGGTGCTGCAGCAGCTGTGATCTGCTGGCCATGCCGAAGCTGTAGTGTGTGCTGTAGCTGGCCCAGCAGCAGCAGCATGTAGATGAAATGGCTTCAAGCTCAGCCACTCGGGCCCAGCAGCATTCCCAGGTTGGAGACTAGTTGGTTGTGTGGATGTTGGGAAGAAGAGAAGGTGAGGGAACAAGAAATCTTCTAGAGAAGACATTTACTGGAGACAAACAGATGGCAAAATGTCAGATTGCATACCATTGAGTCTGTCTGTGGTGAATTCATGCTACATCTCTGCACACCATCATTTGCAGTTTTCTCCCTGTTTTTCTTAATTATATAAAAAGAAACAAAATCACTTGAGTTGTGGCCTCCCTGATTGTGAGAGGAAGCTATTACATTTTTGTCCTTGTCAAAGCTGTTCCAGTGTTTCTTAAAAGATATCACAAGTGAAAAGTGATGGAAAGAAACCCACAGGAAAGTCTTTGAAAGTGCCTCTTGAGCCTTGTACTCACGAGGGACAGTATGGAGCTGTTGTCAAAACAAGGCAATTCCTAGTAGAGTCATTACTGCAAAAAACAGACTCTGCAAGTTTCCCACAATTAAAAACAATTTCAGAGGGGTTTTTTTTGGGACGGACACACACCCCACACACACACCCCACACCACCCCCCCACACACACCACCCACCCCCCTCCCTGACTTGCAACATTAAAATACTGAGAAGCATTAAGGCTTTTTAAGACTTCCTCTGAAAGAGAGATTTCCAGAAGATGGGAAGTAAGATTTTTCTAAACCAGTGGAAGTTAACGCTTTGGAAAAGGTGCATGAGAAGAAAGAATCATGAGGAATTTCTTCTAAACATAATGCAAAGATGTGATGTGACTAAAGCATTAAATGGATATACTGAGAAAATTATACATAGAAGAGCAGAAACAAATTATGTAGCATATGAGGCACCTATTGTAAAGCTTGAAAAATCTAGTTATGTCCATATAGAGATGCACTAATGACTGGATAAAATGTGTGTATTCATCAGCTATCAACAGCATCTCATGTGGAATATTCTAAATACCATGGACGTTTGGTTTCCATAAAGATGTCATTGATTGAGAAGGGCCACATTTAACATAATATTTTAAGGTAGACTTGTAACTTGAAAGAGCCAGTCTAAATACTGTACTGTTTTTGCTACACTGTAAATGATCTAAACCTTAAATTGTCCAACATTTGTGACAGCAGACCAGTTGTCTGCCCCAGATTTACTTGCATACTGAACATAAAACTGTTTAAACATGCATTGGAAATAACTGAAACAACTGTGGTAATGTGGACTGTCAGAAAATCCTTCCAGTAGAGCTGCTTGGTCTCATGATGACTTGCAGCCCAGCTCCTAGAGACCTACAGAAATCACGGGAACAAACGTCACTAACTGCATCTCTTAGTGCTGGCTTATTTTCTGTGGCCCTGTCACCTGTTTTCTGCTCTGCATTCAGTCCCTGTCCTCCGGTGGTTGGGGCCCGTGCTATCCTCGCCGAGGGGCAGCTGGTGATCCCGCAGTGCGGGGTTGGCCACCCCTCCGTTCACACGCCCGCCACACTCTGCTGCTCCGTGAGGTCTGGTGCTCTCCTCTGTTGTAGGGCATATAGAGATATGAATGACAAACACTAACCATATTTTAAAAGTAAGATTTCCCTGTGTTCCTTCTTAACTTCTGAGCATTTAGCACAGTGGGAAAAGCTACTAAACGCATTTCAATTTGTGCTTGCTTATTTATGGGTTTGGCTTTTGCATAGCAAATCCAGTCAAGAGAGAAATTCTTTATGATATTCTTGATGATTGTGCACTGGCATTAAAGCATAGGGGATTGTTAGGATAGTATTGTGTTTATAATTCCCTTACTCTTCAGAGTAAGGGAATTAAAGATAAGAATAATTCTGCTTTTGACCTCATAACATTTGCATTCAGGATGCCGCAGTTTAAACACATTGGAAAGCAGGTTACAATTTGTACTTCACCCTCTCTTTTCTTCCATCGTTTTCATCTGCACTGAGAGTTTTTTCATAGCCTTTTGAAACAGCACGAATTGTGCATTCTGCACTTTCTGCATGCTGCCTGTCATACCAGAAGGAAATCTTCCTCATCTTGACAGACTAAGTAGGTGCTATTTCTTTTTGATATTGTTCCCCTTTTCAAGCTTCAACTCCATTTTGGGAGTGGGGGGTTAGCCCTGGAGGCTTTTGGCATGACAAAAAGAGGTCTTGGGAAACATACTACAAGATCATATCTTAGAAAAACAGATGTTTATCTGGCACAGTATGGGCATTATGCTTAAATAGCCAATTGTTAATTATTTCAGATTTTTAAAATACTATCTAACCCTTCATAGAATAGAGTTACTCATGGAAATGGGGTGAAGTCAGGGTTGTATTTCAATCAGCTGGTAATTCATCGCATGCTCAGTGGAGGCCAGGATTTCTGGCCTGCAGTGTGCAAGGAATGAAACTGCTCTGTGCAGGTTTGGGTTTTATGAACTTGCTTATTACAAAGAATTATTCAGTGACTGGTTTATGGAGATATATTGGAGCCTAGAGATTGCTCACAAATTACTTGTTGCAACTGTTACACTCAAGATTGTCAAATTACTGTTCTGTGCTTTCTACTTTGTCACCTGAACTGCACGTTACTGTTTTATGCTTCCTGAATGATTGACTCTGGTAAGTCTTTCCAAGGTGGCTGCACAAACACTGCTGGCAAGAGCCTCTCATGTTTCTCATCTGTAAAAATATTTACTTGACTTTTCCCACCAAAATTGGCTGACTACTTCAAATTTTTGTCTAAAGAGAGTTAAGAGGTACAGATAGAGTCAAAGCAATGTGCAGAGCTTGTCCACATACGTTAAGGAGAACATGGACATAGTGCTAGTGGAGCTCCAAGCTCTGCAGATCCTTGCTTTGACATTGACTTTCGACTTGCGATGAATTGTTTTGCTGATATATTGTTAACTTTCATTCAGAGTTCTTGTTCTTGAATAGTGAGTAATGGTGATGAGGTCCTGGTTAACAGTGAAATGTCGATAGGAGGTTTTCTAGGCAAGAGGCCAGAAACAGGAAACATTTAGGAAGAAATCTTTTCACCTTAAAAAATATGTTATTTCCAGACAAAAACCTTTTAGTGACGAAGTTACTAAGTAACGTTTAGCAATCTGATAGCCTCTGATGCTTAAGAAAGTTTTATTCATTCATAGACTTCGGAAAACAGCGAATTCTCTGTCTTACATACTGCATACACATGAGCATTCAGGAGCAGGGGTTTGTTATATTTTTGCTTATATTAAGTGACTGTGCAACAATATTTATTAGTAGTTAAAACATATCATAAGAAGAGCTGAGCTATGTGTTTATATTCATGTTGTAGGAGTGTGTGCTAAACATCCTACAAATGCTTTATGTGTTATACAATCCTAGAGTCTCATCTGAAATGCATTTATAAATATTTAAATACACTACAAAGTAAGAGGAGTTCCCTAAGCTGGATTGCAATCATGATCTGTCTGGACAGTTAACTATCTATACTCAGTGTGACAGACCATGTGCTTCAGGCAGTAGGTTTTTTTAACAAAGTATAAAAATAACCATTCAGAACCATGTAAACCCCGAGGCTGCATCCACGCATCATCAGGGCGCAAAGGCACCTTTCACGTGTGTAGTTGCCTGATTGCTGAGCTCAGCTGGCAAGATGCATTCATATTATGCTATGCTTGCTGCTTCCTTGCAAATATAATCCAGGCTTCTCAAAATTGGAGGTTCTTTAGGAAGAGTTAAAATTGATTAAGGGTAAGCATACAATGTCTTGGGAGTTTTCTATGAAATAAGGTTAAATGGTATGCTTTTTCTTAATGCTAGTCTTATTTTAATTTTATTTTCTCCTCATTGACTCTCTTTTCTTATCATCGCTATTTTCCTCCTGTTGTTTGTCTTAGATCAAGAGAAAGGTCAAGTGTCTTCATCTGATGGCAACCTCCGTTGTGTTTGGCTAACCATACCTTGGTGCAATTGTATGTCATTGTCCTGGCAAGTACCTCTGCAGTTGTCAGAGGTGTGCCGGTCTTACCTGAAGTTCAGGGTGCCAGGAAGCACCTGAATTTTCCACATTGACTAAGATTAATGAAATGCTATTACTAATCCATTTTTTCTACTTTAATTTGGGAGTTATCTGCTAGGTGTCTGTAAAACCCAAGAGACAAAGACTTAAGGAAAAAACCATCATTTTTTGCATTTCATTGCTCTCTCTGAAGCTTGGCATGCCTTCATATAATGTACTGTTTTGGTATTACATTGAGCATAACCAGAAACTAATGAAATACAACATTAGACTAGAAACAAATCAGCAGGGTCATGCTTTCATCCTCCATCATCTTACCTTTCTTTTCAGGGGTGGCTGCTGCAAGCATTGTTGAATGACTAGTCAAGAATCGTCATGAACTGTTTGTAGTGTTTGAGGGGTTTTGCTTTCTTGAAAAGGCCTACCTGGCATACAAATAGCACCTTTCCCTTTCCCTCAGGCAATATCCAATATACTTAAAGTAAGTTCTTGCCTCCCTGAGTGCCAAAATCACTATTGCTGGAGTAGCTAGGAGCATCAGTCATCCTAGAAGTCTGGAGGGGAAAAAAAAGCCTCATCCACCTTTTCCACTTGGTTGCAGTTCAGCTCTCTGTGTGTCAGCAGTACAGCCTAGGCTTGCTAGGGCAACCCACTGCCTCCTCAGGCAGGATCATTTAGCTTCTAGCAGATCTAAAATATACTTGGTCCCCTTGGCTCCCATGGAACATAAACGGAGAGCAAGCAATTGCCCAATGGAGAGCTGTGTCTTCAAAATCCCTTGTATAATTTATTGCTTCATAGATAAAAGGAAATTATTTGCTATGCTAATGCGTTACTCTGTTTAAGTGTAATGACTGTGTGTGAAGCAGGCCCAGTAAGTGTGAGCCTTCTGAGAAATGCCTTCTTCCTATTTGGTTGTTACTGTATTTAAAGCCTGGTATGGTGTTTCTAGGAAGGTTGCAAGAAGCATTAGCAAAAGAGTCATCTGTTGGTAGTCTCCAAAGGCATTGCTTCTCTTCAGTTGGGCTAAGCTGCCTTGCTAGAGGATGAATGCTTGGAAAGTACATTTTGTTTTCTTCTAATAACCTTGTTGTATAGCATTTTAGGACTGACATTTGTTGTGAAAATACTCGTGCTCCCAAGAATTGTCTTGTTTCACACCATATGCCGAGATTTTCTTGTCCAAGCCATTAGCTCAAAAAAGCCTTAGAACTGTATACACACACAAAAAAGGAGCCTGACAACTGTTCTGGAAAACGTAAAGCTGTGAGACTAGATTTGCTGGGACCTTCTCATCTTGAGTGTGGCCATACTCTTCTGTGGACAATTTCAGACAAATAAGGCTGAAATTGTATAACTGAGCTTTCTGGTATTAGTTAACTGTAAGTCCTATCATGTAACACAGGCTGAGGGAGTTTGTATGTAGAGGGGTTTTTGAAATGGTCAGGTGGTTTTATTGGTTTGAGGGTTTCTGTTGCAGTCAAAGAAACTTCTATTTGAAAATGAGAATAAAGGGTGATAAATTGGTAGAGATAGCAGTTGAAAGAAATGATTTAATGGAAAAAAACTTTACATTCCTATTTAAATATGGTTGATAAAATTCTATTATTTTCTTAAAATAATTAACTCAAATGAGCATTTAGTTTTGAGGGAAATAAATAAATGACCAAACTTTCAGGCACATTAATATTTGATTTGGAGATAACTGCATAAATATTGAATTTGAAGATTACATTCCAGAGCACTGCATTAAAATTGCAAGACTTTTCTATTATCCTTCATAATGGAACATGAAATTAGAAACTTGTTCATGGAAATAAAAATTTCTCCACTCTCATCTACACATTTTCTGCACTGTTGTGTTAACAGAGGAGCTCTTCTTCTTGTACTGTGAGAAGAGACATAGCTATCAGTAGGACATAGACCCTGAAGTAATTTATGGTCCTTTTGAAAATTAATATGCACCATTTCGTAATTGCATCTCAGTTCTTTGGTTGGTATAGAACAAAACTTTAACCAGGGAGTTAGCTTACGGGGTTCACACTCACATTTCCAGATGCAGAGAAAGCTTTGGTGTTGTTCCTTCTCTTTTACTTCTTTTCCCCTTCCTTTGGTTGCATGTGTTTGAAGACCACTGAAATGTCTTCTTGACTTCCTAATCCTAAAACATTTCTAAGAACCCTGGTGTAGCTCTGTGTTGTTCAGGAAGGAAACACAGGTCTTACAGTGCCCTCCTCACTGCAGGTGCTGCAGTTCTTTTTAGTCTGCAGTTCTTGCATCCAGTGAGATCTGTGGTCTTGTGGATGTTAGTTACTGTAACAGTCTGGTTAGCTAGCATTTGTTATTGCTTAGGACATGTGGGATGTATTCAACACGGCAACTCACTGTTATTAACAGCGCTCAGCCCCCCTTGCGAAGGCGTGTGCTAATTCATGGCTGCCCTGCTTCCCTTTCTGGGAAATAATTCTGAAAATGGAATGACAAATAGAAACCTGGATCAAGACAGTCTCAAAACATGTGTAGGCATCCAGTCCAAAGTGTTTTCAAACATATATTGATTTTCCAACTCTTTTTTTCTCCTTATATATGCCTCAATTCATTTCCATAACTTTACAGTTCTGCAGTTGCTTCTCTTATGGTTCAGCAGTAACAAAACATTGTTCCCCATAGCCTTGAAAATGGAGCAAGCATACTCATTCTACAGCAAAGAGCAATGCAATTGTATTTCTTCCTAATTAACTATACCCCAGTAGAAAAATTCATGGAATAATAATGTAGGAGAAAATTGGTCATTTTACCTTTGTATACGGTTCACTGTTTTTCAGAAACTGTGCATTTATTTAGATAGAAGCCTATCACACAGATTGTGTTTAGTTCCTGTTCGTGTTATGGTTCTTCTGCAGTGGTTTGTGAAGAGTTAATGAACATTACAGTTTTTCATGCCATACAGCTCTGTAACTTGCACAGTTCTGTCTTACAACAGCAGAAGGTGTAAATGATGTTTAAAAGCAATCTGTTGATCTTTGCCTCTATAACTGAATGTATAACTGATTAACCATTTATTAAACCTTTCTACTTATGAGTAGAACAGAAATATAAACAAGTGACCTTTTTATCCTTTTTTGTTTGAGAAAGTAGCTTCTTTATTTATAGAGCTAGTGATGATAACAAAATACAAATTAACTTTTAACAACTGCTTTTCTATTCCCTCAGATTTATCAGAAAACAAGGACTGGATCGGCTTTTCCTGGAATGCGATACCCACATGTGGCGCCTGGGGGACCGGAGGATCCCAGAAGGAATCGCAGTTGATGGAGGGTCGGACTGGTTTCTCCTGAACAGGAAGTTTGTGGAGTATGTCACTTTTTCTACTGATGATCTGGTAACAAAGATGAAGAGGTTTTACTCTTACACGTTGCTTCCTGCTGAGGTATGTGAATTCAAAGCAATCCCTCTCTGTGTTCAAAACTGCAATGTTTGTGCTTGTCCCAAAGATCACTGAAGTCAGAGGGGCTTTCGCCTGATTTCGGTGGGTTTTGGATCATCCCACAGTGGGTAATGAGAATTTTACTCCCATGGTGAGTAAGTCCTTTAGTGTTAGAACAACCTTTGCTGTTGTTTAGTTGCTTTGTTTGTTTGTGGGACTTTTTTTCAAGGAGTGGCTTTGTTTTATACTTTTAAGCCTATTAATCTATTACTGAACAACCAATAATCCAGCTGCCCTTTGCTTGCAAATTGTCCCTCCACAAAGCCTTTGAAGGCTATTAGAGATGGCGTATTGTCTTCATAAGTAGCTTTCCTCACTATTATCCAGCCCTTTTCTTTAAAAATAAAACCCCTACAAACAAAGGTTTATTGTTCCGTTCAAAACTCAGCTAGAAGGCATAGTCACAAATCATTTAGATCACTCAGGAATCGCTCTGGCTACAAGTGATGCAGAAGGGGAGTGCACACCAGGACAAGTTTTCATCTAGCATGCGGCGGTGTCAGGAGACGTGCGTTACCTACAAACAGAGCACAGAGCCTGGCGGGTTGGCAGGCTGTGCTACACCTGCCTCAGCAGGTACATTGCTCCCCTGGCTTGTCAGGCTCCGCTCCCAGGGTATGTAGCATGCAGCCATTCCAAGGAAGACCTGATGACTGTCTTTAAAACAATAACGTCCTTCCTCGCTAGTAGCCCCTGAACATTTTGAGGGATTGATGAGACCTATCTTGCAAATCTGGGTCTATTAGCTTGGGGTGGAGCCCAGTGACTGTCATCTTTTGATAGGGGTTTATTATTCCACACACATGTTGAATAATCTTGCTTTAATCCCATTTCGGTTAAAAATCACCTCTTCTCTCAACTCTGATAACCCTTTCATCCATTATCTAGGAGAAATTTCTGTATCATTATAAAAGGACACAGGGCAATGGGTAATTGGGTAGGGGTTTTTTTTTTTCATCTCGCTTGAATGAGAATGGATGCCTTTATGGGTTTAACCAAACAGTTCAAGCATAAAATCCATATTCACTGGGCTGTCATTTAACATTAAAAAGGGTATGGGGATTATTTGGGGGCCAGCCATGCTAATGTTATGCTGGTTATTTATAGGTCTTACTATAGCTGATTTTAAAGACAAGTCACTGCTCCAAAAATCATCTCTTACAGGGCTAAATTTGATCATATTCCATAGCTTCTTTCTACAAGGTTTTCCTTGCAAGATATGTAGCTGGTTTCTTAAAATCACCCTGCCTTCGCTGACCTGTTAACCTGCTATATCAGTCCCCATTACACACGATTTATGTAATAGCTGATATTATGATGATATAATTAGGATAGCCCAATAGGAATTCCTTGCTGCCTTGAGTCAGCAAATAAAGACTTACGATTTCAGACATAATTGAAGGAGGCAGAATGCCCTTCTGGTGCCTGGGGTGAACTGTGTATTTCAGAACAAGGCCATTCAACTAGCAATGCATTTTGGAGTGCTGGAGATAGAGACACCTACAGAAGAGCTGTCTGAGACTATTTTTTTCATAGTAACTGAAGTGATGGTGAAGGTTTGAGAATTGTCTTAGGAAACAACTTGAGGTATATGATTAACATATTGCTCAGGAAAATAGTCCTAAATCTGTTAGACCAGAGGGTAACTTACAGAAGAGAAATAATGGGAATTTCTTAGAATTGCTCATACAGATGAAATAAAAATAAAATAATTGCTGTCACTGGTGGCTTTCCTGGTGTCCTTTGGATTCCCAGTGCCCAAAGCTGGTGTCCTGGTTTCAGCTGGGATAGAGTTAATTTTCTTCCTAGTGCTGTGTTTTGGATTTAGTGTGAGAACAGTGTTGATAATACAGGGATGTTTTCATGACTGCTGAGCAGCGCTTACACAGAGTCAAGGACTTTTCTGCTTCTCTCACCACCCTACTAGTGGGGAGGCTGGGGGTGCACCAGGAGCTGGGAGGGAGCATGGCCAGGAGAGCTGACCCGAACTAGCCAAAGGGCTATTCCATACCATAGGGCGTCGTGCTCAGTACAGAAATGGGGGAGTTGGCTGGGGGGCGGATCGCTGCTGGGGCATCGGTCAGTGGGTGGTGAGCAATTGCATCGTGCATTGCTTGTCTTTCCTTGGGTTTTATTTCTCTCTTTCTTTTATTGTATTCCTTTTCATTACTATTATTAGATTTTATTATTGTTGTTATATTTTATTTTAGTTATTAACCATTCTTATCTCCACCCATAAGTTTTACTTTTTTTTTTTTTTTTTGACTCTCCTCCCTGTCCCCCTGGGAGCAGGGAGAAGTGAGCGAGCAGCTGCGTGGTGCTTGGTGGCGGCCTGGGGTTAAACCATGACAGCTGGTCATTGCAGAAGTGCAGTTATTCTGCACCAGATTATTGTAGCAAGGCCTCAACTGTATGTTACTACAGTTTGGCTGGGCCTATAGCACGTTGTGATTTTTTTATGCTCTGTGGAATGCATACATGTAAAGTGCTTTCCATATATGGCAGAACGATAGAGCTTGTTAATTCTGTCATTTCAAAAGAAGTCACCTGCGTTAGGTTCAGGCCCATGGGCTGAAGTGAAGGAGAAAATGGAGGTCTGAGGAGCTAAATGCACTGATCTGTTCTGTCTTTCTTGCAGTCCTTTTTTCACACTGTGCTGGAAAATAGCCCGTACTGTGACTCCATGGTGGACAACAACTTGCGCATCACGAACTGGAACCGTAAACTTGGTTGCAAGTGTCAGTACAAGCACATTGTTGACTGGTGTGGCTGTTCACCTAATGACTTCAAGCCAGCAGACTTCCACCGATTCCAGGTAACTGAAGCAGTCTCTTCTCTGATATCCGCAAAGAAGCTCGCCTTCCTCTGCTGGGGTGTGGAGAGCCAGCTGGCTGCATGGCTGCAGCAGGGAGTGGGAAGGCAAGCTTTTACCCCATCAAGCCAGGTGGAGAAAGAGGTGTGAGGAAGCTCTGCTCTTAATTTCAGGAGAATAAAAGATTGGTTCTCCTGTGTTTTGGCTCTTGAGACTTACTGCTGCGTGGTAAGGTCACAAAGCAGCTCTTTGGACCACTTGGCATTGGTGGATCTGCTGTACTAGAAAGGAAGGAAGCTTGACACATCTCTCACTGTACCAATATTACTTGGTAACTCTTGCGAATTAATTGCAAAGGGTTTTTTCCAAAGTTCCAGCTCAGGTGCTTTCATGATTTCATGAAGCTCCAGGTTTTCATTGTTAAGCAATGTTTTTCATCTTTGAAAAAAGCTTAGAAGTTGACTAGAGTGCCTGCTAGAGGCTTACATAGCACAAGGCAAATCAGTTTTTGTGATTATATTCATCAGCATGATTATATTTATCTCATGGTTTTGGGGTCAGAATCATGAGATTTCAATCATCCAGGCTTGGCAGGAGTGCCTTAAAAAGTTTAATTGGCTCCTTTGTGTTACAGTTTCCTTAAAGCAGACATGAGAGCAAATGCTTGTGCTCAAGGGTGCACTCGGTCTCAAGACTGTATCTAGCCTGTGTATCTTCTATTAGGAATGAACAACTGCTTGTTTCAAGGTCACCAGATTTGCAATTCCATCCCTGCAGCTCCTCGGGGTTCCCTGCATAAAGCATGTTTGTTCAGGCTTTGTGTGGGATGGGGAATGTGTTACCCTACAGCACAAAAATGATGACTGCTCGAAACAGAGATCTTTTCTTTATTGTGATGTGCTGCCTACCAGGCGCAGTTGAAGTCAGTGACACAGGCACTCACAAAAAGAGCAAATGAGACATTATCTAAGAGAGGCTTTGCTCCCCCAAACACCAATCCCAGGAAAGTCTCCAGCACAGAATAAATGATAAGTTTTAAAAAACGTATGCCCGTCTGCAGAGGCTGACCTGCTCCAGACTGGGAAAACAACCCACAACGACATTTCAGAAAACAATCGGGTAAACTAAGCTACAGGGGAATTATAATAGATGTAAAGGCAACTTCTGACACTTGCCTGATGAGAGAGCCCCTCAGATGAACACACGGCACCAGCCGGCTTGCTCACAGTTCCCACGGAGGCACAAAGCAAGCTGCAGAGGAGGAGATCAGAGAGCCCACAGCATGCGCCATCTCAGAGTATAACTGAACATTCTCAAAAGAATTTTTCAACCATCTGGGGCACTTTTGAACTCCTCAGCACCTCAGAACCCATGCTCAAATATGAGCAAGGCAAAACAAAGGCTTTTTAAAAGCTAATGGTAGTTGAGTAGCTTATAAACTGGTAATATACCCAAGATTGCGTCAAGTGCAGAGGAAAAAATCTGTACGGGACCAGTCCGAAGCTGAGAAACCTCTGCCACAGATGGCGCCTCTCCCAGAGTCCTCTTACTACCTTTGTAGCAGCAAATCCATAGCCACAGAATGCTGGTCTGCATCTTCTGAGCCCCTATGCCAGAGGATGCTTTGCTCCCTGCCTGACCACTAATAACATGTGCCGGTGCTGTGCCGACTCCAGGCTAATGCGGTGGTTTAGAGAGCGTTCCCCACCCCTCCAGCACTTGGAGAGCTTTCCACAGGAAGGCAGCAGGGGGTCGCTGTTCGTAGGAAGGGATTGGCACGCCTGCGTTTTTGTTGAGTAATTATGTAGTTTTTATCTGAATCTTAATGACACTCTTTATGACAAGTGGTCACAAAGGTGACTTTTTAAGTCACCTTTGCCCATGGAGAGAACCAGTTCATGACCTCAACTCCAACCCATTGCTTAGGACAAAGTGTCGTGGCTGAAAATGGGAACTCACTGCAGTGTCTTTTCCTTTCATATCACCACAGCAGACTGCCAGGCCAACTTTCTTTGCCCGCAAATTTGAAGCTGTAGTGAATCAAGAGATAATTGGCCAGTTGGACTACTACTTGTACGGCAACTACCCGTCTGGCACACCCGGCCTCCGGTCGTACTGGGAGAACGTGTACGATGAGCCTGACGGAGTGCACACCCTCAGCGATGTCGCCCTCACCATGTACCATGCGTTTTCCCGCTTGGGCCTGCGGAGAGCCGAGACATCGTTCCATGCTGCTGGAGACAACAGCTGCCGGTTAGTCTGACTCTGTCTTTCTTTTTCTGGGAGTTTCAGGAGACACAGACTGGACTGCCGAGCGCCGGCGGAGGTTCATCTAGCCAGCTGTGCTGGCTGGAGCATACCATCACAAACAGGGCCAGGCAGCTGCAAGTGTACAGCGCTTATTTCCAGGAGTATTTATGCCCATAATAAAGCATTGGTTTTTCAGGGTTGACATTATGTGACCTGTTTGCTGTACTTTTAAGGAGCTCCTCTCCAGCCTGATGAAGACTGACAGGATCCAGTTGGGCAGCACTTACCCCCACTGCTACGTTTTCTTGATTAATATACCTGCAGCTCCTAAACCCTCCATGTGACTGCAGCAGAGGTCATGTTCCCCTCTATTATGCTTAACAAAAACAGAGGACAGGATTTCAGAATTAATCTGAACACAGGCAGGTTAATGGTCCGACCTTGTTTGTTCCCCTGGGTGCATATATGCAGTACAGAGAACTACTTGCTCATGCTCGGTTTGCCTGCTTGGTACAGCAGTCTGTGCCAAAAGTTTTGCAACTGGTAGGATCCATTAGTATCAAATAAATAAAATGTATGTATGTATAAAGATATATCGCTCTCTCAAATAAAGGTCCTTATTGTTTAAAGGGAAACCCCACCTTATATTCTAGATTCCTTTTTCACCTATAAGTCTAGCAGAGAAGAATTCAGTCTAAAAGGGATTTGAAGGAAGAATTCCTGGAGTTAGACTTTCACAGAAAAGGCTCTCTTCTTGGTAAACGTTTTCTGCCTGCAAACACATCTGAAACTGTTTACGTTCAAAGCAGAGAGGGTTCATCCTTTAAAGCCTTACTTTACAGTCTCTTAATTCCTTCTTCAGAATGTATTTTTTGGACCCTGCCTTTTTTTATCCTAATAGAAAACACATACAGCCTAAGTCAGCAAATACTGAAGACACTCCTTGTGCTTTGATGGATGGAGTTTGCCCCTCTTGTGTTCTCGAGAGGGAACCGAATGCACCTTGACCTTCCTACTTAGTCATGGAAGTGCTGAGCAATGTCCCATTTAGAAAGATGTGGCCGTAAGTGATCCAGATTCCTATTACAGCTTTGCCAGTAAAGGTTACCGGTGCAAAGCGATAAAAGATCAATAACAATTAGATAGAAATAATCACTAGTAGCATGCCTTCCTTATATGAAATAAAGGCAGACCTAGAGAAGTCCTAGGTCATTTGTCCTGCAGAGTGAAGCCAGCAGAGAGGACAGGAGCTATGTATAACCAGCACTGAAATAATTTGACAATTACTTTTGTGCTTATTCTTTTTGCCAGTGTTCTGATGATGATTTATATCAATAATCAGTTTCATTTCTGAGGAGCTTTTCATTGCCCAGGAACTCAAGGTGCTTTTCAAGCTTGCTCAGATTATAGATAGGGAAGCCATGTCATCCACCACTGATTGCAGCTGTCGCCAGGATAAAACATGGCTCCTTTACAGTAGGCTGGAGCCTCATGAAACAGCGCAGGGCAGAATTGCAAACAGTGATACGGAGTGGAGGCTTCATTTTCATACCTACCTGAGCCCCCTCAAAACACTGTGAGTCAACGTCCAATTTATATCACAGAAAGGTGGATAATCCTCAGGTTTATGACTCACATCTCTTCTCTCTTGATACTGTGTTCTCTTTCTAGGTATAGGCATATATATATATTTCCTCTTTCCCTCTCATGATTTTGCATGTCTCTAATGTGGTAATGGTAGGGATATATTTGGGCAGAGCACCTTGACAGTATTCCCTTTGCTGTTAGGGCTAACAGTTAGCTGATATTGCAGTCGCCACCCCAGCTCATTTCACACTGCTGCAGGCACTGCAAGAAAAGCCTCTACCGCTTTGGATCACATTTGGAGTCAATCCCATGCTGCCACCCGCAGCGGCCCAGGAGACTTTTATAAGAGAAGCTGCCTTGCACGCTTTTCTAACAAGGGCTAGCTCACAGCCTCAGAAAGCCGTGCCCCCTGCAGACTGCTCTGGTACCAAATTAGATTGCATATCAGCATCTTCAGTGGAAGCAACATCAATGTGCGATTGAGATTTAGTTTATTTCTCTCCATCTCTAGGCATTTTTACTCACTGCTGCCAAGAGACAATTTACTCAGACTATTTCAAGGATATTGTAAATATTTGCTGCTGCACACATATAAAACAGGAGGCCTTAGTATTCGGAACAGAAGTCAGATTGTTGCTGGTATTGGCTGTGTAGCTTTGCTGTGTTTTTTCTCAGTCCATCAGTGCTGGCCCTGTTGTACCCCGCCTTGTTATGTTTATTTCTCAAGCTCTAGAGACTTCCTTCTGGGTGCTGCTGGTTTCATGTAACGGAAGGTCCCTCTTGCTTGACTCCTCTTGGTGCTTATGTCTTGAGATGTAATAACTAGCATGAGAAGTCGGACTTAGCTGACTTAGCTGGGAAGGTGTTATACTGGTTCGTTTTAAATGTGTTGCAAACACACTTCTTTCACAGTTAATGTCAGTGCTGTAAAGTAGCAAAATACTTTATTTCAGAGCTATGAATAACATGTTTTAAATTATTTATGCATCCATATGTACACAAACATCATTACAGATGTTTCTGAGACTATAGCAGACAATTGACCATAAATGCGAATTATTTGAAACCATGACTACAATGTCTTTAAATCCAAACTGTAACTGAAGGCTTCCAAATCTCCCAATGAGAGGTTTTTCCTGTTTGTTGACCTTTTTTCAGTTTATTTTTAATTATGAGTAAAAAATCCACGTCAGAAGCAACCTCAAGTCTTTAAGGAATGTAAAGTTTATTTCCTAGAATAAAGGAGACCTAAAATGGGGACCAGATCCTGGTGTTCTTCGCTGCAGTGCCACCCTACACTGCCCCTGGAGCATTGGTTGGGGATCAGATTTATATGCGGGGAATGGAGAGGGGCATCATCTCGCCCGTGCCCAGCCTCGCAGCACCCTCTGCTGTCCCCAGCCTGCTGCTGTCCCACAGCAAGCGAGGGAGGCCCTGCCATTGCCTGGCATCCGTAGGGACTTGCCCTGCTGAAGGGAAAAAAAAAGCAGACCACCTGATTTGGAGCAATAGGCACATTTCTTGAACATCGTTTATCCTGTCAAACAGTGCTGCAGCCTAACAGTGTATATCTCTGAGTGACACTTTTTACCCAGAACAGGTGGGAAGGGAGGGAAGTTTTCTCACACTCAGAGGTATCACCTGAAGAGCTTAGTGCTGTGAATATGTTCTAAATGAGCATATATTCTTAGTAACATTTTTTTATGTTTCAGGGTAATTGGAACAGCCTAAGAATATTTGGTAATGAGTCATGAACACATTTGAAATCTCTTAATGTACAGTGGTGAATTTTCTAGTTGAAATTAATGCTTCTTAAGCCATTAGCTCCAAGTAAATGGAGATTTCATGTCTCTTGTGTAACTGATGAGCATCCGCGTGTGCTGTTTTACAGATACTACCCCATGGGCCATCCAGTTTCCGTCCACCTTTACTTCCTTGCTGACCGTTTCCAAGGCTTCCTAATCAGACACCATGCAACCAATCTGGCTGTCAGTAAACTAGAAACTTTGGAAACATGGGTGATGCCCAAGAAAGTCTTTAAGATTGCAAGTCCACCAAGTGATTTTGGAAGGTTGCAGTTCTCAGAGGTAAGTGTTCATAGCCACCCATGCACAATGTCATGAGCCTCTGAAGAGATTGTATACTAATTCAGCAGCCTTTGGAAACTGTTTTTCCATGTAATTTTTAGGTGAGAGTGGCTCTCTAGTGTAATGCACATCCTCTTCATTGAAGGCGATACTGTTGTCAGTTCCAGTCTGTGGTCAACCCTCACTTCTTATGTTACTCTTAGTGTCCTCACTCCCTCTTGTTTTAAGAACAAACTGAAGGCATCTGCTGTTGTAAAAGGGGCTCAGTAATTTAAAAGTTCTGTGACTGTGATTGTTGTGAGTGCTGAGAGAGATACCTGGGAAAAAAGCCATGTTTCTGTAGCTCCAGATGCGAATGGGGATGTGGTAAGTGTTCCTCCCAAGAGTATGATGAAAAAAACCTCATAAAATTAGTGACAGTCAGGCACTGATACCACATGTGAGCAGAATATTGATGTTGTAACATGAAAGAAAATTATCACAGCAGTGGCTGAGTTTTCCCACAAATCCTGTTGCTTCTTCTAGGAATTTGTCTCAGAATCTGACATAAGAGTGTAAAAAATGTACCCTAAAATATATCAGGAAAGTTGACCACTAATAGAACCCGACAACTGTGTTCTGTTTTAAAGATATAACTGTCTGAGCAGTTAATTTCATGATTTTTCTTGTTAAGCCACAAATTTCAATTAAGGTATAAAATTGATTGAACAAATGTGTTCCAGTCATTATGGCTAAGTCCATAAATTACCATCTTCTTGGGCAATTAAGAAATGCCTAGGTAGGATTCAGTGTTTTGGTGTGCATGGCAAATCTATGACACTAATGTGCCATTAAAGAGATGGATGGAAAGTGTGTTTCATTTATCACTGTGTCTGATGGTAGGCTTGCCATTTCATGCAGTGATAAATGGTCATACAAGCTCTAATTCTTGTGATTTGTAGGAGTATTTCTGCTGTTTATTTGGTACTTTTAATCTCACTTTCATCCTGATGCCTGCTCTGGGTCCTTCTTTTGAAAACAACTGGGCTGGCAGCAGGAAGAGTTCTTTCTAATTGCATGAGGAAAAGAAATATATTGATCTCAGTATTCTAGAACTCAGACAAAAATATTCAGAAATACATCTGATTTCATCGCAGCTGTAGGGAGGGAACAAACCTGGAACCAGAATTTACTTGCTGGCCACTTGCCAGGTCCCCGCTGGTCCCAGTGTACTTTTTTTTCCCCAAAACCAACCCTGCAGCGATGTCCTGCAGCAGCAGTGCTGCGTCAGCCTCCCCTGTTGGGGAAAGTGGTGGCATGTTGCTGGCCTCTTCACTGCACTGTGCCCACAGCTCTGTGGAGTGTGTCGCCCTGCAGGGAGGATCCCCGGATCCCACGGGACTAATGAGCTGCTCTTCACGGCCTCATAGACCACAGCTGGTCTGTAAGCAGTCCTGTAGGAACTGCTGCTGCAGTGAAGTCGTGTGAGTGCAAAGCATGGCAAGGATTTAATCACTGGTGAGCTTTTTTTCAGGCTAAGGAAACATTTCTTCTACCTGAAATGCACAGAAAGAGTTTTGGTGGCAGCTTACTTGTTTTCATTATTTCTTCTTGCATAAACTCTTTAATTGTCCTCTCTTTTCATAGACGATTCATATTTCAAAAGACCAGGAGATACAAAATAAATCATTTAATAATTTCTTAATTGTTTATTTTCCTTTCTGTCTTTGTTTGGCCTGCAGGCATCTCTGCCTCTGAGCCAAATTATTCTCTCAGTTACCCTGACATAAATCCAGCATTAACCTCTTCAGCTTCAGTGTGGCTGGAAAGCCTCTGATCTGCTACTGCTTATTAAAATGCCACTTCTTTGTCAAAGTCCAGCTAGTGTAAAACAAACTTAGCAGTTCAGTTAAGATGAGGGCATCAATGTTTACAGGTTAAGCACCAAAAAAGAAATTTAAGATTTGTGCTTATTGGGACATACAACTGCTGGTTCTGCAATGACTTTCACCCCATGATCTGGCAGAAATTTAAAACTGCATGGGACCTTTTTAGCTGGGAACTTTCTTCCCTCTCCCAGCTCACACCAATGGGGCCAGCAGGAAGAGCACGAATATGCTTCATTGAATGTGCTCCAGTGTATTTGTGACCCTGATGCACAACTGAAATTGCAGCGGAGATGATAGGATCTCTCCACTCAGCCCTTCCTGCCCTCTGCTCCTTTGCTTCACAGACTTTGCTTCCTGAGTAGCAGATTTCACCATACTCCATGTAAAGATAAATGATAAAAAATCAGCCAGCAGGACTGCCTAAGGGCCAGTGGGGTTAATGATAGCATTTCAATAGCACACTGCTCCTGCACTCAGTCTTGGGCTGAGTAAAATAAAATAAACTTACAGGAAATCCAAGAGACACGATTTCCAAGCATTGAAACTGCCACACCTCTTAAAATTGACTTGTGCATAATGCACACAGTATGCATCCTACCAGCCTGGGTTCATGACAACTTTTACATGGAGGGCAGAAGACTGATTTGTATAGTACTAAAAGTCTCAGCTCACCATATATCAGTTGAACACTAAGTTCATTTCTGGTCTTGTTAAGACTTGTGATTCATCACAGAGAATAAAATAAACTAGGTGGCAGGCAATTAGTGTGCATTGTGTGAACCTAATGGTCCTGTTTGTGGTGAGCAATGAGACACAAACCCATAATCAAGGCATAATTTATCTTGGGAAAATTTTATCTTGGGACTGAACAGAGATAGAAACAGGAGTTTTAAGCCAATGAGAGAGTTCCAGCTTTCCAAACATATCCTGTGCACAGTGCCTGCTCTTGAAGCCCAAAATCATGGTGATTAAAATAATGACGTGGAAAATGTCAGTTTCTGTGCTACATCCCTTTATAATTTATCAGGTATTCATTATTGCTTGATTCCATCCCATACTTTGTGTATTCCATTTGAAAGTGAAAGCCTACTTACAATGTTTTAAGGGGCTATGAAAAATATTATAGGACTGTAGTATCTCTTGGCCTGTAAAATCAGACATCTCAGTACTGGGAACTCAGCTGTGTAGAGTTCAAGGGAAGACATATAAACCTCTAACTAGTGCTTTAAGTAAAATTCCTTTTAAAATACTGTTCTTCTAAAATCAGCTTGTACTGTAAGCTGTGCAGCATGGGAAAGTATGTCCCCCAGCTGGAAACTGGACATAAAGGGCAGATCCTGTAAAGAGGTGTGTGCAGCTCCCTGCCCTTCCCTTCCCTAAGGTGCCTGTGGTGCACAGCCCCAAGCACTGTCAGCACCTTGTCTTGGTCTCAGCCCTGGCTCTGGGGCATGCAGGGTCTTGCAGGGTGCCCAGGTGCCTTGCCTTTGTGTTGCCGAGGCCCTGCTCTGTAGCAGTGTTTTCTTGTTGGTTTTGTGATGTTGTCTTCGTGGACCTGCACACCCTGACAGTGGTGTTGTGACAGGCTCTCATGGGAAGCCATTGCCACCAGCATGAGAATTGTCCCTTCCTCCCACTCTTCTCCTGCCCTTTGGCTGTAACTTTCGGTTTACATTAGGGAACCCAATAACATGCCTGTACAAAGCTTAACAACCAACCAACAGTTTTGTTACAATTTTTCCACAAAAGCAACCTTTGCTCTTCTACAGACCACTCTAAGAAACCTTTGCACATGTGAACACGTCTAGATGTCTTTTGTGCAACCTGGTGTTGAGCAGTGTCACCTGGAGGTCAGAGCATGGGGATTGTAACCGATTTCTTTTCCAAGGGATGAGAGACTAAAGAGAGGAAAATAGTTGAATGTCAGGGATGAATGTTTAATTTTTGAGGATGAAGTTAGCTTTCTTCAAGGAGTTCTCAGATATATCAAATGTGGTGGGAAGAGCTTCCTTACAGGCTTTTCTCTGCCCAGGAGGGTATAGATTTGTTTCACATGTTGTGGCTTTATTATTTCCAGGTCCCTTGAGCTCCGGTAGGTGTGACAGGGCCGCACTCAGTGAAGGATGGCAGAGTAGATTATAAGATCTGGTCAGGAAATTTTCTTTCTCAGCTTATTTCCATACATATTCAGTTGGTCTTGTCAGGAGAGTATGCACTGACAGCTCCTCGAGGCAGTCGATGCTTGGGTCTGATATCTGGACTACGCTGTCTGGTTTGATTAGCTGGTGTGCTAGGTGAAACACCTCTCAAATACCAGCGATTCTGCTGTGGTGATTGCAGAGTAGTGGAAGGCTCATTTTGTCTCATATTCTGCAGTGTCATAGTCCGGTAGGAGGAATTCATATGATGATGGATTTAGGATGGTAGGTTTTTATTCTACTGGCCTTGTAGTTTTGCGCTTGCAGTCCTCCTGTAATTTGTCTGCCAACCACAGTGATTTATTTAGAAGGGATTGGGGACTAGACAGTTGCCAGCACAGGTATCAGTGGTAGCAGGCATCAGGTAATTGTTATGTTTTATGGATTTGGGGGGATTTTGGCATTATATTGGAACCACTTATTCTCATGAAATAAGATGAAATCTAGGAAAAAAAAAATCTCTGAAGAAAATGAGGTACAATTATTTGCTATGCTTTCAGGAAAGCAGGTTCTGACCATGCCCGTGTGAGGTGAGGATTAGGGACAAGGACACCTCTGTGTCGGGGAAATCTTCAATATCCTCATATGCTGAAAGAGGGGATCCTGTCTGTGTGTGCACGGGCCTCTGGAGACTGCTTGAGAGAATCCCATGGTTTCTGTAGAGGGCACAAATCAACTCTTAGGTCATCTATGCTGTTTGTTTGGAGATTAAGGCCAAAGAAGACCTGAAGGACTATGAGGGGTTTCAGTACCAGGCTGGCCAAAACATCTGTATCTCCAAGGAATGACATCAGATATCTGCTTGCCAAAAGGAGCCAACAGTTTCTTCTGTTCTTCACTTCAGATAGGGTCCCTCAAATCTTTTTATGTTCGTATCAAATCACTTGATTTGAGATTATGGGAACAGGACCTCATGGGACAAGCAAGGTGGGCACTTCCTCCAAAATCAAATATACAGCCTTCAATACTGTGGTCCACCAGGCTGCCTTCTTGAGAATTGATGGAAGTGGTTCGTTAACGGTCAGCCTCATACACACTTGCTAGTTTTAGTGCTGGGATAGTAAAAAGTCTTTTAGTTGGCCTAAGAAGGCCAGTTACTACATTTCATGCTATCTGTTCGGAGATGCTTATTTTCAATAGTGTACAAGTGTTAATGGCAACAGCTTGTAAGTTTATATCATCCTGTGGGTTAAAATTCATATAAAGAGCATTGAAATATAACAGCTGCTAAGAAAAAGAAGGGTCCATTAAATATTTCCACTAGATTATGAATCAGCTGCTTTACTGTTAGTTAGTGAATAAATAAAAAACAATGTCGCTGTTACGACAGTAAGAAAAGCGTTTACCAAAAATAACTTCCCACATCAGGCAGGAAGGGAGTGCAAGGAGACAATATCTCATGGATAGATTGTAGTAAAAGACCTGATGTGACTTGTCCTAAAGTCAGCAAAAGCCTCTTCCTTGGTCTTAGGAGTAACTGGGTAGGTCTCTACTGTAGAGTTCATCTCATAAATGTATAAAACATTTTCATGACCCAGGAGATGATGGGTCATATATTTTTCTCTGCATAGCCTGTGTTCAGTCACTAGGCTTAGTCCTTTATTGAGTGTTTCCACGTGGAGGAAAAGAAGAGCTGCTGTAGCCTGTTATGTCACTCTTAAGATAAAGAAAACCCTTATGTCAATCAAAAGTGGACAACTGGACCAAAAAACCAAGCCTTGCATTCAAGGTTGTTTCACAATTTGTGTACACGTTATGATCTTAGGTTGTGTTGCCATCAGCCTTTATATATATGCATAATTTATGTCATTAGAGAAATATGATTTGTGTGTCTTGAGAGCCCTTATTTGATGTAAGGGTCTTACATGCTTACGGAGATGATGTTAGCAGCAATCTGTTCTTCGATTTCAGATTGGCACTGAATGGGATGCCAAGGAAAGGCTCTTCCGGAATTTTGGAGGACTCCTTGGGCCAACAGATGAGCCAGTTGGCATGCAGAAATGGGGAAAAGGCCCCAACGTCACCGTTACTGTCATTTGGGTGGATCCGGTTAATGTAATTGCAGCAACATATGATATTCTTATTGAATCCAGTGCCGAATTTACTCACTACAAACCACCTTTGAATTTGCCCCTGCGACCTGGTGTCTGGACGATAAAAATTCTGCACCACTGGGTACAGGTAGCTGAAACCAAATTCCTTGTTACTCCTCTCACCTTCTCTAATCGGCAGCCTATCAAACAAGGTAAGTTTTATTATTTGGTACAGAAATAATACAGTTAGTGTGTCTGTATTCACTGTAAATGCTGCTGTTAAAAATGAAGTAACGCTGTATTGGAAAAGGAGAAAAGAAAGGAATTTTATAGGTACTAAATCAGAAGAAATTGTTGCACTAAGACAAGCGGAATTGTCTGTATCCAGTCTGTAAAACACAGCCACTTTGAACAAAGGCTATTTATATCTTTTAAATATGCACAGTTCAGAATCCAGAGAACTTCAGACTCTCAATAATCTAACAGCTATCGTAAAAGCCATCATTTAGAAATAAAAAGTGGACCTTTCTCTGCTGCTTTGAATTCACATTTGCTCATAAAGAGTTACAGATGTTCAAACTGTTATCTTGACAAAGTCTGTGTGTTTAATGATAAAAGCATTAATACACAAAATGCTGAATTAGACAGACAAAATTACGCTAGGCCAGAGCTCATGTGACATATTACCAGGTCCAGGCATTTGCTCTTGCCTGATACCTGCCAAAACCTGCTCAGTACAGGCCAAGCAGTTGTTTTACAGAAGTATCTATGGATACAGTGATCCTGGTAAGTACGCTATCAGACCCATGCTGACATTTTTTAGAAAAACCATTTTCTTCCCTGCCGCAGCAGCCCTGAGCCATTCAAGCAGAGGTTGTTCTTGGGCCGCCGGTGTCTACAGGCGCCGAGCAGCAGTTTGCACTGGCACAGGCACTGTTCAAGTGCTCGGGTCTTCAGCCAGTGCCAAGGACACTGGGCTAGGAGAAGAGAGAACGTTTTGTAGCCGCACCTGTTTTCTTATTCAGTAAGATCAAAACAAGTCTGTTGCTATGAATATCTTTACCATTCTTCTTAACGTGTGCTCAAGTGCTTCCATCTGCCCAGTATTAATATTCATAACTTTAGACATCTTAAATTTGCTAGATACATGAATGATCCTATTAAGTTTTCAGGAGTTCTTCCTGACAAGACAGCAGATAAACTGAGTCAGGCATTTACCTTCCAGCATAACGTGCTGCTTCTGTAATGCAAACACCACCAGACAACTGCTGAGAGCTAATGCAGCCCTTACCTTGCTCAACAGGAGCTTGATTCTACACATTTCTCAGCAGAAGAGCTAACTTACTGATTTCTTCTTCTAACATTTGGTGGCATCATTTCTTAAGCAGAAACTAAACCACCAACAACCTGCTGCTGCTATTAGCTAATAGGCAGTGATAAATTGAAAAGAAACATCACGTATAGAAGGAATACATTTTTAAAGTTTGAGGCAACCTACTTCTAAATGCAGCTGTTACTGACTCGTCTCCTGGAAATTAATGAATTCTATGTTCTCTGCTAATTTAACAGTTAAGGCATAAATTGGGTAGAAAATGTGGCATGTAGCCAGCAACCTTGCTACTTTTTCATATAACATGAGAGCCCTGTGGACAGTTAAGCATGTCTCAGACTTCAGCCATGAGCCCACACTTTATGGTATAAAGGCAAAAACTCCCTTTGGTCCAAACTCTGAATCTGGAATAATTGCACTGAAATTATGGAGTTGCTCCATATTGCCCATTGATACACTGGGAGAAGATCTGGCTCCTATTTTGTGTTAAAAAGCCCTGTTCATTCATATGGTAACTAGAATCTACTATAGGAATGAAATATAAAGCTTGGGAACAATATTATCTAGGAAGAAAGCCTCAGGAGTGATTTGCTACTGATGATGTGATATATAATCTCCAGATGTCTGAGGCATGAAGGTAAAGAAGAAAATTAATTACAGGGACAGATAGTGACACTCCACTGTAGTTAGAATTGTATTTACAATGCAAATTCCTGTTGTTTGGGTTTTTTAAGGCTCTCTGCCTCAGTGACACTGTTGTGCTCTGTGGAGGCAATAGTCTTTTAGCTTTGATTTCCAGCTTTTGTCAGTTTGTCACCACTTTATTTTTTAAATATATTTTTCTCTGCCAAATAAAGGCATTGTGAGAGTATGACAGAAGAATTAGAACTTCTAAAAGAACACTTTCTGTTACTGTTGTAAACAATGTGAAAGCTGCCAAAATCTTCTAAAGTGAAGGAATAGTATTATTGTCTTGTCTTAACACTGAAAATAAAACATACATCAGACTTAGGCAGGAGTTGTCAGCAGAAGAGGGGAATACGTTTTATTAGGGATTTCGTTAAAATTTTGTTCTTCCAACCATCCTCACTCACCCCCACTCCCCTCACCCCTCCACCCCCCCCAAAACAAAGGAGGGGGGAGAAAAAAAACTGTAGCTGTTGTCAGAAAGATTACTCTGGAAAATAATTTGCTACTCCATCCAGAAGGTTTTTGAATGACTGATACATTTCATACCACTTTGCATGTCATTTGGTTGATAATGATTTGCCCCGCTCTGTCTCATATACTCCAGATGTAGAACCTGGAGTCCACGTAATTACATACATAAAAATCTGTCCATGGTCTCTTGTGTAATTTGTTTGTGTCATTCTAAAAAGCATTTGCACAAATCTGGCAGTAGCGCAGCAGCCACTAATATCTTGTATCTTGAGATCATGGACATGACAAGAGTCACTGTATTTCCTAAGTCATTACTTATCTACACATCACTTCAGCACAGAGCACAACAAGGAAAAGTTGCTTTTAGTTTCCCAGCATCATGAAGGGACCCGCTTGCTCCTCTTTTGAGAAATCAAAGCGAAACGTGTTCATTCATGTATCATGACTCTCAAAATTCCTGATTACAATTCAAAATAAAAAAATTAATCATGGGACAGCTAACAGCAAAGTTGTTTTGTTTAGCAGTTTATAAAAACAGCATATGCAGCTAGTTTATTCATTTTTCTATTCCCATTTATTTATTAATTTTGGCCTAAAGTCTGTGCATGCAAGTAAAACTATAAAGAGAAATCAAGAGCAGGTGTTTTCTTTGATGTTGTGTGCAATGTGCGTAACTGACAGAATGTGAATTGTTTTAAAAACACAGATTCATTGACCTTTTCAAAACCTCAATCTATAAGAGATCAGATCTTACATGGAATTATGGGGTGTGCTGGGAGACTTGTTATATTTCCACTGTAAACGAGGATCCCAAAGCTATTTCAATGGAAAGTCTAGAATCTAATGCTACTTATTCTTTCTTGCTCCTCCTCCCCCTCCAGTCTTCCAAATCTGTGTCTTATTTTCTCGAGTTTGAGTTGTGTCACTGATTGGCTCTGCCTTCAGCAGATCCTCTGGCTTGAGAGTGCTTTCAAGTGTTTGCTTGGTTGGAGAAAAAAAAAAAAAAAAAAAGAAAATAAAAGGAAAATTAAGTGAATTTGTGAGATAAATCGTTTGGAGAAATCAGGTTCACTTGCTCCACCGGTGTCTCCTTCCCCCTACATCCTGCACAGCCAGATTCTGTTTTACTCTTCTTCTAAATGGTGATTTTGAGTTTCTCACCATATGGCTGACTTTGTTAAAGCCAAGTACTCCATGCTTATTGTAAGGACACAGGAGAGCTGCCAAGGACCAGCAGGATGCCCTAGGATTAAATTGTGCCAAGACAGAGAGGGAATGTAATGTGGAAGAGACAAAACAGGGAGAAGATCAGTAAGAAGATCACTAGCAGTGATAATAGACAGGAATGGGGGGTTCCTGCTGTCTGCTTTAGGCAGCCTGAATTTAAGCGCAGTTTGAAGACTCAAGGCCAGACGTCTAGGTCCCCTGCATAGGGACTGGAGAGGCAGAGCCAAACAACAGGTATAATTCAGAGTATTTAGCCAGCAGTTCACAGACTAATCCAAGCTACCAAGTAGATTTCAATTCCTAAGAAAACAGCTAATTCAGTAGAGGTTGGCTCTGCATCCCCATCATCCCGCTTTCCCACCCTTCTGTGCTCTGCAAAATCCGTGTGAAGCAGTCATGCCAAGTGTGATCACACACATTTTCCAGGGACACTGAGAGGGGCAGAGGAAAAGCCAAAGCAATTTCATTTTTAAATTTGAGTTTATATTCATGGCAAAGTTTCCACAGCGATCTCCCAGCTGGAGTGACAATAATGAGTTGTCATGCGTTTAATGTATAGTACCTGTTTCATTAAAGCTAAGTAGGTTACTGTGAGCTGGTGGGCAGATTCACTTCTGGGACAGAAAAAGCCCCAAACCTCAAGCTGATACTAAACACTGGATTGAAAATAAATAAAGAGACCTTTCATGTTTGGCTTCTAGCTTGATCGCATGCCCCGGACATGGGACTTCTGGTCTCTGCTGCCCCACAACGGGACAGAGAGCCTTAAACGCCAGCTCCTGGTCCCTGTGCCCTCTAACTGCAGCCACCCCTTTCAAAGGCTTGACAGCATTAACAGACATACTGTGATGCACGCATGCATCTCAAAGGCCTTTTAACCTAATCCATATTTATAGATCATCTTAATTAAGTATATACTGGGAAACGTTTGTTTTGCCATTGGTTGTTTGCAGTGGCTCAATCAATTCTAATTGCATCTATACGGATTATAAAGTGGGTGGCAACTTGTGTCAGAACTGCTGTGATTTCTTTAAATTAACCAGAGGTAACATGACATGTTCTTGATAAACGCAGTAATAGCAGCAGGCAAGCACATGACTGCAGAAGAGTAGACATGCCCTGGAATCGTCATTCTGAGAAAAACCCTGAAGACAGGGATTTGCTTCGAAATTTAGTTCAGATCCAGTTGACAAGGAGTCGATTAGCTTCACAATGAGCAAATGCAGCACTGTCTTGTTTGCTGCAAGAGAAAACAAACAAAATGTCAATAAAAAATTACCTCTTAGCCAGAGGGTTTCAACACAATTCAAGTAAAGAAATAAAGCTGTACATTCTGTGTTGCTTTAAAAAAACCACAGGTCTAGCGCCTTAATGTGTACTAAGGTAACCACATTTTTCATTCCTTAGCCCACTCTCTGTCTAAACTCATTCGCTTTTTCTGCAAAATGAAGAACAAACCCACACAAAAATGCTGAAATCCCAGCCTATGCGGCTGGCCTATGCGGCTGACTATAGGCTGTATATTCAGTCCAAAGAAGTTATACCAAGAAAAGTCGTTTGAGAAATGAAGTGCCCTCCCAAAGTGAAGAGCAAACAAAAATGGGGGACAAAAATAACTCATTTTTTAAAAGCTATAATTTAGAGTCAATGAATGTATTTTGCATTGATACATGTCCTCCTGAAGTCAAAGGGCTATTTGGATGTGTTTGCTGGCAAAAAAAATCTGACTTAATATCTGCATTCAGCTAATTTTGAATTGGGTGCTCTGACTGCAGATTAAATGTCTAAACACACATCTCATAGGGGCAAGCCTAACATTCTTCGATGTTTTTTCATGAGCAAGGACTGAAGTGTCAGTGCTTTAAAAGCATGCCCAGTAGCTCCAGCCTCCTTTATACAGTATTTCAGGGCTTAGGGATCCATCCCTCTCCTGTCCCAGCCCAGTAAGTTATCGAGTCATGATTATCTCTCATTTTTCCTTTAATGCAAAGAGGAATAACCCCCATCTGCCATAGTTTGGATGAGCAGCATCCTCCTTACTTTCTCCTGTGAACTTTTTAACAAAGACTTGGAGGCTTCAGGAGAGGGTTCTGGGTTGAATCCTCAGTGTTTCCTGTTGATTAGTATAAGTAGCTCTGCCCTCAAATTGCTGTTACCCAGCTTTCTCCTTATAGGATGTGCAGACACCTAACTTGGGGAGTTCATTCTGCTGTGGGACAACCCCCTGCCAGTACCATATCAGGGTTTCATCATGTATCTCACATCGAACAAGCACACCTTCATTGTGGGCAGCAGTTGCCTTTAACACACTGAAAACCAGCGTTTTGTTACTTTTAATATTGTCCTCAGCAGTCTTTTCTTTTCCTATCTGCTGCTATTTGTGTGTGGCTTTCAAAAAAGTTTATCTTCAGTCCCATTAAACACTATTTCTGTTGTACCTGCTGGCATGCCCTTGCAGCACAGCCAGTTCTGGAGCAGAGTGTGGCAGTCACTTAGTGGTGCCGAAGGAAACAGCAGTGTGTTGGTGTGAGAAGCGCAGTGTGTCTGACACAATTACAGCAATAGCAGAGTGGAGAGATTTAAATGTGTTGCTCAAGTTATCACCTTTATTTTAGCAAAAGCAGCCCACTGATCTTAAGCAACGAGGGTCACAGATTCAGAGAAAAAGATGAGCTCCTACTGCATTGCCAAGCACTGGGTCCTACAGTTTCTGCAAGTTTCATTCCTTCCAGTCCTAATAATGAACCAAGTCCTGAAGCCTGGTACAAGTGTGAGGCTCAGCCAGAGAGAAGAGCAAGTTCCATTTCATCCTGTTATTTGTCTGAAAAAAGATCTCTCTTGTTCCACATACTAAACACATGCACAACAGGCTTTGATTCAACAAGCTCTCTGAATTGCCTGTTTCAATCAGATGATCCTGCTAGTAATGCCAACTCTTATTTGTTTTGGGATCTTTACTTAGAATGTTCCTATTTAATTAATATGTTGACAAACAGTCGTCCATATTTAATTGCTTCCAAAGGAGGAAATTTAATCATGTGTACTTGTTCTGTTTCTTAAACTGCAGTGCTCTGGCAGAGCACACTTCTGACACATGTGCATGGAATAAAATTTTGACTAGAGGTTATTGTGGATATCTACCATTTAAAATAAAAAGAAGGGTTTAGATGAATGCAGGAACAGTTAACTGATGTATAAAGGTGATGGGGATGTGCCGAACTAATTTAATTGGGGATTCGAAGTAATGGACTTGCACAGTATTTGACATTAAAGACTTTGCAAATGTAACAGCAAAGCTCCAATTAAATGTCCCTTTCCCCTCTAAATAAATGTACTGATTTATTGCCAGTGCCTGAGATATTGTCCTCCACATGGAAGAAGGGAGTCAGTGTCAGGCTGTGGTGCAAGCAGCAAGGACATGTGGAAGGAATTGTAGCCTTGAATATGTAATTCCTGGCTTCTAAATGCTCTCTGAGCATGGTGGCTTTCCTAGCCTGGAGCGCCCTGAATGGGCCCATTTTGTGTTCTAGACAGTGTGTATGTTGGCAGAGCTAAACATATCCTCTGTGCTGCCGGAGCGAGGATGCTGGGGAAGTCAGCTGAAAACAGAAAGAAATGGTTGAAAATTTATTCCCAAGAGGCACTCAGTGAACATTTTTGGAGGGTCCCATTCTTGTTTTATGAGCAGCAGCTTGGTGCACTTGCAGACCTTAAGAAGTCAGCCACCTTTAGACAAGGGCGGTCTGACCCACAGTGTCCAATTCAAGGTCTATGAAGGCATTGTCACAGCCTGACAATGTTTTTTACTGCAATATTACAGATCTGGGATAATGTACTTCATTTTGATGAGGTAGAAGAGTTACTGTAAGGAAAGCAACCACAATGCAAAGAAAAGTGTCATTAGGAAACAGTTGTGATACATTATTCAGCACAAGAGCTTGAAATATAATTGTCATGAGAGAATACTTTCACAGAGAGACTGGAGCACTTCCAGGAATGATGCTGGGGCTAAACATATTTCATTATGGGTCTGATCTGTCCAAGGCCATGGTGTTGTCCTTCCAGTGCCAAGAATGGCACCACACGGTTTTTGGAGGCAGATTGAGATAACAAATGTTGTGACTTTTCCACAGCAGGGCAAGGTTCACCAGTTTAGGAAAAAGTAGAGGCTGAGATCTTGGCTCTTCCTCCTAGACAAATCAATGATAGCGCTTGAAGGTCTGATAAGGGTTGCCAGCCTTCTCACACCAAGTGTCCTTGAACTGTTTCCTAATTTCAGCCTTCCCTGGGTGTTCACAGGGGTAACTTCAGCTACATGGGGCTTATCTCCCAGGCTTCTTCTGAAGAGGCAAAATTAGCTTCTCCTAAATGCAAAATGGGTTTCTCCCAAGAAAGAGCTGCATGTTGATCAGACTCCAGGTACAGACAGGAGCTCATAGGCTGGGATGCACTTGAGGCTGGGCCTGCCTTTCTGTTGTGCTGTGCAGAACAGCTCTGTGTTGTTCCTGGGTGTCCTACAGCTCTGGGGATGCCGGTTGTACGTGATGATAATAAGGACAATGCTGCTTTCAGCCTCAGTGCTTCGCCCTGCTAACGCAGCACTTGCAGGGTTAGTGTCACGGTGAGTGGAGCTTGTAGTGGTGAACACGAGGGGCTGAAGAGCTGAGCACAGCCAGTCATCCGCAGGATGCAGTGTGTCCTCACTGCTGGGGCAGTGGACTGTAGCACACCACTAACTTTTGCCTTTTTGTTTGCTGTACCCTTAGATCCTGAAGGTTTGTTTTGTGGTTTTTTAATCCACTAACTTTTGAGTTTATTTCTGCATTTCCAGAGGAAGCCATGAAGTATCACAGCGGGCCTCCAAAGAATGCATACATGGAGCAGAGCTTCCAGGGCTTGAACCCCGTCCTGAATATCCCCATCAGTGCTGCCCGCGTGGACCAGGCCAAGAGGAATGCGGGGCTCGTGGGCACCCGGCTGGAAACCTGGGTGGACTCTCTGGTCGGCAGCATCTGGTCAGCCGTGGACATCTGCAGCACCGGCCCCACTGCCTGCCCAGTCATGCAGGGCTGCGCTCAGACAGCCTGGAGCTCCCTGAGCCCGGACCCCAAATCTGAGCTGGGCCCCATGAAACCTGACGGTCGCTTGAGGTAGCATCCGGTACGCTCTCCTCCGGCATAGGTTTTTAAAAGGGAATTTAACCTTGCTCGTATGTGAATCTCGCACCAGATTTCAGAAACCTAAGGGAACATTATACTTTTTTGTTACTTATTGCAATATAATTAATTTTTTAAAAACAAAAAAAAGTTCTGACAAGGCCTTTGGCACTGCCTTCTCCATCAGCTCTGTCAGGAGCTGCTTGGTCGTCCCACAGCCTCTCTGCTGTCCAGTGGGGCCCCGGCCACACCGCACGCTGCTGCACCCGCCGCCTCTGTGGGTTTCAAAACAGTAGCAGCGAGCCATGGAGAAGGCAGTGAAGGAGCAGCTGCTAAATGTGTTTTTTAAAAATAAATTTGTCTGTACCTCTGCTGTTTCATAGGCTTTCATTATTTTGCTACCATGAATAAATCACAGCAAAATTCCCTTCTACTTACGTTTCCTGGGGAGGTTGGTTACTGCAGGCTAGAGCCTGTATGGCCGCATTACCTCACAGAACATGAAATAATTATGGTACACCCTCACTCTTTTTTTTTTTAATAATGTAATTCTGAACTCAGCTAATATCTGCTATCCTAGTTAGAGAAAACGAGCAAAAGCAAAACTTTCAGATTATTTTCAGAGATTTTTTTAGACTAATTTCATGATAAACTCTAAATGGAACCAGTGTTTTGCTATATTAGTCTTTTATGTCTCATGCAGTCAGGTTCAGGGTCTGGGTACTAAGAGTATTAATTTAAAGAACACAGAAGCATTTTGGATTTCAGCCCATTCAAATCTCCAGGTCTTTTTCTAAGACCACCAGGACCTAAGCATTTTCGCAGACTTCCAGTACAGCAAGTGTGTATGTGTAGGTTGGGGGTGGGTTGTGATGTGTCTGCTCACACCCTTTGCCGATTTTGTTCATGAGCTGTGCGGAGTTCTTTCTCAGTGGATTTGCACAGAAGCAGTAAAATGGTAGAATTGGGACGTAAACCTGCAACAACACTTTTCCTCCCTACTTTGAGTAGTGGCTAGTGAGTCTTAACACTAATTCCCTCCATCTCAGATATGCCAGCTCTTCACAAAGAAGGGTCCTTCTAGGCTTGTGCAGGGCATCTGGAAGGCTGGGCGGGATATGAGTTCCTGACCAAAGCCACGAGCTGAACGTGAGAGGAGAGCAGTGCCACATTTCTCAGTGCTTTTACTTTATTCTGTCAACAAACTACCCTTGCCTGTCTTCAGAATTTCTAGCAGGCTGCATCCTGTTTTAAATAGGCATGTTTTGCATCATTTTAAGCTGCATTTTCTACAGCAGGAAAAAAAAACTCATTTACATTCCAAGAACTTTTTAAAATGTAGGTTTTATATGCAAATTCATCTCCAACTAATGCTTTTTACGTTAGTATAAAACGTGCACTTTGTTGTTGTTGCTGTGGTAATCTCTTGTTAACAACATAACCCAAAAAGGCTATTAAAAGCTATTGGGTTAATTAGGAAAAAAATCCTGTTGATGTAGTAAAGTATCTGTTTACCCTTCTGTGTGTATGGCTAGCTTTCTGCTGATGAGAGTTAAGCGTCCACATCAGGAGGGAAATAGACCCTTAAATCATTCTATAATCACATCTCACAGAAAGGTTGAATTCCCTTTTAAACAACAGTTGCAAGATGACCGCTAACACACAGATCCCAGTGGCTTGTAGTACCTCTCTCCGTAGTATTTGGTTTAAAGCTACTTGCAGTTTGCTTTGGACTTGAAATTGCGGTGTCAGCTGTGCTGGCATTAAGGCAGAGCATTGAAATGTTTATCTGGCACAAAAATGGATGCATAGAAGGAACAATTTAGGTATTTATTATTTATGTTTTAGTCAATGACTAATTAGTAGGTGCTGCTTTTGCAGCTTGAAGATTATGTTATCTTACTAACTGAAGCTGCCTTTATTAAGAAAAGGCCTTCCTCCCCTCACACCTCCCCTTCTTTTTTTGTCTTGATTTTGACAGTCATGAGAGCCGTAGTTTTAGAAAAGCTTGTAGCAATGAGAGCTGGTTGAAATATTTCAGTCAAGATAATGTTCCAGCCTTTCAACCAGCTCTAGAGGCAAGCATGTTTAAAACCAGGGTTGCCAACAGGTTTATGTAATAGAAACACAGTGTTATTACTTATTCAGTAGGGGTTTTTTAACAGTGCTTGTTTTTAATCTAACATTCCTTCGTGAAGTTCAAATTTTCTGGGGACCTCCAATCCTCACTGTGAAATCCAGGGCTTTAGTCATACTGATGCAATGCAACTGCACAGTTCAAGCCTTGCTGATTAAATTAAGAATATCATATTTAGGGCACACAATAAAATTCATTAACAATCCTAGTCAGTGATTGTTCTCAATTAAGACTACCGGAGTAGTCGAAAATCTTCAGTCCGTCTTGCACATAAGCATATGTATAAGGGTGCGCCCACACACACGCATGCAGATAACTTGGTTTTTAAATTTGATACTTTTTTTATTCTTAAGCAGGAATGTTTTTAAGTGCTTTGTTGGTAAGTTTTCATTATTAACTAGAACAAGCAGAAGGTGGCAACAATCCTGTCTTTTGTGGTTAGAAGATCTGCCACTTTCACAATTTAAAACATAAGGTGCAAATTATTTTGTTTTAGAACAAAAAAGGGAAAGAAGACAAATGGTTGCTGATATATCTATTTACATTATATGCTAGGTTTAAAATATCTCAAAACAAAATTTATATTAGTTTATTTTCTGAAAGACAAAAAGCATCTACACAAAGAAGTTTTGCAGCAAGCTGGCAATCCCAGTGCTGCTCTTAAAACATATGAGATAAAACTGAAGAGGCTGATCCTGCAGTCCTTTCTCAGGCAAAACTTCCACAGAGTGCTACTGCTGAGTAAGGACTTCAGAGTCAAGTCCAGCATAATAAAAGGTGTGACAGTATGCTATCAGTAAATACTGTCTGTGTTTGAAGTCATCAAAGGACGAGCTGCCATGTTTGGAACATCTGGGGGCAGTGTCAAGTTTTGGACCTAAACAACAACCTCTACTATAGCTCTTAAAATGCAGACACAGATGCATAAGCTATATATGGGACACTGTGTCTGAGTTACAAAGTCCTATAGTTATGAAGAAAAACCATGGTAAGCAAGACTCTTCGCATCAGGGATCAGAGCTTGCTCCAAGCTGATGCTGTGGTAGCGCTGCTAAGACCGACGTCCTGCTTAGTGGCTTTTCTGGTTCTGAAATGGCAGGCGCTTGGAGCCTGTGATGAATATTATGTATTGTTAGAAGAGAATAACTTCACAGATCTTACATTTGGTGAAAAGGAGAATTCAGAGCAGGGACCCACAGTTCGTACAAAACAAGCAAGTTGTGCATCTTCATTTGAATGTGCAAGTGTTGTTTTCCAATCACACTGGCTAGTCCTTGCTGAACAGGACTCCAGCTGAAAGCCAGTTTTGATGAAAATCCCTTTCTGTGGGAGAGGGGTGTATTTCCATATGCACACATTTGTTCTCTGTGTGTAATGCTTGGCTCATTTAAATACCCTGCCCATGCTGCACAATAGCCATGTAACACTTCTGTGATCAATCAGTATTACACAGAAAGGGAATGTGGCAAAATGCAGAACATCTACATACGTGATTTAATGAATTATGTCCAAAGTCAGCCTTAGCATTATGCAAACCTGTTTATATGGTAATAGGAAACCTTGAGGCTAATAGAAATAGCTCAAATGACAGTTTATTTTCAGATTTGTCCGATTCTTTCTGTGATGACATTTGGACATTGAGTAGTAATATTTGTATTTTAATTTTCTGATATTCAAGGGTTTTTTATAATTGAAATTACGTCTTCATTTTTTGTGCTCTCGGCAAGCAGAGAATTTTAACAGTTCCTTCATGATAGCAAGTGTTATACAAGAAAGTCCCTCTGTATCTCTGTTGTTAAGCCTTCGTTATTGCTAAGCCTAGAGATACAGGAGTGTGCATTCGTGTGTTACAAATTGACTTTCCTTGGCTTCAGTGCACAACGCATGTACAGTTGTTTAACGCCATATTAACAGTGATCCTGCAGCACCTTCAAAAGGACCAACTAATGTGTATTCACCTTCTGTCCATCTCCTGGAGCACTAATGGCAATACTAATGAAGTCTCCATCACTCTTAGCTACAATTATAGTGAACAGAGTAGTGAAGTCAGTGAATCGGAACTGGGATTTTCTAAACCTGACCAAAGAGAGAGATGAAGGGTAAAGAAGATGATGAAACTTTGCAAAAGTTTGACACAACTGTGCTGCAACAAAACTTTGAACAAACTGGGCGCCTTCTGCACAGCAAGGCTGAGAAACGCTGATGCTGTGAGATCTCAGCTTTGACTTCCCAGATTAAAAGAAAACAAGATCCAGATTTTTATTGTGGCCAGGCAACGAGGACCAACTTTCTGTTGATTTCTCTAGTTCTCTTTCATCACAGCTGTCAGAGAACTGCCAGCTTGCCGCCGGCTATCACACCCTCCTCGTTGTCTTCCCAGATCCCAAAGCTTCGGGACTTGGCCACAGGAAACCTTGGCCAATTCCACCACTTTCCACTGAGCAGGAAGTTTTGTACTTGTGTGAGCCAAATCCCTTAGGCTTCTTCAAAAACCCTAGCTGCAAATAAGAAAAGTTTGCTTTTCAGAGCAGCCTTCAGTCAGCCCAGTACTAACACACATGAAGGAGTTGGTAAAAGTGATAGCAGTTATCTTTTCCCAATTTTCAGGCATGGGTATTTAATGTATGTAATAGTAGGTTTGGTTATTTCAGCAACAGACTAAGACCAACCTGGTAGGAAGTGGCTAGCAGTGTTTCCCACTGGCCTTTGCGCCAATCTGGTTGTGAAAAGGTAATGATCCATATGTGCTTTTATTTCAACCACTCAAGGCCCCCAGGATAGTCTTAAGAATTTATAAGACATTACATTAAACCCATATTAAATGGTAATTGAAAACATCATGTAAAAAAGTCTTTCCAGACCCTCGGGCTTCTGCTAAGACAGCTCCAGGGTCGATGCCCACAGAGAGGGTAGGAGGGCTGTAGCGTTGGAGGGGACAGGACACTGCCCTGTTAGGGGCGCAGCAGGAGTTACTGAGAGCAGGAGGACCTGCTGCAGAGCCCCTGCTGAGGGCAGTTGTTGCTGCAGCCAGGCACAGGGGAGCCAAATGTGAATTAGCGTTAAGGGCAGTGAGGAAGAATTTGTAGGGAAATACCTTTTTTCCTCTTGAAGAGTGAACAAATGCTTTGATTTGTAGCTCACTTCGAAGGTGTAGAGTAGAAGAGCCTTTGAAACGTTCACCACCACCGTCACAGTAAGGGAAAGAAGAATCAGGCTGAGAGCATTTAAAATTGAGACAACAAGATCTTACAGCCCATGGTACCCAGGACCATGGTAGCATTAGGCTGTCTCCAGTGAAGTGTGGTGTTGGCAGCAATTAACTCTCATGATGTGATACTGCAGGTACTGCGTTGATTTTGCTCCTTTATACTAACAGTAGTGTGTAGCTCACTCTCTGCTCTTTGCTTCTGCCTTGGTTACCTTCTTTTGCTCATGGGTGCTATCACAGCTGCTACCTCACTGTGTCTGCAAACACGTTTACCTGATAACAACAAAAAAAGGTACCAGAAATCTCCTTGAACTGAATGTACAATCTATGCAAATTCTCTTTCTACTTTGTTAAAACCTAGAAGTATTAATTGTAACCTTGCCAAATAAACAGCAAGATACTGTACAGGTGCCTCTGATAACAGAGTGACAATTCTAGGCGCGGTTCATTGCGCTGCATTTGTATATTGTAATGACTTGACTTGTCTTTGGTTCTGTTGTAATTAACACCCTTGACTGAGAAGATAGCAATCTCTTGCTAGGGGAGCACCTTCAGTTTGCTGGGAATATTCTGGAGGAGAATGTCTATGGCATTTCATTTTATTTTACTGCTTACATCCAAAAGAAGGCACAGACCTACTGGCCAAAATTAGGATGTTGTTTTAGATTTTCCTTGGGTAAATCCTATCAGCTTTGGATCGCTCGGTGTCTGTTCCCATTGTGGCATCCAGTGTGTTGCCCCTTAAAGAAAGCCTTACTTTCATCCTTTCTAAATGTGGCCTTAAACTGTGTTAGGAAGTTTGGTGTTCTCTGTGTCTTGCTCACTTTTTCTGTTTGTTGTGGAATGAATAAAAGGCACCTTGAGATTTCTATTATAGCTCAGTTGTGTTGCTGTCAGCTTACACTTCACAAATACAATAGAAATTGCTTACAAATGCAGTCTTTAAGGGAAGAAAATGACCTTCCCTTTGGGCAAGAGGAAGGCTCAGACGTTCATATAAACCTTAGGAAATTATGAGCTCTGTCTTTTGCAACTCAATGTAGATAAGGAAGGTTGATTTAATTACCTACAAAGTACAAACTTAATAACTTTTAATTTACCTTCAGACTGTAACAGGACAGACTGCTCTCAGCTGCACAAGACAAATTCTGGACTAATTTCACTCATTTTGACATACTGTAGTAGCATTCCTTTCTGATTTGTACTGGTAGCTGGAAGAATATATATCCTCTTAATGGCATGGTCTTAAAATCTGAAGAATGTCACCACGTGGGGCCAGATTTTGAGTGATGGTTGGGAATCTGACAGTACACTTAGAAGACAGAGGAGTCTGGTTGTTTCATCTAAGTCATAAATGCATTTCCAAATATCTGGCGTTTGGAGCTTCATCCAAAGGTTGTCAAAGTCAGCAGAAACTAAGGACTTCAGCTAAGGCTTGTATCTGTTGGGTTTCTTTAATACTTTTCTCCATGAGAACTGTCGTGTTTCAGTAGCACCAATATTCCCGGCAGGCTGCAGTGCTTTTAGGAATGCCAAATCCTATCCTGTTTTGGTATTCATACGCGGATACAACCCAAAGGCAACTGAAAAGGGTTTACATAGAAAACAAGATTTGTGAAATAAAAAATAATTAATTCGAGTTAATGAAATGATTTTTCTGACTTTGTCATTTTGGTTTTGGTTTGGGTTGATTGGATTTTTGTATTGCCTAACATAGTCCATAATAAGTTATTCCTATTCTGTCATTTTCAAAGACTGGTGGTTAATATAGTTTTAAGAAATAACTATTTTGTTATAGATCATAATATGCATAAAATTGTACAGAAATATTTTGTAAGCTATTGAATAAGAAAAAAGAAAACCATGTATATACAGCAAAGTTTAAAAAAAATTGGAAATTCAAATGGAACACACTGAAAGATGTAGATATTTTGCTATTTATTTAAAGGAGTATTTTATGAGATATTGAAATGTCTTAAATTGACCGGTAATCAAAGTTCAAAGTCAGAATGCTTTTCTTGTAGTAGAATGTGATTTTCAGCAATTATTGCACTACCCGTTTTTGCACCCTTTTGTCTTTCATTTAGCAGGAAACAATGTGCCTTAGCTGTATTCTTTGTTAATGGGAATTTGGTTTTTCTGTCCGACAAAGCAGATTTTTTTGCAGAAAAAGAAATGGATGTATTAAATACTGTATTATACCAAAAACACTGCAGTTGTATATAAATGCTTTCTGTCATACTGTGTTTTCAGATGCAGAATTTTAAAATTAAAAAAAAAAAAAAGGCTGTCTTTAAGAATAGATGTGCATCTTGTATTATTTTCAACCCCACTAATATATGTCTTTATTTAAAAGAACTTTGCTGCTTGGTGATGTTTAGGAGGAAAAATGGGACCAAGCACTACAGATCTGTGACCCCAGTGCTGACGCCAATACACTGCCCAGTCATTTCTCAGGCTCCATTTCCCAGCCATAGCAATTGTGGGGGAAACGTTCACAGAGGCCTTTCAGAAATCAATTTTTCTTGGTCAAGACAATTGCTCACAGGCACACGGTGCTAATTGCAGCCTGACAAGGGGTGCTGCCGCCAGCAGCAGTGTTGGGAGATGGGTCAGACTCTGCAGGGCTCCCAGTGCTGCCTGCACCATGGCATCCAGAGACATGTCCAAGCTTTTTAGGCCAAGTTCTCCTAGTTTTCACACTCAGATGACTGCTTTTGGGCCATATTCTCCCTGCTTTTTCCAAAGGTGTCAAGGAAAGGTAGGCAGAGGAGGCAGAAGGGATTAACGAGGAGCTTGACTTAGGTCTCTTTTCTGAAGGCCATTAACTATGAGGAGTGTTGGAGCAATTTCTTCCACCCATCCCCAAAGTGTACATCATCTCAAAAAGAAAGGACTTAGTCATGGGTTTAAGAATAAGCAGTTGGGTGCAGAAATTAGAATTAATGTCAGGGCTGGCTGGTTACAAGGACAGCAAGATATGGGTCCTTTGCCTTTACTGAAAGGATGAGCTCAGAAAGACACATTTCTTCCATAGTTCCCCCAGTGGATTATGGACCCAAACCAGCCATTGCCTAATGTTCACCCAGTATGAGCACTTACATTTATTTTCTTACGCACGGGCTCCACTCTGAGCACTGATTTCTTAGAGCTGCTTCCATAGATGTGATGGGAAAAACAGTTAAATTCTCCTACAAGTGGGTGATTGGTATCTTTAGCACCATCCTCATGATGTATTGCAGACTTGTCTCCTAGTGCTGCTTTTTGATGTGGGATGCTTGAAAAAAAAACTCCTTGACGACCTTCCAAAAGTCTCTGACACCACCAGGAATCTGAGTGACTTCTTCATGCACCCCCAAGCAGTGCTGCAGGTTCTCTTGGCAGCCAGAGCTGCTTTTGATCTTGTGTTTTCTTTTCACCTGCTGTTCAGGAATTCCACTTTTCTGGCACTTAGATGCAATGAGGTCTGTTTAAACAGAGGAGGGAACGCAGTGCTAATATTTCAGTCCTGGCACAAAGATTTTCTGTGGAGGGGAAAAAGGGGAAAAAAAAAAAAAAAAAAAAAAAAAAAAACACAACAAAACAACTGCTCTCAGTTTTGAAGCGTGGTTTTATTTATAGATGGTATAAGAAGTATGCTCCTTTTTTGCCGGCTTATTCCTCATCCAGCTGCTAATACTCATAGCGTATTAAAAAAAGCTCAACCTTTGTTTTAATTATCTCCAAATGTGTCATTGGCCGCTACTTTAAAGAAGAGGGGAAAAAAAAAATCATCAAGATCCCAGGTGTTCAAGTGTTCTGTTTTCTTTGTGGACTTCAGCTAAACTCTGCATGCTCTTTGAGGCTGCACACAAAAATCCCAATGCATCACAGAATGGTCTGACTGAGCAGTCTACAGAGTCATGCTGGCTTGAAAGACTATGTATCTCTGTCTACTTGAGATAGCGTCATCAGATTTTTGCATCTGCCATGCCTAATCTGTCTTGATCGTAATTAATATTTATAGAGTGTAGAACACAGTTAATTCACGGTAATGACACGAAACTTACTGCAGAGCAGTTTGCCAATAGGAAGGCACAGTAAACCAAGTGCCACAGGAACGAGGTATTTAATTGCCTTGACAATAGGGATTTAGTTTCAGTGCCTGGATATTTGACATTTCTTCATTTGTTACTAAAGAATCTATAGCCTATTTTCTAAAATCAGAAAATGTTAGTAATCTGAGGCTTCATAAAGGCAAACAGCTGTAAATCTTTGCTGCCTATTAATGCTTAAAAAGTGAGAGATTCATGAGGTTCTACAGTAGTTAAAAAACAAACATGGATGGCAATTTTTCATTCTTTTATGAAAGATGATCTTGGCTATTCTGGTGCAAAATCAGCACTTCAGCATGGTTTATTCCTTCACCTGACTGCCCTTGGCTGGAAGCCCTCGCCTGCAGGGCTATGAAATAGGGCAAAGCTGAGATACCAACTGCTGATCCCACCCAGCTGAGGAAGGTCAGAACCTGGCGTTGGGGAACATCGGGGGGGACCAGGTTCAGACTCCGAGTGGCCTGGCATCAATTGCCAAACCCTAGTTTGTTCTGGGCAGCTCTCAATCAAAGCGGTTTCATGCCAGGATCCTAATTTCATGGGCAAGGAGTTTCAGGTTAATTCAGGAGCCACTTTTAGGCTCTATTTGTATTTCCACTGCCTGTAAGTTATCCTAGAGCTGGTAGCACAGCTGTGATGCAGCAACCTCTTCCCAAGGTATTTTAGTATTGCACAATGTATAGCCTTCAAGTAGGAGCAGTATTTCACTTGTATAAATGAGTTAAAATAATTTACTCCTCTTAGTCTGCTTCTGTAATTGTTTTTTTTCCTTAACTAGGATTGCATAATAATAAAAGAGATTTGACTGGAAACATAAAGTACATTTTAATGCGATCTCATTTATAAAAGTCTATCACTGGATACATATGGCAAGGAAATGAAAGTATTCTTATAACAGATTAATAACCAAGATCAAATATTTCACTTTCTAATAGAGTCTGTCTATATGTGCTTTTAATTCCTTGCTAAATTTAAATTTAAAAGGGCTTTTTTTGTGCATTGAAAGCAAGCCACTGCCTGCCACGTCATCCCGATTTTCCATTACTGCTCACTGATGGTTTGCATTCATTAGCAGACAACGACTGCAGCCCTGGCCTTCAGAGGAAGAAATTACTTTTTGCCTCCAGGAAAAAAGAAGTGATGTGAGCTAATTTCCAGCAGCCTGGCCACAGTGGGACCTGCCAACCCAGGGGGCTCGGGCCCCATCCTGTGCCCATCATGGAGAGGGGATGCAGTCTGCCCATGCATTCGGAGGTGAGCCCAGGCACACTGCTGGCACTGCTGTCGTGCACACATGGAGGGGTGTGCTGCCACCCAACGCAACCTCCATGTCTCCTATCAAACACCTTTTTAAAATCTTGCTCCGAAATGCTCTTTCTTAAGACAGCTTTATAAAGAGTAACATATCAAAGCAAGGACAAGGGCCCCGCTCCCCAGGCAGGCGGCTGGTTTTGCAGGAGAGCGGCCCAGCCCTGTCCCCATGCTGCTCCTAACTATGCCAGCCAGCCCCAGCCGTGCAGAGGGCAGCATCCCTACCCCGAACAGGTGAAGGGCTTTGCCACACCTGTTTCCAGGCTGTGTTATCCAGTGCAGCTGCCATCAAAACATTTAAGTGATTTTATATACTGAACCAGGTAACGGGCTGGGGAAAGTGTAACAGGGACCCGTAGTATGGGGAGCAGTACTGCAGAGACCTTACACCTTCCAGACGATTAATGCAATGTCTGAATGTATTTAAAAGCATGCACTTTCTTTCCAAAATTCCATGTTTGGAAGCGTTTCACGCTGGTTTAGTCCTTCTTTCCATAAAGCCAACAAGTCCTTAACCCGGGGTCTGCCAGACCATCACCTTCCATTCCCCCAGTCTCTCTTTCAGGGTGCCAGCGCTCAGCTGCTTGCTGAGTCTGGGTTGCACCACAGTCCCTTTATTTTACATGGGTAGGTAAGTGCTGAATTAATTTGTTCATTCATTTAATTAACATAAATTAAACTGGTATCAATGTAAGAATGCATTGAGAATTAGCACAAACTTTATTCTTTTTTAGTAGGCCTTAGCATATGTGTGAATCAGTACCAAAGTGAATGTAATGCTGTGTATCAATTCAGTGAAATAACACTGATTTGTACCAGCTGCCTCTTGATCCAGCCTCAGAATCAGAAATTCTCCCCCCCCCCCCCCCCCATTTGACTGGCCTTGAAGATGTTATAAAACAAACTAAGAAATATCAATGGGAGACTAACACAGCAGCGACACTCCAGGTTTATTTTTAGCCCAGCTTCCGCCTGGTGCCTCTCAGCTCGTGCCCAATATGCATCACATCGAACTGAAGGAATTTGGAAGTGGCACTGCCATAAATGAACCCAGAATCTCCCAACACCCACTTTCTTGTCCTTACTAACAATAGATCAAGAGACTGCCTGTGCCAGGAAAGGGACAGTGTGACACACTCTCTTCAACTCACAGAGATTTTGGTGGGGGGAAACCCTTAAACTGTCTGTATTTGAAGTGCTGCCTGCCTCACCCTGCTCCCTGGGCACAGAAAATAAGCGATGGTCAGTTGAACACACTTAACAACATGTTTACCCTTAAAACAGGGGCAGCTGCAGAGCTGAGCTGGTCCTGCTGCCAGGAGCTTTGCAGCCCGCTGGCCCTTCCCAAATTACCTCTCTGCTGCCACGACACTTGGCTGCTTCCTGTCTTTGGGATCATTAATTACAAAAAAATAGGACAAGATGAGAAATAGTGAGGCAGGGATTTGATTCTGTATCCACACTTCAATTTTGGTACATTAGCATCTCTCAGCACATATGTGAAATGCATTTTAGAAACTCAACATTAATGATTTTCATTTTCCAGCTCTGGAGCAAGGCTGGTGCTGCCAGTGGGAACTGGTGGTGTTTCCTTCCTGGGTGCCAAGCGAGTCCTGGTGCCCAGAGAGCCCAGGCAATGCCACGTGTGAGGCAATGCCCCCAGCTGAAAGTCTGAATTAGGCATGGTAAATAAATAACTTCAAAACAAGAGCTGGCTAAGACCACGTTACAACAATATTTTTAAGTCTTAAGAATTTCCTTTTCTCTGCTCCAATCTGAATTAAAAGTGTCATTGACCCCAAATACTGTTGCTCTCACACAAGGAGGCTGCTTTTCTTTCTGTACTTGCCTAATGTTTTGGCTCGTTTGCTGGCCACCCTCAACTTCCTTTTCTCACTCTAATTCTTTTAGGATTTTTGACAGATTGAGCTGAATTGACAACAAAAAATACTATCTATTTAAATTGTATTGTAATAAGCCCTAATTTGTTGTGAAAAGCTGAGCCTGGCCCTTGTTCATGTCCATATTATATTGCAGTATAGTTTGTGTCTTCTGACACGTTCATCCACATTTTCGATGTGCCATGGTCCAGATATCCTGTTCTGAACTAAGGTGAGTTTAATGTCCAGTATAAGGTGATACAGACCTTTCGGTAAGTGGTTTTTGTCTTATCTCACCTTCCTCCAAATTGAATAATAAATTAGGCAACATCTTACTAGAAAGAGGAATGTCAAAGCCCTCATTAGTGGCTCGGCACTGAAGTGCAAGGTGGCACACACTACAGCTGCAGGCAAGGGCGCTTGGGCTCAGAGCCGCTGTTGGCCCAGAAAGCACAGTCCTGACACCAGCGAGAGGATATGGTGCACACCTTTGCACTGGTGTCTCTGAAACAGTGACAGTCCTTTGGGTGACCTTTGTGTCACATGAGAAAAACCACCAGCAAATCTCTTTCTGCTGTCTGAACGGGACTGACTGGTGGGAGACTTGTTTCACATGGGCTCTCCATTGCAAGGCAGCCTCCCAAACTTTCCTCTTACAGAAGGGCTCAAACATCCACTGTCTGACCCACGGAGCAGTGAAAACGGCACCATGAAGGCTACCATCTCCCGGTCTCATACACCCCGCCATCACCATCTCCCCTTCTCTAGAGCGACATAAAGAATTGCAACGAAATAGGTGGAAGTGGTGTGCTCATTCCCTGGCCTTTTTCCCCTAATCAGAGGGGAAAAATCTCTACTCTCTGAGAGAGTACTCTGCTGAGTGAAGTCAGCCTCTTGGATTCATACCTTGCCTTTTATAAAGCACCAATGGTCAGAAAAAATTGAAATGTTACATGTTGCATCTTACTGTTTCTTGGGAGGTAACAAAATGGTCTTTACTATGAAAGCCATTTTCATTATCTGCGCTTTCATCCAATATTAATGGCCCACCCTAGATAATTATAAATTTGGCTGGATTATAAGCACCAAACTTGCAGATGTTTGTGCATATGCAGAGCTTTACTGATGTCAGTCAGTGGTGTTATCTTGTGTAGTAAGAAGACCTCCCACCTGGGGTTTAAGAAACAGGCGTTCAGCACCGGGTGCTGAAACACATGGTTAATCACTTATAGAGGTGTGTGCTTTTTTCAGAGTCATCTCTGTTTAATTTTGATCTAAATTTTAAGCTACAGATCAGTGGATAAAGATGAAGGGTTCTGCTGTCCCAGGCCAACTGTAGGTCATGTCTACAGTTTCCTGCTGCTGTTCTATTCCTAATGATTTTCAGTGTTGCATTTATATGCCAACAAATGTGCAGTTTAAAAAACATTTTGCAAATGCAAGCCCGTGTAGTATTTCCCTCATGTACTCCACGTACAGTACTGCATCTTCGCTGCTGTCCCTGGAGGAATCTGCATTCATTTAGCTGGGCATAAATGAAACATAGAAAACTAACATTACTTATGAAGAAGCTGTGTGGGTTTAGGCAATGCTGTTTCTGCAGGTTTGTCCCATCCTGTCTTCTGTTTTTGCACTTTGAGCCTCATTCTTCTACTAACACACCAGGAGTTTTATCAAGACCTTTAATATGAGGACTCATGGGTGTAAACCCCACAGATGCCCACACTAGCCCTCCTCACTGTCAGTTGCTGGTTGACCTACAGCTTGCAACATGCAGGGAGTCCACCCATTCTCATTTGCTCAGTGCTACAACAGCCCTTCTACTTCTCCTGGTTGCAGCTTGTTACACAAATATCGAATATCCAGTTAGGCTGCCCAGCACATGGAGTGATTTGGTGTTTTTCTCATACTGGAGACACAATGGCTATTGTTAGCAGGGTGCAGCAAGCACCCTCCTGTGGCTCCTTTCTTTGGCTCTTTGCACCAGAGTCTCCCCCACCCCACCCCCGAGATACATACATTGTATCAGGTCTGACAGGAGAGTCTGGCATAAAAATCACATCTAATGAGAAATAAATGACTGGTTTTCCAAGCAATTCTTATATTCAACAGATCAACTCCTCAGGAGATTGACATCATGCTACCCCAGGTCCTATTTTGAGGTTTTGGCCCTAAAAATGTTTGCATGAAAACACCGTTGGTTCCCAGCCTGATTGTTGGTTGCAGTCACTAAATGACAAGGGAGGAAAACCTATTCCTCTGCAGTAGGTTCCTACCGGGTAGCGAGATGGGCAAGAGAGAGATGTTTGAGTCCGGTACGAGCTTGAGAAGTGAGGTGTTAGTACTGCAGTGCCCCGAGAGAAGAAAGGGTAGCTCATTTCTGCTCACACACTGTCCACAACTCATGCAGCGAGAGCAACTCATGTCCCACGTGCAGAGGGGTACATCAGGGGCGGTAGCAAACATCTCCCAGCAGGAGGGTGCTGTACCTCCAGGGCTTTACGTGGCAAAGCAGAGACCTGGGAGCTTCCCCAAACTTTGTGACAGATGAAGAAATAATTTCAAGATCACTCATTTTCCAGTCTCATTCCCCGCCTGCTGCATCATTCCCTGCCTGTTTGCATAAGGCACAAGTACTACTTTTAAAAGGCAATTTGGTTTTATTAGTGACAAGGAGATAAACAAACACCCTGAACTCTTTGGTTCCCTGTGGAAATAGCTTTGACTCAAAATCTTTCCATTTATGGGCATAGTCAAAATAAAGTTCCCCAAAGAAGAATGACATTTTCTACATTTTTTTTCCCCCAGTAGCCTCAGGGTTGGGTGCCTGCTGGGGTGGGGGAATAGAGGAGATGGAGAATAGATGCTCCCCTTGGCGCCCTGCTCCATGCACACCCCAGGACTCCTTTAGATAGCATAAATCTGTCTTTCCCATTATAACACACCACACCTGTACAGTCTCAGGGACTGAGAAACAGGCCCTAAAATCAGCAGTGTCACTAAAGCTCCAGGAAAAGCTTTTGGGGGCTGCACAGGGCAGGAAAAAAGGATTTTTCTTCCATGAGCTGGTGATAGTGGATGTTTTAGTCCCCTAGACCAAATCTCACTAGAGAATTTCTGCTTCCACATCTAACTCTGCTGGTCTCCCTTATCCTCAGTACATTCTTTGTAGGCAGATATGTTTGTAGCAAAACAGCACTGGACCCATATACCTTATATTTTTCTTATTACAAAAATATTTTTGTGTGGAGGGTGGAGCAAAAAATGAGTCCAATTTATACTAATTCTTTCAATTTTGAATAAAAGGGATGGAAGAAATACATAAAGAAATACTAACAATTAACATTCCTCAGTGAATCACAAGCCCTTCCCATCCAGAGGAACAGGACTTGGCTTAGCACCGTTTTCTAAGGAGTTAACCAACTTTTAAAGGCTCACTGTTTGAAAACAGTCCAAAAAACCCAACAACTTCCGTTGCTTGGTTTTCTCAAGTACTACTTAACTGCAGCTCTTCAGTGACCAGACCTGCCTTTCACATACATTGTGGGATGCCACAAAAAGCTGTGCCTTTTCCAAGATGTAGTTTTGGGGGAAAATAAGACTTTCTTCCTGTAAACTATTATCATGAAGCAAATGCATCTGCTTATCCCATGGCAAGGACTGACTTCTCTCCAGGCTCACTCACAGTTGCTCTGAGACTTGCCTTTGCTAAGCGTTGAGCTTGAGCCGAGTGCGCAGCTCAGCGATGGATGGAGGGCCTGTCACCAGCCACCCAGACCAGGAATCTGGGGAAATGTTCGTGTATTTATGCAGTACTTGTGATTAGTGCTGTTCAACTCCAGCACGTCTCTGCTTTTCAGTCTTGAGAACACTATGGGAACATTTTCTTTCTTCAGATAAAATGGGCAATATTTCAGCTTTTAACCTTGCTGCCAGGTTTTACGGTAAATTCCTTTGGAACCTAGTTTAATGCCTGTTTTAAAGAAGGATTAAAAGACCAAAAAAACCTCCCAACCCAAACACCATTTTAATTACAATCTGACAAAAAAAACCCAAACCTGTTTGACCCCAAATGGGAACTGCTGGCTGTTTATTTTCCCATTTTTTCTTTCAGCTTCAGATTAACTCACAGAAATACCTTATGTTTCTCCATTTAACCATTAAAAGAATGAAAGATCAGTCTGATTTAGATCCCATCAGGATCTAGATGTAAATATAGATGGAAATATATCCTTCAATGCACATAACGTAACACTGAATTTCTCATGGTGTGTTTCACTGCCGATCACAGAAGGCAGCATCCTGCCTTTGTTTTTTGGCCACACTACATGAGTTCAGAGGGGAAGAAGCCTCAGAGGAGTCTGAGACACTCACTGCCATGGCTTTCTCTGTATTTCTGTAGACGAAACATACAACTATAATCTTTTGCTAATTTTTTTTTCCCCCTCAGATCGTTCACATAAGAGACAACAGAGATGAATTTGGCCCTCATTTATTTCTGAGTACTGCAGCTGCAGGCAGGTTTACTCGGTACCAAACCTGTTTGCTTGGGAGGTTCCCAAAGCGAAGAAGCAGCCTGGACATTTGATCAACAATGCACCGTTCATCGATTGTCCTAAATAATCCCTATTTACAACCAAAAAGCTGACCCCCACTTCCTTAAACAACACCAGCCCTAATGCTTTAAGGCTTTTATTTTCTTTTGGAAAGAAAGAGGGGGAAAACTGTGACCAGAAGCACAACTTCTCAGCCATAAGAGTCCTTCCTCAACTCCAGTGGGCTTAGGATCAAGCCTCGTATATCTCAGCAATTTATATCCTGATTTGCTGATGCTATACAGTTCTTTCCTCCTCATGATGGGGAAAGTATATATCCTTTACAATGCAATAATGACTCTGTCTGATAAAGCAATAAATAATGGGAGATTTAACAATATGTGGTCTTTCTGTGTGCCCTGCAGGTTTAGACTTTGATGCGAATATTTATACACTTGATTTATTGCCTTGATTTTCTGCCATTTTGAGGAACTCCCATCACAGGAAGATGAATTTTCTTTACCTAATGTTCTGTGTATCTCCTGTCCTAGTGGCAAGTGGAGTCACTTGCCCGGATACAGCACAAAGCAGCAATGCAATATGAACACAACTTAATAACCATAATCATATAGAAACCCCACAAACAGCTAAATACCAAGAGAGGGTAAGATAGAACAAGGAATCAAAGCAGAGAAAAAAAAAGTAAATTATGTCCTTTTTCAAAAATTGAAGGTTTAATTAGCAGTTCTTAGCAGTGTATGGATTAGCAGTTAGTATTGATTTTCAAGACAGGGAAAAGTTCCCAAAGTAAGGGAGAGCAGAAGGGGGAGCAGCATTTCCATTTCCATTGCGCAGGCAGTGACTGCTATTGCCATGTGTGCTGCAGCCACGCTGAGAACACGTCCAAACCAGATGCCAGGGCTGACCCAAATGCTCTGTGAGTACCAGCGAGGGAGGCAACTATTAATGATCCCGATCAATACAAAGTCAACCAATATGGAATTCACAGCAGTTGCAATGTACCAGGTAGGCATAACCTAAATGCACCAACCGTTAATGTCTAATGTACTTTACATCTGTACAGGAGGAGATGGACTTTGCTGTAAGGTCTTGATAAGCTAACTAAGCACAACAAACCTTAAAGGATGGCAGGAAAGAAGAAAAGGGCAGAAGTCACATGCTAAACATACACAAATGCAAGGCAGAGCTAGGAACAGGACCTGGGATTCCAGTGGCAACCCCATGGTGCAGCTTCTGCAGCCCCATGAGCTTCTCCCAGCAAAAGCAGCAAACCTTGGCGGGCTCCATCCCAGCGCTGAGTGCAGATGGGAGCACAAAGCCTCGGGCAAGCCCCTGTATGCTGCTCTGCTGCCATGTCTGCAGGACTTGCTGACCCCAAGAGCAACAGCCTCTCTTCCACACCTGAATCCCCCTGTCAAGATGTTCACTCCATATATTTACATATAGATGCATTCCTTTGTCCCCAGACTCCAAATACATACATGTATACATACATACTTTATTCTACACTATGTGTATAGCACAGAATATATATATATATATACACACATGTATAGAGAGAGAGTGGAATAAAGCCCTAGGCCAAAACAGGGAGCAAAGCATCTTGCTATACATCTGCCTTGAAGGAATGGGACTCCTAAAAGGCACGTGAGAGGTTTATTACCCTATGCAAGAGCAAATCTGAATGCTTGCAGGCGATCTTATTGAAAGCAGACACTCAAGATTCACAAAAAAACAAATATTAAACTGCTCTATGTGGTGCACAGACATAAACAGGCTTGTAAATAAATCCACCCCAACCTCTGGGCATGCGATAACATCCCAAACTCAACACAGATGAAACAAAGTTTCCAGCAGAAGGGCAACCTAAAGCAACTCTGACTCTGGGGAAATAAATTGACTCTTTCCATTGGCTTTTGAGAGGAAATCATCTTGCCCTTCTTGAGCCCAGGGCTGCACCAAGAGCCACATCAGTGCTGGGTTTTAGCAAACCCATGCATGAAGCACTGGGCTTTGCAGGTACACACAGATGACTAACATCCATCAGGCACTTGTGTATGCAAATAGCAGCTTTCCTGCTGAGCTACGTGCCCAATTAGTACATATAATTGCAAATAGATATTATCTAGGTTTCTGATGTCTTTGACCAGCTAAATGCCTTTGTACAAACTTGCATAACTGAATAGGTGAGTAGCTCCAACGAGGCCCAGATCTATGTGTTTAATGGCTTCAGGATTTGTGGAGCTTAATGCAAGCAACCCAGGGAAGATAAGTGTTTAACTTCAGCATGAGCTATAGGGGTGTTACTGTGCAGAACCACACAAGACACACACTTCCTTTATGATGGAGAAGACCTAAAAAGACAGATGTAATGAAGAAAGAAAGCAATGTAACATTTCTATCAGAGACCCCTGCAAAGCTAAGCTAGTCCTTACAGCCCTGTGAAAACCCTGCCAGCTCCAGAATATTATGCAAAGAGCACTGCCACTGTATTTTCCTGTATTTAACGTTAGCTACGCATTTTTCACACAGTTCTGCTAAGTCCTGCAATATGAGCAACTGGTGCCTGTTGTACTGACCTGTGTGCTGAGATTTTGCGTCCTTTGGAATAACTGAGCTGTGTTAATGTCAGCAAGGAATTTCAGAGAAGTGGTTTTCTAGCATGGTTCTGTTACAGTAGATCTTCAATAGCTGCACGTGTGTCCCTTCCTGCAAATGAAAGCCATGGATGGCAGTGGGATGCCTCTGATTCGCAACACAGCCCGACACCAACGGGAAGCACATTCAGAGCAAACACAGCCCATGACGTATAAATACCCCTGCCATACAGATACACAGAAAGACCATCCATCCCCAGGGAAAGCGCTGCTGCTTTTGGTTTATTCCCCCTGAATTTCATGTCTGGAGCAGCCTGCGCCAACATACTTTAAACTTTAATCTTTACCGTGGCTGCAAAGAAAGCTGTATATTTTCAGTACCACCCCCGCGCCCCCCAAAAAGCAGCATGATAGTTGTATTCATAGGATAACAGAAAAGCACGTTGGAGTGCAGACGTGAAGCTATGCTCAATGAGCAAGACCAGAGGACCGACAAAATTTAGCCTTTCCTTTGGCTGCCTGCATTCTGGTGAGATACAGACAACTCTGAACTGATATATTTGACAAAACCCAGAAAGCAGCACAGCAGGTCAGGACATGACTTTGGGGCATGAAGATGAAAACATGTCATGTACCTTCTCCCTCCTAAAACCATGGGGTAATGACCAAATATGGCTGAGTACAGGAATGCCCTTTGCCTGACCTTCAAGAGCTGCGTTTGTGCTCTCCTATCCTGTTGGTGGGTGTTTGATTTTTACCCCCAACACACCTGTAGAAATCAAACACCTGCAGTTACCAGGGAATTTCATATGATTGCCACTGGTAACAAATTTCTGTGCAATATGCTGTGGAAAAGGTGCACAGATGCCCACAAAGTATGTTTTATCTCTCTGCCCTGTGGATAGCTTCTTTTGTTAATAATTTTCTTGAGATAACTGGGACATCAAATTATTTTGAAGTTGTTCTCAAAGGTCTATAGATACTCCATTTTTTTTGCTGACAGCTTTAATTATTCAGTGCTGCTGTAGCACCAGATGAAATATAATCACAGGAAAGGGCTCCTAACACCACAAATAATAGCCAATTGTGAGGATGGCATGTTAAAATCAGCAGTGAAAAACAGCTTATACTCTCTGACCTCTACCCAGTCAAATCCTACTGTTGCTATAGTTGCTATTCCAGGAAGTATTATTTCTCTTAGCTGAGAGTCACTTGTGAGAGAAAAGAAAAACATTGCCTTTCCTTGAATCTTTTCTGTAGTCTCAAGTCATTATATCTTATCAGTGGACTGATTACTCATTTACTCAAAGAAATTACTCAAAACTATTAAAAAAGGTAATTTTCTGTTGTACCACACTTGACATACATTTCCCATTTATTCCCATGGAGACGCAGTGACTCTTTAACATCTTGAAAATTCTTATGAAATAGAAATAAGCTGGAGTGTGATGTGGGCAACGGACATTCCTCAGAAGAACTGAACCACCACAGCATATGCTCTTGGTGGGCAGCCCCACAGCTGCAAATATCAAGCCCACAGTGCAGGAAAAGAAGTTTATCACTCTCTGATAATAGGATGCATTAATGTAGCAAAAATTGCTGTAGCTCTCTAGCAGAGGCGGCTGGTTATTCCTGGGGTAGCATCCTCGCATTTTGTCCTCTGCTTATCTCCCAGGAGGCTTGAAAGTAGGACCAGATACACTTTTTGATTCCAACAGTAATAGGGAAGGGGTGACTCAACAGCATAGTGGTTTCTTTTCATTCCCCTACACTGAGAAAAGGAAAAGGGGGGCGATTTAAGAGGTTGGGTCTTTGCTCAGAGGAAGCCCTCCAAGAGCTGCAGTTCTTCACTCTGCATAAGACAAGTCCTCACAAGGGATCCCCTCATCTGTGGAGAAAGGCAGTTTCTGGCGGGGGTTGGTCACTGCCAGCCCTCCACACTGCTCGCACTGACTGTGCTGTGCCTATCCCAAACCTCAGCTGCTGTCGGAGGGGACTCTCACTGGTGGACAAAGTGGCATCAGAGCAGGCTGCGACTGCAACTTTTCTTCAGTCATGAAGTTTTAATGACGTAGGATATGACAAGCTTCAAAATGGCTGCCAGATTTTTATCTGCTCTTTGAATAGTGCTATTCAAAGGCACAAAGAGCACGAGAGGTGTGCCGGAGATCTGTGCCGCTGAAAAACCTGTCCCTTAAAAGCATACCTCAATGGTTACGGCTCTCCAGCACACATCAGGGCCTTTCAGGCTAGGTTGAGGGACAGTTGACAAGAAGCACCCCAGAGTGTATGGTCTCATATGCAAAACCACCTGGATGGCAATGAAAATCTAATTGAAGCCTCATCTGAGGCACAGGTCCTTATGCCTCACACTAGGGAGTATTTTTTCCCCTGAGTAGCACTGTAAAAGACATGAATTACAGCAGCAAAATAGAGTGCTTGAGCAGTTTGGCAAAACCTTGCCCTGGTTTTTCTGACTCCTCTGCCCCCTTGCTGGTGTTCCTCTGCAGAGCAGACCTGAAGGAGCTCCCTCAAGCAGCCCTGCAGCCACCTTCTCCAGAGTGAGTATTGCTCCACTAGCTCAGCAGTCACCATGGAGACACCTGAAAGAGTAGATCAGCTATGACGTTTTGCAACATCTCAGGGCCTCCAGTATCTTGTCCCCCACCTCCCCATCTCCCTCAGAAAGTACAAACTGCATCTGCAGTTATTTCAGCCACCAAACATAAACCTGACATTTCTTTTTATGACTTATGGGAACTTAAGAAAATAAAACTTTTACCTTTCCTACCTTTCAGAGAAAGCTTTTCGAGCCATCTGAGCTTTTCTGACAGGTTTATGAGATTTTCCTTGGTTTCCTGAAAATATGCTGCAAGGCAGAAAATCTAGCCTGGAGCCTTTGGGCGCAAGCACCCACAGGGACCAAGTCCCTCTGAAACGACTCCAAAGTTCAAAAGCAACATATGTTGAGGAAGTACATCAAAGCTCAAATGTGAGTGGAAAAATGTTGCTAAGTGTTCCTAAAAGCTTGCTGAAATTGGGTACGACAGAACCAGTGGCAGGACCTTTGTCTACAGCCAAGGGGATATAATGAGTAAGGTCAAGAAGCACCGAGCTGGCTGAACGGAAAAGGGCATCATCTTGACTGACAGCGATGCAGGGCCTTATGGCATCTGAGACACTCCCTGGGTTGTTCATAAATATTTTTAAAGTGATTTTCAGTATGGGAGCAGCTAGAGAGCCAGGCTGGAAAATAATTAAATCTAAGGAAAAATGGAAAGACGAATGTGACAAGGAGGAGGACCTTGCCAACCCCCTTGGTTGAAATGTGCAGTCGGGTTCCTGTCTGGCAAAACTCAAAAATACTGGCTGGCAAATTCACTTAGTTAAGAAGAGAAGGAAGAGTAAGAGTAAGTAATTAAGGTTCACATTATCCTTTGAGCCTGGCATCTGCTTAAATTAGCTCATTTGATCTCTACTTTCTCCTTTAATCTGAGTAGTTTTGAAAGAGTTATTACAGGATACAGGTCTCTGTTCTGGTTTATCTTTTTTGCCCTACTATTTATCCAATTAATTTATTTGCTGTGCATTTTAAATTTCTTTGTCTGCTTTTACCAATTTCCCCTCCATGCACCGTCTGGTCTTTCTGCCTGTGCTCTCAGCTTCCTTCCCACACAATGCATTCAGGTCTGGGCTTGTTTTGAATTTATTTATTTTTAAAGTAAAGTTGTTTCTAAGGCTTTTCTTAGGATTGAAATGGTTATATCATGGCCAGAGGACAAAATCAGCCAAAATGCCCTATATAGCAAGGTGTTAGCTCTCTTTGCTCTCCTCAGCCTCTCTCTTGCTCTGACTCTGGTCCCTGCACTCCCAGCTCACCCAGATTGCTGTTTTCCTCTCCCAGCTCTGCAGATTCATTGGGAGCCAGAGCAATATGAAAAAGGGAACAAAATGTGCCCAAAAGCAAAGTTTTCCACCCATTCTCATTTGCACTGTGTCACTGGAGGACACTGTGTCTTGGGGATGGTTAGGTAGGTACCTGCACACATCTGTTTCCACACAGGTAATACATTCAGGCAGTGTTCAGCCCTGTTTGGATTATTTGAAAGCATGGCAATTTTCACTTTCCAGGTGCCAGAGGTCACTTTTCAGCAGGAAAAACACTGTAAGAATTGGTAAGAGTGGCAGCCTTGGGCTCTGCGCCAAAAATCTTTCTCTCACCATCCCACTGTTTGCTTTGTGGAAAAGGGCTCTCAAAGCTGGACACATGATCAAAGTTAAAATTAGGTCCATTGAATTTTATTAGCAATTTTCTACTTTGTTAGCGATTTCATGCTGCCTATTAACATTTGTTTTTAATATATTGTTATCACTCATCACAAAAGGCTAATCCTATTAGTACGTTCCATATTGTATTACAGAAAACAAACAAGAAGGCTGTGGTTATTCCTCACCCTGCCATTTTCGTATATTTATAGAGAGCGTATTTCTCCCTGCACGCTCACAGCCAGTGCTGCCCAAGAGGACAAGTTCAAGGCATGGCTGGTTGGAAGAAGCCATGTAAAACATGCTCGAATGTGTGAAATTGAGAAAATGAGAGGAGATGAGCTCTTTGTAGGCAGAGTAGTGAGATGGTCTTTTATGTACAGGAACATCCTATTGAATCTAATCAAAAGTGATGTGTTTCCTGTTAGGATTTAAGAAAAAAGTAAATATTGCCAACAGCCAATACTATCATACTTGAGTTTGATTTTTAATTTAAAATACAAATAGATTAATTTTAGTGAAATAATTAATGAAATATCAATGGATGCCTAACTGATTCATCCCCTACTAAATACTATAAGACGTTTTCTACAAGAGACATTCATGCTTGTGGATACATTTACAAAATACATTGAATGCAGTATTTAAAATGGAAGCATAATATTCCTGCTCATTATGAGCAGATAATGTGGGTCAGACTTTTGGATATATATCCATGATCTTTAAACTCATCTTTTCCCTTCTTTCATCTTTTTCACCCTGGAATTCATTGTGGGGTATAAAACAGTAACATCGGAAGATGGCAATTAGTGATAATATCTCCAAGAAGTGGACTGTGCTGCTCAGGATGGGAACTGGTACTTCCTGATGCTACATGTGCCGTGCTGAGCCCTGTTAGTAAATAGGTACATAATATTAAAATGCGTGAAGAAATCACTACAATATACTACAGTATCTCACCAAAAAAGGCCCAAAGGTTTGTCCTCTGCAGCAGAGGAAGTTTTCACCTTGCTGGTGTATTTGCATTCAGAACTTCTAGGTTTCATAATCCTGTTTTTGCTTTCACATCTGGGACCACATTAACATGGCTTCCATTTAATCTAGGGACTATCAAGAAAAAGAGAAAGGGGTATATCTTCTGCATAGTGGCTGTGAAATTACCCTTATCCTTTGATATATTAAAATTGAAGTGCAGTAAATTTCTGTTGTCATGGAGATATTTTCCATGCCACTCCATGATTGGCCATCTGAATTCACTTTCCTTTGGGTTTTCCAGCCTAATTAACTGCTATATTTTTGCCGGCAGAGAGGAAAAACCCACATGAATGGTTTTTGGTCTGTGATTGCATCCCTTACAGAGCAAATTTCATTTTTGTATACTATTAAAGGCAAAATGCATAAGCGTGGCATGTATTTATAGTGCGGAAAATGCAGTAATGCTCAGGCAGGAGTCAAGCGTTATCAGGTTTGAACACACAGCTGTTATTTGTATCTCCATAATACGAAGCAAGGCAACCCTGGTTAAGACTACACATTACAAGTTACCAACGCAGGGCAAGGCGATGGTGCGGGTCGTGGGACCATGATGGCAGGCAAAGGCGGGCAGGGCGTGGGGACTGCCAGCACTGTGGGCAGCAGCAGCACCAAACCTGGGCACATCACAACCCTCATTCACTGCACTGCACTGAAACAGCGGTGCTACCTGCACCAGCAGCACTTCTGACACATACAGACAAATTCAGGATTCAGACAACAGAAAAGGACCTCTGGGCAGGGTCCAAAGCAGACTTATGCAAATTATAAAAATATTGTGTTTACTCACGCCTTTGTTTTCCTTGCTCTTGTGTCTCCGGGTTCTCCAAAATTTATTTTAGAGTTCAAGGATGACCAAGCCTGTCAGATTTAGAGAGTGGGCAGGAGCAACCTCACTCATTTAAGTTTATATCCCCATGAAATTTCAGGCTACCTGTAAGCACCAGGTAAATTAAGTTAAACACCTGCACGGTCAGGTGCTATTTGAAGAAAATGCCTGGTGGTACAGGTTCATCCTACCCACTCCCTAGTGATGTGCTTGATAATAAATTCAAAGCTAATTTATCTGCTGCTGTATGGGCTGTAACACGGACAGGCCTTGAGATCAGCTTCCCTTATGCTTTTCAAATTAAAGCGTCTTTGATGTACTTCTCTTCCTGCCTTTGAACATTCAGAGTCCATTGGCAACAAACTGAGTGATTTGGTACTAAATAGACTCCCCTCTCCTTCCCCCCAAGAGAATTAGCATCAGGTCTTAATTTACTAATGGACTATAGACATCCATTAACGTAGTAATTAATTCAGTGCTAAAGTGCCTGTAAGACGGAACCACGCTGAGTGCACAGGGAAAAAAATTACAAGTGACGTCTTCCCAGTGAGCATCACAGGGCTTGGGTGGAAAAGTTAATTTAACAAATAAATAATGGTGTACTTTATTCCTTGTCTGCAGCTCTGTGTCTAATTACAGCATTTGACAACAATCCTATACTCGATTCTGAATTTTTGGACAGGGGTCCTGTTTTTTCCATCTTTTAGAAATTAAACATAGAGGCAGTTTGCGCCAGCGTAAACAACTGCAGCTCCCTCAGAGTATGGCAGAGCATCGCCAGCAGCGTGGCAGGGTGCTGGCTCTCGTCCCAGCTAATGAACCACACTGAGAAGCCAGGAGCCTCTAGAGTCAACACAAGCAGCTATTGCATCTCAGCCACAACAATAACATGGATGATTTTGTGCATACACCACCCTATCGACATCTTACAGCCACATCTTCCAAAAGCAGCTTGTCCGGCAGCCTCTGGGCTAGCAGCATGTTTCATTGCTCCCTGTAGATCTGCCTTCGGGGTTGCTGGTGAAGGAGGTGCTTTCCAGTGCCTGGGAATATAACCTCAGCCTCTCCAAACCTCACCATCACTCCTACAAAGTGAAGTCGAGTATTTGTCACACTGGCATGCAGCTGCTTTTGTTAGTATTTTAAAAAGACAGGATGGGTGTTCCTCATGTTTCAGATTCCCTCTGTTGATTGAAATTAGCCCCATTCCTGAAAATAATTGCTGCCAGTGGCAAGTATTACACTTAAAATGTTTACTAATGGTTTGCAATGCCCAGACTAAGCTAGGCATCATGTCCCAGGTCATGAATGAACTTCATCAGACATTATTTAGAAGTACATCTTGGTTCATAAATTAAACACCTTTCCAGCTCTGTTCATTTGTAAGGTATCTATTGCATTCAAACGAGAAAGACAAAAGAGCAGTTTTCACTTAGAGCTATTCAAAGCACCATGAAGCAATCAGAATTTTTAAAAAAATGCTAGATTACCTATTTTAGGAACACACCAGCCAATTTAAATAAACACACTAAATTAATGAGGCATAACAATTACGTGAGTTCAGGGCTGGCTAACATGAGCTTTCGAATGGATTTCATGCTGTAGAGTTTCATTTGGATGAAGAAGCTGGACTGCAGAAGATACCACAACCTTGAAAAAAACTGCACCAGGTTATTATTGATGGGTTTGTGGGTGCTTTTGATATACAGATACCTGGCTTTTACCTTCACTTGTGCTTCAATTCAGAAGAGAACAAGCATGCTCTGGTCCTGCACAAGATTACCAGTAAAGTGATTGCTCCTAACTGGTAAAATGTTGCAGGCAGTGACTATGTACCGCAGTTTAATTGTACCAATAGAAAAATGATTTCATAAAGGTTTCTCATGCTACACTATTGATATGAAGGGATGCTGTGTGTACCTCAGCCTCCATGTTACCTGTGATGCTCCTTGACTACTCGAGCAGGTTTAAGGAATTACATAGGGATACAAACAACCAAGTATCTGTTGATGGTTTATTGTGTACACAATGCAACATTAGTTGTGTTATGCTTTGTTCGGTCTCAGTGTTGATCTCAAGTGACATTCCAGATGTGTAAATAGCTTATCTGCAACAGGGAGAAGGTTTCATGAGCTGAGAAGTTTTATGTTTGTCCAGTGCTAGTTGAATGGTCGGGCTGCCTCTGAGCCACACCATGAGCATGTCCTGGTTTGCTCCAGCATAAATCCTTCATGAATGTCTTTGCCTTCAAGTGCATGCTTCCTTTTAAAAACAGATAAAGGAGTTGCATGTGGTGTGGGCTTATAGGTGTATAGAATAGGTGCAAATGCACTACTTGGACGGGGATGGAGAATTTTCGTTACTATGCACCTTGGCATGGTGAGCATCATTTGTTCAAGAAATTCAGTTAGAGCTTTACTCAGAGAATATGGTCTCATGGGCTTTAGACAAGGTATTTCAGAGAGGGCCATGCTATTTTCTTCTCTGGGAGTTTTTCTTGGACCTGACACTGCACTGCTTCACCTCCCTGCCCGTGGCACCTCACCTGGGAGAGCCAAGGGCAGGCACCAGCCTCCCCGGCCAAGCTGCGACTGCTTGTAGCACAGCTTTCTATTCCAGACACCAGCAGCATTTCCAGTGATAGCGAGGCGCCCTTGCCTCCTATTTATCAACCACTGAGTGCCATCCAACAGCAGGGGACTTTGTACCTCTCCGCTTTAATTCTACACTATAACAAAAGTAGCTCAGCTCCCAAGAACGCATTTGACTTCAAAGCTCTTGTGATCCATGTGTGACATACATACATTGGATTAGAAATCCATTTGTCAGTCAGAGCTAATAACAGTGCTTGCTGCAAAGAGCATTATCTCTGTCAGGAGCTGGCACATCATGAATATGCATGCAAGAGGGTGAGCATGCTTGGTACAAATGTATTTACATTAGATGGGCTCTGACAAGGATTTAATGTTCTAGATGGGAGTATTCATGACAACGTCAGAGACTGGCACTACAGGGACGTGTTATCCATAAACAGAGGTGGAACAAGATCCGCTGCTGCTTTCCTGCCCGTGTCTGCTTCTGGATCAGGCCCTCAGATATTTGTTAGAAGTTAAAGTAAACTTTAAAGGCATCAGAAGCATTTTGAAAGTTGGTGTCTTGGCGTTTCTCTCTAATTTTGCCACTGAAAAGATGAAGATGGTGTTTTCTTTCAAAGCACAGCTTCTTCAGTTGGAAAGAATGGATCAAAGGAGATCAGAGATGGCTGATGCCTATAAATATCATACTTAAATTTGCTGCAGACAGAAAGGGACTGCATGTCAACTGGAGCTGTGTTTACTCCTAATGCTACCGACAGCTGCAGCTGGGCTGGCACAGAGAGGAGCAGGGAAATCTCCCTCGAGGCTCTTGCCTCTGCAGTTTTAACGGGCTCTTTTGGCACACTTTACTGAGTATCTAGTAAATAATTTTTAAGAGGTCTTATGCAGGCTTGAGCCAGCTATGCTCAGCACTGTTTCTTTCTTCCAATCGTCCATAAAGTTGCAACCTGATTTTTATCTTCCTAAAACACTTAGCTAGTGTTAATGGAGCAGGGGGTAGAGGAAATTAAAAACCCAGAGAAGATGATTACACTGTGGTAGCCAAAAAGAAGCCTCTTCCTACTTTTTAAAGTTCATTCTTGGTTGAGAGAGAAGTGAATAGCCGAGACAGAAACATAAGACACTTCCCTCGATTCTTGGCTGGATGTTGTATTCACACAATTTATCAATCAGTGTGATTCATAGAGTGTACAATCAATCTCCACATATGCAAGAAGTCATCACATACAGTACCAGTAAATAAACATGTGCACTCATTGCCTGTGAGCCCTCCACTCCAGCTGCAGTGAGCCCTGCTCCTGTCCTGCTTGTCTGAGGGCACCGGTCACGCATGAGCTCCAGTCCTGAGAAGAAATGCCCATAAATGCAGCATTGTGTCCTGTAACCATTTGGTTCACTCCAGCCTGAGACCTGGGTGGTAAAAGCACAGTTCTTCATAACTGCTTCTGACATAGCAGTGAAACCCAGTTTTACATCCACCAGTTCCCAAGCCAGAGTGGTAACTCTTATCACAACAGAGGAGTGTTTACCCTGCAGCAGCTAGTCACTCCACAACTGCAGAAACCGGTGAAGTTGCTTTCCTTTGCCTTTGATCCCTGTTTAACAACATATCATTTTTAAACCTTGAGCCTCAAAGGCCAAAATTCACCCAAAGAATGTCCTGAATTGCAAAGCTTCAGCAACCACCTTCAAACTGTGACAGCATTATCAGAGGGTGTCCTCGTTTCGGCTGCACCCTTCTCTGGGAGTCATCAGTATTCTCATGGTATTCAGTAACACCAGTGATATGAGGGGCACAAAGGGAAGCAGGACACATCTTCTCAGGGGCTCCTAAACGACACAGAAACACTTCATAGTCTGCCCTCTGCAAAATATGCACAACTATCAAATATAAGCCAGAAGTAACAGACCTATGAAGTTTAAAAGTCTCCCATGAAAGCTCTTCCCCCACTTCAAGGCCAAGGAAAACAAACTGGCCTCACAGCATGCAGTGGAGAGAACAGAGACAAAAAAAAAAGACCTAATTAGAACAAAATTCAATAAGCCGTAGGCTTGTTTTAAAATGAAAATGCTACCACTTTTTTGCAGCAGTGACCTTACTTTTGCCTTAAGGATTAATACAAAGCACAGTAGCATTTACAGTCAATGTTTTCAGTGGAACTGCCTGAGAGCATGTGAAGTTTGGAAGATATTGACTTTTTGGGTCAGGTTGGAGTTTTCTCACAGAGATTTCAATTAATTTTCTTCCATTTTCTTTAACTGTCTATCAGGTCTGCAGAGCTCACCATGCTCACCTCAGCACCCAGCCTTTGTGGCTCCCAAATATCCTACAAACATCCACTAAGTCCCACAGCTTCCTATGGGGATAGTGGCAACATCGCTCCCTTTCAGGCGCAACACTGAAGCTCCAGGCTACAGCTGTGCCACGATGCAGAGGCAGAGCCAGGACTAAATCAGATTTAAGTCAGACATTTGTTTCTCTTCAGACCTGCTTGCTGTGTATGACAGTAGCTAATTTAGACACACCTGAGCTGGGTATAATTAGCTGAGTGTATGAAATATTATTCAATATATTATTATGTGAATGAGAGAATAATTTTCCTACAGGTTTGCATAACATAGCTGGATGAGGAGGTGCTAATCTGTACTCCCAGCTCTCACTTACCAGCTCAATACTAATATAATGATTTAATATATTATATGTTATATCAATAATATATTAATATCTGTATTAATGCAATAAGAATACTAATAATATTTGCAATTAGAAACCCTCAGGACTTGCATAACCATATGCCTATCTCCCTCCTGAGGACCTATCCATCCACTATGATGTGACCATGGGCACATTCTGACACACCATCAAAGTACCTGAGGTGCCTCTGTGAGCTGTTATACCAGAATTTCAACTGCTTCTCTGCAGCCCCATTCTGCTCAAATTCACAAGTTGTCCAAAAATCCCACTCCCTTACACTGGGATATGCTTTCATGATCACATACTGATGATGAAATAAGTTTTCTCATCAACCATCACTCAGCATGCTCTGCTCTGCCATTGGTGTATGGGGTCCCTTTCCTGCCAGTATTTAACAGCGTATGGCATAAAGTGCTTGGTGGTATCTTGGGCATGAAAGATGATACTTACAGCACACTTCTATATTATTTCAACAACCACATTGATGCCTTGCCTCCTGACACCCTGCCCATTGGCCAATGCCAGCAGCATAGACAGACTGCTGATGATCTACTCTCTGCCCAACATTGGCATCGTAGGCAGGATGCTGCCCACATCATCCATGTAAGGTATGATTCTCTCAAATCTCACTGCCGCTGGTGGAGCCAAGGGGTGGTGCAACTCTTACCCACATTCAAAAGGCATTTGCACAACTGGCTGTGGCTGCCAGATGACTTGGACACCAAGTGTTCCTGGCAATCCACCAGAGCCATCTCATTGCTTACAATCCTATGTTTGCTGTTGGTGATCGGGTGAGTTGCAGCACGGGTGCATCATTGCTCATATTTCCTAGTGCCTCCACAGACCTTAGTTGATAACGTGTTGTCAAACGTTGGGCAGGTGAGGTTGCCACTGTGTCATAGCAGAACAAGGGATGAGCACCTCAGAGCTTGAAACACTAAGTAACACAGCCACTCTGGGCATGCCCAAAAAGTCCCTCAAGGACCTGCTTGCCGTGACAGAAAAATGAAGCATCGGAACAAGAAAAAAACCAAGCTCAAAGTCTATGACAATATTACAGAAGCAGTTGAGCAGACCTGAAGCTGTTACAGGGGCTTGCTTTTTTTCAGCAATGAAACTCTATTTGAAGGGAAGGGCAGTGACTTTTTTTAACTCCCCAGGATTCTATTATGTGTTATTCACATTTTCATGTGAGAGTTTCTATGAGAAATGCACACCTTCCAGCAACTACTAGAAAATCCAGATAATGAAGACTGCAGCTGCTGATAAAAAATCTCCAGAAATGAATTAGCCCTAGATAGTATTACTCTCTGCTTTTAAATTCATGTTTATATAGAAGTAAAAAAGCTAGCTGATTTGAGAAATCATAGATCCACTGCAAATTACAAGCCATGAAATACTGTACCTTGAAGGTGAAAGTTGGACCATTTTTAGTGTAAGATAAGGGAACCACATGTCTTGGTTTTACCTGCCTAGATATGGTTTTGTAATAGAGCAGCCTGTTGTAATGACATTTCTTATTTCAGCTGTCCATTTGTCACAGTGGTTTTTCTTCCTGGTGTAGTAGCACAGAAAAAGATCAGGATTGGGAATTTAATGTCTCTTCTTTGTTCCTGTCAGTAATTCTGAGATTCTCATGTTTCCTGATACTACATGAATCCCAGCAAACGGATTTTCTCCCTTCAGGTTGTGCAGTTTGTTTCTCCAAACAAAGTGCAGAAAACTCTGTGCCTGACAGATGCCTGGGAGCTGTTCTGGCATCCTCAGGGCTAGATGCAAAAGACGGCCTGAAGAGCACCTGCAGGATAATCTTCCAGTGGGCAGTGCCTGGTGGGCTGGGAAGGGCATTCCCCAGTTCAGAAACAGTACATGGGGGTCAGCCAGCACTGCAGCCACTGATGAGAGAGAAAGCAGGAGGGGAAAGCTTTTTGCTATGAATTTTTGTAAGCACATCGGGGAATTTCTGTCAGCAACCCATTTGTACTGTGTGGCATGTCATCTCTGCTGGCTCCGAATGCAAAACTTTCTCCACTGCTTGCAGTTATGTACACATGTAGAGACAAGACACCTTCATCAATGAAAAGATCTCTTAATCACCACAAAAAAAATCTCAGGTTCAGGACTATTCAGATGTATTCCGATCTGCTTCTGTGACTTTCCAGAAAAAGGGTTTGGAAGGTATGATTTGCTTTCTTCCATCCTACCATGTTTCCATGCAAAAGAGAGTCCATATATGTTCATTAAATCTGGCTTCTGCAGTCTTTGGGCAGCTTTGCCAAAGAATTAGATTCAGGGCAGCAGAGCTACAGGTAGTAGAGGGTATAGGGTCCTCTGCATCCATTGTAGTCCCCTAAAAGCACATCTTTCCAGAGGGACGTATGCCTGTTCACCCTCTCTTTCACCCACTGAGAGAGCTCGAACAGTAAAATGCTCTCCACTGACTTTCCAGAGGGACTGAGGACGGAAAAGAAATAGATGCCTCTGGAAATTTAACCTTAATACTCAATGTTTTGTGGCCCCCAAGCAGTCCCTACATTTCTGTGATGCCATTTGTTGCAGGTTTTTTTCTATGTAAAACATTTTCAAATTCTCCTGCGGACGAGCAGAAGCCCAATTTCTGTTCTGTTTCAGCCCCTCTGCCAGAGTTCATTCTCCAGGTCACTGTCATTCCTCGCTAATCTAATGAATTTTCCAAGCTGATTAATTCAGGCTTCTGGTAACAAGTGGTTGTGCTATGAGCGTGCTGGGATTCAACACTGGGCACTCGCCCCTTGTGCAGGAGCCTCAGCTGGCAGCAGCACATAGCTGGAGGCTGAGGAGGTACTACAAGCAGAGACAAAATACTGCTGCTATCTGGCATTACAAAGCCAAATTCAGATAGTGTGTTGTCCCTTGGAGGCATAGAGATGAAAAAACTAAGATGTGAAGAACTTAAATATTTCATCACAGACTTTGTTCCATTTTGCTCTTCATTTACATTAGTAACACATACTTTTAAATTGAAAAAAAGAGTATTCCTTGGTTGTCTTCTTCTTGATGCTTGGGATGTCAAAAAGCACCTACTTTCACTTCGTACATCCCAGGAGCAATGAATAAGTATCACCTAAACAGGTCTCCACTGGGAATGACTGTGTCCACAGCCACAGGCTGGGATTCAAAGCCAGGCTTCTCTGTAAACAAAAAGGACTGCAGCCTACACCCTGAACGAGTACCTTTATGTGTTGAAGTAGTAGATGCTCTTTCATACACATCTGAATACTTCACCCAGTGCAGGACAGGGACACCACAAGCACATTTCTCAGCACTGCCACGGAGACCTCCAGCCCAGATGCAGCCAGGGCATTGCAAGGCACTTGGCAGGGCATCCTTAGGGGAAGAAGAGGGGTTGTGGGGCCAGAAAGGAAAGGACAGAAAAATCATAGTTAATTAATCATGGCAACTGGAAAAGTAGCTGCTTTAAATGGGAAATTTTTTCTTTTACAGAGGAAGATTGGGAAAGAATTAGAAATGGGGAAAAAAAAGTCAAGCTAATAATGAAGCAAGGAATAGCAATGGAATATAATAAAAGAGATTATGTCATAAAAAATTCAGTCTCTTATTTGGAATCAGTGCCTGACGTAACAGTTGTACCGTGTGTTTATACCACGTTTCTAAATGATCTTGGGACTCAAGTGGGAAATACTCCGTCCCCAGTCAGCTTTCCAAAGTGCTGTTGTATGATTGAAGCTTCAAAGGTTAACCTGCAGCAGTTAACTGAATGCTTCACCAGTACAAACTCCAACACCATTCTGATGAGAACAGAAAATATCAAACACCACTTTATATAGCAGAAGACCCTGGAGGAGGGCTCAGTAGCTTGGACTGGGGAGGACCATTCAAAAATTAGTTAATTATTTATGACCATTTTTAGTGCCTCACTGAAATTTCCCTGTAGTGTTTTCAGGGCTTCTGAGCTGTCCCCCACTGCAGCACCATGCCAAGAGCAGAGTTTGACACTTAAAATAACCTGCCTCAAGCAGGGGGTTGAAGACGGTGACCTCCAGAGGTCCCTTTCGGCATACATTATTTTGTGTTTCTAGGAGAAATCAATTTGCTCTCAGCAAAATCTAACACTGTGATTTTTGAAGGGATGTGAGAGTGAGGTTGCCAAATCCCAAAGAACTTAGAAGGTATTTTGGTTCCTAAATCCCATACACTCTTAACAATTCCCTGGCCATTTCTTAAAGGTCAATGTAATTTCTTCTTTAGCCCAAATGATCACAAACCTGTTCAAGCGGAAGTCAGAAACCCTGCTGCTCTGTGACCAGGAACCAACCTGAATGCTCTTATCAGTCTCTTTTAGTGCTATAAATGTGTTGCTAATTGCAAAAGTGATACAACTGAAAGTGCTAAAGGGTGATTATTCTGGCGGCAAAATGCCATGGTTCTTGATGAAGTCATCTGCAGGAGCTAATGCCTCAATTAATTTTTCTAACATCTGTTTAGAGTACAGCTGAAGGCTGAAGCCTTGCATTGGTGATCTCAAATAATGGTAGCACAAGGGACTTTCTCTTCTCACCCAGGGGCAGCACTTCTGTAACCACTGCAGGTAACCACCACCGGCTTCACAGGAGGATTATGGAGGGACATGGGCTACAGGACAGGAGTCACCGTCTTTGCTGATAGAAGAAGTTGGCTTCACATCTGAGGTGTAGCTGCCACTTCAGCAGGTACTGTGAACGGGAAGCCAAAGCTTGGGCTGTACAAGCCAGAAGGTGGAAGACTGAGCAGCTGAAGAGCGTAACGAGATGATCTCCCCACATACTGGAAACGGCATCGCACAGGCATTTTCTCCAATATAAGGAGGGTGATGTGGCTCTTCAAACAAAGCCATCTCACTAGGATCAACTTGTGTGTTGCACACATGTGAAATCAGAGCAGGGGAACACTACTGGATTGCACCAGCTGGGCATTTGCTTAAAATGGAACGTTAAATGCAAATGGCCACTGACACAACAGAAAGGTCCACTAAAGTGATATAAACTCATGCTTTTTTCCCTTTTTCTGACACCAGCTTATTCAGGGGAAAGGTCTGCAGAAAAAGGCCAGTGACTGCCAGGCACCCTGTACAGCTGGCCAGAGATGCTCACAGAACTGGCTACAACATGGGTGGTGTTTCCCCAGCACCCAGAGCCTGGCAAGACAAATGTGGCTACCAGAATTGAATGGGAAGAGTGGAGTCACATGGTGCATTAGAGAGCAAAGATCTAAAGGCAAAATAAAATGCTTTTCCTATACTCATTTTATCCCTGAGAGGGTACAGTGCCCTGACAAGTCACCTCATGCAACTGTAGCATGCTCAGATGGTGCACAGTCCGGACAACAGTGCCAAATAATCCAGAACCAGGGAAGGAAAGGACCATTTTCAAAGTAATTTTTAATTACATCATATATATCTTTGAGTCTTCAGGTCACCCTGGGAAGATAGGTTACAAACCACAATTTCTTCCCGTTGCCACTTTCTTCACTTAACACTCACTGAGAGAAAAAATACCCTCAAGTAAAGCAGCTCATGTAGTGCATGCTTGGGGCATGTACTCCACTGGAGAACGTCAGGATGTTCTCATGAAGGTTTCCTGGTCAGTATATGAGTAATTTTTTAGTGGTTTTTATTTTTAAGGTAGCATGGCTCCATGTTCAAGTAATAGTTGGTATCTCCTGTGACTAATCATTGCCTGTGACTGAAACACACAGAGCAGTTGTTAATGTGTGCTATGAAACAGGAAGTGCTATTTAAATTCACTCAGAAGCCAACTGTTACCAACGCCATCAGGTTCAAGGAAGTGTTTGAGTGTAGAGCTGACTGAAAATATGAGACTTTTTTTGAAGAATGTGACCATTTCCCCTGAACTTGTAGAAGCAAAATCTTCTTGTTGCAGAATAAAAGCACCATCTTAGGAATCAGAAAACACCAGTTCAGTTCTGCACTCCATCCAGGCTTGCTGTATGCTCTCTAGCAAGCCCTTTAACCTCTGTTTCCATTTTCATGAATGAAATCAAGCTAACTATCTTGTCTTTTCACCCTCTCTTTGTTATTTTTAATCTTTCTGATGTAGGAACTCTCTCAAAGTATATGATTTGTTTAGTGCAATAACAGTACTGGTGAGTCCTGATACACAGTGGGAACCTTCAATTCCAACTAACTTCAGTGTGTGCAAACCCAGAGCAGCTCTTTCAGGGACCTCAACCTCTGGATTCTCTGGTTGCCCACGGAGGTTGTAGATGTCCCATCCCTCAAAGAATTCAAGGTCAGGCTGGATGGGGCTTTGAGCAACCAGATCTAGTTGAAGATGTCCCTGCTTACTGCAGGGGGGTCTGACTAGATGACCTTTAAAGGTCCCTTCCAACCCAAACCATTCTATGATTCTATGACTTGCTCAGAGCCTGGCTGAGCTGGAGTCTTCTCACCCCACTAAGATGTTGCTGTTGCTCTTACCCATTGAAGGAAAAACTGCATGATTACAACAATAGAAAAGGTAAAAAATTGTACGGGGTATTCTCCAGAGCTGAACAAACACTTAAAACATCTGCAAGAAAGCATCTGGTTTTAATGTTGAAAATGATCAACACAGTGCATTTCCCATGAAAAGCCTTCATATTCTGCAAGAGAGATTACAAGCCCAAAAGTTCAGTGCTTAGAGTTTGCCTGAATACTCTATAAACACACATGTAACCTAACATCCATGCCTTTTTAAGAGCACCGCATAAGAATTTCTAGGGTGAGCTCCCAATTTCCATAATACTAAATCACTTCTTCCACTGAGATTTTCAGGACTGAAAGCTGCCTATCACTTGTTAAAGGGTCCCTGCATCCTTCAGAAACACTGTCAGCAGAAAGGCCATAAACTGATAGATTAATCCATCTGAACATAATCACAATTGGCATAAACCTTTCTTCAGCCTGTTACTATGCAAGCCAGAGCCCAACCTTTCCACATGCTCCAGGGCATTTAGTTGACTCTGGTTTCATGTTTGCACGCTGTCCCAGCAGCATCCCGGACCAGGGCCAAACCTCCCCCAGGTTCACGGATGGGTTTTTGGGGCCAGAAGTAGATGTGCTGAATTACTGTGAGAGCCTGATCTTGAGAGGTTTCCAGGGAGGCTGGAAGCAGAAAGCAATGAAAATCTAGTGAGAGTTTCTGCCTACTTTAGAGTTTCACCCTCATGTTTGAAAAGTGAATGAGGTAAAATCATTTGGGAAAAAAAGAAAAAATAAAACGCATAACACTTTCTCTCCTTTCCTTTGAAAGAGTCCTGTAGTTTTCCTCATTTCAAAACCACCTTTTGTTCCATTTTCTCACAGAGACACTTCCCCTCCTGGCTCTCCTGAGCCTTTTCCATAGACTGTCTGAGCCCACCACTCCCTCCTCCCTCTTTACCCCTTTCAATCTGGTTAAATTTGCTTTTTCCCCACGTGGCACAGATAATTTCAGAACAGCCAGCCCTTCCTCACCTTTTCATATTATCACTCTCTAGTTATTTTCAAAACTCAATTAAAACCCAAAGTTTTTGCCATGGTTTTAACTATTCCATTTTCCCCATTTTTATGTGTTTTTTTCCCCCTGCTGTTAAGTGCTTTGAAGTGCTATTAGTATGACAAACATCAGACACACAACTGAGCTGTGTTGTGCAATAATGTCCAGCCTGAGACTCACCCACGTGTTAAGAATAATCCTCAATAGATTGATCTGGGGGCTCCAGCCCCCACGGCTGGCAGCCTACAGCCCATTTTCCCTTTTCCTGACTTTTTTTTCTTCTCCATGAACTGATCTCAGTTACGAATCTAGGGACTGGCTCCACTTAATCCACAGTCTTGTCTGTCCATTTGGACTGGACTTCAAGACACTTGCATTTTCCCCTAAGGGTTATCTTCCTTTTTTTGAAGGTAGCCACCTTTAAGATCAACTGATATCACTCACTATGTATTACTGAGTTATTTCATATCCTGCCAATCAGAACCTTATCTGCTTAAAACTGAAAACAAATACCACAAAGGTATAACTAAAACATGAGAGGAATGCACCCAGAAGGAGCACAGCTCATGAAAATAGAACAGGAGGGACAAACCAACAAATGCTGAAAAAAGAAGAGACCATAGGACTACAGAGAAGAAAAGAAACCCTAGACCGCATTTTCTGATATTATAAGGTTATGAGTGAATTAATTATGCACAACTTTCTGGAATGAGCGATGGGACAGGCTGAAAAAGACTTTGCTGTGGTCTCACTGGCACAACCACTAGAATTTCAGCAGATTAATAAAAATATGGAAGGTGGGGAGTGGTGTGTCATAGAAAATGAAGAAAAGTATCTGACCACTTCCTATTTTTATTCAATGTAGACAAGATACATCATACAGACATCCCCTGGGACACCAATACACCCTACTGAACCCGCTGGGGTTACACCACAAGCCAGCTCAGCCTTCATTTCACCCAATGGAAGGATGAGGCTGACCAAAGCTCTCCAACCCAGCTGTGTCCTCACCAGTAACAGAACGTGCAGACATGCAGCATGAGTCATTTACAAGGCTGATGTAATAGCCTGGAGAGATTCCCATGCCTTTCCTGATGGAGACCTAAGAATACCTGTGGTAGTGAGAACTTCCATGGGATCCTTCCTGAGTTGTTCTTGGAGGGACAAAAAAGGTTTGAACTATTAGGGCTAAAATTATTCGTGCATGCAACACGTTCAGGGACTTCTGGGCTTTGTATATGGGCACAGCATCAAACCATGAGCAGGCAGGTTAACTGCTAACTTGCTAATTGGGATGAGGGACAGGAGGAGGGTATAGGCAGCTGCATGTGCTATTCAGTGTCTGCACTGCTCCAGCACCTACTGAAAGTGAGGAGATGGCATACCAGGCCAGACATGGGTGGGGTGCTCTCATGTTCTCATGAGTTTTTTTTCTGTAGGAGCACCTGTTGTGGCTGGTGCTGTGCACATGCAGATCCATGGAGGCAGTCCATCCAGAGGGGTTCACCACCCAAAGAGAAGAGGGGAGAAAAGACAAGGGTAGAAGGAGGTAGATGGAAGACTACAAAGAACTGACAAGGTGATGCATTAATTAACATGACAACAAGCATTTTCATCACAGAAACTGCTTAAGTACTGTCAGGTTTTTTTTGTGGAGAACAAGCCAACAAGAACTTGAGCAGACTTTAGAGAACAATTGTTTGCAACAGGCACATAATTTTTGGAGAAACACACACCATCATTCCCTGGAGGACCAGGCAACACCTGGGCATTACTTTTGGATTTTGGATTAAAAATTTCATGTTGAAACATGAACAGGCTTGAGAGGTGGGCCCATGCAAACCTCCTGAAGTTCAGCAAGGCCAAGTGCAAGGTCCTGCCCATGGGTCGGGGCAATCTCAAGCACAAATACAGGCTGGGCGAGGAGTGGATTGAGAGCAGCCCCAAGGAGAAGGACTTGGGGGTATTAGTGGATGGAAAACTGACTATGAGCCAGGAACGTGTACTCACAGCCCAGAAAGCCAACCGTGTCCTGGGCTGCATCAAGAGAAGTGTGGCCAGCAGGGCGAGGGAGGGGATTCTCCCCCTCTACTCTGCTCTCAGGAGACACTCCCTGCAGTGCTGTGTCCAGCTCTGGGGCCACCAGTGTAAGAAGGACATGGACCTGCTCGAGCAGGTCCAGAGGAGGCCATGAAGACGATCAGGGGGCTGGAGCACCTCCCCTGTGAGGACAGGCTGAGAGAGTTGTGGGTGTTCAGCCTGGAGAACAGAAGGCTCTAGGGAGACCTTAGAGCAGCCTCCCAGGACTGAAAGGAGGCTCCAGGAAGGCTGGGGAGGGACTTTTGATCAGGGAGTGTAGGGATAGAAAAAGGGGTAATGGTTTTAAACTGAAAGAGGGTAGATTTATATTAGATGTAAGGAAAAAATTGTTTACTGTGAGGGTGGTGAGACACTGGCACAGGTTGCCCAGAGAAGCTGTGGCTGCCCCCTCCCTGGCAGTGTTCAAGGCCAGGTCGGACGGGGCTTTGGGCAACCTGGGCTAGTGGAAGGTGTCCCTGCCCATGGCAGGGGGTTGGAACTGGATGATCTTTAAGGCAAACCATTCTGTGAAAGAGTTCAACCCTGAGAAAAAAAGTTGCAAATGCCTCTCTCAGCTCTTACATTAAAAGCCCTTGGTGAAGAGGGGGAAAAATACATGATGTTTGTGATTGAACTGAAATGGGCCAAGTCCCACTCCTCCTGCAGTGCACTCACACACCCCTGTTGCAGCATGCTGCATGGAGGGTGTCAGGCTGTCCCTCTGCTCAGTGGTAGGTGCAGTGACAATAAATACCATGAGATGAGGTGGTTTATAACAAACCTTACAAAGCCCACAAACTGCTGTAGTTACTGTACAGACCGCTGTTAGTGTGACTATGTAATTTAAGCCTCAAACTTATCCTTAGCCAGAGAATTCAATTAAATTAAAAACAAAACCCAAACCAAACCAAACACACATAAACAAGTAAAACTCTGCCAAAACTAAAACTTGCAAACAAAAGTTATCAAACATTCAAGACAAATTCAAGCACACGGTGAGCAGATAGTGAAGTCTAGGTGCTTTATGAAGTCAGGGAAATGCGAAGGTATAGTGGGGCTGTGGGAATGTTTTACCTAGGGCGTTTCATCTGATCACATTTCATCCCCACTCGCCGACTGCTTGCGCTGTGCCAGCTGGCAGCTGAATCGCAGCAGCCCTGCAGTCCCGCCGCGGCTCCTCCCCAAAAGCCCACACCGCTGCCAGGCAGACTCAGCCTCGCTTACTCAGCCAAAAGCTACAGGCAGTGAGGCAGAGCCTCCATGGGGCCTGCGGAGCCAGGGAGCAGAGGGGGAGTGGACAGTGTGGCAGGGATATGGCCCCTTGACTGCAGACCAGGACCAGGGCAGGGGGTATGTCACGGGAGATGCCTGCCAGCAGGCTGTCTGCTCCCGTCACCAGTGACATGGAGACAATGTGTCCTTCGCTGTACATAGCAGCTAGTTAAGTGATTTTCACATCAGTGAGACACCCTGAGCAAGGGCGGACCTCAGGAGAAACCCAGTGGGAAAGCCACAGAGAAAGCCCAGGGAGCAACGCCTCTACTCAGGAGGAACAAAATGTTACTGGCAGATTAGTATCTCATGGGTCTTTTACTTAAAGAGCTAGAAAACTTGGGAGCATCCAAGTGAAACTGGGCTGGGAATAGGTTGCCCCACTTAGGAAGGTGGGTTGAGTCTTTGCACCAGGTAGTTTATAGTAAAGCATTCAGAAAGGTAGCTGCAAGGATTACATGGTGCTCAGGTTGCTGTAGACTTTTTTTTGGTCTGCCAGTGAAGTTTCTTAGTGCCTTTCACTACATTAAAAACAAGAAGCCTAAGAAACAAATGCCCTGCCCAAATGGGCCATATATACCTCACATCACACCCTTCACAGAAACACAGGAATGAGTATTTTCCTTTTCAAACATCCATGAAGGGCTACCAAACAATCAGACCCCTCCTCCATCAATGACCACCAAGCTAGGCAGACCCTTCTGACTGCTCATTTCCCAGTACCGAGACCAACATTTGGTGTCTGAATTGCTTCCAAGAAGTCATCAAGAGTTTCAGAACCGGCCACTTCTCTTGAGGCTATTTCAAGGGAATCCCAGAAGGTTCAGAAATTGAGACTATATTATGAAGTGGCAGTTGCATGAATGAACCACTGCAGGAAGCACCTTCAAAACTAGAGGCAGTGAGTTCATGCCTAGGCACAGCCGAAGCTTCAAGTGCTCTAAAATGCCCTTTGGGTACTCTTCCCTCAGGTCAGTAGGCCTCAGCCTTGAGAATTGCTATGAAATAGTAAGTAGCTCCCACCCAGTAAATGTGAATGAGCAGACGGTACCCCGACAGGCGAGCAACAATGTTGTTTGAGATGCCTCCTAATTTGGCAGGTTTCCAGGTATGAAATCCAGGAGTGCAGTTCTCTTCCCTGCCACACTTTAGTCAGCAGCATAATTCTCTGCCATCTCAGCACCAGCAGGCTCTTTCTTGGGAGCCTAAGAAATAGTTAAATATCTGTAAGAGAGGGATGCTGTTGGCAAGGGGCTGACACCTGCCCTTCAATATGCATGCCCTGCTCCTGCTGTCAAGGTAGATCAATGTTTAATGCAATGGCCTTGACAGAGTGCGTTAATAAAGATGCAGAGAGCAAACAACAAAAACATCTGAAATAGCAAGGCCACGTCACATAGCTTGCTCTTCAGGGATCTGAGCTATTTTGCAGTGGATTTATGGCATGCATTTAAAAAAATGTATGAATAAGGGCCCCATCCTGGATCTCTATCTCAGGTAATGTTCTTCATCTCCAACCACGTCTCAGGGTAGTGTGGAGAGCAGGACACACATGGCTGCCTGTTTGCCCTGACCACTGGTGAATGAGGGAAAGGGGAGCAGCAGTATGGGACCCTGGTGTCCCTGCACTGCATGAGGGAAAGGGAAGGAGCAGTGTGGGATCCTGGTGTCCCGGCACTCCGCTGCTGGCACTGGCAGTGCTTGGCTGCATGTGGAGGACACTACCTGGCCCATGTGGGACAGGTGGGACTGACCTGATTTATATCACATATCTCTGTCTTTTCAACAGGTTACCTTCTAGAAAAAGTTGCCATTCATAATTTGCCTTTCTGTTAGAATATTTTTGAATGTAGAAGGAAAAAATTATAAGGCAAGAGACTGAGTGGTAGTTTATGCATGTATAAATCTTGTTAAAATAGATACATGCTGAATGTCCAAAGCAGTGGGAGGTTTTGACCCTTTAAACCAGTTAACGGGATTCGTGCTCAGAAATTCAGCTTGGTTTTCTGAAAACCTGCTCAAATAGTGCTTACTAAAAAGCCTGATTTGGGACAGTAAAAATGTGTATGCAGAACACAAACTAGGCAGCTCTGGGCTGAGCTGCACACAGACATGAATTGATGGAGCAATGTGTAGCTGGCCTGAGCAACAGCAGGGACCAGGCAGCACCAGGGATGACCGCATTCTCATGGTCTTCTGCTCAATCAGGATGCAGCTCTGACCCCATAAATAACAAGATCTGGACTATACATCTCCTACATCTCTCTTCTCATTAATTTCTTCTCTCTGCCTCAACCTCTCTCCTATGTACTCTGAAAGACACACGTACCTCTCAAAACACAGCCCTGCCTCAGATTCACATCTCTACTTTAAAAAGCACCTCTTCCATGAATCCTCATTGTTAATCTCCCCAACAATAAGTTTTGCACTAAATCCTTGAATTGAATTACCTGACTGTTGTCCAGGCCAGACAAGCCTATAGGCCTATTAGCTTATCAACACAAGCAACACAGCTAATTCTTCGCCTTGCAGGCACCATGCACTTTAAGGAGTTTATTAATATCGATAAATAGTAAGATTTTATTCTCTGTATTAAGAATAAACAAACCTCCAAAGATTTTTTCAGTTCAGGGATTTATCCAGACATCTGGATGCTCATTTGCAGCTTCTCCAGATTTTCTTGGCTGATATATTGTGCTGGAAATCATGAGATTTCCAATGGATTTTTGGTTTTTATCCAACTGGAAATACTGCAAGAGGAGTTTTTCCTCCCAGCCTTCCAGGATTTCTCATTTATGTGCTGTCTGGAATCAGCATATAAAGAGGGGCATAAAAAGAAAGCATTGATTAAGAAAAGCTGAGGAAATATTTGTACTTCAAAGGTATCTTTTCAGCTTCAGGTGATGGTTCTAATTAGTTTCTAGAAGTGAAGCTGATGAAGCCTTACTTTGTGTGACTGTTTAGATGACCATTCATAGAAGACTGGGACACTGGGGAGGCAAGATGTAGGCCTATGCCAAGATCATGTTTATGATCAGTTAATGTGTCTGATGGGTATCTGAATTACCCAGTTTTGTATTAGAGATGGATTATTATCTCGGTTTCCGAGCCCCTCTATTCTCCAGCCTCCAGGTCTCTTTTAAGGATGCCTGCTGAGACTGCTTTTGCCACCAATTTCGCAACATCAGAGGAAGGTGAAGACTGCTCTGAGTTCAGTGGTGTTCTTTCCCATGACATCCTCCAGTAAAAGGGTGGAGGCAAGTGGATCAATGGAAAGGGAGGAAACTGTGGTGATGGGAGGGCAAGGCAGAGATCAGAAACACTCATGTGACAAATAAGGGGATAGGAAAAGGAGGAGGAGATTGAGGAGATTTGGTCTGAGATAATGGAAAAATCCTCAAACACACAGCCTCCCTCCTCCTTTCTCCAAAATCAGCCTAAATCTGGAAAGATACAGCAAAAGATAGATGACAAAATCCAAACAGGGGATGGTACGGAAAAAAAATTAGGGAGAAACTGTAAGAGCAAGGGAAACATCATGCCAAAGTGGAAAAAAACCCAGGCCATTTGGTGTAGAGGCAGCCTACACTGTTGGCTTGGTAGCACCCCAAAGTACCTGGTTACCATGATCAGCTTTAGCACAGCCACAGAGATTCAACAGCAGAACCCTGATGGAAGTTGTTCCTCTGTGCACCAGTTCGACTTCCAGGAAATCTGCTCTTAGTGAATTTATTAAAAACAGGATTCCAGGAAAACAGATGTCATGCACTTGGAAGAATGTTGCATTATATTTAATTTCATCAGTATGTAATGAGCCAACAGCAGGTTTCAACTGATGTGGGCTCTGAAAGCCGTCCATGCACTTCTCAGCAATTTAGGACACAAAGCATCGAGCACACGTTCAAGGTCACCAACAGGTGACACTGCAGAAAAAAGCAGGTTAGATATCCTGCTGTGGCCTGACATGTCTCTTGTGGCACATGCTTCCAATGGCTGTTCATTCATAGCAGGTCAGGGAATGTTGTGTTTGTTGACCAGAGTAACTGAATGCAGTGACTGTCAGAATCATCCAGGGAAAACAGGGATACTTGTCTGTGAAGGGACAGATTTTCCTTGTGGAGCACAGGGAGTGGAAGGTCGGCAGAACTTTTGTTAGTGCTGGTGGCTGTTGTGAAGTCTGTTCTATACCAAAAAGCAATAGTTGTTAAATGCTATTTCCTATAATACATAAAAACTCTCTGAAACTTTAGCTGAGAATCATTCACAATATGTTTAAGACTTCCAAAGCCATCAGAGCAAACCAGAATTCATTAAGAGAGAAAATAAGATTGCAATTAATTAACTTATTGAAACTATGAATCAAGGACTACACAAGAAAGGCTATGCATCACTTTGCAAGTTATTCAGTTAATCAAATAACTGGGCAGAAATATTTGCAGTAATAATTGCACTAGAAAGTGCTGATCACAATGTTTAATAAATCCAAATTGTTAATTCTACAAACTCTGTTTCAAGTCCAAGACATATGTACAAGAAGTTCCACTGGTATAAAGGGAGGTTTGGGGATGTGACCTTAGTGATTAAAACAAAACCTTTCTCTAGATCATTCTGACACACGGTCAGAGGAACAGCTGGAAACTCATCCATGTTATGCCCCTCCCTATCTTCTGTAGAAGGTTCACGACAAGGGGATTGTTGTGACAGCTCCTAAGGACATCTTACAACCCAACAAGAAGACCCTGGGACTACAGTAGCCAACAGCCAACCCTTACAATCCCTGGATATAATTAACCTTGTTAGCACATCCCCATGAAAAGCAGTTTCCACAGGCACCATCCAAACCTCACAGAGCACCCTCAGCTCAGGAACTTGACCTGGCCCCACTTGAGCTGGGCTTTGGGGGACAACTGCACCAGCAGCCCTGGAGGTATTTTGGCTGCCTGGTCCAAGCCCTCTCCTGCCATGTGTGTCAGCTGCCTTTTCCTTGGCACTCTCATCCCAACCCTAATCCAACTCCTGGGCTGAGATTTATGGGACGTGAAGGCAGAAGCCATCTGGCCAAGGAGCAGCCCTTGCTGCACTTTGGCAGCCTCCTCCCAGCCCACTCTCCTGCACATACTGGCTTTTGTTTCCTTGGATCCCAAACCCAGTGGAAGCTCTCATGATTTTCATGTGTTCAGGATCTGAATGTTTTATGAAGCCATTACAGACACATCTCACTCCAGACACATGGAAATATATGATCCAGACTTATTCTAGTTTTCTGGCCAAATGAAGGTTCTTCTACTCTGCCTAAGACACCTTAATTTTATTTTGACTCTGCTATTTATCTAGTTTTATGTCTCTGCTACTTCTGCTTTTCACTGATTTGGGACTTTCTGACTTTGTGGATAAAAGCAGCAGAACAACAGTCACACTGACTCATGAGGTGTCTCAAAGTGCTTCAAATCAGAATAATTTAATTCAGCCATTTGATACGAATGTAAGGTTATTAATATGCCAAGTACAGTGCTCCATTGCATCAACTTTTTCCCGAGTTGCAGACATACTTTACAAGCAATAGACCTGTAAGGTTTTGTTTGGCGACACCAAGATGTAGTTTTTGCCCTTTTGTCTTTCCTGCTCTTTTTTTCCCCATAGATCTATTTGCTAAAATAAATTGAAATTGGGTAAAAGAATATAAGGCACAATTTATACTAGATATATCTGCAATTACTAACTCTGAATTAAACATATCCCTTCATGAATAATGAAGCAGAAATAGGCCAGAGGAAAAATGAGATAAGATCTTCAATCCATGTATTTTTAATTGCTTCATTATCTAAAATTTGGTATGAATAGCAGTGGATACAGTTTGCTGTTAATGCACAAAAAGAAATGAGAATTTTCAACCAAATCACAAAAGGCTATCAAAAATTAATTTTGTGTGCTGTGATCATTGAAAATGTAAGTGATTTTGTGGCAGAGTGACATAAAAAATACCATTTATATGCTAATAATGAACAAGTCATATTTTTTCATTTTGATGCAAAATAAATTTTATTTTCATTTTAATGAACTGTAATGAATTATAAGCTGTTTCTTTTTATCTTTAGGTAAAAGCTGGGGGAAAGATAATGGAAGGTTGACAAAAGACTGTCCCTGAATGAAAATAGGATGGAGCAGAGCATGACCCTTGTTTTGACCCATTGCTGACTTGGCAGTCCATGGTCAAAGGCTGCCTTTTAGACCCGAGGTGTGCACTGCAGTAGATGAGCTCCACGAACAAACCCCATCACAGGTCAAAAAAGAGAAAATCATCCACACTAGGTGGAGGAACCCAACCTTTATTTCATACAAGCCCGAGCATCCTCAGAAGGGGGTCTGCCATGTACTTATACACATAGATGAGGCAGCTTTAAGCTTAGGGATAACTTCTGTAACTGGGGATAAAAGCATCAAGCGTCACAAGGTACACTAGATATATTTGCAGTCCCTAACTCTGAATTAAACATGTTCCTTCATGAATAATGGAACCGAAAAAGGCCAGAGGTACTAAGGAAACTGATCCAAAGCTATTAAAGCCAATGAAATGTCTCACATTGATGCATACCATATTAATAAATAATTATGGGATGGGGCTTTTTTGTGGTAATTCCTAGAAGCACTAGGCACAGTCAGGATCTTTATCACTTCAGTTGCTGCACACAATGGGAGAGACAGTCCTGCATTACAATGTAAGGATAAGGCAAGAGATAGCAAGTTGGATAAGAGCGGTGCAGGGAACCCAAACAAGTCATGAGATTACTGCACTCAGCAATTACGTGCACCAGCCACAACATAGCAGCTGCTCTGACACTTCTGAAACAGTCGAGCATGTACCAACACCAGCTGAAATCAATAGATATTGCAAACATTAAACACCCAGGAAAACGCAGCTTAGCTTTTTAAAGTGAGCCAACTATAATGAAAAGCCAATTTGAAACTGCTTGTCTTTTATTTACTGCTCCTTATTCACACTGAGGACTTCCCTTGGGGTATCTGTGCCTGCCTCGATTTAAAGTCAACTTCTTTGCACCTCCCTCTCATACAGATTGCCCACACATAATCAAATTCTTTAACTTCCTTCTGGGGGTCTTCTGCGTATTATTTAAAACAACCTGTTGCAAACAGCACTGCCATGATGTTTAGGTCGCTGTGTGCAGCACTGCTTCAGTTATAAATTTATCAGGTACAGCTGCACCAGGCTGCAGGTTCACAAGCATCTGCAGAGGACACAGGTATCCAGCAGGGTTTTCAAATCACCTACTCTAGAGACCATGGTGCTTCTAGATTCCAATTTGCATTTTTATGCATGATAATACCTTTAAGAAGCTCATTCTAAATAACTCCTCAAAAAGAGTCCTTCCACTTGTTATTTGGACTGGAGTAATAGTGGTAACAAATTAATGTTTATTTATTAAGCTTTGCCATGAGAAATACCAAGCCCAGACCAAATCTTGGCAAAAGAACACATAGCAGTGGACATCAGTTACAATACAGGAAATTTTGATTAGATATTAGGAAAAATGTTTCATCCTGAAGGTACTCAACCATTGGAACAGAGATGCAGAGAGGGTGTGGGATCGCTGTCATGGAACATATTCCAACCTGGGCTGGACAAGCACCCTTCTGTAACTGGACTTCCCTTGAGCTCTGAATTGGGCTGGAGACCTCTAGAGATCTTTTCCAACATAAATTGTATGTCTTAACATAAATTGTATGTCTTAAATGTTTACAGCCACTGTAATGTCACAAAAATGAAGGATAGGTCTTACTGTTTAGAATTAATTTCTCAGACTCCTCTATGCCTTTCATGCAAATGCTGTATCAGAGGCTGAAGCCCTGAGACCTCCTCTCAAGAGAACCTCCTTTCACAGTGCCACAGCCTGCACCGACTGCAATTCCCAACAGGAACTGCACTGTGATCTCCCGTGGACGGTGCAGACATCTCACCCTTGGGGACACTGGCAGAGCTGGGTGAGATCACTGGCACCCCAGCAAGGAGGAATCACCTTCGACAGCTCACCCACAGCTCTCTGCTGGGCTCATCCTCACAGAGTCCTTGGGATTTCAGCCCTCCTCAAAGCATGACATACATCTACTCTGTTCAATTGTGCAAATATTTACTTGCAGTTTTTTTGTTGTTGTTGGTTTGTTGGGGTTTTTCTTCCCCAGCAGTTCTACCTTTGCTACTCCTCTATGAATCACAACTTAACGGGGAAAAAAAAATGCAGTAAGTAGCATTTTACCTGTGGCTTGTGCATATCACCCTTGGTCAGCTGCTAAGAAAGGCAGGTGGTGATCAACAACACTGCAACTCTGGCTCATATGTCTCACTGAGATAATCTTACCCAGGTTATTTTTAAAAGTATGAAACACATGAAGAAATACATTACTGAAACCAATGTCCACACTAAAAAATAAATTAAATCAGAGTTATTTGACAGCCCAAGTCAGACTACTTTGGTGGGTGATTGTCCAGGTTGAGTCTGGTCTTCATTTCTGGAAGGGATTTCACTTCAGGGGGGAATATTAGATTGGAAAAGGACATAGCAATATCTTTTCTAGCACTACCAGTCATGCAGCTGCATCACATTTTTATCCTGACAATTGAATTGATTTCAAATTAAGAAAACCATTTCATAGTAAATATTTCCTGATTCTTCACTGAAATTTTGGTGTTCTGGATCCCCCACAGAGTTGTTAAAAAGAAATTCAAAAGGGAAGGAGGGTGGTGAAAAATGGGGCAGAACTATTAAAATTTTGCTCTAAAATTAAAGTGACACTAAATGTTTTTAACTTAAAGATCTACCCTGTGACTTTTTGGATGAAAGGGAAATGTGCAAACTGCAGCTAACAACTTCTGGTATTAAAATTTGTTTAGAGAATTGTGGAGGGTAGCATAGTGTAGAAAAATATGACAGGCGACAGAACTAAACTTCTAAAAGAAACCAGATAACTGATAATTATTTAAAAGAAAGAAGCTGTGTTAACAAGGCATTAATCCATTGAATGGACATGTAAAGCAGAAGTCGATAAAATAAAGAAAGAGCTATATAGTATTTACATGTAATAGCTATTTCATTCAGAAAGCAACTTTTAATCCTGAGATTTGAGAGGAATTTATTACTAGGTACAATCAGTGATGAACCTGCCCACCAAAAACACAGAAATAATGCAGTAGCAGTTGTGTCCTGGAGGAAGACTCAGGAGCTGGACTGGAAGAAATGCCCTCTGATGAATGTAACCTCTCTTTTGTGGAAAAAGAAATGCATGTGAGAAAGCTCATTTTGTTAGCATATTGACTGCAAATCAAATGATCAAAAAGGCTTTTACAGAAGCAGATGTTGGCCAATACTCATCCAGTGCTAATGGCAAACACATCCACAGCACCAGCTCTCACTTTTGAGAACTGTGTGTGCATGTCTTGGGGTTCTGTCCTCTCCTTGTAGCAGTTTGATGCTCCTAGATTGGATATCATACAGAAAGATACGCTGAAGTTCAACTACAACATATTAAGGTTGGAGAAAGAGAAAGTCTTGACCAACAGCATAAAATCACTCAGAACAAAGGAACTAATTATCTTCAAATAGGCTGGTGGAGGAGCTTGGCAGATGAACACACATGTTTGCAAACCTAGGCTGATTCCAGTCAAGTTCAGCAAAAATCAGGTGCAGAAATCTGTGAAGTAAACAGGATTAAGACTTTTTACAGAAGGAGACAACTCAATAGCCTGAGGCTTTCATAGCATGTCCTTGTGAGCTCATCCCAAACCAGAGAAGACTGACAAGGACAGGGCCTGAATCCTTGTTTTAGCTAGGTACAAAATACCACGTATTTCCAGTAGCTGTCTATTCCCCAGCACTGTTTATGCCTTCAGAGATTATTATCAAACTTACAAATTATTTATGTTTTCCTTTATTTTAGTGTCTGCTTTGATTTTTTTCCTTGAGCTAAATGTTCACATTTCCAGTTGCTGCAGAAAGGAATATTTTAAGACCTCATTTGCAGACTTGATTTTGGTTTTCTCCTTCTCATCTCTGGGATGTATACAATACTTGCACAACATTTGACAAGATCTCCAGCACAAAGCTCTATTGTAAATCCTATTGGTTTAGCCTAATTATTTCAATTGTTATTGTGAATTTATTTGAAAATTAATAAAAAAATAAAATTACAAGAAAAAAGGAATTGGACAAAAGACTATCTAAATGAAACTTGAAGAGGAATGAACTATGTTTTCACTCTTGGAAATGTGCATAAAAAGGCTACGTAAGCAGTAACAGAAAAATAACAGATGTCTACAAGAAAAAAAGCAAAACTGAAGAAAATACAGGAATGTGAATAAACACAGTTTGACTCAACCAATTAGAAACATTTGTTTGGTCCAACAATGAAGCTTTGACAAGTGTTAAAATTTCAAGACAGTTTAGTTACTGTCTTGACATAGTTACTGAGAATTGCCCAGATTTTTAAGGATTTGTCCTAATCACATAAAATTGTACCATCATTTTCTTTGGCTGCTACTATGCTCAATAGGAAATCTAGCCAACAAGAGACATGTAAGTCTTAATCATGCTTGAACAAGGAAGACTTACAATTCACTTCTCAATAAGACATAATGAGTCAGATAGAAGGTGACTTGCTTGTTCACATTGTTCAGGGAAATTATAGATTTTCTATAAAGTCTCCATAAATTTTTTTCAAAAATAATTCTGTCATTGTATTTTCCATCTTTACATTTTTCCACTTTTTTATCACTGTATTAAGGTTTGTATACTTTGAGAAACAGAACCAGGGAAAGAGGCAAATATTTACCTGCTTGACACACTTTTGTCTATTGGCATTTTCAAGTACTAACTGTGACCAAGTCTTCTGGGCTACACTGGTCCCCCTCCCTGACCCAGTGGCACCAACAGAGGAATTGAAGGAAGCTTTTCTAAACAAAACCTGATTTTATATTAAGGAGAGGCTGTTTGCATCTCAGTTCTTTAAGTCAGACAGGCAGGAGCTGACCTTTTTAGCTGTAAGCCTCAGGAGCAAGCAGGACTTCCAGGATCACAGGCTACAGCTGGTATTATACTTATGCAAACACTGCACAGTTTGAAGAAGGGATTGAAATGTTCCAGGTTAGCCATATCTTGGCATCAGTGGTCCTTATGGAGGTTGAATTCAGTAGAGCCCACCTTAGGATATGGAAGTGAAAAATAGTTTGCATAAAGCCTAATCCTTTCTTGATTACCATTAAATATATCCTCCTCACTAAGAACCACCTGCTCATCTATCAAAGGCTTGCAATGGTCATTTATCACATCCTGTGCACACATGGATCAAAGCCAAGAAATTAATCAGAAGCAAGAATGGCAGGAGGGAAGAACACCCTCCCACCCTGCTGCTCATCCATGCCAAAATTAACCAACAACCCTGAAAAGTCTCCAGCTTCCAGTCATTCAGCACTGATTGTTGGTCCAATAATCACCCAGGCTCCATAACCCCATGCATAAAAAGAATCAAAGGGATATTTTACTGAACATAATTTTTTTCCTTTAAGACAAGTCTTGATCTGCAACAGTGTGCAGAAAAGTATTGTGTGATAGATCTGATAGGAAGTATGACAAAAATGACAGTGCCAAAAATGGGCACTAGTATGCTGGCCCCAAATCATGCTCTGCCAGCATACCTCCATGATTAGGTGGCCTCAAGCATAGATGGGTTCTTACAGCCATTCAGTCAACAACAAGTGTTGCCTTGGATGATATGGGCATCTTAATTCATCAGCAACTAGGCTGAGATCTTGACTTGCTCTCTCTGCTCAGCATATGACAAATGACATATGATGGATTTGACTTTGTGTCCACAAGGAGGGCCTAAAACTGTACCTCCTCCAGACATGCTTTGTATTTGCTGGGTATTACCCTCCTTGTTTTCATTAAGTGCTAGGCACAGCAGCTGCACTATCTACACCACCACAGAAGATCACTTTTCTCTTACATGAAAAGTTTGGTTCATAAAGAGCAATACAAAGCTGAATAACAGAAATTCCAAAATAATGACTCCTTCCCCAACTCCATGAAATCAGTTAAGGAAGAACATAAACATTGAAAGATGTTGGTGCAAAAGGCCAGAATGAATTTTACATCGTTTGAGTCTGCTCGCTTTTGGAGAGCATTGTCTGCAGATTTATGAAGCACCAGGTAGCACTAAGAATGTCTAGGCAGTTTGGCAACAGCCTCTTAGATAGTTATAAAAGAAAATGGAAATTGAAGCTGAAGAAGATGTCATAAAGTAATTGGGTTATTAACTGCTTCCATTCTGAATGACATGCAGGTGCATCCAGAAAACGCTCTTTTCTATCAGTTTTTGGACACACTACACCAGATACTTCCAACACATTTCACTAAATGCCCTACTTAGAAGAAAGGTGCTTTATTCTCCCCATTAAGGAGAGGGTAGGAGCTATCTGACAAATTGAGGTCCTTTTCAAACACTTGCTGAAGACTCTAGGTCTCATTTAGAAAAAAAGGAGAAATGATATCTTTGACAAATTTCAAGCTTAGTAACAGGATTTTGCCTCCCTAAATCTCCTGGTTTCTTTCAGATTTTACAATACACTTAATTTTGGCATGTGGTCACAAGGAGACCACTACCGGGTATGACCACTTAGAAACTGCTGCTTTTCAAGTGACTGCAGTAGGAAAACAAAACTGTTGTGTGCACCTCAGGGCTGGTGTGTCCATGTGCACTTGCAGGGTTAGTTTTCAGTGTTGCGTCTTTGAAGCAGACTTTATACAGAACTAAGAAAATCATAGCCAAAAAATCAAATCAAACCTGTGTCAAGGAACTCTGCTGCCTCACTTCTCACTTTTCTTTTTTTTCTGCTTTTAAGGGATGGTAAGGAGGGAAGGGATAAAGACAGGCAGCCAGTAGACAACAGTGGAAATAAGGTTGGAGATTAAAGATGCATAGTTGTCTAAGTGGTGGATTTTATTCTGGACTTCGAATGAATTTTGCTCCACACTCACCAAGACCCCCAATATGTGGTATCTCTCACTTTCTTCACTTCTTACACTGCTGGTCTCCCTGGAAAAGACTGTAGCGTATTACACGGTTACAATTAGCTGTTAAGTAATAGCTCAGGCTTTGACCAGACACCAGTCTCATTCAGTGAGAACAGACAGAAGGGAGAGAGATGGCTAGAAAGGGATTTATTTCTTCCCCTCCCCCCCCCCCCTTCCATGCAAAGTTACAAGACAGGGAGGAAGTGGAGCAATTTGATTTACATTAGGACAATATGGCAAAAAATTTCCATTTTCTTTACAGGCACCTGAAGTATGCAGAGCAGCATCAAGTATAACCACACGAATCCAAGCCTCGAGAAGGCTCGTTACAGAGAGTCCAGACAACAGTTAGAGCTCTCTACAAGCTAGTCACATTACTTGCCAAACATGAGTGCTCATGGACAACTTACTGTTTAAAAGCAACAAAGTGCTGTGAAATGATAAATTAAAATGATCATATGGATGCCTCAGCAAAAAAGTAAAGTCGCAGAAAAATACAGCTATCTCTTCATGAAGAGAGGGAAAAAGAAATCTGTTGAAAACAGGTGAATTGAAATAAGATAGATCAGTACCTCCAGCAGCCATCCCGCTTAGCTCCATCTAGAGAACAGGGAACCAAGGGAAGAGAAGACGCACAAATGTCAAGGTGTCACAGGGAGGATATTACATTTGGGGGACATCTTAGCAAATTCCAAATGCAAAATTAATAGCAATCGTTTATTTTTTTTAAAAAAGGATGCTATCTGGAGGAAATAGAACACCAGAGGAAGTTAGCATGTCATGTATTTCAGATGCATCATTTTACACATAGAACAGATACATTTTTTCTTATTTTTTTAGGGGAAATAAGCCTTAGGTTGTCTCATAGCATCTTGGTATCATGTCAAAAGAAACATGAACATTTCAGATAGTCAGATCTTTGTAAAGCCTGTTGAGAGGGTACTTATGCTATTTGGCAAAGAGATTTTCAAAGTGTTGCCAAGCCCCAGTCAGTTTATGGATTTAAGACCCTGGTTGTTAAAGGTCCTGTTTACAAAGCAATGCATCATGTCACAGCATGGCAGCAAAGTTGTAAATGGCTCCCAAATTTTGAAAAAACTCTACACTGCCGTGGAATACAGATCACCCTAAGACACAGCCATAGGCTTCAGGAGGAAATGCAAGCATTTTCCTACAAAATCAGCATGCCAGCTCCTGAGCTGGTATAAATCAAAGCGACCCTTCTTCAGATAAAGAGAACAATGGTGATTTACACGCACTGAATCATATTGAATATCTCTTGAGTAACACTGGTCTAAGAGCCTCAGGACTGAATCCTCAGACAGAACTGGATGCCTAACTCTTACTGGCTGCACAGGATTAAGTATCCAAATCCCTTCATGGAGCTGAGCCCAACTGAAACGGCAATGTACAGGCATGTTTACAACATGCAATAAATACAGGGTACTTCACTTGTATCCAGACTGGTTCCAGATTTGGCACCAGGAGAGCAGTGACAAGCGATGCACAGGCTAATTAGCCCTGCTAAAAGGGCTGTACTGGACTAACACAGCTATCCTGCTCCCAGGAACTGAGCCAGTATCTCTGCAGAGCTATGCCTTATAGACATACTCGCTTGCTCAGCACTGTTTCATGGCTTGCTAACACCAGGGTAAATTACATATCACATTTTCATAAATTACATAAGCCCATCCATTCAATACAATGCTGCAAGGGCTCCCAAGCCTGTGGAGAAGGCTGGCAAATTCATGGGGAGACAGCTGGAAGAGGGCAGCAATGTTTGGGATATCACAGCTTGGGTGTACCACACATGCCACCACACTGCTGACAGCCAAAGCATGGAGCCAGCTTGCCTCTGCACCCAGTCCTCTAGTCCTGCCAGTCCTGGGTCAGTGCAAGGGAGAAACGCCCATCACCTCTGGCCACCAACAAGCCATAGACAACATTATCCCCCTCCAGCCCCAAAAAACCTGTATGGACTTTGCTCAGAAGGGACCTGCTTATGTCTTTTACCATCCAGGGAAACAGAAGCTGCATTTATGTGTTGTTCTGGCTGCTGTTGAACAGGGTTAAATAGCCCTTTCAACCAGATCACCTTACTTTCCTCCACTCCTCCCCCTGAGGTTACTGCCCTCTTGAAGTCATGTGCACAACCACACAGGTGTACACTCTTTCACCCAGCTCTGCTCAAAGGACATGTGTTAAAAAAGCCCTACTTATAATAGCATTTCCATTTACCTGTATCCCTTTGGCAAAACAGAATAATACATAGGTTTAGCAGCTCTGCAGAAAAGGACCTGGGTAGTAGTGGACACCAAGCTGAACATGAGCCAGCCATGTGCCCTTGAGGTAAAGGTAGCCAACAGCTTGTGTTTCTGGAAGACCACCACCAGTGGTCAAGGGAGGTGATTAATCACCTCTACTCAGCTCTGGGGAGGCATGTCTGAAGTGTTGCTTGTCCAGTTCTGGACAAGTAGACAGTGGAGTAAGTCCAGCAAAAGGTCACTAAGATGTTTAAGGGCTTGGAGCATCAGATATGATGAGATGCTGAGAGAGATGGGTTTGCTCAGCCTGAGGAAGAGAAGGCTCAGGGGTGGTGGTGTCTTTCTAATGTATGTAAATATCTGATGGGAGGAAGTAAAAAACACTAAACCAGACTATTCTTAGTGACAGGACAAGAGACACACATTGAAATACAGGAAAATCCATTCAAACTTAAGAAAAAATGTGGGGTTTTTTTTCCCTTGTGTTTGATCCCCCTTGCAAACACGGGAACATGTTTCCCAGAGAGGCTGTGGTGTCTCCATCCTTGCAGATATTCAAAACCTGACATGGCCCTGGGCAACCCTTTTAGTTAACCCAGCTTTGAGCAGGGGTGTTGGAACAGGCAGTCTCTAGAGGTGCCTTCCAACCTCTGCCTTTCTGTGATTCTGTGACTACTTTATGTACATGTGCAAAGTATAGCCGCAGAGCTGAAGAGGACAGCAAACCTTAGGGGAAAGGGAGAGGACAAGCTGTTGGTAGTGGTGATCTTTGAACTCAACGCAGCCATGGCCAGGACACCATGTCCAAAGGTAGCTCCATGCTCCAGTCTGCTCTCTAAGCCATGCTCAGTATCATGAGAGCAGCCAAGATAAACCTTAAAGGCATCAAAGTGATTACTGTCATAATAGATGGAAATACAAAATAAAGTAGGATTTAACTGGCACCCTCAACGCAGCCATGGCCAGGACACCATGTCCAAAGGTAGCTCCATGCTCCAGTCTGCTCTCTAAGCCATGCACAGTATCATGAGAGCAGCCAAGATAAACCTTAAAGGCATCAAAGTGATTACTGTCATAATAGATGGAAATACAAAATAAAGTAGGATTTAACTGGCACCTGATGGGGTAAGCGAATTGTGACATAATTGGAGGACAAAAGTCCTAATGAGTTATTCAGCTTTTAAGTTACTTGCTGTAGAGTTTCATTACATTTTTTTTTTTTTTCCATACAAACTGAGCATGAAAGTTCCTCCTCTGATGGCAGAAAGAGAACAGATAAAACTCGGAACTCTACGCAGCTGCCTCCTTCCTCTGCTGGAAAACGATAATTATCTCAGGCCTGCCTAATACTGTAGGATTTATCCCAGAGCTGTTAGTACTTTCATTGTTCTATACAGCACTGGGTTTTTTCATCCACAGATCTCAGTGTCTTACTGTGGGGAAGGCAAGCACACCTCTTTAAAAGACATAAAACTCTCTTCAAGCCATATACATTTTATGATGTATTCATCTCTATTTATACATGATTACCAGAACTGGGACAAGTGCTTGGCAAGTCCTATATGACAGAGGGAAATTATTTTGCATAACTTGGGAGGAAAAAAGCCAAAATACTCCAAAAAGGAACATGGAACTTGGTGCCTGTGCAGAGTCAGTAAGGAATGTGCTGCAGAAGCTTTTGACCTCTTTGCCCTGCATGTTCTCAGTCCTGTCCAAAGAACCAGTCACAGATGTGTTACAGCAACCTCCCTGGCCTGCAGCACCATGTGGTAGGGTCTAATCCCCCACCCAGACTACCCCAGAAGACTATGCCAGGGGCCTGTGTGAATATTGAAGAGGTCTCCTCCATTTTTTCCCCAGAGGAGATCTGCCCTTGCCTGGGACACCTACATCTTTTGAAGTCTCTCCATAGTGCTCAGATGGTGCAGAAGTGAAGATCTCACTGATGATGTTTTTGCTTAGAAGAGGCATGTGAGTCTTGAGTGACAGAAAACATCAAGGAGTCAGGAAGACAAAGCGAGAAGAAAAAGGCTAGACAAGAGTTTTAGTTAGCTGTAGATTAATTCTGACATTGCTGAGCTGCAGGAACTAAAGGCAGCATGCTGCCAGAGGAGGGTGACCAGGGTGCTGGGACAGACAGGCTTGGGCACCCAGGACATCCACTGCCAGCAGGGAATAAAGGTGCAAGAGCCTTCAGTAGCTTTGCAAATCAAAGGAGAACTGTTTTTTGGTGATGCTAAAACTTAGCTGGGTCCAGAGTGGTTTGGATTGCTTTAATCCTCACAAATGTTGAAAGAGTACAGTCTGGAGGGATGAACTTGTAAAAAATGATGTTTTTCTTACAAGCCACTGGGGACATTTATTCTGACTTCAGACATTGTGAGCATTTCACTGTGGGTCAAACACGTCATAAGTTTATTGCCCTTCAACACTCTGATCCTTCACGCAGGAACAGCAGGTAAGAATTCCAGTTGGTGTCACGCAGATAAACTTCATCACAATCCAAAAATATTCTCTTTCTTGCTCAGCTCCTTCAACAGAAGAATATCCATACTGAACAGTTCAGTATCCTGCCTCTGACAGCGACAGCTTACATATTTATAAAATGGGGACCAGAAGTGGGACAGCCACAGAGTCGTCCCACCCCTAAGACCCCCTCACCTTCTGACAGCCACCTGCTTGGGGAGCTGGTAGACAGTGGTTGCATGTGCACCAGCATGTTGACTGATCCTTCAGAAACTTGTCTGATTTCTTCTTGAACCCACTTATAACTTTGAATGCCACATCTTCTGTGGGTGACTTCCACATTATACATATTAAGTGGCACAAGAGGCTTCTTTTTTTCTGTTTTAAAAGTATTACCCATTTCTTTCTCTGTTTTTAATTTACTGAGAAACAATGAAAAATCATTCCTTGTTCACCTGCTCCACACCACCACTGATTTTATTTTTTTGATTTTATCTTCTCAGTGATCTCTTTTCTAGGCTGAAGACCTGTAGTTTTCCCAGCTGGAAGCTATATATAATAATATTCATGCCTGTCTCCATACTAGTCCTACTTATATCCTTTCTGAGATAAGGACTCTAACTGCATACCAAATTAGAGAGATGAGCAGAGCTTTATACAGTAACATAATGTTTTTTGGCTTGTTCTCACTTCCTTTCCTAGTAATTCTTAAGAGTCAATTTGCTTTTTTGACTGCTGCTAGAATTAGCTGGTTCTTTCAGAAAAATATTCACAATGACTTTCAGAGCACCTTCATCAGTGGAAATAGCTAATCTAGAGCCTATTAAGGTGTATTAATAGTTAAGGTTATTTTTTCCCTAGTGTATTACTTTGCATTTATCAATACTGAGCCTTTGGTTCCATGCTGGCACCAAGTCACTTTTTACCATGTTTAATCTGCAGTCAATAAATATTCTGTTTCAGTAAATTTTCTCATCTCACTATTAATTAATCCTCCTTTCCAGACCATTTATGAATGTGTTGAATGGCACAGGTTCTACCTAAAATCCACAGGAAACCTATCAGGAGCATCCTTCTACTCTAAAAATGGTAATTATTATCGTTTGCTTCCTGTTCTTTAGCCAGAGTGCTTTCCCTCTTAATTTTTTGAGAGCTTAGTTTCTTTGAGTGCCTTTAGTGTCAGACTTTGTTGAAAGCCTGACAAAAATGAGCAATATCAGCTGGTTCACCCTAATACACATGCTCTCCTCAGAGAATTCCCATTTCTGAGGCATAACTTCCTTCTGTACAAAATCTACTTTGACTCTTTCTCACCATAGCATGTTTATCCATGAATCTTCTGGGTTTATTTTTACTATAGCTTCTGTTCATCTGCTTATTAAAGTCCTATCTACTGTTTTATTTTTTCAGCTACTGCCCCCTGAACCTTTCTTAACAACTGATTTAATAGTCATCACTTGTATATTTTGATGGTCACAGAATAATCAAACTCTTATTTTTCTGTCCTTTCTTTGCTATTTTCTATCAGAAGCTTGATGACTTCTCTCTTACTCTCTTCCTCATCCCCAAAGGATACAGAACTTGTATTATAGTCTGCATGTTGCATTCTTACACTTATTATTATTTCACACCTCTCTGCTTTCTACAGACTGCTTTAAAAAACCCCTTAAATTAGAAGCATTAAGTGCATAAAAGTAGCCTAGTTCAGACAGTACCTATCCCTGCTGTATAATCTCCCTGCAGTCTAAGATATTCTTCATTTTCCAATAAATTAAAAATAAATAAAAAACCACCGTTTCACCATTTAAAGAGAATTCAAGCATGTCAACACACTGACCATTCATCTAGCCTTGGATATGGTACTGAAGGCACTGCAGAATGTACTGCCATGAAAGTCCTGTCTTTAGTCTCCTGCTTAATAGACTTTGCTTAACAGACTCCCACCTATGAGACTAGTGGTTTGTATGGGTCTCAATTTCCAATAACCAAATCGTCCCAGCACTACAACCCATCTGCCCATATCAGTGGGGGATATTTCTCCTGGTGAGAAGATCCCATGGCTGGTGCATGGTTCCTCCCTCGTGACCTGTTTCTGTCTCCCTGAATAGATGCTCTCCTGCTGAGAGACCTTCCTCCTGCCTAGCAGTGCTGGGTTGGAGGTAGGATGGCTCCACCAGGTCCCTGCAAGCTGTGCCTCCACATTTCCTGGTCTCCTTAAGCTACACTATAGCTCATCTACTGGTACCTCAAGTGACAGCTCACCAAGGATCAGGAATCCCCTGCACTACCTGGACACAGAAAACATCAGTTAATTAAATTGGAGATTATACCCAAAACACATCAGGCAAACAGACCCCTGACCTACATCTACCTCCCTTTTGTCTTACTTGCAGAGGTTTTTGACTACTTTCTTGTAATCTATTTATCTGATTTTTTTTAAGTTTTCTTCTAAAGATTTGGGTGTAAAGAACTGCCCCATAACTGCTGCCTTTCACTCAATTCCAACCGAAACCCTGTCTCCATCATTAATGCCAGAACTTTGGGTGACCTTAAAGATATTATGCACAAGGTTAGAACAGACTTTCTTTGCCAACTAGAGGTGATAAAATGCCTCTTCAAAGTAATTTTCTTTATAGAAATTACATATGCCTTGCTTCAGTCACCTATAGGAAGAGATCTGTCACATTGGTGGCAGGGCTGTGGTGATATGAAGTAGTTATATATTTACTTAATCTTTGAATATAGAGGGTGAACATGACTGAAAAAAATTATTCTTTAATGTGACTTCCGCACTCAAGAGGCAAAGGTTTTCATTTTAGGTGAGTCTCAAGAGGGAACAAATTATTTTATTAGATATATCTGGGCCCTTGCTTTCCTTTTTAGCTAGAACAGCAATATCTGCCTTTTTTGTGGTTGAGTTTGCTAAAGGTCAAAGAAAGGTCTTAGATTTCTGCCCTCTGCCCATCAGTATTAGGAAATCATTATTTCTATTCTGTGGCCTGGCCCAAACCCATACAATAGCACCTTCTTGTCAATGAATTTGAGGTTGGCCTTAGTTTAGCCTCTCTGAGCTTTCTCAGGAAGAGAGAGTCGTTACTAACTAGTCATTAAGTAGACAGGAATATCAAGAATAGGATGCTTTAGTGCCAATGATATAGAAAAAGAGAAGATTTCTTCTGCCAATAGGCTGTTGCAGCCCTGAATGGCACCAATTGTTTATGAGTGCCTTTTCCAACGAGAAAAGGGCTGACCTTTCTTTCAGTTTTCACTGATCCCTCACATTTCCACTGACAGAAGTCCAGAACAGGGTCTGGTATATACTTCACACAAACGAGCAGAGAACCAGGGCACATGTTTTCAACTTTCCTTTTCTAAGACTTTACAGTTTAGTCTGTAATAATGTGAGTACCTAAACTCTAATTTGCAAGAGAGGCATATGTGATCTGTATTACATTATCAACCAATGTATTTATAGCACAAGATCAGCCTTCCTCATCCTAAGTTTCTGTCTTGCACAGAGTTGATAATTACAGATTTACTTAGCTACTGATAGAAACCTGCAAGCTCTTCATTACGTATCTTGCAAAGGACTTCATTACTGTGCAAATTGTGATGTGAAGGGTTCCTTAAACAGTCCTCCCCAAACATTTTACAGCTTGACTCTTAAAACTGGAGTGAGACTCAGGAGCTGAAGAGGCTCAATCTACAAGGGAACCAGAGTATGTCCTCAGTTTGGCGGAGACATCAGATGAGTAAAGCACCACCTACCCTCTCCAAACTCACTACACAAAGAGGCACAGCCAACACATCTTCAGTTCATCACACTCTCTAATAAAATTCAGAATTTAATTTATTTGATAACATTAAAAACCTGCAAAGTAATTTCTTTACAGCATTCTCTCACCAATAGTGGTATTTAAGCTCTTTTTGAGAACCATTCATCCACTGGACATATCTTTGAGATGTAACAGCTCACCTCAAAGCTGAAGGGCTTGGAGCATCTTGAAAACTGAGATATAGGGAGGAAGAAATACTTACAACATAAAAAAAGATATTAAATACAAATGGCTAAAGCCATAGTGGTGTTTACATGGAGAGACAACCATGGTGCAGCCAAAGCAACCAGAGCCAGGCAGTCCTTCAGATCAACTTCTGCCTCAAATTTCCCAGTGTCTGTCTCTCAATGGGGAATGCTCAACTTACCAGATCACTGAATTGCTGTCAAGGACACTGGCTACATAACATGCCCTGGTGATGTTCTGAGTCACAGGACATAACAATGACAACCCCTCCCTAAGCTTCACTAGGTAGTCCTCTGGATGGATACAGTCCTGAGGGACCCAAGATGCTAACTTGTATAGGTGGTAACTGGGAGCTTTACTCCGATGCCTAGGAAGCCTGAACAACAGTATCTAATATCTTTTGTGGATTTAATTAAGGCTGCTACCCCTCGCTTATTAGCATTTAGTTGGAGCTAGAGTTTAACCATCATTAGAATCAGCATAATTACTGTATGCCAGAGATCCATTTAATAAGCTATATATCCCCATTATTTGTATTTCAAGAAAAAGCTGGAAATAGTAAGCATTTTCTCTCCAAAACCCCTTTGAAAATTAGACTATTAAAAAGATCATACAGTGTAATATACAGCATTTACTACTTCAGGTTTATCTTGCAGCACTGTAGTTTACAGCTAGCTACTGACTGGTAACCTAATTTTGTAGATGTGTAAAATGTTGCAATAAACAGATTACTATGTATTTCAAACATTAATTGCCTTCCAAGATCTAGGAATTTCTCAGTGAGCTCACCAACAGGTTTTATTGGCAGTATAAAATTTACTGTGTTGACATACCCTTTAAAACACTGAATACATCAGAGCTAGCAAAATGCTGGGGTGAGATTACAGAGAACGAGTCAAAAATTTTGTATGAAATTCTTCCCACCCTATGCCCCCCATGTCTTTTACACAGCAACCCAAATTAAACCACAGGAGAAGTGGCAACACTTGTGAAGAAAAGTAATCACTCTTTACCAGAAGCATTCATAGGGAATTGCTAATGAAGCAGTGTTTTTATGCCAGAGAAGTCTAAGACACAACAAAAAGGCCTCATTATATTGGGTGTTTGAAATATTTCACCATGGCAAGCCAACGCAATACAAGACCTTTACGTTTGTAAGACAAAATGAACCACTTAAAGACACTGTGTGAAAGTCCTGATTTACATTAAATGGAATTTATTGCTATGTTATTAAACTGACAACTTCTGTAAAACTTGCCCCTGAGAAAGGCATGCTGGCATTATACAGTTTTACCTAACTATTAATAGGAACTTCCTATGAAAGTAAATAAGTGAGAAGAAAATTCACAAAGACAATAGACATTTGAACTGAAGACCATCAGCCAAAAAGAGCATGTGAGAGAGAAACAAAAATAGCTATATAGGTACAAACTCACAACCTGTATCTTTAATAAATGCACTCCCTGAAAAATGACGATCATCAAGAAAGGTAAATGTCTTCCAGATCAGTAATCTACACATTTTATCTATGTTTTATCTTTTTGATCAAATCAAATTTGATCAGTTTTCATGCATCTCTCATTCTAATGAGGACACACTCTATTTTATTTAGTGGAAGAAATGGTCAAACTAAAAATGTCCCTGCCTGATAGACTTGATTGCCTTTGGTCCTTTGAGGCTGCTTCAACAGTGAGTTATTTTAAGCCATTCTGGAGCACTTCGCAGGCTCCCTCTGGAAAAGGAGGCACCACAGCTCCCACAATGTCTATCAGCAGGAAAGCAAAAGTGGCCTTTCCCAGGAGAAAAATGGGCACAGGAATGTGCCCATAGTTCAAGTATGAATAAGCAGATATTATTTACATGTGTCTACAAACAAAATGCCAAAAAATAACAGTATTTTCGTTTTCAAAGTAGGATTTTTTTATATTGTTCAAAACATGCAATTTGCTTAAAATAGTAGCAACAAACTCAAAATAACTCAATCAACTTGAAAAGAATAAGCAGACTCCTTACTAGAAAATGCAGCTTTCTCTCCCTTCGTGCCAGAATTGACTCAAACGAGGGTTGCTACTGCCATGTTTTGTCAGAAATTCAGCATTAGATGCATGGTCAGTGTTACCGGCACGAAGGTGTCTGACTGCTAACCAGAGCACCAGTGCTCATCTGAAATTAGGAACAAGAGTTGAAGCAACCCCTCACCCCCACTCTCCCAGTACTGTCCCACTAGTAGAGCTTTTTCCCTTTTATATATATTTCCTATGCAGTTTTCACTGATACGGGTACCAAATAATCTTTATCACTCATGTTACACACTAGGTAAAGTCCAATTCCACTTCTCATGATAAGCTGCCATGAAAACATGCATCCATATGTACCCATACCTACTGGCCTGAATTGAGTTTCAAAAATATATGCACGACTGACATTCAAGAGCCATAAACAAAATTAGTGGCCGTCATTCAAGCAGAAAGTTATTATCAGGTAGCACTAAACAAACACAGTCTCAAAGCAGAATAGAATTTTTTTTAAATAATGGATGTATGACTAATTTAACTAATCGCTACAGTCAGTCTAGCAAAGCACATTTTTCTTGTACATAAGCAAACAGAAACCTGGGAATTTATAAGCACTGCACTAGCAAATTAATCTTGGAATACAAATGTCACTGTGGAAAATTCCTAAATCCTTTCATTTTTCTGTTTAAATTACAGGGTCATTTCATTTGTTTTAAAGGTTTGATCTGGACCTGCATCCCAACAGCTCGAACACTGACAAAAGAGATGGGAAGGAAAATGGCATCCAGTCCCATAGCAGGTTGGACACGGTCTCTTCACATCTTTGCAGGGCAGGACCAGCTACCACGCTGTCACACAGAGCCAGATCAGTGCCAGCAGACACTGCTCAGTGATGGATACCTCTTGTTGTGGTTTGAACTCAGCCAGTAACAAATTGCCACGTGGCCAGTTGTTTACTCCTCCCCCCCATGAAATACAACTAGTATTCCCTCAATACAACTAGTCTTGTTATTAAAGACTGAGGCAAAGAAGGCATTAAGGACCTCAGCCTTCTCCTCATCACTTGTCACCATGTTTCCTCCTGTGTCTAGCAGGGGATGGAGACTCTCCCTGGTCTTTCTTTTGCCACTGACATATTTATATAAACATTTTTTGTTGTCCTTGATTGCTGAAGCCAGATTAATTTCCAGCTGGGCTTTAGACCTCCTGATTTCTGCCCTGCATAGCCTCACAGCCTCTTTGTAATCACTGTGATTGGCTAGCCCCTTCTTCCAAAGGCTGTAAACTCTCCTTTTCTCCCTGAGTTGCAGCCAAAACTCCATGTTCAGCCAGGGTGCTCTTCTCTGTCACTGGCTTCTCTTACAGCACCTGGGGACCGCCTACTCCTGAGCCATTAAGACTTCCTTCTTAAAGAGCGCCCAGCCTTCCTGGACCCCTATACCCTTCAGGATCATATCCCAAGGGATCCTTTCAAGCAGGTGCCTAAACAAGGCATTATTATATGGTGGGGCCTCCCGAGCACGCGTTACCTCTTCCTCTGGCGTCGTTGCAAAATTTCTGCCTTCTGGCCAATTCATAATCACTTCCAGTATTCCTGGATGGCTGGGGCTCCCTATTCGAGCCCATTGTGTGATTAATGCAACCTATTTACTCCACGTGGCATCAGCTGCATGGTGTGTAGAGGGGACACTCCTTTGAACATCCAGCCCAGCACTGGCAGTCGGGGAGCCAGGAGGAGCTGTGCTTCAGTCCTGATCACCTCTGAAGCAGCTCGGACCCCTTCACATGCTGCCAGTACCTCCCTTTCAGTTGGAGTATAGCGGTCCTCGGATCCTCTGTATCCCCGACTCCAAAACCCCAGGGGTCGACCCCAAGTGTTCCCTGGTGCTCTCTGCCAGAGACTCCAGGTAGGGCCATTCTTCCTGGCTGCAGTGTAGAGCACATTTTTAACATCTTGTCCTGTACGAACTGGCTCAAGAGCTACTGCATGGACTATCTCCTGTTTAATTTGTTCAAAAGCTTGTTGCTGTTCCGGGCCCCATATAAAATCATTCTTTTTCCGGGTCACTTGATAGAGAGGGCTTTCAATCTGACTGTAATTTGGAATGTGCAGTCTCCAGAAACCCACAACAGCTAAGAAAGCTTGTGTCTCCTTTCTGTTAGTCAGTGGGGACATAGCTGTTATTTTATTAATCACCTCCATTGGAATTTGATGACGTCCATCTTGCCACTTTACTCCTAAAAACTGAATCTCTTGTGCAGGTCCCTTGACCTTACCACGCTTTATGGTAAACCCGGCTCTCAGAAGGATTTGGATTATTTTCTCCCCTTTCTCAAAAACTTCTTCCGCTGTATTACCCCATACAATGATGTCATTGATATACTGTAAGCATTCCAGGGCTTCACCCTGTTCCAGTGCAGTCTGGATCAGTCCACGGCAAATGGTGGGGCTGTGTTTCCACCCCTGGGGCAGTCGATTCCAGGTGTATTGGACACCCCTCCAGGTAAAAGCAAACTGCGGCCTGCATTCTGCTGCCAGAGGGATGGAGAAAAACACACTAGCAATATCAATTGTGGCGTATCACTTGGCTGCCTTCGACTCTAATTCATACTGAAGTTCTAGCATGTCTGGCACAGCAGCACTCAGTGGTGGCGTAACTTCATTCAGGCCACGATAGTCTACTGTTAATCTCCACTCTCCGTTAGACTTTCGTGCTGGCCATATGGGGCTGTTAAAGGGGGAGCGTGTCTTGCTGATGACTCCTTGGCTCTCTAGCTGACGAATCAGTTTACAGATAGGGATTACAGAGTCTCGATTGGTGCGATATTGCCATCGGTGCACTGTTGTAGTGGCAACTGGCACCCATTGTAGGTACTTGCCCATGCTACTCCACACTCCCAGCCACTCACAATTCTCCAATCTTGGGGTAGGTTTCCAGGTGATACTCTTAAATAGTTGCTTAACCCTGAACAAAACCTGAACCAAATCTGAACCACATGCAGGAACACACTAGCTCCTAGCAGTAAAACGACCATGTTAATATCAGCATTCCAAAGGTATCTGAAATTCCTGAATTCCTCAAACACAATTGTAAATAGCCCCAGGGCTGATGACAGCACCCTGTCATAGATAAGCACCGCATAGTACAGCAAAAACAAGATCTTAACCCAACTCTCAGGGACTGTGAGCAACAGCATGGGAAATACATAATGCAAATTAGGTGATAAAATCTTAAGGAGTCAAGAAATCAACATTGTTACCCATTCTGCTATTATCTCAAACTTCATGCCCCACGTTGGGCGCCAAAAACTGTTGTGGTACAAACTCAGCTGGTAACAAATTGCCACGTGGCCAGTTGTTTACTTCCCCTGCCCCCACCAGTGAAATAGAGGAGGGACAGAAAAAAAAAGACATTTGTAGGCTAAATAATAAAAATTTACTTAGCAAAAGAACAACAGTATTGATAGTAGTCCAAAACGGGTAAAATACAGCAGCGGCTCACCGAATGCCGACTGGTACAGACCTCGTCCCCAGCTCGCCCAGCTGATCCAGAAACCGAGACCAAAACAAACAACACCCGTGGGAGAGCACGGCCAGCCTATGTGCTGAGCATTGGCATCACGTGACATGGAATGGTCCAGTCAGGACCCAGCCCTCCAGCTGGCTCCCTCTCAGCCCACGGAAAGTTAACTCTGTCCTGGCCAAAACCAGGACACCTCTACACAGCAGATGTGACCACTCCAATCTCCATAGATCCAGATGTGAAGAGCTGTGAATGCAGGTTAAAAGCGGGGCGCAGCCTTCCCCTTGAGACAGCTTTGCTTTGGCTCATGAATGGATGAGTCTAAACCCAGAGCGGGAGCCCTTCTCCTGCAGACACCCACAGGGACCATCTCTGCTCTCCAAGAGGGGTGGGCTGGCTGCAGAATCCAGCACCCAATTTTGCCTCTTTCAGCTTTGATTTAGGCCAGATGCTGATCTTAATTTCTCTGGTATCTCCATTAAAGTCATTGGAAAGACCAAAAATAGCTGAATCTTGAGCCACACTGGGATAATACCTATGGCTATGAGTGGCAGAATCACACCCTGGTTAATTAATTCTTGCAGGTTTCTAATAAGCAGAGATGGTTTGTATTCACAGACAGCATTTGCTGCTGTTTTATAATATACGCAGTAATTATGCAGCTGATGGAGCCTTATGTAGTGCTAGTTCTTTCCCATACATAAATTAACAGCAGGATTTGTGTAATGACGGGATAATGAAGGCTTGGGTCATTGGTATTCATATGCAGAAGGCCTTGAGAGGCTGGGTCAAAGACAAAAATGTTATTTGGCTAACAGAGATAGAGACCATTGTTAAAGGATTCATAATCTTATTCCACTCAAGACCCATATTAACAATCTCCATGGCTGATTAAAGAACTTTCTGGCAGGTTTGTTGTTATTCTCTTTTAATATTTTTTTTTTTAATTTTGTTTTAGATGCTTGAGGGAAGTACCTTCCTCATAAGACCAGCTCCATGCTGGATTTGCTCTGTCAAGCCACAGTTTGCCATGGCAGGAAGGGCAGGCTGCCTCTAGCAGCCCTGCATCTGGGTCCCAGCACACAGGATCAGCTAGGGAACACGGACAAGGGCCTTCAGGAGTCCCAGCTCCCTTTTCTTCTCACTTTTGTGTCTTTAGTTCCCCATTTGTTCTCACGTTCCACCAAGGACAGTTTCCTTGACTGCAGCAGAGGCTGTGTCTCGGTTGCTCAAGAAGCAGTATTTTTATTAGGTCATGTTAAAATTTCTTGGTGCTTTACTACTTCATCTGTTGGTTTTGGCACAGCACGTCCTTGTGCTGAGAGAATGTCTCATTCCCTCTTTCCATCCGGAGCACCCTTGGCACCCTGACACCCTTTTGGAGCCAGGCGATTGGTGAGCCCCAAGACAGAGCAGAGCCAGCCCCGCATGCCTCCTTCTGCAATGCACAAGAGTAAAATATATTAATGCAAATGTGCAAGGAGCAGCACTGTGGCTGGACAACCAGATGCCGGGGAATACTTTTGAGAGGAGAAAGCCCCCAGTTGAAATGCAAACTGCAGACAGCCATGCTGCTGAACAGGGCATCTGGGCAGTGCCAGCTGCCTCCTGGTAGCTGTGCCTAGGGAAAAACCAAGCAGCTTTGACCACAATCAGCACCATCCAAGCAGGTCCTCAGCTCCACAAAGATGATATTTCAGCTTTTTTACTCCTGTTCTTGCAGGTGGCAGAAACCCTCTTCTTTTCCCAGATGCTTCCTCTCATATTCAACCACACACACCTGTTCTCCTCTCCCTGCTCTTCTTCCTCTACAGCCATGCTTTGCTAGGATGCAACTCCAAGAAGCAGACATGAATATTCCCCTTCATTAGTGCATCCGGACCAGACTTTTGGACTCCCCAACCCCCCATGCCACTATCACCACTTGACACTCACACAGTGAGTGGTGATGGTAATTACCAACTCCCACACAAAGCTGTGGACCCCAGTTACCACAAGACAGCTGGCTGGGAGTGCGGGGAACAGCAGTGCACATGGCTACATTAGAGAGGGCTCTGAGCTTCTCCATCTCTTCTTTCTATTCAATGAGTGGAGAATTAAAAGAGACACTTGATGGTGTCTAGCTTGTTAAGTGTGAATGAAACCATTCCTTGTTGTGCTCATCTTCAGCTCCCACAAAAGCAATAAAAGGCCCTCCTGTGCCTTATTATCCACACAGCCTCCACCTGCCTCCAAATTCTCTCTAGCTAAATGAACCATGGCTGCCTCGCTGCAGAGAGGAGGGACCAGGGATGAAGCCCCTGAAGGAGTTAAGGAAGAGCCATGCATGAATGATGACAATATAAAAGGATGCTCCAAAACATCAGAGCAGAGGAACGTCACTGGTTTACACATGAGCCTGAGAGGCTTAAGTTCGTTTTATCCATTGCATTTTCCAGTGATATCACTTAAAACAAATAATTGGTTGACAGAGAACCTGATGTGTCTGATTTATGAAGGACTTTGAGATTCCACAGGGAAGAAGGATGCTGTATAACTAGGCTTAAGAAATATTTGAACAGTCCTTTTCCATGGTGCTGCTTGTGAGTGTAATGGTGATAGCTGCACTTACCACTCTTACAACCAGAGTGCCTCAGGGGAGAGCCTTCATTCAATAGTCTTAATCTTGGGATCCAGTACCCTTTGATCTGTCCCATCCCTGAGATTTATAGTGTGTAAAAGCACCAGCTCCTCTAATACCACTGTCTTGACTCACATCTTTCTTTTGTTCTTAACTGATACATTTTCAGTCATTTACACATTCCTACAAAGTATCTCTCCTTCCTGTGCAAGGATACAGCACTCTGTTCATCACCTACAACACCCAGTCATCATCCAGCACCCATGCCTGCAGGCTTCCTCACATTTCCAGTCCAGCCTCATCTTTTCCAGCATAAGCTTTGCTGATGACATCATTCAACTTCTCTCCTCTTGTTCCCTGTTTCACAGCACTGAGGTTAAGCCTCTCATCCTCGGATCCTTGAGGAGCTCCCCAGCTTTTTTCACCACTTCTGTTCACTCCTACCTCTTTGCATTAACACCTCTACTTAACACTTACACCAGCTCAAATGCTGCAACAACAGAGCCACGCTAAAGCTACCTGTGGTTTGCAATCTCTTCTCCAAACCCACAAAAAATCGCTCACTGATAGAAATCAGGAAAAGACCCAGTCTCTGCAGCTGGTATGTCCAAAAGCAAAATGAATGAATATTTATTCTCTTTCGCTGACTGTCTTATTCTTCTTGGAGCCAGACTGGGATGAGTCTGTGGAAGTCTGCAACATTTTCCATCAAGGAAGTCACTGGAAAGGCTTAGGGAGTAAGGTCTACCTGCTGTGAGCAGAGCAGATCTAGCTCTGGAACTGTAGGGTCTTTGAGCTGGGCTTTGTGGCTTATATGCCTGAGAAGAACAACATGTGTGAACACTGTTCTCCAGCTAATAAAGCAAGTAATAATAACAAGGATAATCACTGTATTAACAGCGGAGTTAGAATGGAATTGATAATTGTTACTATCAATGCTACAGCTAGCCATAAATTTATATAGTTCACTTAGTTTTATAAAAGTCTGAGTTGTGATTTAAGTAACTGCTCATGTACCAAATAGTCACTTACCAAGAGCCGTTGACAGCATTTGAACACGATACAGTACCTCCTGGCACTATAACTCCAGTGACTCAGTGAAGAGGATTTGGACTTCCTTGTTATTATTAGCTTAATGAGAATACCTTAGTGAGTTTTGCTCTCTCCAGGCTAGTTTACAGAGGTATGTTTGGCAATGGTCAAATCTCTGCAAAACAGCTTGTTGCAACTGAGATGGGGTAGAGAAGCCCTCTAATGACTGCGCATTGCTAAAGAAATTGCTTTCTGTGATATGGAGAACTACTGGGGCAAGAAATAAGGAAATAGGGATTGAAAATAGCAGGAAAGAATATTTGAAGTGTAAGATTTCAAACTGCAAAATACTTGTGTTCATCTCTGCATGATAATCTACATCTAAACATTTTCTTTTCGGAAAGGTGAATTATAAATTTAGTGAAAGCAGTGAATTTTAGGGTAGTTATAGGCTTACTGAACCAGTATTTCTCATACCTTAGTAATGGATTCAGGACAGAAATAGAGAAGGCTTCCCATCCCATCCATTCTCATTATCAACTCTTCCCTCCCTCCTGCAATCAACATACACATACACGCTTGCAGAAAAGCATACATCTCATTACAGTTTCCAAACCAGTTCACTGGACTGTTAGAGATGCCAGGGTGGATTAAGTCTCTGGAGAGAGATTCTCTAACAGCTTTGGAAGCTTTAAAAACTTCATATTTTCTGTTATATTTATTATTACTTGAGAAACGTTATCAGAGTCAGATGGTTCGCTCCAATTGGTGTCTCTTCGCCAAGACAGAGATCATCTTCCCAGGCTAAAAACGTCAGGTATTGATCAGTGTTACACAAGCTCCAGTGAAAGTAACAAACTCACAGCCTATAGTCCTGATCCCATTGCGTGATTGGCACGTACAGACTCAGAACAGTCCCTGTGAGCTCAGTAAGACCCATGAAGCCATGTGGGCTTTGTCATGCAGATCAGATTGAAAGCTCAGGGCCCAGTAATATCTTCACTTAAATCAACTATAATATGCTACGTTATCTATTATGAAGAGAGCAGAAGAGATAATGGTTTATATTCTTCATTTTACATACAAATGCAGCTGTACATCTGTCCAATAGTCTTTTAAAGTATTTCCAAATGGCTTCAGTAAAATACGTTATTCTAATTGTTAATCATCCAAACATCACATTTGAAATGAGAAAAACATTGAAAAGTGCCTTAAAATACTCATTACAGTGGAAAATGTCTATTTCTGACATGTTTTTGTTTCCAGGAAATCCCTCATACTTTTGTTGGCCAAATATCACATTCAGTGTCAGTTCTACGATCACTGAGATCTAACGCTTCCTGAGCACATTTCCAATGACATGACATCCAAAGCCCTTGCTTACTATCAACTTAAAAATATATGAAGGCTTATAAACAAAGGAAGGTCTAACCTAACCAATGTCTGTCACATGGAATAGCCAACAGCATGGCTTCTGTTGATATACTCTCTTAGGGTACATTTATTGGGAACCAGCCTTTCCGTGCGATTAGTAGTATCGGCACACTCCCTGCAAACCAAACCAGGAGCATAAAGGGGTTAGAAAGCATTTAAACCTTTAAGCCCCTGGATCTCACTCTGAAGGTGTCCCGCTCTTCTTTTCTAATTCATTAGAGAATAAATCTGTGATAAGCAAAGTAAATTAGATTCAGTGACATTCTGCTAATTGAGTCATCTTCCTCTGCCTGGCTTGGCTGGGTTTTTAATTACCAGCTAATCTCATCAATATGGTGGATGACTGGCAGTGTGCAGATCACTATTGTACAACCACAGCGAAATAGAAATAGAAGTTCATGGCTCATTGGTTGACCCAGGTCTCTTTTGTCATACACAGGAATAAATTGGGCAGATCTGTCGGTCATCTACTGACCTCAAAGTATGAAGAGCAAGGAGGATAATAGAAGGTAAATAAACAAATAAAACCAGCAGAGCTGCTGGGATGATCTGCAGCAGTTTCAGGAATGATGGAGCAGGAGGGAAAAGGGCTCTGTAAACCTGTCCTGCATCCTGATGAAGCCCTACTGGGGTAAGGGGCTGGAAATGGCATGAATTGTGAAAAGCATACTTTTATAATTGAGATCATATTCATTTTGCCCTGTTGTAGTGAGCAATAGTGTGGATTCTCCCAGATGTTGTGGCACTGAGGAGCTCTGCTCTTCACAACTCAGAACACACACCCCCCCCAGGATTTTCAAAGAGAAAGCCCGTGCCTGGCACACACATCCAGAAATGCACATCTGGATAGAGTAACAGTAAATCAAGACAAAATTCTCCCCTATAAATCTCACCTATAGTTACACTTACAGCTTAAATACAAAGGTTATTATTTTCAAACTCAGACTAATGCACATAGCTTGACAGAGGCATAACCTGCCATCCTGGGCACTCCTGCTCCAGTTAAACTTGGTTAGAGGAGCAGATTTTTAGCATCACTGAAAACATGATCCGGACATTTTTGTGTTGTAGTTTCACAGCAAAACTGATCCTGCTGTCAAGTTTACACAGGTGGATCCCAGTGTGCAGGGGCTACTGGCTGGCCCAGGGATCCCAGCCCATTCACTGAGATATTATAGCAGGATCAAAACTTACATTTGTCTACATCTGTTTCTCTTTCACATTTATTTTTAGACTTAGCTGTATGACATAAGAGCCTAGGATACCTTATTGCCTGAAATAAGAGATTTAAGCCAGAGATTTCTAAAGTACATTTACAAACTTTAAATCAAACACTTGATTCATAAAGCAAAGAACAAGAATATTTCTCTCGCACTGTAATTCTTCCCAAGCCTCACACCTGCACTACTGGTATCAGTGAAGTTTTATATCAACTTTAGAAGAGGCAAGTCCTGATTTTTCATTTTTCTAAGGTATCTTTGAAGCAGACAAAGCCTGAAGCTTAAACTTACTATTTTTATCTAGCAACAGTAGATTCGTTAGGGTAACAGTCAAAAGCAGCCCTTCTTGAGCAGAAGTTCAATCCTTTTTGCCTCACTAACGTAACTGTTAGTGGCTCAGTCTCTGGAAATAACCAAATAAATGGCTGTCCTGCATAAATATGTTCTGACTGTATAAAGTATTTATAAATCATCCATGTCATCTAGGAGCCTGTTCACTTATAACATGCTGTTTCAGTGAACAACACTGACAGTAAGTGCTAAACAAGTCACAAAAAATTAACATGGAAGGGGTGCGAGCACCATCACAGTAAAGCCATTAAACATCGGAATTAATGTCTTTATTTTAATCCCAGGGGAAAAAAAAAAAAAAAGCATTCACTTAGATATCTTTTAAAATGCAGTCCTTAGAGAGGCTATTTAGACACATACATGATTTCACAAGAGCAGATAAAGTAATATCGCTGTAAGAAATAAAATTATTCCCTGTTTTCCCACCATGAAAGGCAGAAGAGCCAGTGCAGCCCTGCACAGAGGGGAAACGTAGGAGCAAAAAACTGATAGCAAGGGTTCTGCCTGCAAATGCCATACTTCCCCCAGTTCACGTTTCACAGACCAGTATGCAAGAATGAAGAATATTTCATCCCGAAAGGCCCCACATGCGGCTTAGCTGAGGTGTGAGGACTAACCTTGCCAGCAATATCTGATGTTAGCTGCGGGGGCTGCCCAGGCCCTTGCTTGATGCCTTACTCAGGGGTGCGATGGCAGAGGCACTGAAGCGGGGGCTGAGGGCTGGTGCATAACCAACAGGTAATCCATGTGCATCAGCTCTTGGGAGGAAAAGGAAAAGGCAGAGCAACTTCAGCCTTCAGCACAGCAGGGACAACTTGTGCCCTACCCAAAACTATGTCAAAACTCTGCAATGTAAAGCTTTGTGCTTACAATGCATCTGTCAGAGAGGGCTCAGTCCATAACTGTCCATTCAGCAAAACTGGTCTTTATATTCTGTCCACAAACATCTGGTAAAGCATTCCCAACACCCAGCCAGTCACTCCCTTGGCTAACTTAAAACATCCTGAATGCCTGCATAGGTACCTCTGAATTACCCCCACTTCTTTTTAGGGCAGAGCTTAAAAGTAACTGTTTATATACAGTTATATAGCTGTGTCTATTTTTCTTAAAGTACTTAGTCAAAGTCTGCAGACACAGATGGATTCCCAGCAGCCAGAGAATCACTGGCTGCATCTATTCTGTCTGAGATGGATTGATGATTATCATCCTTCGATGGGATACTCAGTGGACATGGTGACTTCTCACAAGCTGACAAGAATGCAGGGGGAACAAAAAAAAAAAATAAAATCAATGGCTAAAGTTTATTCTACCTGACCCCCCAAAACCAAACAAAAAACCCCAAACCCATGTGAATGCTTGCTGGGCAACCAAGTCCCAGAGCTGATACTCAGAGCAGGAGGGGTGAGGCTGGTTCTCATGACATGAGGCCATTAATTTCAGCAGAAAATGACTGCTCCAGGAAAATTCAAGATGTGAAATCACATTTGGCCATTCCTAGGCAGTTGAACAACTCACCGTAAGGGTATTCAGGTACTTTCTCTCTGTGTTTTACTTCCTACTGAGGGAAGAAGGAAATGCTACAGCCACCTTCTGGCATGCATGTGCCATTTTCTTCTCCTGTTCTGTGAAGCAAGTTGACCTCAGCTGCTTGCTGCAATAAATCTGCTCCTATTTTCTCCCTCCCTCATTCTTTTCTGTTTAAAGTTATTTGTACATTAGACTTAAATACATTATACTCATTTCTCTAGGAGCCCTGACATGTTGTTAAATGACCATGAATCTATTTTAGTTGCACCTTAATTTATTAACTCTCCTGCCCACCTCCAGTGTTGGTGCCTCTATTGTAGGATCATAGGAGGTTTGGGCTGATTATCCTCCTATTTCATATGCAGAGCCATTATTTCACTCTGCTTCATGCTATTATAATAAAGCAAAAAGCTCTCATTTTTTCATTTTCAGCTCACACTGGGAGACTACATATCTTATTAGTTTCTTCTAAGTTCTTATATTCTGTTTGTTGTGTAGTGCAGTCAGAGAATACAGATATATTCTGCCTCTAAGAGCTGCTCTGCAGAACTTCGGGATGGAAATAATCCTACTTTTACCAGGTGAACTAACAAATCTTAGCTCCTGATAGCTCTTTTCCTTATCACTGCCAGCAGGCTGCCCACACCCTTAGAGGCATGTTAATTGCCAATTTGAACATTGAGATACTCCTGTCCACCACTGGGATATCAGTATCAATTTCCAGCTGCCACGTAACCTCCAAAGCACTTCTACTTCCATAGGACATCTCAGTCTCTCTTGTCAACAAGCCAAAGAGACCAAAACACCAGCACTGCTGGTCTTCCCCAGCCCATCAACCAGGACTGGCCCCATGCGGTCCTGAAGCCGGTCCCACTCCATCACTAGAGGGTTTTGCCCTCAATAAAAGCACAGCTGCACGTTCTCCAAGGGAAATATTCCTGACCCCCTTCTGAGAGCTCCACTTGCATATTGCTTTTCTTTGCCTTAGCTGCACAGTTTCATTCAAGTTGCTCTTAAGTCTTTGACTCACACCACAGTTTGCAGCTCCTGTGCAGCTCTATGGAGTTTAATAAATGGTCTAAAGTGGCCGCAAGAGGCTGATTAGTACTTGGTGGCCCCTGAGCAGTCTCATGCCACCCAGAGGTGGGTCACCTCAGCTACGCCGGGATCAGAGCACAATCAGACACTCGCACCACGCTGCTCCCTGGGCTGCCTGCAAAGCAGAGTCTCTCCTGTGTGGTGGAGCAGCTATTGATTTTTCCAGCTGTTCTCAGGGGAACTCACAAGAAGAAAATTATTTTCTTTTAAGTTCAAGTGCAGAAGTCTGCCTTGCTAAAGGGCTTATCTTCACATACAAGTTTTACCAATACAGCTTGAGTTGTATAATTAAAGTCGCACAACCCCCCCATAGTGTGGAAAATCCTATAAAAAATGCTTTATATGGAGATAGCTACATGAATTTAAACCACTCACATATCAGTACAAATGCACCCCCATGAGAGCATCTACAAATGTAGTTACTGTCCAAAAGCGTACATCAAGGAATTTTATAACTCTTCAGTGATTTATGTCACTGTATAGCATTGAATAGGGTCTAGTTCAAGCCATCCAAACACATGGAACAGATGAATCTTTAAAATGTCAGGAGGTTTAAAAAAAAAAAAAAAAAAAAAATCTATTTTTTATATCATATATTTATATTTTATGGTGAGTGCTAATTTAAGTGCCACACAGTTAATTCTCCTTGGATTTCTAGCTCCAGTTCAAACAAGCTTTAGTATTTTCATTACAATTCAGTATGTTTATTTAGCATTAGAGCTAGCTGAACTATTCATTACTAATTTAGCCTACTTATTTATTTTTATTTATTTATGGTAAGTGAATCTTCACCAAATAAATCCTAGTTCTCCTCCCACAATGTTCAGACTCTAACAGCATTCCCTGGAGAGTGTGGGAGGACGATTATTCAGACCCATGGTCTATTCACATGTATCAGATCCCCATTTATTCTTTGTGGGGTGTGCCTGAATGTCTGAGTGTTCGCAATGCCTCCTAGGAGTTCCTGCAAACCCATTTCTGGAAACAAACATTATTTCCCATTCAGTTGTGCTAAAAAACCAATAATTAAAAACAAAAAAGAGAAAGAAAATGCAATCCTCCCTCTCACACCCTATCTGAGCACTCAGACAAGCGGTGTGATACAAAGTCATGTATTTTCAGTGACAGACAATGAGTAGCTCCCATTCACAGCAAGCCTGGCTAATTCACATGTTGCTAATGTAGATCTCTATTTGCATATGCAAGCTCATTCTGTCCTTGCTTCCTTCAAAGATGTAAAGAGCAGAACATTTTACTTAGATTTTAAATATCTGAGATACCGCCTGCTCTTACGATGATTTCCTCCCAATACTTCCTAGCAAGGACATAAATAACTGAACCTTGGTCACCATTACTGAAGGGAAACAAAGACCAGAGAACATCACACGCTGCAGCATCCTTGCTTTCTGGAGATGGCTGCTCACTCTTGATTTAGTCTGCTCTGGTCTATAAAATGTACTGCAATATTTACTTGCTTCCATTTTAAAACACATACTACTGGATGAATATTTACACACACCACTCTGAGATGGGAAAGGGCATCCAAGTACAATCTGCCATTCATACCTCTAACAAACAGTCACCCTGAACACCATGCTCATTCTGCATGATGTTGGGACTCTTCTTACTTTTGTGCCACATGTCCAGCTCTTGAGGCCCTTACAGAGCAAGAATGGCCAATTCTGCTGACTTTGCAAACCCTTACACATCCCAGCTTGTGAAGCGTGTACCCCAGAGAACCACGGGGAAGCTTTCAAGCTTTCACCTCTGGGAGAAGCAAAGTCGCACAAGGGATCTTGATGCTCTGCTCCAGCTACAGCAGTGCTGAATGAACACTCAGCTTGGTGCAAGGGAGACCAAGTGTCACTGCCCACAGCAGTGCTTTGCTTTGCTTCCTCTCAAACCAGCAACTCAGATTTCCTGGCAGCAGTGGGGTTTTTTCACTTTTAATTTACCTCTTTCAGCACTAGCTAAGTATTCCATTTTTCTCCCCTGCTATAACCAACAAAACCTAAAGTGAACACACTTATTATCAGCATCTGATACCAACAGTAGAAATCCAACTCATCTTTTCATTCCTGCCTTAGCAGAAGGGAAAGGTTGTTGAGACGTGGCTTTGGGCAGCAGGGCTTTCTCAGCAATAGGCGTGTTCTGTTGAGATTAGCATTCCCTGGAGACATCCTTAAATTCCCCCTCACTGATTCAGTCCCTGACCTTTCAGTGAACTATCTCCCAGATTTAAAAACACCAATGACTTGAATATACTCAACACAATAACACGCACTTTTCCCAGCTGTTACCACAGCTACATCTTTTCCAGTTATTTACCCCTATCTCCTTTAGTTCATATTCCTTTAGCTGACCCAAAAAAAAGCCAAGAGTTTTACCTGCTCACCTTCTACCCTATATGACTCCCTTTTCAGTACTACAAATGCTGCCTCTGATAACACATGGGATTGTGTATCAATTTTCAATTTAAAATCAGTAAGTGTCCCTTTTGCTTTCAGGTTGCCAGCTCATTCATCTGCTGCTGCAACAATAATATTCATCTGACAGATAATCCTGTGCAACTCAGGCTGTCATCACCTGCAACAACATGCTGGTGCTCGAAAACACTTCTGTTTCCAGCCAGCAGGCAGCAGCTTCTGTGGGCTCTGACTCCAGGCACTGCAGGACCCTCCACATCAGCTCCTCTCCACAGAGTCCCAGAGCTTTGCTGACATCTACACCGTCAGCGTGCTGAGTCACCCACCCACCAGGGGAAGTCAAACCAGCAGCTTGTGCTCCACGGGAAACTGATTGTCACAGGTTAATTCAAGATCTTCCAACAGATAATCTCAGGATGTTTTGTTCCAAGTCCCAGTCCTAATCCAGTCTTTCATCACACACTCCGTTAGCCCTGCCAAAATTTCCAGCTGGACTCTTCAACCTCAGTCACTCATCGGTTCTGCTGCAGTCCCATACATCTTCCATGTCCTTCTGTTAAAATCATACTCTCTGATGCCACGTTAGGATGGTATTCCCCAAAACTCTTCAGTACACTGACCCAGACCATGCTCTGTTATATCCAAATACGTGAAGTGCATCAGGGCTATCACCCTGAGAAATATTACCTCTGGCCATCTTCCTTTGCAGTAGTGCTCAGCACATACAAATGCAGAGGGAAATACTTTTTAAACCTCTTCCAAACTTTCAGATTTGTTGGAGCCATTGGCAATTCTGTTCCTCCATTCAGACCATTATCTTCTTTTCCTTTATGGCACCACACACTTGCTCAAAATTTACTCCTGGCCCAATGTATTTGAAAGATCATCTTTACTGCATTTGCCTCTGCTTAACTGAGGTTTCTAATATGCCCTATGTCCGACAATGCCCAATGCTACACATAGCGGTTCCATTCGCAGTACCACAGGAGGGCTCAGCAGCAGCAGCTGAGAGCAACTTCTGTGCTTATGACACCTCCTGGTTTTCAGAGGAGCCTCCTACCAGCCCACAGCACCTCATTCAACAGTGTGCAGCAGAATTGCTCTGCTCTCCCAGAAGGGGCGGTGTAAGCAGTCCTACCTCCATCTACTGCTCCATGCTGTGGTTTTGACTCCTTCCAGACCTGAAGGGAGCACTCAGCAAACTCTATGGATGACAGGAAGAACATTCATTAGGATTTGGAAAGTGAAACAGTTCTGGAATACAGGAACCATTCCACGGTTCCTATGGAAAAGCCTTAGAACACCATTTCACTCCAGGATTTCTCTGGGAGACTAGACCTTTTAACTTTTTTCCCATCCATGATCCTTATTTATTTCCCAGACAGCAGTACAAGATGAATTATTGAATCATGTTTTGTCACCTAGTATGTGGGAAAAACATGTCCCCTATCATCTTCTGCTAGTGACCTGCTGACCTTTAAAAATAGCAACCATTCATTTACCCCATCTAAGGCACATGCCCCAGAGATAGCCACCCTGCACCTACCCATCACAGGAAGTCCTGCAGAGCCAGCTGCAGACACACATCTCGGTTGTCTCTGGGAACTCACTGCATTCATGTTCTAATGGAGGATTAACAGCTCACGGGGGAAAAAAATAAAACTGGAAACGGTTGCAATTTGAAACTGTAAAATCAAACCAGAGTTGTTTCTATTCAAAAAATTACTTTCTTTTCCTGATTCTTTTTCTTTTCTCCAAAGTAACAGAAACAGGGCTTGTCATGCTTACAGACTGCACAATAAGTGACTGACCGTTTTCATCCACAGTAAAAGCCTGATGGTCTGTGGCAGATACCTTCTCTCGCTCTCTTGCCAGACAGCATGTTTTTGCTTGTGGGCTGTAGAGTGAAGAGAGCTGTGAGTCATCTCCAGAAGACTTTCAAGAAACAGTTGACTGCCTTGAACTGAGACTCATGGCTGTGAGGTCAGCCCTCCCCTTTCCCTGACCAGAGTGTGGCTGGGAGGTTGTGACTCATGGCAAAGTCAAGAAGGTTCAGTCCACGACTTTTTTGTAGGAAATTATTTGATGCAAGATTCCCGTTCCTTTTTATATGCTTTTTAAAAGCATCTCTTTTAATGCTGACTTTATACTGATGTTTCTGATCCTCTTCACCCCACAGAGGGTTTTGACAGATGTTCAGGGTTAAGCACTGAGCAAAGCAATCCCAGTCAAAGGACAGTGTGCGAACGTGCTTTGCCAGGGAACAGCAATGTTCAGAAAGGCTCTCACAGCTTTCAAGAGCCACTGAGCCTTTCCCTGTTTCAATCTGTCTTTCTGTCCCTGGCATCCAGGGGTGGGCACTGGCGATTTAGAGAAGGGAAAGGGTAAGAGAGCTCTTTTCATTTCCATCAGGTATCTTCACACACATTCACTGGTGCTGTGCATGTTTTGTGTGATCTTTTCATCAGTGCCACAATTAAACAAGCCCCATAATTAAAATTAAATAAACTCGACAACCTTATGCTGCCTGCCTATCCAACATCACTACCCAAGGTTTTCTGTCCTAAGGACACTGTCAAGCACAACAATATTCTGGTCTGGCAACCAGTTCTGGTGCAATTCTCACTTCATGTCCTGCACCATCCACATAGGGCTTCCCTTCTCCAAAAGCACAGGAGACCTCTGAGAAATTCTTGCTTTCCTTGATTCTCTCTCAGAAAATAGCCTTGAACCTCCTTCTGTGACAATAAATGGAGACCTATGTCTGCTAGGAAGTTAAACAACATGCAGTCTGCATAGCTTAATAGACACATGGTTCTTCTAAAATTAACAAAAGACCCCAAGATGAACAATTTTACTAGGAAAAGCATGATATTTGCAGGTAATTTTTTCCTGAACAAAAAGGGGAAAAAAGGAACAAAAAACATTGCCTTGGTCTAACTTCAAATTGCATTTGCCATGTGTAACTTTGGCATAAAGTTGGATCCAGCTTTATCTAAAATACAAACCTATTAAGATTCATGCAAACGTTTGCATCCTCACAAGACAGTGGTAAAACTCTGGGGCAAATCTATGCTGTCCCCAATCTCAGAACTCCTCAACACCAAGGTCTCTTCGATTTTTTGGTTCCATCTGTAACTTGGGAAGGATGAAAGTTTCTCTTGCCGTACACAGCAGCCAGCAGCCAGGTCACAGATGGGCCTTTGTTTGCAAAAGGGATGCCAGAGGGACTCTGCAATAGGCCTGAAAGCCTTGAATAATGCAGAAAGTGAGAAATGCTTTAAACAAAAATAGTTTCTGACTAAGTCTTCTCATGGAGCCTGGAGCACAAACCTGCCAGCCCCAATCTGTGTCTGAGACCCCTTGCAGCAGTTCTAGTGTCCCAGCCACTTCCTGCAGGCTTGATCTGGAAAACCACCCAGCAGAAAACAGCAGCCTTTGATATCTCTCTCCCTACCTCAATACCCCCACCCCAGCATACAAAGAAGCTTTTATTTGCTAATGAAAGGCAGGAAGCAGACTTTAATTAATCAAATGAAGTCTCTCTTCATTTCATGTAAAGAAACTAATTCTAGTTAAACAGAGGTTTTGCCGTACTTCTCATTTTGAGACCCAACAACTGTACAATTAAGTGCATACAAATGAGTGTCATTATCCCTTCATTTCCTGGGACAGCTGTAATCCCAATCCTATGAGCCTTACGACAGGAACCCCCACAGAGGAGAGCAGTACATATCCACCTTGTGACAGCAATGGTATTGGGTAGTTACAATTAATGAATTGGCACTAGGGCGGGTTTGGTTTTGGTATTGCTAAATCAAAAGTCTGTTTGAATTGTTCTGACATGAAAATATTCCCAAGTATTTCCTCCACTCCAGATCAACCTCTAAGGGATTTATTTCACTTTCGGATGCTCTACCCTTTATTTCTTCTCAGTAAATAATTTGTTTCCAAATCGTTTGCAATACCGGCCTGGAAACTACTTTGAAGGACAACTGTGATGAACAGCTTATGGACTACCACATGAAACAAGCCATGTTAAGGATTTGGGTTCTTTTGTTTGTTTGTTTTAAAGGCTCATGATTTTTTTTTTCTCCATTTATTATATATACTTACACACCTGTCTCCCCTTAAAGGAAAACAAAATCTCAGAGTAACTTTCTTCACGTGTATAACCCTGGCATCTCTAACATCAAGAATTACATTCTTACATCTATTTTCCCTTCAGGCTTCTTCTAGCTCATCAGTACATACTGGAATGATAACCCTAAATGCAATCCCAGCCTTTAGACTTCAGTGAAAGTGCTTATTATGGCCATGTTACCGAGATGGTCATTGAAAGATATGCTGGTTTGTGATTAAATGAAATGTTAACATACTTGTGATATCTGGCTTCAATTCCTAACTCTGTCTGGCTTCTGAACTGACTGATACTTTCAAAGCCCTCGTTCAAGCTGCTTTCTTTGTTGCAGAAGCAGTAGATACTGGCAATGTCAATACAGTGCCTGTAGGAAGAAAATTCTCAGACAGCAATGTACATCAATTCAAATAACCCTAAATGGAAGGTTTAGGAGGAACAACCAGGATTTGGGCTTTAAACACCTTTAAATTCTTACTGCCCGCCTTAGCATTGTTTAGTTGGAAGGAAGGCTGATCTCTTTATTGTTTTGGTGGTCATTAGAAAATGTCATTTTGAGGTTTACAAAATGCACAGGCCAAGGGAGCTGTGGCAAAGGAGTTCCAGGCATCCCAGCTACTGGGGAGATCTGATAAGCACGGAAAATTCTGATTAGCGCAATGACCAAATTGCTGACCACTCCCCACTCTTTTGTATCTTACTACCTATACCCTCATCTTAAAACACCACTGAGAGGATCATACTTGACTGCACAGCACCTACACTACTAGGAGACCTCCCATTCCTTGCAGTGAAGAAAGTGCATCCCTGTTTTGGTTTGCACCTTTTTATTCTCAGTGTCTGTGGTTCATTCTTCTTACTGTTGTACCACTGTTAAAATATGTTTGCTCATACCTACCACTCCTTCAAGGAGCTGGTGTGACCCTGGCGAGGCCCAGCTGGTGTGTCAGTCCCGCCATACTAAATGGCTGATTCAAGAAAGCAGAGTCCCAAGACTGTGCTCAGCAACTCCTGCTGACAGACTCTCACAGAGATTCAGCCCTCACTTCCTGGGAGGCCAGCACAAGCCACTGTGTCCTCATGCTGGAAAGACTCCAGTGCAGGGCAGAGAGCTGATGGGAAAGAGCAAAATCCATCCCTGGGAAATACTTAAGCTTCAAAATTTGGCTGTGACTTGAAACATGAAAGACACTGTTGAAATGAAGGTCAAAGAGATGAAAACGTTTTGACAAGGTCAAATGTATTTTGGGGAATTTTAATCCATTCCTTTTGACTTTTATCTGACAGATGAGGTGACCTCTAGAACATTGGCAATATCATAGACTAAAGCTCACCAACCCGTTCCCTGCTCTGTATGCAGGACTCAGCTGCCTGTCCTGCAGCCCTTCCCCAAACCTCCAGCCAAGTGATGGAAACACCCAACTGACCATGGCTGAGGGGTATTTCCCAACTCTTGGTGGTTCTACGGCAGGTGTATGTCTGGTTACATGATGGGGAAAAGGTTTGTTTACAGCTCTGAGATACCCAAGGACGGGCAGCCTAGACTATTCCAGCAAAAAATAAATTGCTGCACACTTCATCTGTCTCCTGTTCTCTGCAGCAGGTGACCTAATCCAGACAAGTATTAACCCAAGGAAGTCTTTGGTCTTACGTTTCATGAGCTGAATTAGATGAGTAGAGTGGTACCACTTCAAGGACCATGCAAGTTTTGGCTTTCCACAGACTTATATGAAGAGTGGGTGACGGGGGTTCCACAATTACAAAATGAGGATGATGGTATTTCACTAGAGTTACTGCTCACTCACTTCAGGTAATCTGACACAGGGCAGAAATGTCAAAAACACCCAAAGAGACATTTTTCAAAATTTCAAGTGGTATCTAATGTCCAGCACATGAATTAGTAGCTGCCTCAGACCATGACGCATAACCATGAGGCTCTTGAAGTGTTCAAGACACAGAGCACTGTAAGATAATGTAGGTTAACACTTTGCAGAGGAAGAAGGCAGTGTTTGATAGATACCCTCTCTGACAGACAATCCCATCACAACTGGGCCTTCGAGGTTTGTTTTGAAATGAGACTCAGAGCCACAACATAAAGAAAACACAGACTCTGAGTAATAGCACTTTGCAAGATGATATGAGGAGAAATTGCTTTATTAACAAATAAAGAAACAGCAGGCTCAGCCACATGTTATTTAGGAGACTTGACCTGACAATTGATATATTGATACCTAGTTATTGCCAAAGCAGGAGAACTCAATGAGATGTATCTCTCTTGCATGCAAAATAAATCAAATGATTCCTGCAGTGACACCACGAATACTGCTTTGCATACAAGTAGCAAAGGCAGAGAGCTCAAAACTAATGTGAGCACAGCAACAGATCATACTGCCCAGCACAAACAAACACTAAAACAACACATATGGGAACTGATGATGAAGAATACGTAGCAAGTGAGACAACTAAGTGGAGTCTTTTGGCATTACAAAGTAACACTGTCACTGAGACGGCAAGGACAAGTGAATAATGTGATAATATAAAAAGGAAATCCACGTCCTTAGGTTGATGATATGCTTATCTGTGTGGGATGACCCCAGTGAATATTGCTAATGAGCCAGCACCACTGCAGTGTTAATTAATTTGGGATCTAACAATAAAGTAAAATAATCAGATCATAAATTTGACAGATTATAGCAGTCAGATAGTGAAAATAACAAAACAAATCTATGCAAGAGAACTTCAACATTCTGTAATAGAGAGATGCCACAAAAAGATCAGATTAAATGTGTTTTCAGCTGAGAGGCAGAAATGTACTCTTTTAGGAGATTACTATGCGTTGCCTTGGTGAACTGATGATAGCTGGAAAGACCTTCAGGGTGTGAGCATAGCTTCAACCCTGTATTTCCAAGTACTCCAGTATTCCAGCGTCATTCTATTAGTGCCAGGGTACAACAGCAGTTAAAAAAAAGTGAGGCCAAAGTTAAAATCTGGTCAAACGCACCTTCTGCAGATCCAACTGCTCAAACCACCCCTACAAGCTCCTCAGCAAACAGCCCAACACCCCTCGCCCAGCACCTCAGTTTCAGGAAAGTGCATTAAGCAAACCAAAAACTTGTAATGATGCTCTAGACTCAGCTAATATAAATTATTGTGGCTCCACTGACCGCAGTAAGGCTCTGGCTCTCTGTTGAGATAACAAGCTGCACACTGCTTATCTGCCATTAGACATATGGCAATAGTAGACATGAGGAAAACTCATCCAGACTGCACAGCATACCACGAAAATCTTGCATAACGAGAACAAAATGGAGTGCCAAGGATAGGAGGACGATGGGAACCAATACAGTAATGTTTGCGCAAAACCAGAACCCAGAGCACTATCAAACAGAGCGGCTATTGGAAGCACTTTCTCCCAGTCATCCCGAGGCTCATAAAAGCAAAATAAAGGTGACCTGGGAGAGAGCTATCATGAAAAGATAAGGAATACCAGAAATTAATCTTTCTCTGTCAAAACAGATAAATTGAATGCTCAACTCTAAGCTAAAGCCTATTCAGCCCATGTGTTGCACTGCCCAGTGATTTGGCCGTGTATGTGTATTTATGGAATATTACCATGGATGGATGTCTGTGCTCATTTGACAAAAACTGCAGCCACTAGAAAACATCATTACAAGAGCATCATACACAGATTTTCTGATGCCCTGCTTGCCAGAATGTCTCCACACTACGGATGCCCCATTTTCAATTTACAGAGAAAACAGTTTAACAAAACACAGAGCGGAAAGAGAGGACCAAGGCTCACTGCAACAGTCCTTTCATGGCAATGTGAAACTAGGGGGGAATGACTGCAACCGGTTCTCATCTGACTATGATTTACACTTCACTTTTCTATTAAAGGATAGTTATATCTACAGTCTTTCAAACCTCTCTTGTCTCTCAAAGCTCTAGGAGCATTTATAAATATTCTCTACCCTTCTCTTTCGAGTAACTGGAAAGGAAACTTGAAGGATATTTTTCCCCTTGCAGCATCCATCACTGCAGCCACAGAAAAACCTACAGCTGAATATTTGTCTGGAGCAAGAAGTACTCCAGGTTTCAAGCTGTTATCTTAGTAATATTTATGACATGGTCTATTGTGTCTTTCTGACTGAAGACATCTAAAGCATATTATTTTTGTATAAACCTAGCACTACAGAAGTGTGGTTTCCTCCAGGACAGAAGGTAGCAAACAACCAGATCAAAGACAGCTGCAGCACACTGCACCCTGTACAGGAACATGTACATGCTGGCTGGGAACACCTGTGGGAAAATCCCTCACCTTAAACTATGTGAACTTAATCATTTCTTACAGAGCAGTGCACAGGGCATGTTTCAATAGCTCCATGGAATACTAATATCAGGTAAGATCTCTGCTTGGTGAAAAGTGCTCATACCACCTCTTTAGATTTTGGTCTGCAGTAGAGAAACAATGATACCTTTTGCAAAATACTTAGTTGAAAACATGCAGAAAAAAAACGTTCAAGATGCCCTTTCCAGAATGGCATCTCACCCCTAATCTCTAGCACAGGAAATACTCATTTTCATAGAAAGCAGAATACTTGGCAAGACTGAAACTGGTTGCAAGAGGATTGGGTGTCTTCATCTCCTCTACTGTCATATGTCTGAGCTGTGGGCAATACAGAAAAACCAGCTTTGCCTGCAGCAGAGCCAGGCTGATGGACACTCATCTGGTGGGGACCTTCACCAACCTCAGGGAAGTATAGCTTCACCAACTTACTGCTGCTGCACTGCACAGCCCACCCAGCCCCTCCACCCTATAAGCATGTAGCTAGGTGCCGCCCCACTTTGAGTTTTAGGAACTTGAACCAACCATCTGGCCTAAATCTCTATGTCCTAGGAATGGAGCAAATACCAGTTCTAGCACGAGGTGCTGCAGCTAAATGGCCTAAAAAATCTTAACTACCACATCACAGCTTGGGAGGCACGAGACTTGGGAAACAGTCAAATGTTCCAAGCCAGCAATACAATTTACAGGTTAATGATGGACCTGAACTACAAAATTCAGATTCAAAGATGTCAAGATACAAACCTTAAGCCACGGCCCAGATTCATTGCTATGTATTGAACAGTACCACCAAAGAGACAGCGAGAAGACATAAGAAGGGATGTACCTATTCAATGCACACTGAGGGGGGCTGGGATGGAAGGGCTGCAGCAGAGATGAAGGGTGAAGTGAACCACTGCTGAGCAGCAGCACAGGGAAGAAACAGCCGGAGGGCTGGAGCTGCCTCTTGGGACTGGGCTGTAGCACTGCTAAGTGGCTTACAGCTGAGAGAAGTGCTGAACCTGCAGTACCTGTGCTTGCTTTGTTTGGCAGACATACTGGGAAGCTGTAGAAACTGCTTAAGGCTATGTCTGTAAACCACTGGCTTTGTGAAAGCATGACAGAACTAAAAAGGGAAATTTCTAAGAAAAGTAAATTCTGTCAGAGCTTTTGGCAAGGCTTGGAATTAACATGTGAAGCATAAAACATGAAGAGAGGAAACAAAATCCATCCTTAGATGTTCACCCATCATGGCTAAAGATACATGTTTAGGCTCCTCTTGAACATACCAGATGTACTTTATTCAGAAAAATTGAGTTTAGGGTCTCCTTGATTTTATTCTCACTCAAGGATACTGTCAGCCATCAGCAAACTCTTCACACCTACAAAACTTGAACACCCCCTGCAGCTTCCTCATGGCACCTCCCACCTTGCTACATTTGGCAGCTGCACCACGTCAGTCCTCCATGTCTTTGATGAAACCATACAAATCTAGTTACAGGCAACCGTAAATACAATTACCACCATTATCCACTAGGAAGGGGCTAACACCTTGAAATACTCCATCACATCTTAAAACTATATAGTGCTGTAGTGAGAAATGGCCCCTCTCCACACTCTGAGAGCTCCTTCTGCTTTTCTGGGAGTCTGTCAGCCCTATGGACTCAGCAAAGCCTCCCATAGCCCTTCAGCCGTGGAAGAGAAGCATTCAGATTTAACAAGAGCAAAATATCTGCTGAAAACTTTGGTACTGGAGCTGGCAAGTGTTCCTGCACTCAGAGGCCACTTGAACTTGGAGAGCATGGACAGCATTTCCCAGCATAACCTCTGTAGTCTTCTGTTTCTGTTGCCAAAGAGATAAGGATTTAATTTCAGTTGTTGAAATTTTATTACCTGTCCCAAAACACCAATTAATAATTTCCCTGCTTATTCTAGCAGAGTATTTTTCCCAAGTAAAAAACTTTTATTTAATACTTTTATAGCTACATAATAAGAAACTTTCATTTACTCAGCTAAAAGCTTTGTCCTTCTGTCACTAAAAATGGCCAGATTATAGGGTATAGTGAAGCAGCCTGCAAAGACCCTGTGGAATGGGAGAGGGTCCTGACTCACTCTACCTCTCCCTTTGGAGGGTCCTTCAACCTTTCTGACCTTAGGACAGCTGCAGAGTTGCAGGCCAGCAGGTTTGAACCCAGGGTAAAGAAACAAGTCCCGGAGTCTTTTCCTACCTCTTTTCCCAGCCTGATTTTCAAGCGAGGCATTTTTAATAGTCTTTCTTAGCATACAAGTAATTCAGGACAGGACCAGAAGAAACCAGTTTCTCCCAGGCTGTAAATAACACTGCTGTTGACCAAGAGAAGCCTAGCAGCTTTTAGACAGCTGATTTTAAAAGTGCAAATCTGGGACTGTGTAGTTCAGGAACCTTCTTTTGAGGCACAACAAAAAAAGCTTCCTTTGTCAGTATACACGGCTGTCACAAAAGGTTTTGTTGCTTCACCACAGAGCTCTGATACAACAGGAAGATGAAGAACAACCAGAGTGGTGGTGCTCTGAAATCTAAGGAAATGGAACTTCAAAGAGACACGAGTTCACCTGAATGTTTAAAAAGCAGAGCTTGAGAAATAAAGAACCCTAAAAATCATGCCACCAATTCCTTTCCTTTCATGTCCACCAAAGACATGGATGTCACTTTACTTCCACTGAAAAGCTCAGTCAAAACTTGTACTTCAATTGTGAAAACAAAAAACGTAAGAATCCTGTATTTACTGAAGAAAAAAAAAATAGATAGGCCTGGTTATGTATTAGACTTAGGTAGTGCTGTGGGATTATGAGCCTCTGTGAACCTGGAGCTTAATTTGACAGAAATAGTGGAAGGAAGGGTTACAGCAGCAATTTACAGAATACTGCTGCACATCTTGTTACTTGGAGGTATTTCTTCCAGAGTCTTTAAGTGCTAGAAATGTAGAGTCAGGCAGGGAGTGCAGGCAACGCAGGTGAGGACCAAGTGAGAAGCCTACTTAGCACCATCACTCCAGTAAAAGGGTTGTCCCAGACAATGTGAAAAACCCATGATTTTTTTAATGGTCATACTGATCAAGCTATACATTTCTTCAATCACACAGCTAATCGTTGGAGGAGCAGGAAGATCAGCATCCCTCACAGTTAAGAAGCACATCACCTGTGCTCCTAGTTTCAGCACATGATGTGGTGAAGGATGCATCTGGCTTCAGTCCAACAGTTAGTTCAGACTTTCTTTTTAGACATATCATCTGTTTTGGCCCCTCTTCTCTCCAGCAAAAAGCATCATGCGCATAGTAATGCAGAATATAAATCATGGCTATTCATCCTTGTCTTCTGATTTACGTAGCGTTTTGAACAAAAAATCTTCTAACCTGGCACAGGCGTACTTTTCTTATTAAGCAGCGCTTGCAGCCCCATGCAGTGCCCCTTTCCAGAGGCACATTTTCTCTGTCACCTCTGCCACTTCAGATCCAGCTGTCACTGAGCTGAGCAGCGCACACATGCAAGCACACTCAGCAGCCATGAGTTGGGAACACCTTAGAATACAGCTTACTGTGTGCCAAAATGACCACAAAACAGTATTTAGAGTATATACAGTGCATAGATGCAGAAGATGAGAAAGATACATCTAGACTCATCACTGAGCTACTCTGATAACTTATGTTCTATGTGTCCATCTGAAAAAAGCCCAAATTAACCCCATGCACACCACAGGCTGCCTGGATGCCCTGGGAATGGAAGATACATAATCACGCCCTTGCAGAGATCACACCTGAAATCACAGAAGCGACATATGAGTTTTCCCATAAACAGGAATAAAACTGCAGCTGCAGACTTGTAGTGAGCAACCCACGTTCCTCCTCTCAATAACACCCACAACACACGTGTCGATGTACAAATAGCCATCAGCCAGGCTTGTGCTGATACCAATTTACCTTCACACGTAAGCCTCCCTGCCTGCTCATTTCGGCTAACCTCAGTCATAACTTCATGAACTCGCTTCATAGCAATGAAAACGAAATGCCATCAAGTACGTTTAAATGCCCTCACATAAAAGACACATTAAATGATATTTTGTTTAATAAGATATATGGAGAGAAGCATCACTGACTCATTTCTCAGGCAAGAGTGAGGAAATCTCCCTTTAGGAGTTTTATATTTTGTTGATTTGGACCATAAAAGGAACATCTTTTAATGCAGCGATGGACAGGTAAAATCAAAACTAAGATCTGTATCTACTCCAAATAATATTTTTCACATTATTTCCACCTGAATTTGCTTAACTCCATCATATTTTATGGCTTCCCATTATTTAAAACCATCACATTGAGTTATAGCAGCTGGGGGAATAGGAAAGTGCTCACTTGCATGTAGCTCTGTAGAAGATTATGACAAAAGGCAGAAGAATACGCTCAGGACACTTGATGAATAAAAATAGAAAGTTACCACTGCTTCATCTCAACAATGCTATTAATACCTAAGCCTCTGTTAGAGGAGTAAAAAGACTCAAATTAGAGAACTGGAATGGGATAATTCCAAGGGAAAAACAATATTTTGACTAAAAATGGCCTTATTAAGTAGTATCAAGTAATCTCTTTTTATTCCTCTTTCAGAAATTATTATTGTTATAAATTGCAAAAGTATTGCTCTTCTCTTCCGTACAATGAACTGAAGCAGATTACAACTCAGTCACACTCAGTTAGTCCATAGTTAAGACTGTAATTGTTAAAGAAACTAGATTCGTCTCTATCCATGCCCAATTAGTTTGTACTTATTAATGAATCTTGCTTTCATTTCCTGACAACAAAACTAATGCAAACTTCCTAAAACATTATGATAACCTGTTTAAGAAAACCTAATAATGTGTATTGCAGATCAGGCTTTTTGGTCTGTTTTGCTATAAAGGCTCAGAGAAACAATATATTGCCAGTAGGACACACGTACGGGGTGAAAGGGCACCAACTCAATCTTGCATTTACTAACACGTGTGTCCAAAGCCAATTTTAATTTGGAATTTCCTGGATTCTTGGGTTGAGGATTATAAACCACTTCTGTGAATTTTGCAGAGCATTTTTCATTTACTTCAGTGGAAAGTTTGACTAATGCCACCAGAATGGAAAACTGCAACTGAGGTGTTTCCTGGGGAGCATATTTGGGGAGAACCAGCCCAGCAGGGAGGTCCGTATTACACAAAACAAATCCAAAAAACACACAGAGATACCTGTAAAAGCAACGAGAGAGAACAAGTGCAAAAGTTACAGCAGTTAGTTAGGGTTTTTCCATCTCACATTTTCTGTTTAGATCAAATTACTCCTCCTGAAAAACTCTGGGAAGAAATTTTGTCCAGTCTTTCATATAAAAGTTATCCAGAGGGCTGATATAATCCTGATCTTATTTTTTTTTAATCAAATATACATTTTAGAAAGTCATCAGAATCCTTTTTCAAAACAACTATTTGCTGTGTCTGAGTATTAAGAACATTATGCACTCCTATGCTGAACACATACAGGCAACAGTTAATACAAAGTTTCTTTGCATAATACAAAGCAGTTCTGCTATCTTTAATGAATATTTTAGCACTGATTGAGGTAAACAAAACCATCTTCTAAAGGACAATGGATTTCACCCTTTGTTAAAAATGTCTCTTCAATGCAAAACTGCACCCAAATTACGGTGCATTTTCTTTTTTTTTTTCTTTCTTTTTTTTAAGGGCAAAGGTGTGGAATGTTTTTCTGTCCCTGAAGTGCAGGAGCCCAGTGTGAGGTCTGCAAGTCTGGTGGTCGTCTGGGGCAGTGTGCTCATTGCTGTTCCTAGAGCATCACAGTTTGGTTTTGGTCCACAGGGAGTGTTTCTAAAAGCAACTACAACACAAATGAATCATGAAATTATTTACATAAGCCACTAAACCCCCTGGCATCCGCCATGGCATCCTCCTGCCATAGCAATTAAACCAAGACAAAAGCTTCAGGCACCACTGATTAACAGTCGCATCCTTTTCTCCACCCACTCTACTAACCACGTTTGAGAATATGCAACCAGGTATTGGTCACCTGAATTCTTTATGAACTGCCAAACTCCAGTTTTGGAGGGTGTTTTACAGCAGGCTGTGGAAAACAACTTGGGGAGCTTTAATGTTCAGGATAGTTTGAAGGCTACCTACTGGTGACTTGTATAAATCAACTCCATGTCATTGCTTTGGTTGGGAAAATAATTTGGCCTTAATGATATGTTATTCCTAGTGACTAATAAGATAAATTTATGGCACTTGGTTTGTCCTTTTATTTAGTCAGGGAAGACTCATTGGCCCTAGTATGTATCATCTGATACACCTATGCCTCTCCTTCCCACAAGCTTTAAGCACACACTCTGGTTAAAGTGCATAATCCCTGTTACTCTGCTCTTTGGGGAGATGAAGGCAAGCAAATGCATTAACCACCCAAAAAGCAACATGACAGAATTTGTTACTACGTGGTTCTTAGCAAAAGAATTTGTACATGGCATAAAACCAAGTCTGCTATTAGTAATGAGTATGTATGCAGCTACCTTGTAAATCACAACACTGGGGAGGAAGCAACAAGTGCAGCACAAACACTGGATTTCTAGAAAGAAACTCTAAATCCACCTCTGGGAGGAATTAAATGAAATAACAAAGGGAATTGTTGCAAGACATTGAAACAGGCTAGTGCTGGGGTTGTTCTTGTATCTTGTTATAATTATTTAGTACCAGCACCATGTTCAATATCATTACACTGGTATAAAATGCCCAGAGACACTGGAAAGCAGGACCTCAGTGCATCTCCCCTCTCTGTGGCACAGCAGTGAGCATCAGCCCTCCGCAGAACAAGTCTCTGCTGCTGCGTGACTTGTGTTATTGTTGTCAGATGATCTTTCATCTTGTTTTTGCTTATTGCCCAACAGCCAACTTTGCTCAGTTACTGTTTTTAGCTCTACAGACTCTCACTGCACAGCAGTGTTCTATATCCTACTAATCTCCCCAGGCACCCTGAGCTTTTTGTCCCTTCCCCAGTGTCAGCCCTACCACCAGTTGCCCAGCTGTAAAGCCACTATTCAAAGCCCCAAGGAAGGTGAGGCACCTTCTTTTCCCCACCTCCACCACTTTTCTGAATACTTTGAGTTTCTAAAAACGCAACTTTTCTATCACTTGGTTCTATTGCCTTATTCAGTAGTACCAAAATATGGCGGTTAGAGATTGCTGAGCCTTTCACTTCTCAAAACCAAGAGCCTCAGGATGAGTAGTCAACATGGAGGTGGCTGCTCTGATAAGCAAGGCTAAACCCTGCCACATTCATGGCTGTCCACACCTTACAGCTTCTCCACAGCTGAAGATCAGTCAGGATTAGGCCTTTGAAAAGCTGAATTTGAGAGATACATTAAAATCATTACAGTAGGACACCCTTGCTGGGACAAAGGTCCCCCTTGTCCTGGACCTGTCCAGTGCTTCCCATACCAGAAAGTTGTTGACAACGGAAAAAGACCTTTTCATTCAGAATTAAAACAAAACATGTTCTGAATGTTGGGGTTAATATCGGACCCTGTGAACCATTCATTTCACAGTTTTGAAATTGAGCATCTGTATTTTGCAATATGTCAATTTTAAGTTCATTACTAAATATTTATATTACTTTCAAATCTCCTGATAAGCTAATTGTACAGCTATGGGACATGACACAGGCTACTGTTAGCAAGTCATAGCATGAAGGCATATTAGATGAAATACAGCTGTCCAGAGTCAAGCTGTCTGATCACAGCACAAATAGACACTTTCACTGTAATCTTTCACAAAAGATGCTTTAGCTCAGGAGAATCTGCCTATAAATTATTATTAAAACTGAGATAGAAGTTACTTCATTAGTGTGATGGCATGCATAGTAACAAAAACAAAAATGAAAAAACTAAGTGGAACATACACTATGTGCATTTTTTAGCTGACAGAAGAGATTACACACTATTATGCATGCATTTCTGAGCTGGAGATATCAATCCTAAATCCATTCTTGGACATGACACCTGCCAGTTGGCCTGGAAGCAGCCAATACATTTCTTGTTTTCTGCAGGTGATGCAGAATTAGTTTTCCACTTAAACTTATAAACAAGATGAACTTTATTCTCAAGTTAAATTTACAGAGTTGGGCCACTTTTGTGTTGAGTTCAATACCTTAGAAAACTTGCTGCTAAAGACGATGACAGCAGCAGAAATTTAATCTGAACGGGATTCAGACACAGCCTGGCTTTCAGGTACCTCTTTCTGCAGAAAGAGTAAGAAAGTAGGACTTCTCATCACACCAGGACTCAGACCTTCTCTCTGCAGCAGTTGAATTTGTAAATGGGCAAAGCAGATTTGGTTCATTTCACAAGGTGGGGTCAGACCTCTGAGGGGCTCCTGCTATGTTGTGTCAGCTGATGGACAAGCAAGGAGTCTGAAGAAGGAAAGAGCTGAAGGTTTATGGGGTGAGGCAGCATTTACACTGATCTTTCTAAAGCATGTACCTTTTTCATATAGGCTGTAAAGGGGTTTTTGTATCAGTGTTTCTCCTAGTCAAATTGTTCTAGTCACCAATAGTTAGTTTTCTATCCTATGGTTCATTTATAGTGAAATTAATGAACCATTTGCACAGCACTTCCCTGCTTTCATAAGCCCATACAGTACATTGTCATTAGTGAACTGTCCACTCAGCTTTTCTAAAGCTCTGTCTGAAGGCCCTTGTAAGCAAAAAAGAGTGGCTGGACATCCTCCGGCATCTTCATGCATTCTAATAAGCAATATATTATCAGGTTTTACTGGCTCTGTCTGTATGCCATCAGAAGCGGCACCTCGTGCTGTATGGAAATTTACCTTGCGGCTGAAACATGGGCAGTGTGCTTGGTTTGGATGAATCGTCACTAAAGTAACTGGTAAGAAAAAGATATTTAATATATATGAGCTTGTTCTAATGAACTTATTTGTCGAAGAGTAACTGTTTCATTAGCTCTTATATGTATTGCTAACTCTTTAATTGATGTTTTCGGACTGTTATAGACTGCTAGTAAGAGTAAAACTTATTTTTAAAGAATGTTAATATTATCATGGGAAAGATTGCCACATTACCACATGAGAAAATCTGCATAATGCAGGTCATTATTCTGGTGTGGTCTGCTTTCAGCAGCAAACTTTCAGTATCTGTTCATCCTGGACCAAAGTTTAGTATTTTCAGTGAACTCAACTGTCTAATATATACTTCTAGTGTTTACAGTAAACACTTAACACAAGCAAATTGCCCCAAAAATGGAGAAGGTCTTTAGACAAATTTCTGAAAGACAAGACTTGCTCCATAACTTTTTCTTTCAATTATACAAATCTCTGGCTTAAAGGTAAGAAATAGAAGTAAACTTTGTGCCCATATACACTTGGGCACTCAGTCCTATCCTGATTTGGCTTCAGATGTCCCAGACTTCCAGCTCACTAAGCTGGGACTTCCTTGTTCCTTTCCATGCATACATATAACACTCGGGGTTTTTTGAAGACCTCCCAGTTCAGGAGTTTCACAGCTGCCTAGGAAGTTCAGATGACCACTTTTGATTAAGGCTGACATTAATATGCAATCCCAGAGACCTCTTTTGGTATCTGTACCCTATTCAGAAGATACTTTTTGACCTATCAAGGCGTACAGAAGACCAAGTAATACCTACACTCACTCATTCCTGTTGAAGCTTATCAAAATTCAGGTAAGCTTTCACAATTTGTTATTATTCTCCATAAAATAATAAGACACCATCAAGATTGCCACACTTGAACTATGACAAAAGGTAGCTCACTTAGCACACCCAGCCTCTTGTATCTTTTTGGGTAGACACCAAGCAGGCATGTTGCTTTGAACAAAGGAAACCTATCAGCAGGACGGGGATCTAAATCTGATCCAACCAGCACAGGTTCTTTAGTATGTCCATAGTCACTTTACAGCAGTGAGATACTTACAAGATATCTTTAAGGTGAGGTACTCTCCTTCCCTTTGCATCCCCTCCACTCTTATGGCAATCATGGCTATTTCCCCAAAAAAGGAAACATCCAGTTTACATGGCAGCAGGAGAACAGTTTTCAATCTCAGTTAACCTTTACAGCAGTAACACTAATTTGCAGTCTGTTCATACTGAATGCTAAAGCCTCTCTGTTTCCTGCTCTGAATTTCATTCTGTGTCAATTAGTGCTATGAAGTCAGTCTAATAATGATGTATGGTTAACACAGGGTTTGCATCTGAAAGCTAAGAGGAATGCACGGAGGACAGATAATTGCAATGGCGCCATCCGTGAACTATTCAATGCTTTGTTGACATTAAAGGGTCTAGAAACATGCTATAAAAATATGTTTCAACATGAGCGCTGTTAACATTTAGGGGAAGTTCCCAGCAACTTTGTTGAAAATAAATAAAAAGATCCAGCAGCTTTAAACTGGTGCATGAAGGTAAAAAGACACAGAACTGTCCAAGCCATTTCTATGTCTGATTTACTGAAGAGTTGTATGCAAGAAAAAAAAATCTCAACCAATAATCTCCAGGACTGCTACAATGGTTATTCACATTAACATGCTGAAAATAGCACACAGACAAACACAAAGTGACACCTGCCAAGTCTCCTGGCTTTTTCCATATTACAACCATAAGCTCCTGCCAGACAGTGACAGGAAACTCTAATGAGCAAACCTGTCAAACCTGAGATGAATGGATCTTTGGCCACATGAAGTGCTACAAAGGCACCAGGGGCCCGGCACTGAGTTACCTCTCCCAGCTCAAGGGATGCCTGTAAAACTTTGGACCAGATTCAGCACAGCTCACTTCAGCCACCAGCAGAGCAAAGCCCATCTAGAGGAGTAACTGTTGTTTCATATCAGTGTGAGCAAGAAAACAAGTGGCTCGTTCTGGGTGGGCAATGTGCTCTTGGGCCACTACCAACGCACAGTGGTGAGAAGACTCATGGGAACCACCTTTGTCCTGTCCTGGCAACACTACTGCTGGTCAAACACTGCAGCCAGTCCCAGACTGATCAGCAGAGCATCAGCTGGTCCTGGCAAGTCCTGCTGCCCCTGGGGTCACAACTACTGTTAGGTGACAGCAGGAGCAGGTGAAGAGAATGATTTTCACTCATACTAAGGGATCAATGGGCTATATAGGAGATGCATAAGAAATGCAAAACGTCCATCCCTTCTCCAGCCGTTTACTTTTCAGAGCAGAGATGGATCTGTTCATAGATGTCCCTCTATAATAGTAAGAGCTCCAGTCTCTCCAGAAGGTGGATGATGTGCAGGGTTTGCCCACTCAGAGCTCTGCTTCCTGCAGTGCTGCCCAGGCTGGCTGGGTTCATACCAGCCTGGAGTGGCCAGCACAGCACTTGCTGTTGTC